>NC_080677.1:108493262-109144427 GCF_030445035.2 Dasypus novemcinctus | reverse complement strand
TTAATATGAATGCTATATATATTACTTGACACTAGGGGCGCTCAAAAGAGAAAACCAATATCTATGAATGTAAATCAGGCTACAAAGAAAAATTGTATAGAAAAGTATAGTGCTTTTAAGTATTTTTAAGTACCAAGTACTTTTTTAGTATTTTTAAGTGTGAAAAAGTCAGTCTCAATTCCACCTTCCACTCCCATTCTCTTACTAATTCTCACTGAGTTTCCCTCCTATCAAGTTAATAAGGTTACCGTATGGTTGCATTACTATGAACCTAATATATTGTGTAACATATTGTATGATTCGAAAACAAACAAAATTTTATATGTAACCAGTACCAAAAAAAAAAAAAAGTTAACAAGGGGAATTAGTCTATTCCTTCAAGCACACTGCATGGGAAAAAGGGGTCTATCCCCCCATCACCAAAGGACAAAAGAGACCAATGGATGCAAAGTAAGTACCTCAGCCGAAACCTATGTGATCTATATGCAAAAGGTCTTCCAACACTCCTGTTCTTACCTTGGTAGAAGATGCGCAGTCCCTTGTAGGTGAAAAATTTGCCTGAAGACTTCCAAGAGTGAAGAGCAGGGGAAAGCTGAGGAGGTGGGATGTGCAGATACGCAGCAAGCAGGGGCACAGCCAGTAGCCCTACCTGGACCCACCACTCCCTCATCCTGTGGGAAAATCAGAAACCCAGGGTTAGCAGTCAGAGTGAGACTACACTCTTCAACAACAGAAAAACTGGTAAGAATGGGTGGGAAATTTCTGTACCACCAATGACTATCTTGTTCTCATACGAATCATGACACAGAGTTTACCAAAAGAATGTACTTGCATCTTTGCCTGCTAAAGCAATTGCCGTATTTGCTCACCCTTTAATTTTAAGAAAAAACATTATTTTAATATGTAATCTTCCCCCCTCACCCCCACTTCAACTCCTCACCATCTCACCTTGTGCACTTCCCAGTGTCTGCTGAAGAGATTTTTTTTAAAGTATAAAGTAAAAGGTACTGTATACACTTTCATTGACTTGTATCAAGACTTGCAAGGAGAAAAACAATTTCCCTCATATTTTTAACAGCTGTACCACCTACCGATTTCCAACAGTAAAATGTTTAAAAATTTTAAATATATGTATATATTAATTTATCACATGACATTACACAGAGAGCTGCCTTTCTTTTTTTTTTTAAGAGGTACCTGGGATTGAACCTAGGACTCATACTTACGAAGCAGGTACCCAACCACTGAGCTATACCCCCTCTGCCATTTTTAATATTTATCAACCTTCTGACCTAAGTGAAGCTCCATTTAGAACTGCTATCTATATTTGTGCTGAGAAATTGCTCAGGGTAAAGAATCTGTGAAAGTAAGAAGATAGCTGCACTGTACACTCCAAGGTAAGAGGCTTTGTCATGACCCTGGCTAATCCCTTGAAATCAGGGCAGGATAGTACATTTCTGCTTTTCTTAGTAGACTCTTGAGGAAGTTCCCACTTATTCAATTTCTTAGGATTCTTCCCCCTCTAAATAAGTAAATAAATAAGGCAGCACTCATATCCAACATCTTTGGGGGCAATGTGAACAGACAGCAATGGTTTGTTCACCCAACCTTCCCATGCTCAGGACTTCAAAGGTCCAAGTCAATTTACCCACAATGACAAGTGCTAAAAGAAATTTAGAAATGGTTCCTTCTGTTACTAGTATATAACTCTTGAAGGTCACTAAGGAGAGAATTATTCATTGAATGGAACTTCTCTCAAAACAGCCAGAATGGAAATAATACCCTCCAAAACTAATATTAGAGCTGTTAAGGAAATTAGGCTTTATAGGAATAAAGGAAATTAATTTTCAAAGTCCTAGTAAAATGGCTTTGTCCGCATACACATGCTTCCACCATAATATCTGTAGCCTGACCACAATCCCTACACATCATAAACAAATCCAATTCACAAAATACTTTTTTTCTATCTTAAAATAAATCTGTGATTCCACAGTGACAAAATACCCGTGTCCTTTGAAGAACGTCAGCTTCTCTGCTACTTTTTAAGGCATCCACTAGGGCAGTTTTTTTTTCTCCAAGGTGTCGGTCTATAAAACAGACCCAATGATTTGGTTCTACTTTTCCAGTAGCACCAGAAATAATTAGAATGTTGCAGTCTAAATGCAAAAGCTGTATCACAATTTTCACTCCATAATACCTGGGCTACATACCAATTCCTCCTTGAAAGGTGGAATGACAAAAAGCATTAGGTTTGCAATATCACTTTCTCGGAGCTATCTGTCCTATAATGCAGTTCATGCACCTTCATGTTTGCATGGCGCCACTCTTTATCACCTCATTCATTCAGCACAGGTTCCAACGACACAAAATCTGCAATGACTCAGCAGAGAGCCAGGGAGGGGCTACTACGGGAGCACAGCAGGAGGAGCCCCCCGCCCTCATCCCGGCTGGTGCTGGGGAGAAGGGATGGGGAGCCAGCACACACGCCGCTCCTGGACAACCCCCGCCCTCCACACCTTCCCTCCCTTTTATACAAGAACAGGCTCAGGTAGCCGAGTTCAGCTTTAATTATTACCTCGGTAAAAATGCCCCTAACAGCATTTTGGGAATTTTAGTAAGGCAGCAATCTGCAGTCGGCAAGCAAAATGGATTAAACCAGCTTTTTTTTTTTTTAACCAAAATCTCCATTATATGATGAACCATGAGTCAAGGGTAAAAATTCAGCAAACCTCAGTAACAAACCTTCTGGATATCAATCGACCTCTCTAAACTTTAATTTCTTCATCGTGTAAACGGGAAAAATACACTCATCTAATACCACTAAACCCGCCTGCAGAGACGTTACTAACTTCTCTGTAAACTCGCTCGCTATACCAATGCAAAACATTCCTGTGTAACATTGTGGGATACATCGGTCACATCACCCTCCTCACTGGCGCCGCCCATCACCAAAGTATGAAAAAATATTTACGCCTTGTTGATAAGGCACTGCAAATTCTAATCACACCTATGCGATCACTCACGCCAGAGCGATCCCGCGGTCCACAAATCCTACGTCGCGTTTGGGCGATACCAGGGTCCGCAAATCCCAAGTCGCACCGGGGCGAAACCAGGATCTGAAAACCCCAGGTCGCACCAGGGCGATACCGGGATCTATAAATCTTAAGTTGCGCGAGGGCGAGAGTGAGTTCTGAGCGTTCTAACGCAGGAGCAACGGGGCCCCAAGGAGGCAGAGCCTTCCTTTCGGTAGAAAGGAAAGCACACTCCAGGTACTGCGCGCCGCGCACCCCACTGGTTTTCCCTCTACCGCGGGGTCGCCCGTAGGGCGGTCCCGGCGCGGGCGCGCTGCCTTCCCTCTCGCCAGCGGGCACCGCCGTCTCAGGACCGCCGCTCCGAGCCAACGCCAGCCGCGCGCGCCCGCCAGCCGCAGGCGCGCACCCACCTGCGCAGGCGATCTCGGCGCACCATGGCCGGGTCTTATCCCATTCCGCAGGCGCACCGATCCAGAGCGGCAAGGACCGCCGCAGCCCGCAGCAGCGCGGGGCCGGCGGGCTGCGGTGGCGGCAGCCCACGGCCCAGGGAGGGCGGCGCCGCGGCGCCGCAGCCACCCGCCCCCCGGGCGTCCGCTGCGGCTCGGCGCGCAGCTGCCGCAGAGGAGGCGCCTCGTCCGCCGCCCGCGGCAGTGCGCGGGGATGTGCTCGTCGCCTCCGCGGCGGTCTGGCGCCGAGGCGCCGACTTTAAGCCCACCCGCGCTCCGCCCCCGCCCCGCCCACCGTGCCGCAGAACCTTCCAGCCTGTCGCAGCCCGCGCGCCTCCCGTAGCCCCGCCGGAACCAGGAGTCGGGCGCCCCCTCCCACAGTAGCTGCTTCTACTGGGGCATCGCCACAGTTATCAACCCCCACCCAGGACCCCCTCGTTCCGCTCTCTGGTCCCCAACCCTTTTACAAAGATACTCCTCTAGCAAGTGAACACCAAGAGAAAAAACGACAGACCCTCGATACTCCTGACCGTCTCCCACCAGATAACCCTCCATTCCCGCTTAGACCGCCCACAGGCTGCGTAGCCCCGAGGAGCTGCCCCTGAGCCGAGGTCTGCGGGGCTCTGAAGCCTGCTCCAGTCCACCGCAGCTGCCTGGCTTCTTAGTACTATGAGTCCCTACTACTCGTGGGGACAAAGCAGTTATCCACGAGCACTTGGACCCTCCTAAAATCCCTAAATACCGGTAACAACCAAAGATACAACCAAATCGGGAGAAAGCAAGCTCTGTTGGACCTACCAACCGATCCAATTGGCAAATTCATGGAATGGCCGCTACGACGGATCAACAAAGGCAAAAACTTAAGAAAAAGTCTGACTTTTTTTTATCTGGGACCCTCGGCCCGCAGTCTTCATGCCAGGCACGTTTCCTTTGCAGCAGCGCTACGTGGTCCACATGCTAGAAACCACACAGCAGCCCTCATGACACCCACTCCCAGCAAAGAGCCAGTCCTGGCTCCTTTATTTGATTAAAGTGATTATTTAAGACTGAATCATAATGTAAGGGCCCAAGCACTGCAGGAAAGAGGGAAGGATTTTTCTTTTTAGTCCATAGTCCTTTAAAAGTCATCTAGTACGCCTGTGAAAAGAAGAGTGCAGAATATTACACTGTGTCTGGCACATTCTATGGCTACAAACTGAAATTCTAATGAACACGCGCGGGCACAGGCTGCTCTAGCCAGCAAGCCAGCGTAGAGCAGTGCCAGCTCCCACCAGCGGGGGCGCTGCAGGCCTTTTTTCCACTGCAGACTCGACCAGCCGCCTCCGGGGCCTCCCGACTCTGTGCGGCCACTGAGTCCGGAGAGCGCCGGCCCGCACCGACCCCGCAGGCCTCTACCAGTGCTCCTGGTCTCTGAGCGCCCGCCACCTGACAACTAGAGAAACCACCACTGATGAACGTGTCAGCGAAATGCGTGGCAGAATACAAGATGGGAGTTCCACTGGTGTCTGATTAAGAGGGTCATTAAACAAATGCTTCTTGTAGCGCACGACGGTGCGTGCCCCACGATGAACTGGGATTCACAGATGAATAAGAAATGGTCCCTGCCCTAGAGCAAGGTGCTTGCTATCCGGTGAGGAAGGCAGAACTGACGACTTTTTTGTTGTTGTTCCTTTAATTTCCTGCCAACATTTTGTGACAGGTTGGCCTCCACCCCCTAACGTGTAACAAGCCCAAGGATCCTTACCTTTGTACCCCCAGGGCCCGCTGTGGTGCTGGCCACAAAGCAGGCCCCTAATAAATACTGCCTGAATAGGTACAAGAATTTGAGGGCACACAGGGGAGGAAGTAATTAAGGGGAGGGGGGAGAGGTTGTCTAGAATGATGAATAGACATTTACCAGAGACAAAGAACATTCCAGCCACAGGGGACGGCTTTCGCCATTCGCAAAGCAACAGCGGAGGTACAGAATCGCGCAAAGCAAGTCCTGTGGGTTGGAGCGCGGACAGGCCAAAAAATGAGGGTAGAAAGGGTATGACATCCTAAGGAGTTTGGAATTTGTCCATCTATCCAGAGATGTGTTTAAACCCATTATGGCCTAATTGGTTACTTAAAATTTAAATTAGTCCCTTTACAGTCAAGGATTACCTATTTTTAAGTAACAACCAGCACCTTTTAAGGGCTGAATTACTTAAAATTTAAATCAGTCCTTTCAATGCAGTAAAGGATTTCTTACTTTGAAAACAACAACAACCTTTTCATTATGTATTATTCATATTGTCAATGGAACCTGAGCCCTACAAATAATTCCTCCCTTTCCTTCCCACCAGGCCAGAACAACAGCATCCAAGATGAAGGCAATTTTCTATTTAATGAACTGGGCACTGCACAAAGGATCTTATTCTGAAAGTCACAGAACAAGCAAGCAGGTAGTCAGGAGAAAACAGTTTAAGAACTTGAGGATAGGAGCCTGGAGTAGAGGGGCCAGGGAGAGACCTTGAAAAAAAGGGAAATTTTAAGTCTGGCACACATGGGAAACCCTCCTGGGCAGAGTGGCAAGGAAAAACTTCCTTTGAGGAAGGATTGAGGTTGAGATGGGCCTTGAACCCAGAATTCAGTTAGGCAAAGAAAGCAGTCCTGTCTGGAAGAACCTCCAGCATTACGGCAAAGGGTCAGAAAAACACAGACGATACTGAGAGATCAGTTTGGCTAAAGCCAGGAATTTGCTTTCAGAGGAAGAAAATGCCTCTCTTAGGAGCCAAAGAGTTAATGAATCTTGTAAATTTGCCTTACTTATTAACAAAGGAGCTTCCTCCACAGGGAGAATTTCTGGCCCAAAGTATAAAACACTTGGCCAGCCAGAGAAAACACGTAACCATACATAAATTCAAAGTCTGCCTCTGGCTTGCTCTCAATACACAGAAACTACACGTGACCAACAGCACATGCAGCAGTGTTCCTCTTTATCACACATTCCTAGCACATCCCAACACTAGCACAGTTCCACATGAAAATAAAACCTCAGATTTGTGCAAAAATCAATGTCAAAAGCTCTGCTTTTATTATCTCACTGACGCACAACAGCAGTGTGAGATCAGTGGGGCTGGTACCATGGGTTAAATATTCACATTTTTTAACCCCAATTTGAGATCTATAACAGGACAAATATAAGGAATATTTATGGGACAACAGGACTGAACTGGTACTACCACTTTCAAAAGCAGTAACTAGAGATTCAAATAAATTCAAGTTTAGGATGGGAGAAACTTAAACGGCAGCACACGTTAAAATGACTTAGAGTTTTAGTTGACAAACTCAGTGAATCAATGTGATGTGGCTCCAAAAGCTAATGCGATTGTAGACTATAATTACAGAAGTACCCAGAATAAACTAATCCTACTCTATTCTGCTAGTTAGACCTCACAGAAAGTATTTATTCAGTTCTACAGAGCAGACTTCAAGAGAGACAAAGACAAGGATGAATTCGCTCAGAGAAGACCAACTAAAATGAATTGCAAATTATGTTACATCCTTGAAAGTACAATAGCTCCCATATTTTAGGCTCCTACCACGAGCATGGCTCTTCACTCAACTTTTCCCTAATCCTCACAATAACCCAGCTAGATAAGTATTTTCATTCACATTTTTTTCAGAGAAAAATACAGCAGCTCAGAGCGGTAAGTGCTTGGGATGTGAAGAGATTGAGAACTGAATGCAGATGTGTCTGGCTCCAGAGCTGGCATTCTTTCCACTACACCACACTGCCTTCCTGTTTGAAATAACGGGGCATATTTAGCTTGAAGAAAAGAAGCCTTGTGGAGTGAGTGGAGGAAGGAAATGTGTTAGCAGTCTTCAAATATTTGTGGAAGCGGTATTAGACATTTTATTCTGTATGGCTCCAATGAGTGCAAATTATAGAGAAACAGATGTTGATTCAACATAAAGAATTTTCCAACAGTAGGGCCTGTTTTGAAGGACTGGGCAGCTCAGCCACTTTGGGACGTGACATATTCTCTGTCACTAGGGGCTGGAAAACCCTGTGGCAAGTTTGCAAGTTCTGGATATGTGACTGAATGAAAGATTTTTAAGGCATTTTCCCATCTGATAGAAACTAAAGCTCAGAGGGATCTTGGAACTTGGCCAAGGTAACCCCTTTACTGTGGGATGAGTCCACAGCCAAGTCTTCCCTAGGTCTCCCTCAGCCCAGAGTTCTTTGCACAACAAAGTGTTTCATGCTAAGACTAATTAAAGAAAGTATCAATACAGTCAGGTCAATTTCCCTCTCAACCATATTTAACCAAAATATCCCAAAAGCGTTGTCTTCCTCCTTCTTCAGACTGGTTTTTGGATAAAATCTTTGACAAAAACTCAAAAGATAAGTGGTAAAGAAGCAAAGGAACTGCATAATCCATTAACCAGATAAAATAAACCTAAATGACAGGTAGTTGTTTTATAGATGATATTTCTGGGCACCCCTAAAGTATCTTTACACACCCTCTGCATTACTGCACACATCCCATAATCCCACACTTGGTGCTCCTGCACCCATTGTTCCATACCTAGAGTACATCTAATCCACCAATGCAGAAAAATAGGTTGAAAGATTCTAAATAAAATAACAGTTTCTTGCATTTTTATAGCTCTTTATCCTTTCACATATCCTTTCTCATCTGATGCTCACCATAGCTCTCTAAGGAAAACAGCTACTATGTTTTAGACCAGCGCCCAACCAATTTCCAAGCTGCCTGGGGAAGAACCACACAGAAACTCTTTTCTTCCTCTCCTTTTTCTTTCCACATTAGATCAGTAGATGAGTCAACCCAGCAACAGGTGTTTCACTTTTCCTCGAATGCTCTCATCACCTCACAGCTTCTTCAGCTGTCCTCCCCCTCCATGCCTTCCTCATATACCCTCGTTTTCCACCCACACGGCTGCTGCAGCTCTTCTTCCCTTACAATCACAACACCGAATTCCATTCACACAACACCTGCACAGCAGCAACTCGCACTCTCCACTGCTACTCGAACCTCGAATGAAAACACCCACCCTGCGCAGTGCGGCCGTGGTCACCCGCGGCCCCCCCCCCCCCCCCCCTCCGCTGCCACCCTTCTCGGCCGGCAGGTGTGCAGACGAAATTTCTAACGACCGAGGCTGTCCCAAAGTGGGAAGGAACGGCCTCCAAAGAAACCTAGTCCCAGTTCCCTGGAGGGACGGTGAAACCAACTGACAGAATGAATAAATGTATGGGAGCCAAGCACAGGGCGAAGGTTAGATGACTTTTATGTTCTCGTTCGACGAGAGGTGGGAGGTGATGACCAAGTGCACCATTATCTCACCCACGTGGCCTGCGCATGAGCGTGGCGGTGGCGATACACCTCGTGCGGACGCTCACAATCCTGGGAAGTACCACACTCACCACCATATCATTCAGAGCTTTGTCCCCAGGATGGTGGGATCCAAGCACACTGCCCACATACTCCAACTGTGGCTACAACCACTCTTGGTGTGGGCTGGGTGAGGATGAGGGACCCATTCCTTCCCCACCCAGCCTCTTACCTGGGCTACTAGACTCCAGGGTGGGGGGAACAGGTTGCGCATGCGCTCCCTAGGACCAGAAGTCCTAGGCCTTAACCCAGTCTCCCGCAAGCCACCGAGTACCGGGTTCTGGCTAGAGTGTCGCCACCTCCGCGCGCGAACCTGTCCTGCGGGTTCAGATGCCTCTGCCGCCTTTTCTCTGCCAGGCGCCAGCGCCACCAATTGCAAAGGGTATGTAATGGCAGGTGGTAACCCTGTCTTTGAAAACAATTAAATTGGATAAATGAGAATAAATTTTTATAAAGTCTGATCTGAATACTTTTAAGTAATAAAAGTGAAGGCCAGAGAATTGATATTTTGATAGTTATTTACCATGTAGAGATCTTGATGAGACTTCCATATCTCAGTCATTCCTCTAACTTCATAGTTACCCTAAAGACTTCCAAATAAACATCTTTTGCTCTATTCAATACCCCAAACTCTTGATCCCTATATTTACCTACCTTCTGTATATCTTCATATGGATGATCCGCAAACATCTCGTGTTCAACAAATACTAGATTAAATTCATTACCCTTTCTTTACCTCCTCTTTCTCTCACTCCAAACCAGGACCTCCCACTTCACTCCAAAATCTTCTATGTTCTGTTCCTTCTATATTCTTTATCTTGGGTAGTGGCGTTAACATCCACCACCCCCAGGCTCCCACACACCATCTCCAATACCTGTGGCATAATGCAATGAGGCTAAGGGGTCAGGCAGCCTTGGGCACAGATCCCAGCTTCCCTTTTCCTCCTCCTACAGATCCCTGCTCCCCTTCCTTTACATCCTACCTTCTAAGAATCTGCTGAATTCATCTTGCTCCCCGCCATTTCCACTTAGTCAGGCTTCATTATCTCTCACCTGGGCTACTACCACCGAATTGGTTTCCAGCTCTCTCCTCATCACCCCTTTCCAATCTGTCTTTCACACATCTGACAAAGTAATCTTTTTAAAACGCGACTCAAATCACATCTTTTCTTCTTAAAACTGTTTACCTCAGGGGTTCTTAACAAGGGGTCTGTGAGAGTGAATTGAAATACAAAAAAATATTCTTGTGGGGATGTGTTGGTGAGGGTGTGATATATTTATTAAATACTACACAGTATAGTGTGGGCTTCATAAAATGTCTGTTTTTCACCTGACTGGCAAAGGGGTCCATGGAACAAAAAAATTTAAGAGCCCCCGGTTTACTGGCTCCCTGTTGCTAATACTAAATTCAAGATCCACATCTTGTACGCAAAACACTTCAAAATCTAGTCTCTGCTTTCCTCTACAAGCTTCTCTCCTACCACCCCCACCTCCCACAATCCCCCAAAACTTCAGACTCAGACCAAACATTTCAGTGGTAATTCCTCTCCAAACACCATGCAATTTTCTTTCTCCAGGCCTTTACACATATTCTTCTCCGCTACTAAATGTTCTTACTCACTAGGCTGCCTGAAAAATTCCTATTTTTTCTTCAAAACTCAATGAAGTTGTCTCTTCCTCTGGCAAGCCTTCCAAAAGAAACCAAGTATCTTTCGTTATCCTCTGTGCTATCTTTGCCCCTTGTAAGCAGTTAAATAGTTGCATTTAGCACACTGTATTGTGATGATGTTTGTATATCTGTTTGTCTCTCCTACCCACATTGCTGAGCTCCTTGAGGACAGGGACGTCATGTTATTCATTTCTGTGTCTCCTGAGCCAATCCAGCATTTGAAGAAATACAGATTACTTTTTAAAAACATTAGTGTTTGCAGAGCTAATTAACTGTTTAAAGGGAAAATGCATAGTTATTCTACTCTAGTGGATGCAAATTGAGTATTCTAATTTAAATGATTAGCCAGAGATGATCTTTGCTGGTAATGAAAGCCAAGTAAATGCCCTTGATGTCAGGCTAAATGAGAAAACAATCCCATTATTTTATATAATCTGTGATTATATGAATATTACAAATATTTTTTTACTCAAGATCAACATATTGTAAACCAATGAGTAGATTGTTTTTCAACCCAGTCTGGCTAAGTAGAGGGAAGAGAAATCTCAATTGAAAGAGTTAGAGAAAGAACTCATAGAGAGAACAAAGAATGCTCAAGAAGTAGACAGAGATGGAGATACCAAACATTATGAGGGTTTTTTGAAGTCTGAAAGAATTAATTCGTGTAAAGCAATTAGAAGAGTACCTAAAATATTGAAACACTACATTATTGCTATTACTACTACTGTTGTTGTTATTAAGAACTTCAATCAAGTAGCTCCCAATGGTAGAGATAAACATATAAGTGGATTACAAGCAATGTGATAAATGATATATGTAGCTATGAACAAAGTCTGTGGGAGTTCCAAGGGGCAGAAAGCTGTCAGGGAATAAGGAGAGGGGCAGGGAAACAAAATGGCAGCCAGAGTCACATGGCTGGGGAACAACCAAGAACTGGGAAGCAACAACTGTCCACCTAGAACTATCTGTAACCCACCTGACTTCTGGTCTACAAAAACATTTTATTTGTTGGCAAATCTTTTACTATTGGAGGCTCTATTTCTCAGAATCCACAATGTTTAAAATTTCCACACTGTTCCAACGATTGCTTTGCCTCTGGCACCAAGGCATGGCCTTGGCCACTAGGCAAAAGAGCAGAACTTCTACCAAGATGGTAGAAGAGTTTGGAGGAACAGGTAAGAGATAACTGAAACCTATGATGGCATGGTCCAGTAAACAGAGGAAGTTGCCTTCACTCTATGGCCCTATCCAGAAGTCGAGCTGGGGTAATCAGACTCAGGAGGCTAAAGGACACTCCCCATCTCCCTGGCTCCAGTCCCCTCTCCTAGCAGAGAAGAAACAGTTAAACACAGACTTGGTGATGTGTGCATTGAGCAAGAGGGAAGGGGTGGGCAGAGGCTGTGGTCCAACCTGGCAGGCACTGCCTCAGAAGACCCGCCTTTCCCCCCAAACCCATGCCAGGTGTCTAACACACTCACCCAGTGTTCCCCAAGCCTGACAACATGGAAGGCTGCTGAAACGTCTACATTCTTTACCACAGGCCATTAACTTTATGTAGGCAAAACATATTTATGTTTCTCCAGTTCTTCAATAAACAGAGTAAAGAAATTTTCTGTGAATAGTACACTTTGAGCTAGAGAAATGAGGACAGCTATTCTGTTGAGAATAACTGAGGCACATACAGAAAAAAAAAAAAAAGGTTAAAAATTAAACAGAGAAACACTGTTGGTAGAAATTAAATAGATACAACTTTTTGGCAGGCAGTTTGGCAATAGCTATTAAATTGACCTAGGAATTCCACTTTGTCAGATTTATCCTATGTGTATATTCCCAGAATCATGTCCAAGGATAAAAAACGCTGCCTTATTTGGAAAAAATTTGAAGAAAAACCTTGGAAACTAGAACCTAAATGTCCATCTATAGGGTACTAGTTATGAGGAAATCTAACATGCAAGCTTTCCAAGATATAATGCTACATGAAAAAGCAAGGTTCATAATATGTATTTATGGTCCCTCTTATATAAAACAAATATACCATATATATAAGTATCTATATCTGTAGTTACAATATTGATCTATTTATGTATTAGAAATACCTGGAAAGATCCAGATGTGGCAAATTTGCAGCCCAGGGACAAATTTGGTCTGCAGGGAGATTTGTTTATTTGGGTATTTTTGTTTGTTTTAAGTTTAAATTTGAATGCCTTGGGAGGGGCCACCATAAAGTCCCCATTATTCCCTATAAACTTACACCTTTTTCTTCCCTCATACCACCTGCCTGGGCATGCTTTTAGTTTGGACTTTCCACTTCTATACTACCTTTTAACCAAATATTACTTTTTATAATTTAAAGAAGGATGGAAACTACTGGTATAGTCCAGATAAGGAGCAATGAGATTCTGAACTAGCCAGTGCCAGCTAGGATGAAACGTGAAATCCACATTTTAAACTTCTTTTTAAACCTTTTATTGGCCAATGTAGTGAATAGAATGCACAGACTCCTGGTTCCTACCCTTCCCCCATCAAAAATTGCAGCCTGTGGTTCATCACAAGGGCCACTGGGCAGGATTCTGTTAAACTCTGTGGGAGCCCAACTCTGCTCATAACACCCCTGGAGATTTTCACTCTCCAGTGCCTGTGAGTTCATTTCTATCTCTTCACTGTTCTGTTACCAGCTGTACAGGAAGCAGGAGTCATCAGCACCAAAGGTACAGTGGAAATCAGATGCAAATGTCCTGGGTGAAGGTCTACCAGATAGCCCCCCTTGTAGTCCAACACGTTGGATCAGAAGTTTCCTCAGTTAACTTCAATATTGAAATCCCATAATCTGAAAATAAGAGTAGGGATTTATCTTACAATAAGAGTAAAGAACACTTCTAAATGAGACATTCTCTTGTTTTTGGTAGCTGCAAAAAGACAGACTGGTGCGAGTCCTGGGTGGCCTACTGTGAAATTTTGTCTGCTGGAAGTTCTTCAGTTGAATGAAATTATTTATTTGATAAGATTTCATTGAGTTTAGGCTGGTATTTCAGAGACTTTCTTTTATGTAGTCTGAAGAGTGGGGAAAACAACATGCAACTAAATTAGGGAGACTGGGCCATGAATAAAGTCAGATGCATGATCTACTCCTCACCTTGGTTGGTTGATTTCTCAAAATAAATACATAGATAAATAAAAGTGTTTCTACAACCATAAAAGTGGTTACTTCCCATCTGTAAGTCACCTTACCCTATTCCCACAGTCTGTCACATGACATTATGCCTGTCAGAGATATCCAAGTCTTTGTGGAAAACCCACTGAGTTCACACAAGTATCCATGATAATTACTGTTGGAGGCCAGAGGCCTTGAGGAGCTTATAAGTATTGCTCTAGCCCTTGCTGTCCAACTCATTGGATCAGAGGTTGAAGAGGTAGAGATATGTGTAACAGAATACCTGATAGAGGGCAATACATCCTATAATCAAATTGATAGATGCTGTGAGAATTTTAGGACCAAAAATAGGGAAGGGAAGCCTTCATTATTACTAGAGTGCTCAGAGAAAGGGCTACTAGATGACATGGCACTTGAGTTGGGTTTCAGGGATGAGCAGAATTTTGGCATGTCAAGAAGGTCTGAAAGAACATTCAAAGCTAAATGAATGGCTGAGACAGAAAGTGAAAGTGAGAAAACATATGGCATGCTTAGAGGAAAGTAAAACTGGGGCACATAAAATTTAAAAATAAAAAATAGATTCTTGGGAGTTGTGTTTTTAAAAACTTGAAGTTTATTCCATAGGTAATGGGAAATTGAGGATTCTTAAACAGGGAATTATTATGACCAGATGTGTGTTTTATAAGAATGAAGTTTAATCAGATTAGAGGGTTTCTTACCCTCTGTTCCAAAGAATAGGTTGAATCTTCTTGATCCCACAGAATTGCGCTCACACTTCAATTACACATATCCCAAATTGCGCTCACACTTCAATTACACATATCCCATATTCTAATTAGCTCTAAAGGTAGTGGGGCTCTACCTTGAGTCTAATCTTCTTGTATTTAACAAACTGGAGAGTAAACTTGACAGGAACCCATAGGCAAGAGGAGCCCAAGAAGGTTCTGGAAAAGAATTCATCCTAAGACGGAAGGAGTTAGTCCTACAAAATAATATATCCTAACCCATGAAGGGAAAGGGGACAATTCTAAAGGCAGCCTACTGAGAAACAGATGTGGCTCAAGCAGTTGGGCACCCTACCACATGGGAGGTCCCAGGTTCAGTTCCCAGTGCCTCCTAAAGAAGATGAGCAAGACAGCAAACTGATATGACAGGCTGGCATGGCAAGCTGATGCAACAAGATGATGCAATGAGATGATGCAACAAGGAGACACAATGAGGAAACACAATGAGAGACACAACAAGCAGGAAACAGAGGTGGCTCAGGTGATTGGACACCTGCCTCCCACATGGGAGGTCCCAGGTTCAGTTCTTGATGCCTCCTAAAAAGATGAGCAGAGAGTACACAATGAACAGACAGAGAGCAGACAGCGAGCACAAACAACGGTGAGAAATAAATAAAAATAAATATTTTTTAAAAAAAGATATTTTAAAAGCAGTCTACTATTAGGCACTTAGGTTTCTCTTTTGTCCCCTATACACTTATGTCTAAGACCTAAGAGAAAAGCAGGCTTTGGCAAAAAGAGAAAGAACAATTTTTATTGAAACTCTGACAGGGCCATTAAAAAAAGGAAGAAAATCTAGATATATTGACACAGAAGTATATAATTGGGGATGGGGAGATTGTGGTGAAGTCAGTTGCAAAATGTATATCCTGTATATATGTTTCTGTTTTAACAATGATTCAAGAATGTCTGTTTCTGGTCATTATGGAATAACAGGGACTGGATTTGCCCTCCCACTTTAAACAATGATAAAACCAGACAAAATACCTAGAACAAGGTTTCAGATATTGGAAAATAGACATCATAGGACAATACTGAAAGAAGAGAAACAGAAATGGCAAGCCCTAAGATTATTCCATCTCACTGCCTGGAGACTTTCCAGATCACAGAACAGTGAAGGGAAACCCAAGAAGAGCCCAGTAGTATTGTTGAATTGAGGAGACAGAACTTAAGAGTTTGGAAAGGTCAGGATGACTAGAATTTGAGGGATAAATATTAAAAGGAGGGAGCTGCATAGATATCGAGCTCCAGATCTACAGACAGTTCTTCTAAAATCTTTGGCTGAGAAGCAACCTCTGCATACATAGGAGAAACTACCTGGAGCCAGGGAAGGAACACCCGAAGGGAGTAAGTGGCTCACTTACCAGGATTTATAAGAGGTTTGGAAGTTTGTGTTCCCACCAGCCAGATGGAAAGATTTTTATATGTATGGAGCACTAGGTAGAGATTTCAGAAAGGTATTGCTTAATTGGGGTGGGCAATTAGTCCAAGACTAAAGGCTGCCCTGGACTAACCCTGACAAAGAATAAAAGCAAGCCTCAAAAGGATCAAAATGATTCTATATCATTTAATTTCATCCCAAACATAAATGCAACAATATCTAAAGGAATACAATAAAATCCAGCACCCAAAAATGTAAAATTCGCAATGTCCAGGATCCAATAAAAATTACCAAGCATGCAATATGACTCATAACTAGGAAAAAAAAAAACAAATAGAAATAGATGCAGAATAATGAAGATGAAACAATTAGCAGACAAGGACATTAAAACACATATTGTTTTTTTTAAATGTGTATATTCAAAACGGAAAATGAAAACAAACATTATAAGGTTGACACAAAAAGATACAAAGAAGAGAAGAGGAGCAATATAGTAGCAGAGTAGTCAGCTCATCCTATAGCACAGGTAGTAATCAGTCAGAGCTATCTAAATTAAGTGTTTGAGGTGACTAGGGGACCAGAATAGCATTCTGCAACATCCTTGGAAGAATGAAAGGAGACTGCCTTTCTGCAGAGAAGCATTGTAAGTAGAGCATTCCACATCGTGGAGGCCAGTACCCATGTCCCACTGGTGGCACAAGACGCCTCAGGAACTATTCCCTGGCTGGAGTGGGAAGCTCCATTTTGTCAAAACTGGGCAGGAAAAGATGGTCAGACACCAATTTCAGCTACTGATTAGTAAATTCAGCTGGATAAAGTCCAGTCCTAAGAACAGCTAAAATTTGAGCCTGTCCAATTTGGAAAGAGCCTGGTAGCCCCCATTTTAACTCTACCCCCAGCATGAGGGGAAGTGGGACTGATTGAAAATCACAGTGGTGGGTGGCGGACTTGGCCCAGTGGTTAGGGCATCCGTCTACCACATGGGAGGTCCGCGGTTCAAACCCTGGGCCTCCTTGACCTGTGTGGAACTGGCCCATACGCAGTACTGATGCATGCAAGGAGTGCCCTGCCACGCAGGGGTGTCCCCCGCCTAGAGGAGCCCCATGCGCAAGGAGTGCGCCCTGTAAGGAGAGCCGCCCAGTGCGAAAGAAAGTGCAGCCTGCCCAGGAATGGTGCCGCACACACGGAGAGTTGACACAACAAGATGACGCAACAAAAAGAAACACAGATTCCTGTGCCTCTGACAACAACAGAGGCGGACAAAGAAGACACAGCAAATAGACACAGAGAACAGACAACCAGGGTGGGGGGCGGGGGGGGGGAGAGAAATAAATAAATCTTAAAAAAAAAAAAAAAGAAAAGAAAATCACAGTGGTGATAGAGACTGGCTTCTTTCCATCCTGGTCAGATTGCTGCCCTAACCTGGGCTCCAGCCCTGTCCCCGACAAGGAGGAAGGTGAGAGGATCTGGGCAGCTGTAGTTGCTTTTGAACCGCACAAACTAGACTGTTGGACACTCATGCAGCTACATCCCTGCCCCACTAGGACAAAACAGGGCAGTGCTTCATCAATCTATCTGGGCAAATGCAGTCACTTTTGACTAACATGACTTAGTTTACTGCCTACAACTACAGCTCTACCTCTGCCCCAGGCAAAGAAGGAAGGGGTGTGAAGCTTCATCAGTCTCTCCAGGCAACTACAGGTGGTCTTGGCTTGCATGGCATGGACTAATGCGCATGGCTGTGGCTCCACCCCTACCCCTGCCAGGGGAAAAAGGTGGGAGAAACCTCATCGGTTCCTGGGGGAATGCCGACACCCTCAGCCTGCATGGCTTACAGTACCAACTGCATCCTCAGCTCCCAATCTGTAACCAGTAAGGGAGAAAGGGCAAGAAACAGATGGAAAAGAGCTAAAATTTTTCAGATTGGCTAAACATGGGCCACTATAAATTTCCAAATTAAGTTGTACCAAGTATCAAAGAGGGGCTGCAGCAGAAAGCCAATAAAATAGAAAGCCCAATACTAAAGAGAGCAACTGAGCCCAGAATAAATACATCAAGTAAATCAGATACCAAGACACCAACAAAAAAATTACAACCCATACAGAGAAACAGGAAGATATGGCCCAGCCATAGGAACAAACTAAGCCTCCAGATAACATAAAGGAGTTGAGATAACTAATGTATGCCCAAACAAATATCCTCAATAAATTCAATAAGCTGGCTAAAGAGATTATGAATATTAAGAGGACACTGTACTTCCAGGAAGATGGCAGATTAGAAAGACATGGGATTCTCTCCTCTCCCAGAAAATTATTGCTAGAGAACAGGCAGAAATAGCTTGGGAAAAAATATATTCTAGGATTTGGGACACCAGGAGAAAGCCGAATACCAACCAGAAGAGAGATAGGCACAGGAAAAGAATCTCAACAGAAAGACTAAATAGAAGCTGCAACTACAGCTGCCGGCACCCTTACCCCATCCTACAAGCAGACAATTTTGAGTTCTCCAGCCTCAGGCTGGTGGCTACAGACAAAAGGGGTCACAGGGATCCAAACTCTTCCTCTCCTAGGAAAGCAGAGAGAAAGGTACGCAGCCTGAGGCTGATTCAGTTTTTGGCCCACAAATTTGGTCTGCTGTGTCCCGCCAGCCCTTCCAGGCTGGGAGGGCCACACCATTGTTTGCATTGGGAGCCAACCCTCTCAATCACCCTACCTATTGACCAGGACTGGTTGTTGAGAACAAAGAGGGGAATGGAATTATTTCCTACCTGAAAAAGGAAGGGAGGGAGCTACCAGCAAAGGTTGCAGGACAGCCTCTGAGAAACTTTGAATTTTGAGGCTCTTAGCCTCAAGGCAGGATCCCCTTCCACATTAATGCCATCTGTATGGCAGCAAACACACCTTGACACAGATTTGAACTGAGAGGGCTGCCAAAGAGCACCATCCTGCTGGCAGATCAAGTAAGTGCATGTGAGGAAACTAAAATTTAAAAGTGAGAGAGGCTTTTTCCAGCCTTTGCAGCCTCCCTCCCCATGGCCTATGGAAGTGGGTCTACAATCCATTACTGGGTCCAGGGACAATTCTAAAGATCTAGAACAGGTTGAACCAAGAATCAAAGAATAGCAGTAACACAGCCTCCTGCCACTAAAACCTGACAAAAGAGGAAGAAATTAAACAGAGTAAATTCACCATTATAATTAGATGCCTGGACATCAGCAAAAAAATTACAAGCCATACTAAGAAATGGAAGAAATGGCCCAAAGACAGGAATATATCAAAGCCCTAGATGAGATACAGGACTTGAGACAACAAATCAATGACATTCATACAAATTTCCAAAATCAAATTAATGAGTTGAAAGACAATATGCTAAAGAGATAAAGCACATGAAGAAGACACTGAATGAACACAAAGAAGATTTTGAAAACCTGAATACAAAAATAACAGTGTTCATGGGAATGAAAGACATGATAGGTGAGATTTTTAAAAAAACATATTAGAGGCATATGACAGCAGACTCAAAATGATAGAAAAAAGAATAAAGTGACAGAAGACAAAGCAGCTGAAATTGAGGAGAGAAGAACACAGAGAGAAAAGAATGGGGAATTTGAGCAGAGGCTTAGGGAGATGAATGATAACATGAAGCACAACAATATACATGCCATAGGATTTCCAGAAGGAGAAGAGAAGTAAATGGGGGAAGAAAGAGTATTTGAGGAAATAATGGCTGAAAATTTGCCAACTCTCATGAAAGAAATGAATTTACATGTCCAAGAAGTACAGCATACCCAAATTAGAATAAATCCTAATAGACCTACTCCAAGACATACTACTCAGAATGTCAAATGTCAAATATAAAAAGAAAATTCTGAGAGAAGCAAACCATCACATGAAAGAGATGCTCAATAAAACTTAGTGCAGATTTCTCATCGGAAACCAAGGAGGTGAGAAGACAGTAGAATGATATGATTAGGATATTGAAAGAGAAAAATTGCTAGCTGGGATTTTTTATCCAGCAAAATCGTCCCTCAAATATGAAGGTAAGTTTAAAATATTAACAAATAAACAGAAACTGAGAGTTTCTAAAAAAAAAAAAAAAAAAATCCACCTTTGCAGGAAGTAGTAAAGGGAACCTTATAATCTGAAAGAAAAGGACACGACAAAGAAGCTTGGAGAAGAGTGTAGAAGGCAAGAATAGCAGGATAACCAAAAGAGTAAAAGACAGATGAAAATAAGATATGACATATTAAAGCCAAAGAATAAAATAGTGGAAGTTAATAATGCATTTACAGTAATATCATCGAACATGAATGGATGGAACTCCCCAAACAAAAGATATAGATTGATAGAATGGATTTTTTAAAAAAAGATAACCATATGCTGCCTACAAGAGACTTACCTTAGACCCAAGGATACAAACCAGCTGAAAGCAAAGGTTGGAAAAAGATACTCCACACAAACAGTAGTAGCTATACTAATATTGGATAAAACGGACAAAAAAAATTTTTTTTAATTTATTTTGCTCCCCTTCTCCCCCTGCCCCAGTTGTCCATTCTGTGTCCATTCACTGTGTGTTCTTTTGTGTCCACTTCTATTCTTGTCAGTGGCACTGGGAATCTGTGTCTCTTTTTGTTGTGTCATCTTGCTGTGTCAGCCTCTGTGTGGCGCCACTCCTAGGCAGGCTGAACTTTCTTTCGTGCGGGGTGGTTTTCCTTACAGGGTGCACTCCTTGTGCGTGGGGCTCCCCTATGCGGGAAACACCCCTGCATGGCACAGCATTCCTTGTCTGCATCAGCACTGCACGTGGGCCAGCTCCACATGGGTCAAGGAGGCCCTGGGTTTGAACCGTGGACCTCCCATGTGGTCAGCAGATGCTCTATCCATTGAGCCAAGTACACTTCCAAGCAAAACAGAATTTAAATGCAAAAAAGTTATAAGAGAAACAGAAGGGCATTATATATTAATAAAAGGGACAATCCACAGAGAAGAAATAAGTCATGTCTCTGCACCTAACCAGGGTGCCCCCCAATACATGAGGTACACTCTGGCAAAACTGAAGGAAGAAATAGACATCTCCACAATAACAATTGGACACCTCAACACACCACTCACATCATTAGATAGAACAGCTAGACAAAAGATCAAAAAGGGACCAGAGTACTTGAACAATATGATAAATGAGCTAGACTTAACAGATATATACAGAAACTTGCATGCCAAATCAGTGGGTTATATATTCTTCTCAAGTGCCTATGGATCTTTCTCCAGGATGTACCACATGTTAGGTCAAAAGACAGGTCTCAATAAATGTAAAAGATTGAAACTATACAAAGCACCTTCTCACATCATCATAGAATAAAACTGGAAATCAATAATAGATGAAAAAGGGGAAAAGTCACAAATGTGTGGAGGCTAAATAACACACTTCTAAACAATCAGTGGTTCAAAGAAGAAAATATAAGTGAAATTAGTAACATACTGAGATGAATGAAAATGAGAACACAACTTATCAAAATGTACAGGATACAATGAAGGCAGTGATGAGAGGGAAATTTATACCCCTAAATACCTATGTTAAAAAAGAAGAGAGAGCTGAAATCAAAGATCTTACTGAACAATTGGAGAAACTAGAAAAAGAACAACAAACCAATCCCAAAACAAACAAAATAATAAAGATTAGAGCAGAAATAAATGAAATTGAGACAAAAACATAGAGAAAATAAATAAAACAAAAGCTGGTTCTTTGAGAAAATCAATAAAATTAACAAACCCTTAGCTAGACTAACAAAGAAAAAAAGAGAGAGGTTGCAAATAAATAAAAGCAGAAATGAAAGGGGTAAGATATGACTACTCCACAGAAATAGAAAGGATCATAAGAGAATATTATAAGAAATGTATGCAAACAAACTAGACAACTTAGATGAAATGGACAAATTCCTAGAAATGCACAACCTACATTTACTCTACAAGAAATACAAGAACTTACTAACAAACCAATTACATTTAAAGAAATTGAATCAGCCATCAAAAATCTCCCAACAAAGGAAAGTCCAGAACCAGATGTCCTCACAAGTAAATTCGAAAAGAATTAATACCAATCCTGTTCATCTATTCCAAAAAATTGAAGAGGTAGGAAAATTACCCAACACATTTTATGAAACCAACATCAGCCTAATACCAAAGCTGGATAAAAATACTATAAGAAAAGAAAATTACAGACCAATCTCTCTAATGAACACAGATGCAAAAGTTCTCTGCAAAATTCTTGCAAATAGAATCCAAAAGCATATTTTTAAAAAAGTATACATCAATAACCAAGTGAGATTTATTCCTAGTATGCAAGGATGGTTTGACACAAGAAAATAAACTAACAATATACACCACATTAACAAACTGAAGGAAAAACACCACATGATCATCTCAATCAGGCACAAAAAGGCATTTGACAAAATCCAGCATCCTTTCTTAATAAAAGCACTTCAAAAGATGGGACTAGAAGGAAAATTCCTTAATATGATAAAGAGCATATATGAAAAACCCACAGCCAACATAGTACTCAATGAGGAAAGGTTGAAAGATCTTTCCCTCTAAGATCAGGAACAAGACAGTGATGCCCACTGTCACCATTGTTATTCGATGTTGTGCTAGAAGTTCTAGCTAGAGTAAATTAGGGGGGAAAAATAGGAAAAGAGGAAGTAAAACTCTCACTATTTGTAGAAAACATGATCCTCTTTAGAAAATTCTGAAATGTCTACGCCAAAGCTACTTGAGCTAATAAATGAGTTCTGCAAAGTGGCAGGATACATGATCAAAATGCAAAAATTAGTAATGTTCCTGTATACTAGCATGGAACAATCTGAGTAGGAAATCAGGGGGGAAATTCCTATTACAGTAGCAACAAAAAGACTCAAATACCTAGAAAACAATTTAACCAAAGTGCAGGAACTTTATGCAGAAAACTACAAAACCATGCTAAAAGAAATTAATGAAGACCTAAACAAATGGAAAGACCTTCCATGTTCATGGATTGAAAGTCTAAATACCATGAAGATTTCAATCCTACTCAAACTTATGTAAAAATTCAATGCAATACCAGTCAAATTCCAAAAGCCTGCTTTACCAAACTTATTTGGAAGGGAAAGTGCACCCAAATAGACAAAAGCATCTAATAAAGATTGATGTGGTAGGACTTTCACAGCCAGACCTTGCGACACACCACAAAGCTACAGTGGTTAAAATAGCATGGTACTGGCATAAAGATAGACACACTAATCCATGGAATAGAACTGAGAGTCCAGATATAAACTCTCATTTCTATGGCCAACTGGATTTTTTTTATCCTTCCCCTCCTCCACAGCTTGCTTGCTATCTGCTCTCTGTGCCCATTCACTGCGCACTCTTCTGTGTTTTTACTTGTCTCGCTTTTTTTATTGCGTCACCTCACTGAGTCGGCTCTCCACGGCACTTGTGGGCTAGGTGGCACTCCGTAGTGTGTGGGCAAGGCTACCTTCACAAGGAGGCCCCGGGACACAAACCCAGGGCCTCCCATATGGTAGATAGGAGCCCAACTGATTGACCCATAACCGCTTCCCGGCCAACTGGATTTTGACAAACCTACCAAGTCCATGTTAACAAGACAAAACAATTTCTTCAACAAATGGTGCTGGGAGAACTGGATACCTATAACCAAAAGAATGAAAGAGGACTCCTATCTCACACTCTATACAAGAACCAACTCAAAAGAGATCAAAGACCTAAATATATAAGCCAGAACCATAAAACTATTAGCAGGAAATATAGGGAAACATCTTCAAGATCTTGTGATAGGTTGTGGTTTCTTGGATCTTACACCCAAAGCATGAGCAACAAAAGAAAAAAAAGATAAATGAGACCTCCTCAAAACTAAGCACTTTTGTACCTCATAGGACTTTGTCAAAAGACTAAAAAGACAGCCGACTCAATGGGAGAAAATATTTGAAAATCACATTTCTGATAAGAGCTATCCACAATATATAAAGAGATGCTACAACTCAACAATAAAGACAAATGACCCAATTAAAATATGGGCAAAAGACTTGAATAGACATTTGTCCAAAGAAGAAATACAAAAGGTGAAAAAGCATATGAAAAAATGTTCAACATCACAAGTGATTAGGGAAATGCAAATCAAAGCTACAATAAGATATCATTTCATACCTATTAAAACAGCCACTACTAAAAAGACTGAAAACCAGAAGTTTGGAGAATTAAGAACACTTATTCACTGTTGGTGGGAATGTAAAATAGTATAGCCACTGGGGAGGACTGTTAGGCAGTTTTCAAAGAAATTGAATATAGATTTACCACATGACCTAGCAATACCACTACTGGGTACATACCTAGAAGAACTGAGAGCAGTGATACAAACAGACATCTGCACAATGATGTTCATAGGGTCATTATTCATGATTCCAAAAGATGGAAACAACCCAGGTGTCCTCAACCAATGAATGGATAAACAAATTGTGGTGTACATACATGATGGAATATGTTGCAGTTGTAAGATGAAACGAAGTCATGAAGCATATGACAACATGGATGAACCTGGAGGACATTATGTTGAGTGAAGCAAGTCAGACACAAAAGGACAAATACTGTACAACTGCACTATTATGAACTAAATATATTATGTAAACTCATGGAGTTAATTATTATAATATAGGTCATCAGAAAATTAGAGTGAAGTTGGAGAATGGAAAACTGAGGGTTAACTTGTGCAGAATTGGTAAAAAACTTGTGTGTTAATCTTTGGAAATGAATAGAAAAGGTGGAGCACAACAGAATATTTGTAACTAGCCATGCTATTATATGGTATGACAATGATTAAAAGGGAAAGTCTAAGATAACGTTTATTTACTTAAAAAAAGCTAAAAAATGTAACATTGAATTTTATCACATAGTAAAACTGCATGTGAAATATGAATATGGGTAATATTTCATATAACAATTTTTCTTAGAAACTGAACAAATGTTATGTATGTTAATACTAAAAGATGTTCATATCAGGCAAAAAATCCACATTATCCTAAGTGAAAGAAAAGAGACACAAAGTACCACATATTGTGTGATTTCAAGTGTATGAAACATAAATATAAATCAATTTATAAAGATGGAATTATATTGGTGGTTACGTAGGGCTGGGGAAGGATTAATGGATTGAGAGATGACTGCTAAGGGGTGTGGTGTTTTTCTTTTTGGAGTAATGAAATTGTTCCAAAATTTTTTGTGGTAATAAAAAAAGACACTGGGTGAGCACAAAGAAGAATTTGAAAGCATACACAGAAAAATAGTAGATAGTATGGGAATTAAAGGCAAAATAAATGAAATTAAAAATATACTGAAGGCATATGAGACCAGATTTGAAGAAGCAGAAGAAATGATTTGTGAACTTGAATATAGGACCTCCAAAAGCAAACATACAAAAGAACAGAAAAGAAACAAATGGAAGGATTGTGGGAAGATGGTGGCAGACTAAGAAGCAGAGTTGAATGTTCTCACAAAAACAGTAAAGAGCCAAAAGCTTTCTGAGGCATCTGCTTTGGGGGTCAGGAGACCAGGAAACAGTGGTACACAGCTCCCAGGAGGGTGAAGAAGAAAGAGACAAAAAAACTGAAATGACATACATAAGTTACCTAGCACCCATGGTGCTCCCCTTCCCCACCCCCAAGATACTAAGCTGGGATAAAATACCTGGCTCACTGCAGCTGACTGAGAGGGGAACAGACCTCTTCCTCAGTTATTTCAAGGGAAAAGGGAGGGGAGGTTGGGGTGCTTTTCTTCAGTAAATCCACCAGAGCCCACTTTGTTCTCTGATCTGGAGAATCAACACAGGAACACAGGAAAGCCAAGATTGGAACACCTCTGTGGAAAGGTGCACTGACTAGTGCCATCTGCTAGCCAGTCTGGAAATTGTATGGACAAAAACTGTGCTCTCTCTATCCAACCACTGGGAGAAAATCTGTACCCCAATAGTTAGTTCCTGACCTTATTTTGAAAACTTAAGCTGGTAAATTTTAAAGACTGAGAATAAGTTGAATTAAATATCAAAGATGAGCTCTGGGAAAAAAACAGTACGCAAGAAAGAGAAATTAGCCATCAGAGTAAATTCACCTACATATTCAAATGCCTAGACATCAGCAAAAAATTACAAGCCATACTAGGAAAATGGAAGAGATGGCCCAGCCGAAAGAGCAAACCAAATATCCTGAAGAGATACAGGATATAATACAATTAATCAGGTGATAATCACACAACTCTCCTAAATCACTTCAAAGAATTTAAAGAAAATATGACTAAAGAAATAAAGGATATTAAGAAGACACTAGGAAAGCATAAAGAACAATTTGAAAGACTGCTAAGAAAAGTAACAGACCTTGTGGGAATGAAAGACACAAAAGATGAGATTAAAAATACGTTAGAGAGAAGTGGATTTGGCCCAATGGATAGGGCATCTGCCTACCATATGGGAGGTCCAGGGTTCAAACTCAGGGCCTCCTGACCTGTGTGATGAGCTGGCCCACACACAGTGCTGATGCATGCAAGGAGTGCTGTGCCACAGAGGGGGTCCCCTGCATAGGGGATCCCCAAGTGCAAGGAGTGTGCCCCATAAGGAGAGCCGCCCTGCGCGAAAAAATTACAGCCTGCCCAGGAATGGCGCCGCATACACGGAGAGCTGATGCAGCAAGATGATGCAACAAAATGAGACACAGATTCCAGGTGCTGCTGACAAGAATACAGGCAGACACAGAAGAACACACAGAGAACAGACAACTGGGGGGAGGGGGAGAGGCGGGGAAGGGGAGAAAATGAAAAAAAAAATGTTAGAGGCACATAAGAGGAGATTTGGATTGCTTGAAGTCAGAATTCGTGATTACAGAGACAGAACATCTGAACTGGAAAAGACAGGAGAACAGAAAGGGAAAAGAATGGCAAAAATTAAACAGAATCTCAGGGAACTGAATGATAACACAAAATGCACAAACATTCTCATTATTGGTGTCCTAGAAGGAGAAAAGAGTGGAAAAGAGGCAGAAAGAATATTTGAGGAAACAATAACTGAAAACTTCCCCACCCTTATGAAGGACATAAATATCAATATCCAAGGGCAATGCACCCCAAACAGAATAAATCCAAAAAGACCTACCCCGAGATACCTACTATTCAGAGTGACAAATATCAGAGATAAAGAGAGGATTCTGAAAACAGCAAGAGAAAAGCAAAGCATTACATAAAAGGCAAACTCCATAAGATTAAATGGCGACTTTCTCATCAGAAACCATGGAGGAAGAAAAAAGTGGTATATAATGTATTTAAGGTACTGAAAGAGAAAAACTGCCAGCCAAGAATTCTATATCCGACAAAACTGTCCTTCAAAAGGGAGGGTGAGTTCAAAGTCTTCACAGAGAAGCAAAAACTGATATAATATGTTAACAAAAAACCAGATTTGCAAGAGATACTAAAGGGGGTGCTGCAGTCTGAAGGAAAAAAACAAGGGTGAGAGATTTGAAGTAGAGTTTAAACATGAAGATTATTAGGAAGATTAAACTAAAGGACAGACAATAGAACAATATGGCAAAAGAGAGTTGAAGGAAAAAATGGATGAAGAAAGTAATGACCTTACAGTAATAACACTGAATGTTAATGGACTGAACTCCCCAGTCAAAAGACATAGATTCGGAGCAGAGGTGGCTCAAGTGATTAGGTGCCTTCTCCCACATGGGAGGTCCTGGATTCAGTTTCTGGTGCCTCTTAAAAAGAAGATGAATAAACAGAGTGAGCAGACAGCAAATGCAAACAACAAGAGTGGGGGGTGGGGTGGGAGAAATAAATAAAATAAATCTTAAAAAAAAAGGACACAGACTGATAGAATGGATAAAAAATGAGTCATCTATGTTGTCTACAAAAGAGTCACCTCAGATGTAAGGACACAACCAGGTTAAAAGTGAAAGATTGGAAAAAGGTAGTCCATGCAAATAGTAATGGTTCATACTATATGAACCATAATTACTCAGTGCAACTGGCAAATTGTTTCTGTCAATCAGTATTCTGTAATTTTTTTCATGCAAAATAAACACTTGCTTTTAATTGAGGAGGGCTGGAGAAGAGGTATATTTTTGGATGCTTCATTTTTCTTTAACCCTTTCTTATTCATACTCTTTAATTAAAATAATCTATCTGAATCAGTAATGATTTAGCATGACTACTGTTGAACAAGATTTTGAGTTTTTCTGCCTCATAAAATTATGAGTTGGCAAATTGTTATCTGCTGTAATTCATTCCAATAAGATATGAAGAATTCCCAAATATGAATTTGATTATTTAGAAAGAATTATGGCCTAAATGGAAATTAAATACCTAAATCAATAATTTATTTCATTCTTAGAGATTATTATGTCCAATAGTTAGAGGTGTAATAAAAATTTAGAATTACGTTATAGTTAATTTCAATTATATTTGAATTATTATTTATATTTATAAATGTTTGTTGCTATGCTATCTATATTTATAATTGATTATATTAAATCTAACCTGGCCCAGCCCTCTTGTTTAAAATTTGTAATTTCTTTCAATCTATTTTTCTAATTATTTTACAATTTTAAAATAAAGGACTTTTAACACATTAAAAAAAGACATTGATTATACACTTTTGATAGATCATATGATATGCAAATATAGCTCAGTAAAACTGCTTAATAAACAAATAATTGTACAAGATTAGCCAGAAATAGCAGCTATATAGAGCAGAGGAAGCATAGAGAGATAGAGGTGAAGAATTTTTGTGTTTTTCTGTTTATTATTATTGAAATAATTAAAATGCTTTAAAAATGATTAAAGTGATGAATGTGCAACTATGTGATTATACTAAATGCCATTGATTATACACTTGGATAAATTGTATGCTTTATTAATATGTATTAATAAAATTAATTTTTTAGTGGAAAAAATTGAACAGTGTCTCAGGGAACTATGTGATGGCAAGAGATGTGTGAAGATACATGTCATGGGTTTCCCAGAAGAAGAAGAAAAGGGGCAAAAGGAATATTTGAGGAAATAATGATATAAAATGTTTCTACCCTATTGAAGAACATAGATATCTGTGTCCAAGAAGCACAACATATTCTCATCCAAATAAATCCAAATAGGGAAACAGACTTGGCCCAGTGGATAGGGCATCCGCCTACCACATGGGAGGTCCATGGTTCAAACCCCTGGCCTCCTTGACCTGTGTGGAGCTGGCCCACGAGCAGTGTTGTTGCACGCAAGGATGCCCTGCCACGCTGGCATCCCCTCAAAGCATTAGAGTTAGACTCATTTATAATATTCCTACCTGTGGCTCTTATGCTTCTTTTATTTGAGCTTATAATTAGCACCATTCCCATTAAATATGTGTCTCAAAGACTTAAATCTTCTGGCTGTTCATATGCTGGTTGAGCCCTGAATCTCAGCAGAGTTGTAGCCCACACTGTTCTCCAGTTCATAGGACTCACCTAGGATAACTAAAGGATGATGATGGAAAATGCCCAAAAAACCATAGTATCTGCTACAATCAAGAGAATTCCATCCATCTGCCCCATTGAGATCTAAGCCTCCTCTCAATTGGAAGTAGGGTGTGCATCACCATCCCAAAATCCTCAAAGTTGAGAAATGAACAAACATAAGGGGACTAAAGTAGACTTATATTTATTCTAGTAATGGAAGAACTGTAACATTAATATAAAGGCAGTGGTCACCAGAGGTTCTGAAGGGAGGGAGAGGGAAGAATAAGTGTATCGCAGGGCATTTTTGGGACATAGGAATTTTCCTGCATTACGTTGCAATGATGGATATAGGCCGTTATACATTTTGTCAAAACCTATAAAATGGTGCGGTGCAAAGTGTAAGCCTTAATGTATACTATAGACCACAGTTAGTAGCAGTGTTGCAATATGTGTTCATCAATTTTAACAAATGCACCACACTAATGAAAGATGTTGTTAATGGGGAAATATGTGGGAGGTGGAGGGAATGGGCTATATGGGAATCCCCTAGTTTTGATGTGACTTTATGTAATAAAAAGTTACTTCAATAATAATAATAATAAATAGGTGGTGTAAGGAAAAAATATTCTAAATGTAAGCTTTGGACAATAGCTAGTGGTATAGTCTAATGATGTTCTTTCATAGTCTGTAAAAAATATTCCATAACAATGCAGAGTATTAGTGGAAGGGTGGTGTATAAGGCTCTTTTGATTGGACTATGTCAGTGAGGAGTAACTCAGATTGAGTCTCCATCCTCTTTCTGGGTCTTATATAAATGGACACAGAGAGAGAGAGAGAGAGAAAGAATCAAAGAGACAGGAAGCTGCCATTTTTGATTGGGCCATGTGAGAGAGCACTGAAGGGTCACTAGCAGCCCAAGCTTAAGCACAAAGCCCTCAAGAGGTTGGGCTCAAGGCTGAAGAGACTAGCCATACTCCTGACAGCTCAGAGCTGAACTCAGGAATAAAATGAAGCAGCTGAGACAGAAAGGAGGCCTGGAAAGAAAAAAGCCCTATGCCTGATTGCCCACAGCTGAGCTCTAGGAGACAGTAGATTCTGGAGGGGATAGCATGGACCTAGATAGCTGCCATCTTTGCCATGTGGCATGACACCAGGAATGACAGTAGTTGACACTGATGAGAAAGCATCTCAAATGGTTGTTTAAATTGGACATTTCCTGACCTCAGGGCTATGAGCTTTTACCCTAAATAAATTCCCCATTATAAAAGCCAACCCATTTCTGGTACTTTGCATCAGCAGCTCTGTTGCAAACTAAGACAGATGGGGTTAATAGCAGATTAAAATCTAGAAAAGGAGAGACTGGTGAATTTGAGGATATAGGAATAGAAATGATCCAAAATGAAGTGCAGAAAGAAAACAGATCAGAAATAATGTGGAATATAATACTATCGGTGACCTGTGGGAAATATTAAGTGGTCTAATATATTTATAATTTAAGTATCATAAGGAAAGGGAAACAGTGGGCATCACAATCCAAAAATCATAAACACTGAGGATGAACAAACATAAAGGGAAATGCAACTATGTACTAAAGTGGACTTATTATTATTATAGCAATGTAAGAACTTGTATTGATATAAAGGCAGTGGCCACCAGAGTTTCTGAGGGGACAGAGAGGGAAGAATAGGTGTAATATGGGACATTTTGGGAACATTGGAATTGTCCTGCATGACATTGCAAGGACAGATACAGGCCATTATACATTTTGTTAAAATCTATAAAATTATGTGGGCCAAAGTGTAAGCTATAATGTAAACTATAGACCGTGGTTAGTAGCAATGCTTCAACATATGTTCATCAGTTGTAAAATGTACCACACCAATGAAAGATGTTGTTAATGTGTGAAAGTGTGGAAGGTGGAAGGGGTCAGGTATATGGGAATCCCCTATATTTCTGATATAACATTTATATAATATAAAATTTCTTTAAAAATAAAATATTTTTAAAAATAAAGACAACACGAGGAAAAAAAATGGCTGAAATTTTCCCCACATTTCATGAAGATTATAAACCCACAGTTTCAAGAACCCCAGTGAACCCAAAGAAAAGAAATGAATACCACCACCCCCAAGGCACAAACATACTCAAATTGCTGAAAACCAGTGATAAAGAGAAATCTTAAAAGCAATCAGAGGGGAGAAAATAAATTTTTTATAGAGGAACATAACAATAATGACATTCTTCTCATCAGAAACTATGCTAGATAGAAGATTATGGAGCAACATCCTTAAAGTACTGAAATAATAAAATTTTCTACCTAGAATTCTCTACCCAGGAAAAATGTCTTTTAGAAATGAATATGAGGTTTAAAAAATGAGCAAAAGTTCTGAATAGACATTTCTCCAGAGAAGATATACAAATGGCCAATAAATACAATACACACATGAAAAGATTCTCAATATCATCAGCCTGTAGGGAAATACAAATCAAAACCACAATGAAATACCACTTCATACCTGCTAGAATGGCTATTATTAAAACAACAAGTGCTAGTGAAGATACAGAGAAATAGGAAACTTAATCCATTTTTGTGAGAATGTAAAATGGTACAGCCACTGTGGAAAACCATTTGGCTTTCCTCAAAAAGTAAAACATAGAATTACAGATGACATCCAAACCTACTTCAAGGTATTTGCCCAAAAGAATTGAAGATAGGGCCCTGGGCAAATATTTGTACTCTGGTGTTAATAACATTATTCACAATAGCCCAAAGGGGAAGTAACTCAAGTGTCTATCAGCAGGTGAATGGATAAAAGTAGTATATTCATACAATAAAATATTATTCAGCTATAAAGGAGAATGAAGTTCTGATATATACTATAATATGGATGAACCTTGAAGATATCATGGTGAGTAAAATAAACCATACATAAATGGACAAATATTATATGATTCCACTTATCTGAAATGGCTAGAATATGCAAATTAATAGAGACACAAAGTAGACTACATGTTAACAGGAAAAGGGGGGAAGGGGAAGGAAGGGAAAATGGGGGGTTAAATGATTATGGATGTAGGTTTTCCATTTGGGGTGATGAAAAAGTTCTGGATGGTAGTGAAGGTAACACAACACTGTGAATGTAATTAATCCCACTGAATGGTATGCTTGGGATACCATTCATGATATGATATAGAAAAGTTCATGTTGTATATGTTTCTACAATAATGAGAGAGATAAAGAGAGAGACTGACTAAAGAGACAGTAATAACTAAATGCAATACATGATCCTAGATTGGATATAATAATGGAGGTGAAATGCCCAAAGGATATTATGGGAATTTATGAAAAAATTGGAATGTACACTGTAAGCTTAATATCAATGTTACAGTTCTTGAAATTGATAACTGTACTCAAGCAGGTTACATGAGTGACTATCTTTGCTATTAGGAAAAATTCATGGAATTATTAAGTTTTCAAGGAGAATGATGTATTTGACCTACTCCCAAATGTTTAGAAAATAGATAGATAGCAATGCCTACATTGAAACAAAAGAAGAATTTCAAATAAATAATCTAACTTCACTTCTGGAAGAACTAGAAAAAGAAGAGAGTTTGGAGAGGGAAGAGGAAAGGAGATAATTAAATTAGAGCAAAGAGAAATGAACTAAAAAAACAAAATGGAACAACAAACTAAAAAGTTGGCTCTTAGGGAAAAAATCAATAAAAATTGACCAACCTTTAGCTAAACTTACAAAGAAAAAGAGAGGAAAGATGCGAATAATTAAAAATCAGAAATGAAAATGGTGACATCACTACTGACCTTATAGAAATAAAAAGGATTATAAGAGAATACTATGGAAAGCAGACTTGGCCCAGTGGTTAGGGCATCCATCTACCACATGGGAAGTCCACGTTTCAAACCCTGGGCCTTCTTGACCTTTGTGGAGCTGGCCCATGCACCGTGCTGATGTGCATAAGGAGTGCTGTGCCACGCAGGGGTGTCCCCTGCATAGGGAAGCCCCACGTGCAAGGAGTGCGCCCCATAAGGAGAGCCACACAGCACTAAAGGAAGTTCAGCCTGCCCAAGAATGGTGCCACACACACACAGAGCTGACACAACAAGATGACACAACATAAAGAAACACAGATTCCCATGCCGCTGACAACAACAGAAGCAGACAAAGAAGAACACACAGCAAATGGACACAGAGAACAGACAACTGGGGTGGGGAAGGGGGAAAGGGAAGAGAAATAAATAAATCTTAAAATAAGAGAATACTATGAACAGGTGTACACCCACCAACAAATTGGATAATATAGATAAAATCATAAAATTCATAGAAACCTACAAATTACATAACTAACTCAAGAAGAAATATAAAACCTCAACAAACTATAACATACAAAGATTAAATCAATTATCAAAAATCTTCCACCAAAGAAAAGTGCAGAACAACATAGCTTCACTGGCAAATTCTATTGAACAATCAAAGAACTAACACCACACCTTTTGAAATTCTTCCATAGAATTCAAGAGGAGGGAACACTTCCTAATTCATTCTATGAAGCCAGCATATCAAAGCTTGATAAAGACATCATGAGTGTAAAATTATAGAGTAATTTCCCTTATGAATATAGATATAAAAATCCTTAACAATACACTAGCAAATGAATTCAACAGCAAATTACAAAGGCTATACACCATGAGCAAGTGGGATTTATCCCAGGAATGTAGGGGTGTTCAACATCTGAAATGCAATCAATGTAAAAAAACACACAAATAGAACAAAGGAGAATAAACATATGATTATCTGAATAGATGCAGAAATGCATTGGACAAATCCAGGATTCTTTCTTGGTAAAAACATCCAGAAAAGTAGTAATTCAAGGGAAACTTCTCAACATTATAAAGGCCACTTATGAGAAAACTCATAAGCTAACATCATACTCAAGGTGAAAGACTGAAAGCTTTCCCCCTATGTATTAGTCAGCCAAAGGGGTGCTGATGCAAAGTACCAGAAATCTTTTGGCTTTTATAAAGGGTATTTATTTGGGGTAGAAGCTTACAGTTACCAGGCTCTAAAGAGCCAACTCAAGGTACCATAAGAGGTACTTTCTCACCCAAAGTCTGTTTGCCACGTGTTGAGACATGATGACAGGTGGTGTCTGTGAGGGTTTAGGCCTCCTCCTTCCTCTTAAGGCTCCATGATCCCAGCTTCCTCCTATCTTAGCTGTAGGCTGGTATAAGATTCATCTCTCTCCACAGGGCTTGTTTCTTTCCTGACTCAACTGCTCAGTTCTCTTCATAAGGCCAGCTATAGACCTTAAGGCTCCTCTCTCTTCCCAGGGTTTCTGCTGTGTCTAATGAGCTGTCTCTCTTCATCTGTGTTCTTCTCTGTGTGTTTACTTCCATGTGAGCATCTGTTTTACCCCCAAAGGTGCTAGGACTCAATGCTAAGTCACACTCTAATGACATGGTGGATTCAGAGACCTAATCTTAACATAATTTAATCAGTTGTCTCATGAAATCTAATACAATCAAAGGGTTATCAGGCCAGAGGCACCAACCAGTTTACAAACATAATCTATATATATATTTTTTGGAATTCATAAACAATATCTAACTGCCACACCCTATGATTAGGAATGAGGAAAGGATGCCTGCTTTCACCACTGCCATTCAACATTGTATTAGAAGTTCTAGCCAGAGCAAGTAGGCAAGAAAAATAAAAAGGCATCAAAATTGTAAAGAAGTAAAACTATCTCTACTTGCAGAGAACACAATGTTATATATTAAAAATCCAATGGAATCCATGAAAAAATCACTAGAGCTAATAAAATAATTCAGCAAAGTGTCAGGGTACAAGATCAACATGCAAAAATCAATTGTGTTTCTATACATTAGTAGTGTAAAATCCAGAGGCAATTAAGAAAATTCCATTTTCAATATCATATAAAGTAATAAAATATCAGATATAAAATTTGACCAAGGATATAAAAGACTTATACTAAAAACTACAAAACACTGCTGAAATAAATTAAAGAACACCTAAATAAATGGCAAGACATAGAATCTTCATGGATTGGAAAACTTATTATTGTTAGATGTCAGTATTATCCAAAAGATCTACAGATTCAATGCAATCCTTATCAATATTGCAACAGCCTTTTTTTTTTTTTTCCAGAAATGGAAAAGCCAATCTTCAAGTTCATTTGGAACTGCCAAGAGACCTCAAATAGCCAAAACAATTTTGGAAAAGAACAAAGATGGAGAATTTATACTTCCCAATTTCAAAATGTACTGCAAAGTTACAATTATAAGAACAGTGTGATATTGGCACAAGGAGAGACAAATAGAACAATGGAATAAAACTGAAAGTCCAGAAATGACTCACACATCTATGACCAATTAATTTTTGAAAAGGGTGTCAAGTATATATGATATGGAAAGAATAGTCCCTTCAACAAATGGCATTGGTAAAACTGAATATTCACATGCAAAAATTAATTCAAAATGAAAAAGGTCCAAATATAATACTTAAAGCCAAAAAATTCTTAAAAGATATCAAAGGGGCATTTTTTTTTTAATTTAAAAATCTGGTTTTAATGAGCCACAGCATTAAAAAAAAAACAACTGTGCCCCAACTTGAACCTTTGTAAACACAGCTTACAATGAATCTCTTTAATAGAATGGTTTCTTAAACGTTTTTATATTGAAGAAGTTTATAATTCATATATGAATATTCATAAACAATAAGTGTACAGTAAAAGTTGTGAACTTACAAAACAAACATTCATATCATCATACAGGGATCCCATACATTACCCCACTACCAACACCTTGCATTGTTGTAAAGCAATTGTTATAAATTATGAAAGAACATAATCAAAATATTACTACTAACTATAGCCAATATCTTATATTTGGTGTATTTTTCCCCCAACCCACCAGGTTATTAACACACTGTATTAGTTTATATACTTGTTATATTAATAGTTCATGAGAAAATGTTCTCATATTTGTCTGTGTAACCACAGTTCATCTTCTACCACAGGTTTCATTGTGTTTTAAAGTCCCATGTTTTGTACAATCCATTCAAAGTGTACACTCAGTGGCTCTCATATTTATCACAGAATTGTGCTGTCATCACTTCAATTTTTTAATGTTTCTTTACTCTAAAAGGAAAAACCCTATACCTCTTTATACTCCCTACTTTTGTGCCTTAGAATTGACATATATTCTTTGCCATTGGTGCAAAAATATTATAATATTACTATATACTATAATCCATAAATTATATTAGTTATAATTTTCCTGTTTATCATCGTATTCTTAACACTTTGTAAACAAAGAACATTCTTATGCTATTAACCACAATCTTCATCCACCACCAAAATCACTGTTATACAGTCCCTACATTATTTTCTAGTTTCCTTTCAATTGAAATATTACATCCACAGACTACCTGTCAACCACAATCATATTTATAAATCAGCAGTGTTAGTTATACTCACTATAATGTATTACCGTCAACTTTATTCATTTCCACACATTTACAATACTTATTAAAAATTTTATATACTTTAAGCATCACCTCCCATTCTCAACCCACATTCTATTTCTTAGTAACCTATACTCCAGAGTTTACTTCTGTGAGTTTATTCATCATTTAGTTTATATTAGTGAGACCATACAATATGTGTCCTCCTTTTGTGCCTGGCTTATTTCACTCAACATTATGTCCTCAGGGTTCATCCATCAGAGGGGCAAATCTTTATGACTTGGGATTCAGCAATGAATTCTTAGATATGACACCAAAAAGCATGAGTAAAAGAAACAATAGATAAATGGGACTTCATGAAAATTAAGTTTGTGCAAAGGACATTATCAAGAAAGGGAAAAGACAACCTACAGAATGGGAGAAAATAGTTGCAAACCTTTTATCAGATAAGGGCTTAGTATACAGAATATAAAAATAATTTTTATAAATGCAGTAACAAAAAGGTTAAGCAACCCAATTTAAAAACAGGCAATGGACACTAATGCAAATTATTAATATTGGGGGGGGGGTGATAAATGTGAATGCTGTCTTTTTACATGATTTTTATGTAAACCTACAACCTCTCTAATTAAGAATTTTTTTAAAAATTTTAATTGGCAAAGGACTTGAACATTTTTCCAAAGAGGTTATACAAATGGCCAAAAATCATATATAAACATGCCTACATCATTAGCCATCAGGGAAATGCAAATCAAAAACAAAATGAGAGAAGCAGATTGGCTCAAGTGATAGAGCTTCTGCCTACCAAATGGGAGGAACTGGGTTCCATCCCTGGGGTCTCCTGGTGAAAAAGAAGAAGCAAAAGTGTGCCTGCACGGTGAACCAGTGCCCACACAAGTGAGTCATGCAAGGTGATGATGCAACAAAAGAAAGACAAAAGGGAGAGTCAAGATGAAGTGCAACAGAAACCAGGAACTGAGGTGGCGCAGCTAAGAGGGAACCACTCTCCACTTCAGAGGTCCCCAGGATCGAATCCCGGTGAATCCTAGAGAAGAAAAAATGAGAAGAGAAGACCAAAAGAGAAATAGATGCAGAAGATCACACAGCAAATGGATAAAAACAGCAAAAACAGCAGGGCAGAGCAAGGGGAAGAAGGGAAAATTAAAAAACAAAAAACAAAATGAGAGAGGAGTAGATGTAGCTCAAGTAGTTGAACACTTGCTTCCATGTACAAGGTCCTAGGTTTGATCCCCAGTACCACCTAAAAACAACAAGAACAACAACAAAAAATACAACCACAATGAGATACTACTTTATACTCACAAGGATTGATTGCTATTGTTTTTTAAAAACCAAGAAAATAGGTTTTGGATAGGATGCAGAAAAATTGCAACTCTAGTACATTGTTGGAGGGATTGTAAACTGGTGCAGCCACAGTGAAAAGCAATAAGTTCTTTCCTCAAAAAGTTAAATCTAGAATTGCCATATGACCCAGCAATTCCATTCCTAGGTAAAGAAAATGTAAACAGTATCTCAAACAGATACCTGGACAGCAATATTTATTGAGGCATTATTCACCATAGGCAAAAGGTGAAAATGTCCAGTGTCCATCAACAAATGAATGGGTAAACAAAACATGGTATGTTCTGAAAAATCCTGCAACATGTATGAACCTTAAAAACAGTATGCTAGGTAAAGTGAGGACATGGGACATAGGACAAATATTATATGATGTCACTTATATGAGATAGCTAGAAATAACAAACTCATAGACAGAAAGTAGATTAGAGATTGCCAGAGGATAGAGGTAAAGGAGAAGGGGAAATTTAGGGTTGGTGGATATAGAGGGTGTACCAGTTTGATATTATTGATGAATTCCAGAAAGAAATATTGGATTATGTTTGTAAACTGGTCTTCTTCTCTGGGCATATTCAATTATATTAGATTCATAGGTTTACTTGTTTAAGTAATTATGTAAATCTCTTGTGCCAGTAGGGCATTGAGTCCCCATTCCTTGGTGGGTGGGAACTTACACAGGTGTGGGGACTCACAGATAAAAGGCTTGGCAAAGGACAAAGTTGTAGCTTTTGATACAAGTGTTCTTAATGTTGGAGTTTTGATGTTGGAGTTTGATGCTGAAGCTGGAGCTCTGGAAATTGAGGAACCCTGAACCCAGAGAGAAGCAAGACCCTGGAAGGGAGGAACCCAGGAAGCCCGAGCCCTTGCGGATGTCAGCAGCCATCTTGCTCCAACACAGGAAAATAGACTTTGATAAGGGAAGTAACCTATGCTTTATGGCCTGGTATCTGTAAGCTTCTACCCCAAATAAATACCCTTTATAAAAACCAACCAATTTCTGGTATTTTGCTTCAGCACCCCTTTGGCTGACAAGTACAGAGGGTAAATAAAAATTTAAAAATGAAGGTGAAAAGAAAACTTTTTCAGACAAGCAAAAGCTGAGAGGATGTATCAGTAAGAAATGATAAAGGAACTACAGAAAGAAAGAGGATAATATACGGAAATTTGAATCTACACAAAAGAAGAAAGAACATTGGAAGTAGTAACTATGTGGGTAAGGATAAAACATTTTTCTCACTTTTAAACTTTTTAAAAAGATAATTAACTGTTTAAAGTAAAAATAAAATAACAATATATTGTGGGATTTATGATATGTAAAAGAAAAACATTTGGCAAGAATAGCACAAAGGATAGGAAGAAGAAATTGAAATGTACTCTTGTAAGGTTTTTACAAAATATATGAAATGGCACAATATTATGTCAAGGTATAGTGTTGAGCTGAGGTTGAGCAAGAGAATGGTCACTGCCTCTCTCCCACTCTGAAAGGTCCCAGGATGGGTTCCTGGAGCTGCCTAATGAGAACACAACAGACAAAGAAGAACACAACGGACAAAGAAGAACATACAGCGAATGGACACAGAGAGCAGACAACAGGGGGGTGGAGGGGGAAGAGGGGTGAAATAAGAAGTAAATAAATAAAAGGAAAGAAAACATATAACAATAAAACATTAATATAAAAAGCTGAAATGACTGTATTAATATCAGAAAAAATAGATTTCAGAACATGGACTCTCACCATGGGTAAAGAAGGGCTTTTTATAATGAAAGAGGGATTAATTCATCAAGAAACCCATTACAATCCTAAATGTATGTACATATAAAGATAGAACTTCAAAACTACCAAAGCAAAAACTGATGAAAATGAAAGGAGAAATAGACAAATCCACAATTATAATAGGAGATTTAAACGTTGCTTTCTTGGTAATTTATAGAGGACATAGACAGAAAATCAAGATAGAGAATACGAAACTACACTATATTCAACAAAAACTGATTGCCATTAATAGAAAATGCCACACAAAACACATTCTTTTCAATTTGTGCATGGAATATTCACCAAGATAGATCATATTCTGGACCATAAATGAAGTTTCAATAAATTTAAAAGATTAAATTCATGTGACATATGTTCTCTGACCACATGGAATTAAATCATATTAAACCATGTGTTCATTATATTAAATTAAATATAATAAATCATATGTTTTATTTATTTATATAGAAATATGGGAAATCCTCAAATATTTGTAAATTAAACAGCACACATAAATAATCCTTGGATCAAATAATAAATCACAAGAGAAAATAATTAAATATTTTGAGCTGAATGGAAATGAAAATAAAATCTATCAAAATTGTGACTGAGCCAAAACTGTGTTAAGAGCTTTAAAGCAATAAATTATGTTCAACAAGAAGAAATGTCTCAAATCAAAAATAATCTTCCAACTTAAGAAGGAACTATAAAAACAACAAAGAAAACCCAAAATAAGTACAAGGAAGGAAATAATAAAGAAAAAGCAGAATTGATGAAATAGAAAACAGAAAAACAATGGAGAAAAATCAATGAAAATAAAATCTAGGTTTTTTAAAAGATCAGTAAAGTTGATAAATATCTAGCCAGACATACAGAGAGAGGAAGAGACAAAAGGTACCACTATCAGGAATAAAAGAGAAGTGAACATCACAGATCCTCAGACAGTAAAAGGATTAAAATGTAATATTATAGGCAACTTTATGCCAATAAATCAAACGACTTCAATGAAACAGACAAATTCCTTGAAAAATACAAATACAAAAGCTCACTGAAAAAGAGTTAAACTGATTAGCCCTATATCTACCAAATAAATTGGATTCATAGCCAGAGCTTTTCCACAAAGAAAACTACAATCCAAGGTGACTTCATTAGTGAATGCTACCAAATATTTTAAGAAGAAATAATAACAATTTTAAATAATTTTTTCTAGAAAGTAGAAGAGAAAGAAACATTAATTTTATTAGACCAGCATTACTTTGATGCCAAAACCAGACAAAGGCATTACAAGAAAGGTATAACACACCAATATTCTCATGAATAATGTGGTAGTTTGAAGTTGTATATTCCCCAGAAAAACATGTTCTTAAATTTAGTCCATCCGTGTGGGTATGAACCCATTGTAAATAGTACCTTTTGATGAGGTTACTTCAGTTAAGCTATATCCCATCTCAGTCAGGATGGGTCTTAATCCTATTATTGGAGTCCTTTATCAGTGGAATGAAATTCAGACAGAGAAAGAGAACCATAGGAAGCAAGATGCTGAAATGGACCCAAGAAGAGAGGGAAGAGGCCAGGAGATGCCACCATGTGCCTTTCCATGTGACAGAGGAACCAAGGATCACTGGCAGCCAGCCCCAGAACACCAGTCTTCAGGGAGAAAGCATTGATTTGATGATGCCTTGATTTGGTCATTTTCCTGGCCTCAAAACCATGAGCTAATAAATTTCCATTCTTTAAGCCATGATTGCATGGTATTTGCTTAAGCAGCCTAGGAAACTAAAAGTAACATAGATGCAGAAACACTAACAGAGTTTGGGCAAATTGAATCCGACCATTACATAAAATGGATAACACATCACTATGAAAAGGGATGTATCCTGGCATGTAAAATTGTTTTAATGTTCAAATATCAATCAATGTAATTCACCATATTAACAAAAATTTTTAAAAATCTCCAATAGACACAGAAAAAATATTTGACAAAATTCAAACCTCATTCTTGATTAAAAAAACAGATAAATAGACCCAAGAAGACACACAGAAGAGAGAACTTTGTCGTTCTTGATCCTACCATGTGAAGGAGAAAGCTCAAACAGCTAAGGCCCTTAGGAGAGATGGACCATTTTCATGATAGCTTACAGCTAACCTTGGGAAGAGAACTAAGACCGAAATAGGAAGCCCTGAGAGACAAGCCCTATGCCAACCTGTAACTAAGATTGAGAAGAAGCCAGGTCCACAGAGCCTCAAGAGGAAAAAGAATCCCAGAGGGAAAGACTGAAACCTCAGAGATTGCCCACCATCTTGCTTAAACACATGGCAGCTGACTTTGGTGAGAAAGTACCTCTTATGGTACCTTGAGTGTACTTTCCATGGCTTTGGGACAGTAAGCTTTTACCACAAATAAATACCCTTTATAAAAGCCAACAGATTTCCGGTATTTTGTATTGGCATCCCTTTGGCAGACTGATACACTCACTCTGTCAAAATTTACCCTGCAGGGAAGTGAATTTGGCTCAATTGATAGAGTATCTGCCTACCATATGGGAGGTCCAGGGTTCAAACCCAGGGCCTCCTAACCCACGTGGTGAGCTGGCCCACATGCAGTGCTGCCATGCACAAAGAGTATCATGTCACGCAGGGGTGTCCACCACATAGGGGAGCCCCACACACAAGGAGTGCACCCCGTAAGGAGAGCCGCCCAGCGCAAAAAAAATGTGCAGCCTGCCCAGGAATGGCACTGTGCACACGGAGAGCTGATACAGCAAGAAGATGCAACAAAAAAGAGACACAGATTCCCAGTTCTGCCAAGAATGCAAGCGGACACAGAAGAACACATAGCAAATGGACACAAGAGAGCAGACAATGGTGGGGGGAGGAGGGGAGAGAAAAAAAAAAATTTTACCCTGCAGACAGAAGCAGCTTGCAGACATCTAAATGAGTATAAGAAACAATCATATGAAATAATCAAAAACAGTGGCCTAGGACAAAGGAGTACTGAGTTTAAGACATACAACAGAGCACCCAGGCTGGGAAAGTCTATTTCAGAGGAAGAAGAGGCGGCATTTGGACCCTTGTAAATGGGAGAATTTCTAATGTCATCATGCATGCCAAGAACAAGATGCAGTGAGGACCCTGCACTTTTACCTCAGGCTAATATTCAGGTTCATTTGTAGGAGAGCTAAGCTCCAAAAGAGAGTACCTGTGAATAAGAAGGCAAATTGCAAAGACTATAAAAGATGGTTTTTATACTTGATTATTTTTGTTACCACCTCACATTCAAGGAAGTCTGTCATTTAACTAACTGGATACAAACTCAAGGAACAAACAGATCAGGAACTAAATTCCAAAGGTAATGTATTAAAATATTAAAATGTACAGTATGCAATAAAAAATTGCTAGACAAAGAAACAGGAAATCATGGCCTATCCATAGAACAAAAGAAACATTAGAAACCATCAATGAAGAAGAGCAGACTTTGGACATACCAGAAAAGACTTTTAAAAATCTTTAGAGCTTAAGAAAAACAGGGGCAAAAATGAAATGAAATCAGAGAATGATAGATTAATACAAAGAAGATATCATTAAAGAGATAGAAATCTTGAAGAAGAAGAAAATAGAGCTGAAGTCAATAGTAACAGAAATTAAAATCCCCTAGAGGGGTTCAAAAGCATATTAGAACTGACAGGAAAAAAAGAATCAGAAAAAGTAATGATAACACAACTGAAATTAATCAGGCTGAGAAGCAGAAACAGGAAAGAATGAAGAAAAGTAAACAGAACCTGAGGAACCTGAAGGATACCACCAAACATATCAATATGTGCTGTGACAACGTGAAGCTGGGTGGATCCCAGATGATCATGTCCTTAGAGTTAATCCATTCCTGTGAATGCAAACCTATTATAGGTGGGATCTTTTGATTAAATTACCCCAGTGAAGAGCCTTTGATTAGATTTTGTGACCCAGGGTGGATCTTAATCTCCTTATTGGAATCCTTCATAAACAAAGGAATAAAAAACTGCAGACACAGAAAAAAAAATGTGTCAAAGACAGAAGAAACCTTCATAAGTTGAAAGTTGGGAGAGAGATAAACCATAGATAGAGCAGCCAGAAACTGAAGCAACAAGGCCTACAGGAGAGCAGAGAGATGCTGGGATGCCTGATTGCCCACAGCTGAGCTCAGGGACAAAGTGAGCATGGAGGAGAAGGGAAAGATTGGCAGAGCTGCCATTTTGTGGGACAAAGTGAGCATGGAGGAGAAGGGAAAGATTGGCAGAGCTGCCATTTTGCATTGCCATGTGGCAGAAATCCAGGATCACCAACAGCTGACCTTCAGGGAGAAAGCTTCACCTGATGCCTTGATCTAGGCATTTTTCCCAGCCTCAGAACTATAAGCTTATAAATTAATAAGCCCCATTGTAGAAACCAACTCCTTTCAGGTATATTACATTGGCAGCTTTAGCAAACTAAAACATAAGCACTGTGGATGTCCCAGAAGGAGAACAAAGAGAGAAAGGAACAGAAGGAATGTTCAAAGAAATAATGGTAGAAACTTCCCAAATTTAACAAAAGACATAAATATACAAATCCAAGAAGCCAAACAAACTCCAAACAGTATAAATTTGAAGAGATCCCTGTCCAGACACATTGCATTCAAACTTTGGAATACCAAAGACAAAGAGAGAATCCTGAAAACTGCACAAAGAAGCATGCCATGTACAGGGGAGCATGAATATGACTAAGTGTCAATTTGTCATCAGAAACTATGGATGCAAGAAAGCAATAGGACAAAATTTGTAAAGTGCTGAAAGAAAATAATTGCCAAACAAAATTTTATATCTAAAGAGACTGCCTAATAAAAATAAAGGCAAGATGAAGACATTCCCAGATAAACAAAAATTGAGGGTGTTCCTCACTAGACCTGCCCTACAAGCAATATTAAACAGAGATCTTCATATTGAAAGGAAAGGACACTAGAGAGTAGACTGAAGTGGCATAAAGAAATAAAGACCTCTGGTAAAAAAAAAAAAAAAAATAAGCACATAGATAATTATAAACAACAGTACTATTGCTTTGAATTTTTGGTATGTAACATCAATTTTACTTCTTACAGGACCTAAAAGGCACATGCATAAAAAATAATGATAGGGAAGCAGTTGTGGCTCAACTGATAGTGTCCATCTACCATATAGAGGGTCCAGGGTTTGAGACCCAGGGCCTCCTGACCTGTGTGGTAAACTGGCCCACACACAGGGTTGCTGCGTGCAAGGAGTGCCGTGCCATGCAGGGGTGTCCCCTGTGTAGGGGTGTCCCCCGCATAGGGGTGTCCCATGTGCAAGGAGTGCACCCTGCAAGGAAAGGTGCCCTATGTAAGAAAAGTGCAGCCCACCCAGGAGTGGCGATGCACACACAGAGAGCTGATGCAGCAAGATGGCACAACAAAAAAAGCGACAGTTTCCTGGTGCCACATGACAAGAATGTAAGTGGACACAGAAGATCACACAGTGAATGGACATAGAGAGCAGACAACAGTGGTGGGGGGGGGGGGAGAGAAATAAATAAAACAAATTTTTTAAATAATGATAAATCTATGATTTTGGATAGTGTATAAAGATACAATTTGTGATAAGATCAACAAACACATAGGGGAATGGAAGTTATAGGAACAAATATTATGTATGTTATTGAAATAACAAATCAAACAAAATCATTAATGATTTAGGTTGTTAAATTAAAACCCATGGTAACCACAAAGAAAATATCTGGAAAACATACACAGAAGTAAATGAGAGAAGACTCAAAATGGTTTACCACAGAAGATCAAATAAATTAAAAAGTAGGAAGTAATGGAAGAATTGAGGGACATAAAATATATGTATAAGACTCACAAAACCAAATAGTAAAATGACAGAAGAGTGTCCAAATTATCAGTAATGACTTGACTTGTAAATGAATTAAGCGCTCCAATCAGAAGACAAAGACTGTCAGAATGACCCAATTATATCCTGTTTACAAGAGACAGACCTTAAATTCAAAGACACAAGTAGGCTGAAAGTGAAAGGATGAAAAAAATGAATAATATGCAAATAGGAACCAAAAGAGAACTGGGGTAACTATACTATTATCAGATGAAATAGACTAAGTCAAAAACTGTTACAAGGGACAAAGGACACTATATACTGATAAAGAGGCCAATTCAACAAGAAGATATAACAATTATAAATATATATATGCACCTAACAGCAGAGCCCCAGAATTTATGAAGCAAATATTAACAGACTTGAAGGGAGAAATAGATGGTTCTCCATTAATAGCAGGGAGATTTCAATATGCCACTTTCAATAGTGGATAGAATATCTAAACAAAAGACCAAGAAGGAAATAAAGATATAAGTGAAACTATAAACAACTAGAACTAACAGGCAAAAATAGAACACTTCACCCAACAAGAGCAGAATACTCACTCTTCTGTAGTACATACAGATCATTCTACAGGATCGACCCATAAGTTAGGTGACAAAGCAAGTCTCAAGAAATTAAAAAATATTTAAATCATAACATATATCTTCTGCAAACACAATGGGAGGAAGCTAGATATCAGTAATAGAGAAAGAACTGGAAAATTCACAAATATGTGGAAATTAAACAATGCATTCTTAAACGATCAAAAGGTCAAAGAGGAAATCACAAGGGAAATTAGAAAATATCTTGAAGCAAATTAAAATGAAAACACAATATGCCAAAACTTATTGTATGAAGCCCAAGCAGCAAGAGGGAAATTTAGAGTTCCAAATATTTACATTAAAAAAGATGAAAGCTGTCAAATCAGTTCCTTAACCTCTCAGGAGCTAGAGGAAAAAAAAAAAAAAAAGAGCCAGCTAAACCCAAAGTGAGGAGAAGTATGGAAATAACAGATTAGAACAGTGACAAATAGAGAAATAAAAATAAAATCAATGAAATTAAAAGTTGGTTTTATGAAAAGATGAATGAAATTAACAAATTGTAGCTATACTGACTGTAAGAAAAAAAGGAAAAGAAACAACTAAAATTAGAAATGAACAGGGGGACAGTGTTACCAATACCACAGAAATAAAGAGGAATATAAAAGGATACTGAGAACATTTGTAAGTCCACAAATTATATAACCTAGATGAGATGGGCAAATTCTTAGAAGCACACAAACTATCTACCCTGACTCAAGAATAAATGAAGATACTTCTGGGAAGATGGCAGTAGAGTAGGTAGGCAGGATTCGATATTCTCACAAAAACAATGGAGGAAGGGCAAAAAACTATCCAAGGGACCTGCTTTGGGAATCTGCAGACCAGGAGAGTGCTGCACATCCTCCAGGAGGATGAGGGACAGAGAGAAAAAGAAGTCAAAATGAAAACTGTCAATTAATACTCTCTTGCAGCCAGGAATGGTACCCATCTCCCACCCTTAAGGTGAACAACTTGGATGAAACCTACAGTAGACTGCAGCCAACTGAGAGGGGAATAGACATTTTCCTCCCTGGGAAGGGAGTGGTTTCTCTTCAGTGAATTTGGCCAGCAGAGCCTGCATTGAATCTCATTGAATCCCACCTCTGGCCAGACCAGAATCATGAGCAAGTGGAGGCTGAAAGAGACACATCTGTGGAAAGAATCACCAACAAGTACCATCTGCTGTCTGGCAGGAAAACTGCAAGAAGACTGCTTTTAGGATTCTCACCCCAATCTCCTCAGAGCATCGTTACCCCATTTGTGAGTCGCTGGTCCTATTTTGGTAACTTAAGCTGGACAGTTTTAAAGATTTAGAAGAGGTTGAAGTCACTTTCAGCCCACACAGACAAGACTGTTGAACATACCTGTGGCTCCATCCCCACCCCAGGCAGGGGAGGAAGGGATGTGGAGCTTTATAAGTCTCTCCAAGCAACCAGAGACAAGCATGGCCTGCATGACTTGGATTACTGCATATGGCTGTGGCTCCCTCCCTACCCCTGGCAGAGGAGAAAGGTGTGAGAAGATTCACCAGTTCATGGGACAGCAACAGCCTACACAGCTCACAGTACCAACTGCATTCTTGGCTCCTATTCCACAACCAGCAAAGGAGAAAGGGCAAGAAACTTATGGAAAAGAACTTAAAAAATTCATGTAGGCTAAACGTGAGCCACATATGTTTCCAAATTAAGGTGCACTGAGTATCAAGGAGGGGCTGTAGCATAACAATCAATAAATAAAGAGAGAAATTGTGCCCAGAATACATCAAGTAAATCAGATGCTGAGACACTAACAAAAAGTTACATTCTATACCAAGAAAAAGGAAAATATGGTCCCACAAAAGGAACAAACTAAGTCTCCAGATGACATAGAGGAATAGAGACAACTAATAATAGATGTTCAAACAAATCTCCTTAATAAATTCAATGAGATGGCTATAGAGATTATGGAAATTAAAATGACACTGGGTGAGCACAAAAAGAATTTGAAGACATACATAGAAAAATAGCAGATGTTTTAGGAATTAAAGGCACAATAAATGAAATTTAAAATACACTGGAGGCATACAACAGATTTGAATAGGTAGATGAAAGGATTAGTGAGCCTGAATATAGAGCTTCCAAAAGAAAATATGGTAGAAGAAAAGATTTAAAAAAAAAAAGGAATGTAAAAAATTGAACAGGGACTCAGGGAACTAAATGATGGCAAGAAAAGTACAAACACACGTCATGGCTATCCCAGAAAGGGAAGAGAAGGGAAAAGGGGCAGAAGGAATATTTGAGGAAATAATGGTAGAAAATTTCCCAAACCTACTGAAGGACATAGATACCTATGTCTAAAAAGCACCATGTACTCCCATCTGAATAAATCCAGATAGACCTACTCTGAGACCCACACTAATCAGAACATCAAAAGCCAAAGATAAAGAGACAATCCTGAGAGGCTCAAGAGAAAAGCAATTCATCACATACAAGGGATGCCCAAGAAGATTAAGTGCTGATTTCTATCTAAAACATGGAGTCAAGATGGCAGTGGAATGATATATTTAAGACACTGAAAGAGAAAAACTGCCACCTAAAAATCTTATATCCAGCAAGACAGTCTTTCAAAAATGACGGCAAGCTTCAAATATTCACAGATAAACAGAAACTGAGCCAGTTTGTAACCAAGAGACAGGCTTTCCAGGAAATACTAAAGGGAGTGCTACAGCTCAAAGAGAAAAGACAGGGAAAAGGGGCTTGGAACAGAGTCTGGAAATGAAGATTATATTCATAAAAATAACTAAAAGTGTAAAAAGAACAGTGAAAATAAGATATGATAGATAAAACCCAAAGATTAAAATGGGTGAAGAATTGCCTTTACAATAATAACATTGAATATTAATGAATTAAACTCCCCAATCAAAACACACAGACTGGTGGAATGGATAAGAAAATATGAGACATCTATATGCTGTCTACAAGAGGCTCACCTTGGAGCCAAGGATACAAATAGACTGAAAGTGAAAGCTGAATAAAGATATGCCACACATACACAAACAAAAAACAGTAGCTATACTCACATCAGATGAAATAGACTTTAAAGGCAAAGGTTTTATTATGACCTTATATATTAATAAAAGGGGAAAGTCATCCAGAAGAAATAACAATAATAAATGTCTATGTATCTAACCTGGATGTCCCAAATTACATGAGGCAAGCACTGGCAAAACTGATGGGAAAAATAGATGTCTCTACAATAATAGTTGGAGACTTTAATAAACCACTCTCAGCATTGGATAGAACAACTGGGCAGAGGATCAATAAAGAAACAGAGAGCTTGAATAATATGATAAATGAACTAAATCTTATAGATACATACAGGACATTGCACCCTCAGACAGCAAGATATACAATTTTTTTCAATTTCATGGATCTTTCTCCAGGTTATGTTGGGTCACTAAGCAGATCTCAATAAATTTTAAAATATTTAAATTATACAAATCACTTTGATCATAAGGGAATAAAGTTGGAAATCAAGAATAGGCAGAAAAAGGGGACATTCACAAATATATGGAGATTAAACAACACACTCTTAAATAATCCATGGGTCAAAGAAGAAATTGCAAGAGAATTCAGTAAATATCTTGAGGTGAATGAAAACAAGAATACAACATGTCAAAACCTATGGGACATTGCAGAGGCAGTGTTGAGAGGGAAATTTATAGCCCTCAATTCTTACATTAAAAAAGAAGAAAGAGCTAAAATTGAAGACCTAACTGTATATCTGGAGGAGTTAGAAAAAGAACAGCAAACTATTCCAAAAGCAAGCAGAAGAAATGAAATAACAAAGGTCAGAGCAGAAATAAAGGAAATTGAGAATAAAAAAACCATAAAATTAACAAAAACCAAAAGTTGGCTCTTCGAGATTAATCAAATTGACAAATCCTTAGTTAGACTGACAAAGAAGGAAGAAGGAAGATGCAAATAAATTAAATCAAAAATGAAAATAGGGACATTATTACTGACTTCACAGAAGTAAAAGAGATCATAAGTGGATACTATGAACAACTATATGCCATCAAACTAGCCAATGTAGATGAAATGGCAAAATTCCTAGGAATATATAAACAAACTCCACTGACCCTAGAAGAAATAGAAAACATCAACAAACCAATCACAAATAAAGAGATTGAAACAGTTATCAAATAAGTCCCCCAAAATGAAAAGCCCAGGACCATATGGCTTCACAGGTGAATTTTGCCAAGCTTTAAAGAAGTTTTAATATAAACTTTACTCAAACTCTTCCAAAAAATTGAACAGGAAGGAAGGCTACCAAACTCATTCCGTGACATGAATATCACCCTAATACCAAAGCCAGGTAAAGAGATTACTAAAAAAGAAAATCACAGACTAATTTCCCTAATGAATACAGATGCAAAAATCATCAACAAAATACTAACTGAATCCAACAACACATTAAAAGAATTATTCATCATGATCAAGTGGGTTTTATATCAGGCATGCAAGTATGTTTCAACAAAAAACAATCAATCAGCATAATATACCACACTAATAAATCAAAGAAGAAAAAAATCACATGATCATCTCAATTGATGCAGCAAAGGCAATTGACAAAATACAGCATCCTTTCTTGGTAAAAATACTCCAAAAGATAGAAATTGAAGGAAACTTTCTCAACATGATAAAGGGAATATATGAAAAACCCACAGCTAGTTTTGTATTCTATGATGAAAGACTGAAATCTTTCCTGTTGAGATTGGGAACAAGGTAAGGATGAGCACTGTCACCACTGTTGTTCAGTATAGTGCTATAGACTCTAGCTAAAGCAATCATGCAAGAGAAAGAAATAAAAGAACTCCAAATTGGAAGGGAAGAAGTAAAACTTTTGCTGTTTGCAGCTGATGTGACTTATACCTAGAAAACCCTGAAAATCTACAACAAAGCTACAAGAGCTAATAAACAAGTTCAACAGAGTAGCAGGATACAAGATTAATATGGAAAATTCAGTAGTGTTTCTATACACTAGTAATGAGCAATCTCAGGAAGAAGTCAGGAAGAAATTTCCATTTACAATAGCGACTAAAAGAATCAAATACTTAGAAATAACCATAACCAAGGATGTAAAGCATTTGTATTCAGGAAACTACAATGCACTGCTAAAAGAAATCAAAGACCTAAACAAATGGAAGAACAATCTGTGTTCATGGATTGGAAGACTAAATATCGTTAAGATGTCACATCTACCCAAATTGATACAGAGTCAATGCAACCCCAATAAAAATTACAACAGTCTTTGTAAAAGAAATGGAAAGCCTAATTATCAAATTTATTTGGAAGGGTAAGGGGCTGCAAATAGCCAGAAATACCTTAAAAATGAAGAACAAAGTTGGAGGACTCTAACTTTGGGAATTTAAATTGTATTACCTAGCTTGTGTGGTAAAAACAGCATGGTAGTGGCATAAAGATAGATATATAGAACAACACACCTGAATAAATGGTTCAGAAATAGAACCTCACATCTATGGTCAAGTGATTTTTGACACAGCAATGAAGCCCAATCAGCTGGGGCAGAACATGCTATTTAAAAACAACAACAACAAAAAGATGATGATGACACTGGGTGTGTGTAAAGCAATACAAATGGCTTATAAGCACATGAAAAGATGTTCAACATCATCAGCTGTGGCAGTTTGAGATTATTTATGAATCCCAAAAGAGAAAGATTATGTTTGTAAGCTAATCTCTTCCTCTGGATGTGATACTCTAGGATTGTATTAAATTCAAAGGTTTTAAGTTTACTGATAAAATCAATTCAGGACTTTTGATTCAACCACATCAGTAGGACATGACTCAAGTTGAGTCCCTGTCCCCTTGGTGGGCTGATATAAATAGGCACTCACTCAAGAAGGCACAAGGAGAGAGCTCTGTCATGTTTGATCCTGGGGCCCCAGGGAAAGATAAGCCATTTGCCCAATAGTTTGCAGGTGAAGAGAACAGAGCACCTGAGCAGCTGAGAAGGCCTGGAAAGAAATGAGCCCTATGCCAGAGACTGATATAGAAAGCCCTGAGAGACAAGGCAGAGCTTGTTTGCCATCTTGCTTCAACATGTGGCAACTGACTTTGGTGAGAAAGTACCTTTTATGGTATCTTTAGTTGTACTTTCCATGGCCCTGGGACTGTAAACTTTTAACTCAAATACATACCTTTTATAAAAGCCAACAGATTTCTGGTACTTTGCATCAGCACCCCTTTGGCAGACTAAAACACTATCTATTAGGGAAAAGTAAGTCAAAACTACAATGAGATATCATCTTATACCTATTAGGCTGACAGCTATTAAGAAAACAGAGAACTATGAGTGTTGGAGAGGATGTGGAGAAAAGGAATTCTCATTCAATGCTGAGGGTAATGTAGAATGGCAAAGCCATTGTGGAGGACAGTTTGGCAGTTCCTAAGAAAGCTAACTATTGAACTGCCATATTACTTATATTGACTTGCAATGATGTTAAAACACAGAACTCACTTAGTGAACTGTGAAAACACTATCTTGATTAGTTTTGAAAACTAAATAAAATACATGCTTTATGAAAAAAAAAAAAAAAAGAACTGCCATAAAGTCCAGCAATCCTACTCTTCACACTTCTAGGTACCCAGAAGAAATGAAAGCAGGAACACAAACAGATATATGCATGCCTATATGCATGCCAATGTTCATAGCAGCACTATTCCCTATTGCCAAAAGTTGTAAGCAACCCAAATGTCCACCAACAGATGAATGGATAAGCAAACTGTGGTATATACATACAATGGAATATTACTCAGCTATAAGAAGAAATGCCATATTAACACACAAGACAACATGGATGAATCTTGAAGACTTTATGTTGAGCAAAGTAAGCCAGTCACTGAAGGACAGATATTACATGACCTCACTGATATGACTTAAGCAAATTAAGCAGATTCATAAAGCTAGAGTCTGGAAGATAGGTCATCAGGAGACAGAAAGGGAGTAGAGGATAGTGAGCTAATACTCAATATGGTCAAAATCTATAATAAAGTGGAAGAGAGTTGTTGAGCAGTGGGTGGGGGTGATAGTGGTGCAGTGATGTGATTGGGTTCAATGGTGCTGGAATGTGAGAGGGTGTAGGGTAGGGGGGGTTGAACTATCCATGTAACTGGGGGGGGGGAGGATGGAGGAAGGAGCAGATGAACTCGGGGATTTGCAGGTGTGTGGTTAAAACTACAATATTGGAAATGTTCTTTGGCAAATATGGCAGGGAAGGGTTACTGCAGGATAGGGCACAGCTGGGGACTGCTTCTATGAATATGAAAGTGTTCATCTTGCCATAGTGTGTTATGTGTTATCTTAGTGGATGAAGACCCATACAATAAACAAGAAAATATTACACTCCCATCTTGGAGAGTCCTGCTATGTTCTCAGTTAGAGGGGCAAGAATCTCTCAAGAACAAAGGTAGTGCCTAATAAAAGAAATCAGACCAATAATAATAATAACAAAAAACAATTTGAAAACCTGCAAAGAAAAGTAACAGAGCTTATGGAAATGAAAGACACAATGGATGAGATTAAAAATACATTAAGGCATATAATAGCAGATTTAAATGGATGGAAGACAGAATTAATGACCTGGAGGATAGAGCATCTGAATTTGAAAAGACAGGATAAGAGAAAGAGAAAAGAATGGAAAAAATGGAACAGGGCCTCAGGCTAGTGAATGACAACACAAAATGCACAAACATACACATGTTCAGTATCCCAGAAAGAGAAGAAAATGGAAAAGAGGCAGAAAGAATATTTGAGAAAATAATGACTGAAAACTTCCCAGGCAATATCAATATCCAACTGATATTGAAAGAAATAAACATCAATATCCAAGAAGGAAAATATACCCCAAGCAGAATAAATCAGAATAGACCTACTCTGAGACACCTACTATTCAGAATGATAAACACTAGAAATAAAAAGAGGATTCTGAAATCAGCAAGAGAAAAGCAACACATCACATAAAAGGGAAACTCAATAAGACTAAGTGCCAATCTCTCATCAGAAACCAGTTAGGCTAGAAGAAATTGGTATGATTAATTAAGGTACTAAAAAAAGAAAAACTGTCAGCCAAGAATTCTTTATCCAACAAAACTGTCCTTCAAAAATGAGGGTGAGTTTAAAGTCTTCACAGACAAACAAAAACTGAGAGAATATTTTTCAAAAGACTAGATTTACAGTACATACTAAAAGGAGTTCTACATCCTGAAAAGAGAGAAGCAAGGGCCAGAGACTTTGAGAACAGTATAAAAATGAAGGTTATTAGTAAGGAAAACTTAAAGGGTAAAAAAACAGACAATAACAAGATATGACAATGGAAAGCCAAAGAACAACTTGAACAAAGTAAGTAATGTTTTTATAGCAATAACACTGAGCATCAATGGATTGAATTCCCCAGTCAAAAGACAGACAGACTGGGGAGCAGATGTGGCTCAAGTGATTGTGCACCTGCTTCCCATGTACAAAGTCCTGAATTCAATTCCTGGTACCTCCTAAAAACAAACAAATGAAAAAACCAACTCTCATTGGGGAGCGGATGTAGCTCAGTGATTGAGCACTTGCTTCTCATGTATGATGTCCTGGGTTCAATCCCCAGTACCTCTTAAAATTAAAAAATAATTTAAAAAGACATAGACTGACAGAATGGATTAACAAATATGAGCCACCTATATGCTGTCTACAAAAGACTCACCTCAGATATAAGGACACATCCAGGTTGAAAGTGAAAGGTTGGAAAAAGATATTCCATGCAAATAGTAACCAAAAAAGATCTGGAGTAACAATACTAACATTGGCAAAATAGATTTAAAATGCAAAACTGTTATAAGAGATGAAGAAGGTCACCATCTATTAATAAAAGAGTCAATTTACCCAGAAACAATAACTATAACAAATATTTATGCACCTAACCTGTGTGCCCCAAGATACCTGAGACACACACTGGCAAAACTGAAGGGAGAAATAGACATCTTTACAATAATAGTTGGAGACTGCAATACACCATTCTCATCATTGAATAGAATATCTGGACAGAGGATAAATAAGGAAACAGAGAGCTTGAATAATATGGTAAATATGCTAGACCTAGCAGACATTTATAGAGCATTGCATCCCCAAACAGTAGCATATACATTCATTTCAAGTGCTCATGGATTCTTATCCAGAATAGATCATATGTTGGGTCATAAGACAGGTCTCAATGAATTTAAAAAGATTGAAATTATGCAGAACACTTTTTCTGATCATAATGGAATGAAGCTATATATCACCAATACTACTTCACACTTTTTCCTCCCTTACACAATTGCCTTTCCCCAGCACTAATACTTTCCTTTAAAGTGAGCTTAACTAGCAATAAGAAATTGGAATAAGAAGAACAAAGTGACAAAGAGAAGATATAACACTTACGCAAAAACAACAGCTAATTAATCTCCAAGACTAGACAAAGAAGCTAAGGAACTGATTAAACCCATCAAGAAAAAATGTTGACGAGACAGCAACAAAAATCTACAAACCAAACCAGTAATCAGGAAAACATGGCTGAATCCAATCAGGAAGGGGGGCAGGACTTCGCACAAGCAATGAAAGATCTCAGATCATTTATCACCGACAAATTTGACGAAGTAATGAAAGAGGTTAACAGCATGAAGACAACACTTGGAGGGGAAATTGCAGACATGTGCAAAAAAATAACAGATATGATGGAAATGAACACCACAATTCAAGAAATCAAAAATACACTTGCAACAAATATCAGCAGACTAGAAGAGGCAGAGCAGAGAATTAGTGATGTGGAAGACAGTGCATTGGAAATCAAACAGATAGTAGAAGTGGTCAATAAAAAGGTAGAAAAAATCCAGATAGGACTTAGGGACCTGAATGATAACGCAAAACGCTCAAACATACGTATTATAGGCATTCCAGAAGGAGAAGAGAAGGGAAAGGGGTCAGAAGGAGTGTTGCAGGAAATAATGAATGAAAACTTCCCAAATCTACTGAAAGAGACAGATGTACATATCCAAGAAGCACAGCGCACTCCACTGGTCATAAACCCCAGCAGGCCCACCCCAAGACATATACTTGTCAAATTATCCAATGCTCAAGACAAAGAAAAAATTCTAAAAGCAGCAAGAGAAAAGAAAACCATCACATACAAGGGAAACTCCATAAGATTAAGTGCTGATTTCTCATCTGAAACGATGGAGGCAAGAAGGCAGTGGTATGATATAGTCAAGGTACTAAAGGAAAAAAATTTCCAACCAAGAATACTCTATCCAGCTAAACTAGCATTCAAAAATGATGGAGAGTTCAAAATATTCACAGGTAAACAGAAACTGAAAGAGTATATCAACAAGAAACCTCCCCTTCAAGAAATTCTTAAGGGAGTTCTGCAGGAAGAAAGGAAAAAACAGGACAGTCAGAGATGGAGGAGAGTGTAAAAGCAACAAGACAAAAATAGAAGGGGAAAATAAAATAATACAAACAAAATATAACAAACACAAATCCAACCAAAATATGGCTACCATAAATAACTCTCTAAACGTAATAACACTGAATGTCAACGGACTAAACTCACCTATCAAAAGATTCAGACTGGGACACTGGATAAGGAAATACGACCCATCTATATGCTGTCTACAAGAGACACATCTTAGACCCAGAGACTCATGGAGGTTGAAAGTGAATGGCTGGAAAACAATCATACAAGCAAACAACAACCAAAAAAAGGCAGGAGTAGCTATATTAATATCAGACAAAATAGACTTTAAATGCGAAACAATTGTGAGAGACAAAGAAGGATACTATATTTTAGTGAAAGGGACAATCTGTCAAGAAGATCGAACAATCATAAATATTTATGCTCCTAACAAGGGCACCTCTAAATATGTGAGGCAAACGCTGGAAAAACTAAGTGAAAGAATAGATGCATCTACAATTATAGTGGGGGATTTTAATACACCACTATCAACTCTGGACAGAACATCTCAAAAGAGAATCACTAAAGAAACAAAACATTTGAACAGTATATTAGAAGAGCTGGATCTAATAGATATATATAGATCATTACACCCAAACACAGCAGGATATACATTTTTCTCAAGCGCACATGGAACATTCTCCAAGATTGACCATATGCTAGGCCACAAAGAAAGGCTTAATGAATTCAGAAAGATCGAAATCATACAAAACAATATCTCTGACCACAGTGGAGTGAAGCTGGAAATTTGCAAGGGACAAAGACCCAGACCCCACACGACAATTTGGAAATTAAACAGCACACTCTTAGAAAAACAGTGGGTCAAAGAGGAAATCTCAAAAGAAATCAATGACTACCTTGAAACAAATGATAATGATAACACAACATACCAAAATTTATGGGATGCAGCAAAAGTGGTACTGAGAGGAAAATTTATAGCCATAAATTCATATATCAAAAAAGAAGAAAGAGCAAAAATTGGAGAACTAACTGCACTTTTGACGGAATTAGAAAAACAACAACAAAGTAACCCAACAGGAAGAAGAAGGAAGGAAATAACAAAGATAAGAGCAGAACTAAATGAAATAGAAAATAAGAAAGCACTTGAAAAGATAAACAAGACCAAGAGCTGGTTTTTTGAGAAGATCAACAAAATTGACAAACCTTTAGCGAGACTAACAAAGAAAAAAAGAGAAAAGATGCAAATACACAAAATAAGAAATGAGAAAGGCGATATCACCACTGACCCCACAGAAATAAAGACTATCATAAGAGGATACTTTGAAAAACTATATTCCAACAAAAATGACAATTTAGAGGAAATGGACAAATTCCTAGAAACACATAAGCAGCCCATACTGACGAAAGAAGAAATTGATGATCTTAACAAACCAATCACAAGCAAAGAGATAGAATCAGTCATTAAAAATCTCCCAACTAAGAAGAGCCCAGGGCCAGATGGCTTCACAGGTGAATTCTACAAAACATTCCGGAAAGAACTAACACCAATCCTGTTGAAACTATTCCAAAAAATCAAAACAGAAGGAACACTGCCTAATTCCTTCTATGATGCCAACATTACCCTAGTACCAAAGCCAAACAAAGACACCACAAGAAAGGAAAATTACAGACCAATTTCTCTAATGAACCTAGACGCAAAAATACTTAACAAAATACTTGCTAATCGTATTCAACAACACATTAAACAAATTATACACCATGACCAAGTGGGATTTATTCCAGGTATGCAAGGATGGTTCAACATAAGAAAATCAATCAACGTAATACACCATATAAACAGATTGAGAGAAAAAAACCACATGATTATATCTATAGATGCAGAAAAGGCATTTGACAAAATACAGCACCCCTTCCTGATAAAAACACTCCAAAAGATCGGAATACAAGGAAACTTTTTGAACATGATAAAGAGTATATATGAAAAACCAAAAGCCAACATTGTTTATAATGGCGAAATCCTGAAATCCTTCCCTCTAAACTCAGGAACAAGACAAGGATGCCCATTGTCTCCGCTCCTATTTAACATTGTCTTGGAAGTACTTGCTCGAGCACTGAGACAAGAACCAGATATAAAAGGCATTCAAATTGGAAGGGAAGAAGTCAAAATTTCATTATTTGCAGATGACATGATCCTATATATAGAAAACCCTGAGAGATCTACAACAAAGCTCCTAGAACTCATAAATGAGTTTAGTAAAGTCGCATATTATAAGATCAATGCGCAAAAATCAGTAGCATTTCTATACACCAATAATGAGCAAGATCAGGAGGAAATCAAGAAACAAATACCATTCACAATAGTAAATAAAAAAATCAAATACTTAGGAATAAATTTAACTAAAGAGGTAAAAAACTTATACATCGAGAACTATACAAGATTGTTCAAGGAAATCAAAGAAGACCTAAATAAATGGAAGAATATTCCCTGTTCATGGATAGGAAGACTGAATATTATTAAGATGTCTATCCTACCAAAACTGATCTACACATTCAATGCAATCCCAATAAAAATCAACATAGCCTTCTTTAAGGAACTAGAAAAACTAACTATGAAATTTATTTGGAATAGAAAGAGGCCCCGAATAGCCAAAGACATATTGAAAAAGAAAAACGAAATAGGAGGAATCACGCTTCCTGACTTCAAAACATACTACAAAGCTACAGTAGTGAAAACAGCATGGTACTGGCATAAGGAGAGACACACAGACCAATGGAATCGAATTGAAAGTTCAGATATAGAACCTCATGTATATAGCCATATAATATTCGATAAAGCCACCAAACCCTCTCAACTGGGAGAGAATGGCCTATTCAACAAATGGTGCCTGGAGAACTGGATAGCCATGTGTAGAAGAATGAAAGAGGATTACCATCTTACACCTTATACAAAGATCAACTCTAGATGGATCAAAGACCTAAATATAAGAGCCAAGACCATAAAGACCTTAGAAAGCAGTGTAGGGAAACATCTACAGGACCTTGTAATAGGAAATGGCTTCATGAATATCACACCAAAAGCACGAGCAGCAAAAGAACAAATAGATAAATGGGACTACCTCAAAATTAAAGCCTTCTGCACCTCAAAGGAGTTTGTCAAGAAAGTAAAAAGGGAACCCACACAATGGGAGAAAATATTTGGCAACCATATATCTGATAAGAGACTTATAACTTGCATATATAAAGAACTCATATATCTTGAAAACAAAAAGATAAACAACCCATTTAAAAAATGGGAAAAAGACTTAAACAGACACTTCTCCAAAGAAGAAATACAAATGGCTAGAAAGCACATGAAAAAATGCTCCAAATCTCTAGCAATCAGGGAAATGCAAATCAAAACTACAATGAGATACCATCTTACTCCCATAAGATTGGCAGCCATGAAAAAAACAGTAGAATACAAATGCTGGAGAGGATGTGAAGAAAGGGGAACACTCATCCATTGCTGGTGGGAATGCAGAAGGATCCAACCATTCTGGAGGACAGTTTGGCGGTTTCTCAAAAAATTATCCATAGATTTGCCATATGACCCAGCAATACCACTGCTGGGTATATACCCATCAGATCTGAAAACAAGGACACAAACCGATATATGAACACCAATGTTCATAGCAGCATTGTTCACTATCGCCAAAAGTTGGAATCAATCCAAATGTCCATCAACAGATGAGTGGATCAATAAAATGTGGTATATACACACAATGGAATACTACTCAGCTGTAAGAACCAATACACTACAATCGCACGTGATAACATGGATGAACCTTGAGAATCTTATGTTGAGTGAAGCAACTCAGGCATTGAAGGACAAATACTATATGACCTCAATGATATGAAATAAGTTAACTGCCTCAGAGAGCTAGAGTCTGGAAAAGTGGCTTACAGGAAATCGGGGGGTGGAGGAAGGATGTGAGTTAATGTCTGCAGGGGTGGAATCTGTGATGAGCTGGCAGTAAGTATGAGCACAAAGAAGGGACAAAATGGGGGCAAGGGGTTACCTTCAGGTGGGGTTTTCTGGGTTTGAGGGGGGCTGGGGATGGGAAGAGGGGTAATATTGTCCAAGAAATAGGTGGGAGGGAGGGGCAACATATGAATATGGGAGAGTGTCAGAAGTTCGTTGAGAACTAAATGTTGAATAAAACGTATCAAAGTATAAGTAGGAGGGTTACCTGGTTAGGACGCTCAGGGGGTATGGTCTGATGCGTGACGGACTCCAGAGGGAATAGCTGAAGGCTCATTTTGCCAAGGTGGGTTCTACCATTGGGTGGGGTGGACCCATATCCTGGGGAAGACTAATGCCGTTGAATAGAGAGAACTGTATCTCTCGTGAGAAAGGACGGCTCCCAGGGTATTAGATTGGCAGGCGTTGTGGGCCCTAAGGGGAGGGGAAAATGGATGTGGAATGGATGGAACAAAGGTAAATAAGGGGGCAAAAGAGGAGTTATGTGAGAGTACATGAGGATGAATATAAAACAGCTAATATTACACCAAAAACATATAGGGGACGACAGACTAATAATGAAAACCATAAGACAAAACATAGGATAACTAAAAAATTTAGAAAACTGTACAGCCTAAAATATGGACCACATAGTAAGCACAAATGTCACCTTGTTTGAAAACTATAGTGTTGGAATCTGTACATCAGTTTCAGGAAATATGATATGAATAAGTTAAAAGATTATTGCTGTTCAAGGGAAAAGGTTTTATGGTGGATCTGGGGAAATACTGTATATTGTATATATGAATTTCGGTGATCTAAGACTCTTCTGAAGCTGACATTATGTTGGGATTCACTTTACGGGAAGTTTTGGATCACAGAGTGGTTCAACAATGGCAGCGGAGGAATACTGATATGGGATGTTATTGACAGGATATATATGGTTGACAGGGAGTTATACAGGGCATATGCCCAGGGTATATGGTAATGTCTATATATACTCATAGTGGAAACAAAAACAACAGCTGGGGGGTACTGGGCTCCTGGCCGGGGGGTCACTGTTGTGGGCCCTGGGAGAGCAGCGGCAATCCTCCAGGTGCAACGGCAAGAACCAGGAAGGAAGGAGGGCCCAACAGTGGGCTCGTGATACTAATGGTTACACTTTTGAGCCTATACACCTGCAATAAGAACAAGGCCTAGAGTAGCATTGTGCCTGGGGGTTTCCTCCTGACAGCCTGCATGTTACTCAAATGTAGCCACTCTCACAGCCAAACTCAGCGTGTAGATGCGATGCATTCCCCCCAGCGTGGGACATGACACCCGGGGATGAGCCTCCCTGGCACCGAGGGATCACTACCACATACCAGCTGAAGAAGCAACTAGAAAATGACCTTGAATTAAAGATTCAATGCGGAACAGCAGAATATACCTGTCTACATATAATGACATGACTTCGGGAAGCTGTTTGACCTAATGTAAGGGGGAAATGGAAAGGAGAAATGAGATTATAAGGCTGTGAGTCTCTAAAAAAGAGTCTGGAGGTTGTCAGAAGGAATACCCCTATGTACAACTGAACAGAGTCTAAGAGACAGATAAGGTAGATACAACCCCAGGTATTGGTTCTTTGGAGGGATAAAGAGACCCACGGGTTCTATGGTCATGGCAGAAGGGGTTCACTGCCATGACAGATAGCCCTTCTTTGGAGCTGGTGTTTCTGCGTGATGGAATTGGACTCAGAGGGGATCTCTTTTCACAAGACTTGCATGCTACTTTATTGGAATTGTAGTCGGTGCTGGGTTTAAGATATATGTAGGGGATTTGAATCTCTGGACTGATAATATGACACCCAGGCCCAGAGCCTCAACAGACTTCAGCTCCTACACTTTGATTTATTGGACTTACTCCACTCAGCTAACATGGAGTTGAAGAAGGTCAACCACCACAACATGGAGCCTAGAGTGTCTACAACTGGAAGCGGGAGGAGTGCATCCAGTACCCATGTGGAATCTAAGCCCTCACTTGACATAGGTGTGCAATGGACACAACCAATCCAATGTCCACAGAGAAAATGTGGAATGGGTGTGGGAACGGTAGCCATGGTGGCTGCTGGGTGTGGGGAACGGGAGGAAGAGATGAGATGTGGAGGCGTTTTCAGGACGTGGAGTTGTCCTGGATAGTGCTTCACGGACAATTACGGGACACTGTAGATCCCCCCAGGGCCCACTGGATGGAACGTGAGAGAGTCTGGGCTATGATGTGGACCATTGACTATGGGGTGCAGTGATGCTCAGAGATGAACTTACCAGGTGCAATGGATGTGTCATGATGATGGGAGAGAGTGTTGCTGTGGGGGGAGTGGGGGGCGGGGGCGGTGGGGTTGAATGGGACCTCATATTTTTCATAATGTAATTAAAAAAAAAAATAAATAAATAATTTAAAAAAATAATGGAATGAAGCTGGAAATTAATAATGGATGAAAAAATGGAAAATTCACAAATATATGGAGATTAAACAACACACTCTTAAATAATCAGTGGGTCAAAGAAGAAATTTCAAGAGAAATCAGTAAATATCTAAAGATGAATGAAAATGAGAAAAAAATGAGAACACAACATATCATACCAGTGCTGAAAGGGAAATTTATAGCCCTCAGTGCTTACATTAAAGAAAGAAGAAAGGACTAAAATAGAAGCCCTACCTGCACACCTCCTGGAGGAACTAGGAAAAGAATAATAAACTAATCCCAAACCAGCCAAAGGAAAGAAATAATAAAGATCAGAGCAGAAATAAATAAAATTGAGAACAACAACAACAAAACAAAGCCAATAGAGAAAATCAACAAAACCAGAAGTGGTTTCTTCAAAAAGTTCACAAAAATTGACAAACCATTAGCTAGACTGACAAAGAAAAAAGAGAGATGACGAAAATGAAGAAAATCAGAAACGAGAGGGGGTGCATTACCACTGACCCTGCAGAAACAAGAGAGATCATAAAAGGATTCTATAAACAACTGTATGCCAAAAAACTAGACAAAGCAGATGAAATGACTAACTTCCTAGAAACACATGAACAACCTCCACTCACCCTAGAAGAAATAGAAGACCTCAACAAACCAATCACAAGCAATGAGATTGAAATTCATTAAAAATTTTCCAAAAATGAAAAGTCCAGGACCAGATGGCTTCACGGGTGAATTCTACCAAACATTCAAAGATTATCTAAATCCAATCTTGCTCAAGCAAGACATCATTGAAATGTATAATTAAAAGTGGTTAAAATGGGCCTATCAGATGGCAACTGTAAAAAAGACAGAGAACTACAAGTGTTGGAGAAGATGTAGAGATATAGGAACACTTATTCTGTTGGCAGGAATGTAGAATGATATAGCCACTGTGAAGAACTGTTTGGTATCTCCTAAAGAAGTTAAATATAGTTTTGCCATGTAACTCTGCAAAACTACTACTGGGTATATACTCAGGTGAACTGAGAACAGTGACATGAACAGACATCTGCACACCAATGTTCAAAGCGGCATTATTCATGATTTCCAAAAGTTGAAAACAACTCAGTTGTCCACCAACTGATGAATGGATAAAGAAACTGTGGTATATTCACAGGATGGAATATTATGCAGCTGTAAGAAGAAATGAAGCCATAAAGCATATGACAACATGAATGAACCTGGAGGACGTTACATTGAGTGAAGCAAGCCAGACACTAAAGGACAAATACTGTATGATTGTGCTACTATGAACTAAATACATTGTGTAATACATTATATGATTCTATTTATATAAAATGTAAATTTTTAAAAAAGATTTTTAATTTATTTCTCTCCCCCTTCCCCCAATTGTCTGCTGTCTGTGTCCATTTGCTGTGTGTTTTTCTGTGACCGCTTTCATCCTTATCAGTAGCACCAGGAATCTGTGTTTCATTTTGTTGTGTCATCTTGTTGTGTCAGCTCTCCATGTGTTCGGTGCCATTCTTGGGCAGGCTGCACTTTCTTTCGTGTTGGGCGGCTCTCCTTACGGGGCACACTCCTTGCGTGTGGGGTTCCCCAGAGGGGGGACACCCCTGCGTGGAATGACCCTCCTTGCACGCATCAGAACTGTGCATGGGCCAGCTCCACACAGGTCAAGGAGGCCCGGGGTTTGAATCACGGACCTCCCATGTGGTAGGTGGATGCTCTATCCATTGGGCCAAGTCCACTTCCCTAAAATGTAAATATGAATCAATTTGTAAAGATGAAATTAGATTAGTGGTTATATAGGTCTGGGGAAGGCATGCTAAGGGGTATGAAGTTTTTCTTTTTGGAGTAATGAAATGGTTCTAAAATTTTTTGTGGCGATGAATGCACAACATTGTGATTATACATTTTGGATAGATCATATGGTATGTGAATATATCTCAATAAAACTGATTATAAATAAGTAATTGTGCAAGAATAGCCAGAAATAGCAGCTATGCAAAGCAGGGGAAACAGAAAGAGGCTGAGCGGTCAAGAATTTTCTTGTTTACTTGTTTACCTGTTTTTTATTATTATTAAAATAATGAAAATGCTCTAATAATGATTGAAGTGATGAATGCATGAACATGTGATTATAGCAAATACCATTGATTGTACACTTTGGATGAATAGTATGCTTTATTAATATGTACCAATAAAATTGATTTTTTTAAAAAAGTGGTTTAAATGGGAAGTTTCAGGTTGCATATGTTACCAGAAAAAAAATTTTTTTAGACTATAGAACTATACAACACAAAGGTGAATTGTAGTGTAAACTAAATAGTAATACCATTATTATAATACTGTTCCATCAATTTTAGCAAAGGTACCACACTAATCCAATTGTTAATAATAGGGAACACTGGAGTAGGGTGATAATATATGGAAACTCTGTACTTTCTGCATGATTTTTCTGTAAACCTACAACAGCTGTAATAAAAAAAAAAAGAAGATGGTGAAGTCATGGAGCAAATGAACCCTTATACATTGTTTATGATATTGTAAAGTAGATTAGCATTTTCTCATAAAACTAAAGAAATACTTCTAGGAACAAACTAAAATATATTTGTATTTAAAATTTAAATTATAATAACTAGGATATATTTTTTCTTATTTTTAAAGAACTTTTAGATTACATAAAAGTTACATAGAAAATACAGGGGATTCCCATATACCCTACTTTCTCACCCTCTCACATGTTCCCCCATTAACATCTTTCATTAGTATGGTACATTTGTTAAAATTGATGAACACATATAAGGCATTGCCATTAACCATGGTGTATAGTTTACATTATGATTTACACTTTGCACCACACAATTTGTAGATTTTGACAGAATGTAAAATGGCCTGTGTCCATCATTGCAATATCATGCTGAACAAAGCTAATGTCCCCAAAATACCCCAAGTTATACCTCTTCCTTCCTCTCCCTCCCCTCAGAACCTCTGGCAGCCACTGCTGTTGTATCAATGTTACAAGTTCTTCTATTACTAGAATAATAAGTCTACTCTAGTTCATAGTTGAGAGCATTCCCACCTTATATTTATTAATTCCTCTGTCTTGAGGATTTTAGGATGGTGATGCCCACTCTGGTTCTGACTTAGAGGGAGCTCAGATTCCATGGGACAGTTGGATGGAGCTGTCTTGCTTGTAGTTGTTGATACTCACCTTTTTTGGTATGAGCATTGTCCAACATCACCCTTTTGTTAGTTGTCCTGGGTGAGTCCAGTGAATAGAAGAGTAGGTGTTGCAACTCCACTGAGATTCAGGGCTCAAAGAGCATATGAACAGCCAGAAGATTTATGTCTCTGGGACATGGATTTAATGGGTATAGTGCTAATTATAGGCTCAAACAAAAGGGGCGGAAGAACCATGCATAGGAAAATTATAAATGAGTTTAACTCTGGTACATTGGGGAGATAGGTTATCATATATTCCAAGGAGTGTATCATATATTCGATGGGGTGCCAAATTGCTGCCTTGCATATAGTGTCCAGATATCTCTAGAGCCCTTAGGAGCACCCCTGCTTCAGACATTGTTTACTGTAGCAGTCAGTGAGATCCTCCTGAGACATGCATAAGCATAATCTATGGAATGACCTCTAAACCCACTTTGAAATTGCTTAGCCTTAAAACTCATTTGTATTTTATATTTCTTCCTTTGGTCAATTTTTTTTCCCAAATGCATAACCATTTGGTGCTTGGTAATAATCCCTCGGTGCCTGGGAGGCACATCCCTGGTTGTTATGTCCTGTGCTGGGGGGAAAACAGTAAGCTTATATGCCGAGTTTGGCTTAGAGAGTGGCCACATTTGAGTAACAAGAAGGTTTTCAGGAGATAACTCTTAGGCAATATATATTACCAGTCTAGGTTTTCATTCTACATGAATAAGGTTCATAATTACAGGCCCTAATATCAAGGGCCTGGAGTATTTGTCTGTCCTCTTTCACTAGACACTGCCTATGTAGAGATTCTTGCCACTCTATTAGAGAATGTAACAGGACTTCCAGGTTAGGAATTTAATGTTATTTTGGTTATTGTGTGGATGTACACCCACTGAGATAACACTCCATGACCACATGAATACATTCATATTACATAGAGGTATGCCCCAGGTGCATCCTTCCCCACACATCCCCCCACCACTGACACCCTGCACCAGTGACCCTCCCTTGCCATAGTTGGAACTTTTCTGTAATCTAAAACCTCCCTAAAACAAAGGCAAACAAAAAAATTTTTTTTGCATTGTGCCTTCTATTACCATAAGATTTATCTTTTATGTATACTGACGATTTCTTCTGTATGTTCCTCAGTGTCTTATTTTTTTTCACTTTATCTTCAAAGAAACTTTAGGTGACAGAAATGTCATATTGAAAATATAGGGGAGTTCCATATACCCTACCTCTCCCCCTCTCACATTTTGCCCTATTAATAACATCTTACATGAATATGGTTCATTTGTTACAATTGATGAACAAAAATTGAAGAATTGCTACTAACTATGGTCAATGGTTTACATTATGGTTTATACCTTGCACCATACACTTTTATAGGTTTTGGCATAATGTATAATTGCCTGTATCCGGCATTGCAAAATCATGTAGAACAATTCCAATGCCCTATATTTCACCCATTCTTCCCTCTCCTACCCCTCAGAACCTATGGTAATGACTAAGTTTCACTTTTTCAAGGATAAGGTTCATAGCTACATGCAGAATCAGGTATGTTTTTAAATGGTTAAATCAAAAAGCATGGAGAGGGTATGGGTTGAAACAATTTAGTAACCTTCACCTTGAGCTTGGAGTCAATCTCAACAAAACTCATTCCTAGCCATATGACCATAGGCAAGTTAACTTAAATCTGAGTCTCATAGGTTAAACCTCAGAGGTTTCCTCCTAGGTTAAAAGAGGTATTAAGAGCACTTAATTCATAAGTCTGCTGTGAGGATTGAATAAGACAATCTAAGTAAAACACTTAACATATTGTGATGCAAAGGGAAGCTCTCAGCTAAAAGCAGTAAACTTGTCATCTGCAAGTTTGTACTTGTATACTAGACTCAAAATGGCCCCCATGATATTTTGTGTATAATAACTTATTAAATCCCTCTTCCATTCATTCATTCATGTAAAATACATCTATTGTACATTTATACTGTGCCAAGTTATCTTCTATGCCCTGGGGATAAAGCAATAAACAAAATACACATAAAAATTCAGTTTATTAAACTACTATAAGTCAGGTCTTAAAATGAAGTACTAGTATTACTCAGTAGAATGACTAAAATTAAAAATATTGACAATACTTTTGTTGACAGGTGTGGACAGGTGTGGAGCACCTGTAACCCTCATACATTGCTGGTCAGAATGCAAGATAAAATAGCCCTTTTGACTTGCCATGTGCCAGCTGGGCCCTTAGGCTCAGCAGAGTTGCAACTCCTACTCTCTGGTTCATTGAATTTACCCAGATCAGTTAACAGGGTGGTGAAGATGGTCAACCACCACACCAGGGAACCGAGAGTGCCTACAATTGCAAGCAGGAGAATCTCATCCATCAACTATGTGGGATCTAAGCCCCCTCTTGATTTAGATGTGAAGTAGACATCACCATCCCAGGGTCCACAGGATTGAGGAATAAAATATGGATTAGAGTAGACTTACTGATATTCTACTACAGGACTATTGTGACTAGCAATGGAAGAAATTGTAGCATTGATGTCGAGAAAGTGGCCACGGTAGCTGCTGAGGGCAGGGAGAGGGAAGAAGAGATATGATGGGGGAGCATTTTCAGGACTTGGAGTTGTCCTAAATGATATTGCAGGGACAGATGCTGGACATTATATATCCTGCCATAACCCACTGAATGGACTGGGGAAAAGTATAAAATACAATGTAAATTATAATCCATGCAGTGCAGCAGTGCTCCAAAATGTATTCACCAAATGCAATGAATGTGCCACAATGATGAAAGAAGTTGTTGATGTGGGAGAAGTGGGGGTGGGGTATATGGGAACCTCTTATATTTTTTTAATGTAACATTTTTGTGATCTATGTATCTTTTTTAAAAAGATAGTTAAATTAAAAAACTTTTTAAAAAAGAAATAGCTCTTTTGGAAAACTGGTCATTTCTTATGAAAACATATACTTTCTATATTACCCAATAATGCCCAAGAGAAATGAACAAGAATATTCATAGCAGTTTTATTTTTAACAGCCAAACATAAAAAGAACCCAAATGTCCATTAACTGGCAAATGGATAAAGTATGGAATATCCATTCAATTGAATACTACTCAGCAATAAAAAGGAACCAATTATTGATACGTGGATGTTGCTTAAAAGCACCGTGCTAAATGAAAGAAGGCAGACACTAAATACTACAAATTGTGTGATAACATTTACATGAAATTCTAAAAAGGGCAAAATTATAGTATCTATAGATAGAAAACAGATCAATGATAGCCAAAGGAATGGAAGACTGTGGGGAGTGGGGGATGAAATTCATGGTAGAAGTGCCCTAGGAATCTTTTTGGTTTGGTGAAAATTTCCTATATTACAGTTGTGGTGGTGGTGAAACAGTTATATACAATATAGACTTGAATGCAAATTATGCCTCAATAAAGCTGATTTTTAAAATGATATGAAAATATGCTTACAATAGTTTTAGAAAAAGTCTGGAAGAATGTTAAACTCAACAGTAGGGATGAGATCACAAAAGTCTTTTTATTGTTATGTATTTCTATAATGTTTCATTCTTTACATATGGACTTCTATATTAGTCAGGATTCTTGTGGTTGCTAATGACAGAAATCCAATTCAAACTAAGTTAAGGAAAAGGAGGAATTTATCAGTTCATGTGAGACATAGTTGAATCTAGACACTAGAATGATGTTGGTGGGAAGAAGGCTTTCCTCCTCTCTCGCGTCTTCCTCTGTGTTTAGCTCCACTCTCAGGCTTGACTCTCCCCCTGATGATGACAAAGCACCCTACTAGCTTAGCAACCCCAATGGAGAAGACGCAACAGTAAATGTCCTGATCCTCCTTTTAGCTTGGGCACATGGCCTTTCTGAGCATTGAGACTCTGATGGCCAGGCCTGGGTCACAGAACTATCTGTGGAACTGAACAGGAGCTGGATGGTCAGGGTGGTATCAGCACCACCACTGCAAAGTCTTTCCCCAAGGGAAGTGCGGAGGGGAGAGATTCTGTTGACAGGCAAAAAAAAAAGCAGATGACTATATGATGTACTACAGTGTAATCAAAACATAAAAGGTGATTTTGTTTTAAATCTTCGAATAACTGAGCCCAATGCAGCATCCTTTGGTATTCTTGTAACAGAACAGAACATGAAGGAGAAGAGAGGCATTCCTTGGCCCACACATCAGCATCCTTTGACATGGATTGGAGAAGAGCCGAGGTGGATGCCATCCAAGGAGAACTCTTTTCTTGGCAAATCAGAAGGTAATTCACAGAATGTAGTGGAGGTTAGACTGGGCATTGAGTGGCTTGGTGTAGCCCCTTGAGGGAAATGGCATAGGAAGTTGACTAGGGATGAATAATGGATTTGCGTCAAGCTGATCGTGGGTCAGGTGACACGTTGGAACCAGTCTAGGGTATGGGTATGGCTGAAATCTTGTGGAGTCACTTCCATGTGCCACCTGTACTCAGTGCTCCAGAAAAAAGATATTGCATCTCTGAAGTGTCAAGCCAATTTTGCTTGATGGTAAATGATTCTGAGTATTTTTTTTTACATGAATACAAATAGGAACATATCATGAAGTAGAATGCAAAAATTGCATGATTTTTTAAGATAAAATATCAATTTCTTGTTTGCAGTAACCCCTTCAGGCTGCCTCTCCACTCTCTCGAGGCAAATTCAGTCTCTTCTGCCATTAGAAATACTTGGGTGGAAATTTTTGAGATGTAGCTAAGGCCTAGAGATAGAGGATGTTCTTGGGATTTTTCAGTGTCAGATACTTTGCCAGAAGGGGAAAGCAGATAAAAATTCAGAATCCAAAGATCTGGGGTTTTGAGGACAGCACAAACATCTGCCAGCTTTGGCAAAACCGAGGTGAATATATGCATTAGGGACTGAGCGGTGGGGATTGCTCACACAAACCCTGACAGCAGCTGCAGCCCTGGGTAACAGCTCACATGGAAAGTGTGGGATCCTGCCCTCGATTAGTGTTTCTTGGTAGGGGGAATCTAGTGTTCTTGGAGAGGTCGATTGTTCCTGGGGCCAGGGGATATTCATCTCCAAACAATGAACTGTAGTGAGCCAGCTCTTAGCCTCAGAATTGGTGGAGGAGAGAGATCGATTCTAAAGGTTTGGGGATTCCGGTTTCAAATAACACGGGAAATCAACAAAGCCTCATTTTTTAAAAAGACACTTTAATACCAAAGAAGGACAAAATGGGAATGATAGCCCTTCCCCTGAAAAAGACCACTAGTTGGAACTTGGGCAATTATTTTTCCTTTCATCACAGGCCAGAAAAAAAACTTCATGACAGAATGCATCATTCTGAGGAAGTGGTAACCAGTAAAGGGCAGGATAGGTCAGTATTCTGGCATTACATGAAAATTACCCTCAGGAGGACTCTATTAAAAGACAGGGGTAAAAACCAGCTCGTGGCAACCCACAAGACAGCTGCAACCCAACCGGGGGACAGCCGCAGGCATCACAGTTTCTGTCTCTCCTAGTCTGGGACTCTCTGGAAACGTTAATCAATGAGTCTTGATTATCATGATGAATTTTAGAGAACAGGGAACAAGGTAGGGTGGAGTGGAAAGGGAGAATTAAATTGGCAATATGCCTTCTTGGGCTGAGGTGGAGGAAAAAATTAAATGAAGTAATTACAAACCTAAAGGCCAAAAAAAGGTGTGTGGGGGGGGGGGGGGCGGGTGGTGAGAAAGAAAAAAGACAATCAGCCTGCACCTGGAGCATTGGGTTCTAGAAATCTAATTTTCACATAAAGAGTGGAAGGGGCTTCGTGGAGGGGGCAGGGACTGAGGACTCACCTGTGAGCAGGGGACCGTTGCCCTGGAGACAGTCTTAGCTTGGAAATGGCAAATAGGAAAATAACAAGTGCTTAAAGGAGAAAAGGCACTACTTAGAATGGTTGAAACCTTAGAAACAAGACCAGACCTACACGAAAGCAATGCCCTTAAAAGGACAAATACAGATTTAACTGCTTTGAAAAAGAAAGATAGGAAGAAGGAAGCTATTCTAGCTGTTCCAAAGTCAGTTTGAATGATCAGACACTCAAGAGAGGTATCAGAACGGCAGAGTGAAGTTAGCAAAGAGCAGAAACAGGGATACACTTGCCTGTCTCCTTGCCTCTGCTCCAGAGGATGCTATTAAAATGTGGCCCCTAAGAGCCACTGCGAGAGAAGTAATAAACTGAGGGAACCTTCCTTGGTGCTCATGATAATAACCTGAGGTGACAGATTCCAGACAGGGAAGACCAGAGCTACTAGTAAAAATATGCAGATATTAATTAGCCAGTGTCAAGGCAAGGCAGTTGCTTGAGGGGAAATGACAGGAAATCATGGTCCCAAGGTTTTGGGGTTAGGATTCAGCTAGAGTTGGTCTGGACACTCCCTCCAAGGAGGCTAAGGGATTTGGTGCTGAGTTTGGAACCCTGAGATGCCAGAGATAGAGCAAGGGCTCCTACCTGGATGACTGGATAAAGGGGAACCAGCAAGGTATGTCAAAGGGCAGAGAGGGAGAAGAGAACTGGGAAAGCCAAGGCCAGGAATGAGTGCAATGGATAGATGTAAACAGTAGCCAATGACAAAAAAAAGGAAGAATACGAGTAGCTGAACAGCACGTGAAAAGGGGGTAGCGGGTCCTGGACAGTTGCTGAGAGTGGACCAAAATAGTAATTCTCAAAGTGTAGCCCCCTGACCAGCAGCATCAGCCTCACCTGGGATTTGCTTCAGTTTCCCGAGTGAGCAACTCTGAGAATGGGACCAACAATTTGTTTGTTTCAATAAGCCCTCTAAGTGATTCTGATACTCACTAAAGTTTATGAGTTCCCTGATTTACCTTTAATAACCGTTTAAGTAAAAGGTTGTTGGGACCCAGCTTTCCCTTAAAACCTCTGGGCCAGCCTAGACACATGGATAGGTGACAAGACTAACTAAAGGAGTGCTTCTGGAAGCCAAGTCCAGGTTTGATGTAGGTGTTGCACTGATGATGGGAGAGATTTTAAGCAAAATTACCCAGCTTGTAGAAGGGAGATGCACAGGACTGGTTTCAGTGATAGGATTTGGGGAAGAATCAGAATTCACTGATAATCTCTCCCTATAGGAGAACTAACTCTGGTAAACTATGGGCATGTAATAGAATAATAATTAACCTAATAACAGAAAATAAACAAACAATGGTGACCCCTTGATCTTAAAATGGAGCAGTCTACAGGTCAGAGGGTTCTGAGGAAATGGAAAAGGAACGTTTTCAGCTTATAGACATCAGGGAGGAAAGCAACAGGAAGATTTCAGACATCAGGAACCAAAAACATGCAGACGTAACTGGACGGGGTCAGGGCACTAATGGAGAAGACTGTAAATGACTGTAATTTTCAAAGCTGTGAAGCCATAAATTGCACTGGGAGAACTGCCTGCTATTAGTGTAGCACTTTCTGCTTTCAAGATGAAGCAGATGGAGGCTGTGGAATTGGTTAAAATGATTCCCAGAAAAAGAGAGAAAATTATATATGAAATATAAGAGGTCTACTACCACTCTCTCAAAAGAGGTGAGGCCAAAGCCATAGAGATAGGGACCTAGACCATCTTCAAAGGTGAGATTGTCTTCATTCTTCTATAATCTAAGGATGGAGTTTTGCTGCTAAAAACTCAGGGAACCTAAAAATTATTTGCCAATTGTTACTACATTAAACTTTTGGTTTGGGGCAGAAGTAGTGGAGGGCTGAAACCTGTGGGGGCAGGGTATAGGTACAGAATTTATAGAGGGAAAAAAATCCATTGCTCTAGAGAGAGTCTTAGCTTTGGAAATGAAAGAAGGCAAACTAGGGAAATAACAGTGTCTTAAGAGAAAGAATGAAGAGGCCCAGGACCCTCTCCAAGTCCTAAATCCATAAAATGCTGATACAGCAGTAGGAAATAAAAGCTGATCTGTGGAGCCAAAATGAGGGAGGATCAAGGTACCAGGGAATCCAAAAATAAGAACCAGGTGAGTAGGTAAGCTAGCGATGGATAACTGCCAGAGACTGAGTTCATTTAAAAACCTTCCTCAGCGCTCGCTTGTCCATTCTCTCTCTCTCTTTTGGTGAGTTTTTAACAGTTTTATTGATATAACTGATGTAAAATAAACTGCAAATATTTAAAGCATATAATTTGATGAATTTTTACATATCCATGTATCCCTAAATTTATCACCATAATAAAGATAAAGAGCATATTCATCACCTCCCAAAATTTCCTGGTGCCCCATTATAAACCATTTCTCTTTCCCTCCACTCACTTCCCATCTGCCACTCTCCATCCCTAGGCAATAATTAATCTGATTTCTTTCACTACAGATTAGATTACCTTTTCTAGAATTTTATATACATAGAAGCATATGATATGTACTTCTTTTTTGACCTGGCTTCTTTCACTCAACATAATGATTTTGAAGTTCATCCATGTTATTGTGTGTATTGATAGTTTTTAATTGCTGAGAATTCCATTATGTGTATATACCACAATTTGTTTATTCATCTATATATGAACATTTCAGTTTTGCCAAGTTTTTGGATATTATAACTAAAACTGTTATAAATAGACACATGCAAGGCTTAGTGTAAAACATATTTCTCTTAGGTAAATACTGGTGTATTTTATTTGGGTTTAAGTTTTTGTTAAGAATTTTTGTTTCTTGGTTCATGAAAGACATTGGTATCTATTCTTATCTATTCTTATTTCTTGTAAAGTCTTTGTCTGGCTCTGGTAACAAGATAATGTTGGCCTAATAAGATATTTTGTACAATCTCTCTTCCTCTTCCATTTTCTGGAAAAGTTTGTATAGAATTTTTAAGTATTTGATAGAATTCATCAGATAAGCTTTCCTGGCCTGGAGTTTCATTTGTTTGTTTGTTTTGGCGGGGGGAGGGAAGTTTTTAATCTACAAATTCAATTTCTTAAAAAGATAGAGGATTATTCAGTTTACTTTTTTTTTTTTTTTTTTTTTGGTCTTTATAAAGGGTATTTATTTGGGGTAGGAGCTTACAGATACCAGGTCATAAAACATAACTTACTTCCCTCACTGAAGTCTATTTCCATGTGTTGTAGCAAGATGGCTGCTGACATCTGCGAGAGTTCAGGCTTCCTGGGCTCCTCTGGGCTCAGCTCCTCTGTTTTCTCCACAAGGTCAGCCGTAGACTATCAGGCAAATGGCTGTCCCTGGGGCTTTAGCTTCAGCATCAAACTCCAACATTAAAGGCCCTCAACTCTGTCCTTTGCCTTGCCTTTTTTTTTTTTAATGTTACATTAAAAAAATATGAGGTCCCCATACACCCCCCACCCCCCTCACCCCACTCGTCCCATAACCACAACCTCCTCTATCATCATGGGACATCCACTGCACTTGGTGAATACATCCCTGAGCACTGCTGCACCACATGGTCAGTGGTCCACATTATAGTTTACACTCTCCCCCAGTCCACCCAGTGGGCCATGGGAGGACATACAATGTCCAGTAACTGTCCCTGCAGCACCACCCAGAATAACTCCAAGTCCTGAAAATGCCCCCTCAGCTTTGGTAGTTTGTATCATTGTCAAATTTATCAGTGCACATTTGTTCATAAATGTTATCTTTCTAATGTCTTTAGGATCTGTAATACTATCCCCTCACTCATTCCTGATATTGATAACTTGTATCTTTTCTCTTTGCTTCCTGATCAGTATGGCTAAAGGTTTATCAATTTTACTGATGTTCTCAGAGAACTAGCTCTTAAGCAAGTTTCCAGGTTCTTGACTATTGATATTACAGGGTCAAATGTACTGCTGTAGAAAGTTAACCACCCCAGATCTTTACATTTTGAATCATGCCCTGGTCAAGAGTGCTTCCTGGTACATCTTTCTTCAAGGTGCCTCAGTGATGTCACAATTTACTACTGAAGAAGAGGCTCACAGTACAAGATAGGTAGCCATGAATAGGCATCTACAACTTAGATGATGCTCAACAGAATTATTCCCTTATCATGAAAACATTCCAGACTATGTCTAATGAGACCCACCAGTTCTCATCCACTGATGCAACTAAAGTGACTCAGGTCGTCAAGGAATTATGCTTGAACATAAATTTCCATCCATGCAGATACATTGGTTTCCAGCAGGATTGACAGGACTGGCTTTCCCAATACCAAGAAATGAAGTGAAAGTTTGCATTGAGAGTGAAAAAAAAAAACAAAAAAAAACCACAGGTATTCTTAGACATATGTTTTGAGTTCACTGAATACCATAGGATTCTCTAGGCATGTTGGTGCCATTTGAATGCTGCTTGTCCTGCTCTTTAAGAACTAAAGGTTAACAGAGCCAGGAATGGGGAACTGCACTACTTGTGGTTAAAAATCCCCACTCTGGCCTTTTAAATAAACCAAATTTATTCATGCAACAGCACTCTGGGTACTATCTACCTACTTCTATGCTCAACATATTGTTTTTCAAGAGACCCTAAGCTAGGTACATGAGTTTGTATACAGAGCCAGCCATTCTGGAAAGGGCTGGGACATGCCTAAAGTAAAATCACAAATCCACTTTGGAATATGGTATCTCCAATTTGGGAATGTTTTAGACAACTTTTATAATATCTGCCCAACCTATCATTCCTCCTTCTTTGAGGAATGCCTCTTACCACCCACAAAGGAAGGACCCTGGACTTATATTAATACGTTGTAACTCTATCCCTCTAGTCATAGTTGATTGAATAAAAGATGGACATCTGCTCTTATATGAGCTAGTCAGATTCTCTCCCTTGATAATTTACAATTGGGCCTCAGAAACAGCTAGTATGATTCTGCTAGTGGCCAAAACTATATTTGTAAAAATTTGAGAGTGGCAGAGAAGCCATATGTATAGAAAAACATAACCATCCCAGGGTCCAATAGAGTATGGATTAGAGTGAACTTACTGGTGTTCTGCTGGGGAACTATCGTGATTAGTAAGGGTAGAAATTGTAGCACTGATGTGGAGAAAGTGGCCACGGTGGCTGCTGATGGTAGGGAGGCAGAAGAAGAGATACGGTGTGGAGGCATTTTCAGGATTTGAAGTTGTCCTGGGTGGTGCTGCAGGGACAGATGCTGGACGTTGTGTGTCCTGCCATAGCCCACTGGGTGGACTAGGGGAGAGTGTGGACTACAATGTGGATCACTGTCCATGTGGTACAGTGGTGCTCCAGAATGTACTCGCCAGGTGCAGTGGATGTGCCGCGATGATGGAAGAGGTTGTTGATGTGGGAGGGGTGGGGTGAGTGGGGTGGGGAGGTATATGGGGTCCTCATATTTTTTAATGTAACATTTAAAAGAAAATAAAGAAAAATAAAGGAAAAAAAGAAAAAAGAAAAACAGTGGCAGTAAATCTACATAGAGAAGAAAGAACTGCAAACCAGAGAGACAGAGGGATTGGAAAAACAGAGAGAAGGGGAGGGAAGAGAAGGAGAGGGTAGGAGAGAGGGAGGAAGGAATTGGAAGAAAAGCTGCCTGGGTCCCTCATGAGTTTCTGGCTTCTGATTCTAGTCTGTCATGGGGTCCGGTTTAACTTTATGTCCTTGGGTGGTATAAGCTGTCTTTTATTCTTTTAATAAATTCCCTTGCTTTGCTTGAGCAAATTTTAATGGGTTTATATAACTTATAAGCAAAATAACTTGACCAAGACAAAGGATGGACAACTGGTCCTTCATTCAAACTGGGAGGGGATATACATCAGTTCCAAAAAATGAATGAGGAACTTTTGCATCTGGCTATGATAAAGTAACTGGAACCAGACTGTCCTATTGTAAACAACTAGAAAACTGGGCAAAATATATGAAATGACTATTTCCAGACATTGGAAAACAGGCTGCAAATGATTGTGATCCCCAAGAGAAATGAAACCAATGAGGTAAGCCTATGGTTGCCCTGGTTTTCTACATGGAGATATGTTCCAGAACAATGTACAGGAAGAAACAACCCAAACATAGCCTGGTGGTCTCACTGAATTCAGGAGACAGAGATAACAGTTCTGGGCAGCTGAAGTAGCTGGGATTTGTGGGGAACTGAATTGGAGGGGAGGAATTATCATAGAGAAAGGGCTTCAGAATTTTGCATAGGAGTCCCCTTGAATATATGCTGATGGCAAAGTTAAAAATGCATAGCATCAGAATCTGTGAGGCTGGGACCAGAATAACTACAAGGAAACACAAATGCTGGTAACTATAAGTTGAACAACTACCAGAGTTTAGACAGGGCTAGAAGATGTTTGCTTACTAATCAGTCAAAAGGAAGAAGCCATGGCAAACACCTGGGACATTCCGTAGTAAGAAAGAAACTAGCCCAAGAAGTTTCTCCAAGTAGTAGAACGGGTGTAGCTCAGTGGTTGAGCATGTGCTTCATAGGTTAGGCTCTGGGTTCAATTTCCTGGTACCCCTTAAAAAAATGTTTCTTCAACTAGCCCAAGAAGAAAGCTACACTAGACCTCTCCCTTGTTTATAAACAAACCCTAAAAGGGTAAAATTATCCCACAAAGAAATTAACTGCCTGCCAGACAAAGCCCAACATTCTTTAAAGGAAAGCTACAAAATCCAGATACTCAACAAAGTAATATTCACCATCTCCAGCAGGCAACCAACAATTACTAAACATGTGAAGAGGTAGGAAAATTTGACTCATTGCCAGGAGAAAAATCAGTCCTTATGAACAGAAACAGAAATGAGAGACAAGATGGAAACAGCAGGCCAGAAATTTAAAAGACCTATTATATTAGTCAGGATTCTCTAGGGAACATAATCAAAAGTATGAGATTTTATAAATAGTATGAGATTTTATAAAATTGTTTCATGTGACCATGGGGATGCACAAGTCCAAATACCATAGGGCAAGCCAGGAACGTCAATGAAGGCCCTTGTTGAGTTCCCCAGGAGACACTGGTTATCTAAAGTAGAGGTGGGAATTCTCCCTCTGAATACTGAAATCACTTACCATTTTAAGGCCTTCAACTGATTGGATGGGACATCGCTCATTGCTGATGCCGATATCTTCAGTATTGAGATGTAACCAGCCATCTATGCAATCACCTCACTGATGATTAAAGAAAATGAAATGTCCTTGTATTACAATTAGCCCAGTGCTTGCTTGACCAAATAACTAGGCACCATTACCTGGCTGAGCTGACACATTAGCCTAATCATCACAGCTATTATGATTATGTTCAAGAAGTTTTAAAGCAAAACATTAATACAATGAAGAGAGTAATTAAACTATATGAAAAAACAAATGAAATTTTTAAGGCTCCAAAATAAAATATTTGAACTTAATTTACTGGAAAAGATTACTCACATAAAACACTGCAGAAAAAAGCACTATATTTAAAGATATGGAAATAGAAATAAAACTAAAATACACAGAATTTTTAAAAAAGACAGAAGAAAACCATATTCTCAGTTGTTTGTAGGGAGTATAAAGTTATAATATCACATATGTGTATTGGATTCCCATAAAGAAGAGAAAAGGAAGAAAAATGTTTGAAGAAATAATGCTGAAAATTTTTACCTTTAATGAAAATATTAACCCATCCTAAACCCAAAAATCTTCATGAACTTTGAGTAGGATAAATACAAAGAAAACCACACCAAAGTATATCATTATCAAATTGCTGAAAAACAATTATAAAGAGAAAATTTTAAAAGCAGCCAGAAAAAAAAAAGACACTAAATAGAGTAGACTAAGGATAAAAGAAATTATTGCTGACTTCTCATCAGAAACAATGTCATTCAGAATATAATGTGAAAATATCTTTAAATTGTTGAAAGAAAAACCACCGTCAACCTAGAATTCTGCATCCAGTAAAAATATCCTTCAAGATGAAAGTAAAACTTCCAGTTTAAGCTAGGACATGCAGAAACCTGAAAAGAAGAAACACTCATCCTTTATAACAAGAAAAAGAAGGAAAGGCAGCAAATTAATAACTTTTATTCTTTTAGTAAACCCATCAGAGAACAAAAGTCACAGAATAACAGCCACTCTGAAATTTGGAGACAGATGGGTGCCTGCAGGCAAACACAGTACTCAAGTACTGGCTGATGTGGGCGAGATGCCAAATAAGCTGTTAAGAAGATCAAACTAGAAATTTTGAAGAATTTCTGGAGGCTAAGTGTGGTCTAGGATGAATGTGTAAAAGTACTGAAGGCTACAGTCATAGGTAGATTCCTACCCTTTGTGCTTGTTCCTCTAGGAACCCCAGAAGGCTCTGACAAGGAGGATCTGGGAGAATCTGGAGAAAGCCTACACACATACAAAAACATGGTGCTGACTTGGGGAAGGGAACAGTGGCCACTAAAAATCCATCCAGACTTGTCTCCCTTAGATACAAAATTTGAATCTTTAGGGGGAATATATTGCTGCAGAGCCCTGGTGAAATACCATTGCAGATGGCAGAAGGGAAGTCCACTCAACCCCAGCCCTCCTGTCTCACGTAATTTTTTTTATTAACAACTTTAATTCAAATTCACAAAAATAAAGGAACAGAAAAAGGCAGCTCAACAAATTACGGAAACATTCCTAAAAATTTCTTTTTCAGGCACTTTAATCTCATCTAATTTCAACTGCTAACTCAGTTGGTTCTCTAAATATTCAGAAAGATATACAGGTAAACACAGATTAGTTAAATGACATCGTCAGGTTCACCTTATTAATGAAAAATAATGAAGAGGAGAGAAAAAATGCTTAATCTTATTCATATCTCACAAAACCAAATGCCATATATATTTTTTAACCTTTAGAATTAATATAATACCGACTTTCCTTTTGCTACAAAAACATTACAATGTTGTGAACTATTGTATTAGTCAGGGTTCTCTAGGGAAACAGAATCAACAAGGGATATCTGTCCATAGTAAGAGATTTATCAGAGTCTCTCACACAGCCATGGGGATGCACAAGTCCAGGTTCCGCAGGCAGGCTGCAACCAGGAGCTCCGATGAAAGTCCAGTGAAAGTTCTTGACGAGTTCTGGGAAATGTTGGATGTCCAAAGATGAGCTGGGAAATTCCCTCAATACTGGAATCACTTCCCCTTTTAAGGCATTCAACTGATTGGGTTAAGTGTCACTCATTATTGATGGCAATCTCCCTGACTGATGTAATTATAACCAGCTATCTATGATTTACCACTGCAGTAAAGTCAATAGTGATTAAAGTCCATAAATGCCCTTGGATTACAGTTAGCCCAGTGCTTGCTTGACCAAACAACAGGGCACAATTACCTGGCCAAGTTGACACATTAGCCTAACCATCAAAACTATGGTCCAGAAACAATACGTTTTTCCCATGCATTACCACATTTTTAACACCCTGTGATAAAAGAACATCCCTGTATTTATATTATTAAACACAATTCTCTTCTAATTCCAAATTCATTGCTATACACCCCCAATATTATCCTCCAGCTGCCCTCCAACTCTTATTAATCTTCCTTGACTACTCATTCATCCATAATCACATCCACAAATCAACAGTGTTTGTTACATTTATCATGTTACCATCAGGTCCAACCATTACCACATATTTACTTTTGACCTTACTAAGCATTCTACATACATTCAGCTTCTTCTTGCCTTCTCATCTCACGTTCCAACTCCCATCAACCTACACTTCATAGTCCAACTTCATAAGTCTACTCATTGTATTTAGTTCATATCAGTGAAACCATACAATACTCATCCTTTGGTGTGTTGCTTATTTCACTCAGCACAATAACCTCACAGTTCCTCCAGGTTGCCATGTACGTCCCCAATTGATTCCTTCTTACAGCTGAGTGATACTCCATTATATGAATGTATCACATCTTCTTTATCCATTCACTGGCCGATGGACACTTAGGTTGTTTCCACCTTTTAGCAATTATGAATAATGTCACTATGAACTTAGGTGTGCAAATTACTACTTACACCCTTGTTTTCAGTTCTCTGAATATATTCCTAGTAGTGGGATTCCTGGATCATATGGCAGTTCTATATTTCATTTCCTGAGGAAGCGCCAGATTGTCTTTCACAGAGTTTACACTATTTTACAGACCTACCAAGAGTGAAGGAGTGTTTCTATTACTCACATCATCTCCAGCAATTGAAGTTTTCTGTTCTTTCAGTAATGGCCATTGTGTATGGTGTTAGATGGTATCCCATTGATATTTTGGTCTCCATTTCTCTAAGAGTTAGTGATGTTGAATATTTTTTCATGTGTCTTTTGGCCATTTGTATTTCCACTCAAGAAAAATGTCTGTTCAAATTTTTGGCCCATTTTTTAATGGGGTTGCTTGCCATTTGGTCAACATGGAGATCAATCCCTTATTAAATATATGAATTCCAAAGATTTTTCCCATTGAATAGTGTAGCAGTTTGATATGGTAATGAATTCCAAAAATAGATATTGGATTATGTTTAGAATCTGATCTACACCTGGGCCTGACTGAGTTATGATTAGGGCTTTAACATGGCCAACGTCATTAGAGCATTGAGCCCCTGCCTCTTGGTGGATGGGGATTTACAGATAAAAGGCATGGCAAAGGACAGAGTTCGGGGGGTTTGATGTTGGAGTTTTAATGTTGGAGTTTGGTGCTGAAGCCTTAAGTGGGAGCCCCAGGAAGGAAGCTCACAGAGGAAAGAGAAGCCAGCCCCAGGAAGAGAGGAACACTGGGCTCAGGAAGAAGCAAGCCCTGGGAAGAAAGGAATCTTGAACCCAGAGAAGCAAGACCCTGGAAGGGAGGAACCCAGGAAGCCTGAACCCTCACAGATGTCGGCAGCCATCTTGCTCCAACACATGAAAATAAACTTTGGTGAAGAAAGTAACCTATGCTTCATGGCCTGGGATCTGTAAGCTCCTATCCCAAATAAATACCTTTTTAAAAAACCAACCAATTTCTGGTATTTTGCATCAGCACCCCTTTGGCTAACTAATACAAGTAGGTTGCATTCTTACTTTCTTGAAGAACAAAAGTATTTAATTATGAGGTAGTCCCATTTATCTATTTTTTCTTCTATTGCTCGTGCTTTGGGTGTAAAGTCCAAGAAACTACCATAGAGCACAAGATCTTGAATATGTTTCCCTGTATTTTCTTTTAAAGTTTTCTAGTTCTAGTTTTTATATTTAGGTCCTTGAAACATTTTGAATTAATTTTTGTGTGGGATATGAGATAGAGGTCCTCTTTCATGCTTTTGGCTATGGATATACAGTTTTCCAGCACCATTTGTTGAATAGACTGTTCTGGCCCAGCTGGGTGGGCCTGACAGCCTTGTCAAAAGTCACTTGAGGGCCTGTTTTCAAATTCTAGATTCAATTCCATTGGTCAATCTATCATTATGCCAGTACCAGGCTATTTTTACCACTGTAGCTAGATAATATGCTCTTTTTTTTTAGTTTTTAATTTTTTAAAAACAGATCAGTTTGTTGGTACATATTAATAAAGCATACAATTCATCTAAAGTATAAAAATCAATGATATTGGGTATAATCACATAGTTGTGCATTCATCACTTCGATCATTTAGAGCATTTTCATCATTTCAATAATCATAATAAACAAAAACAAACAAACAAACAAGAAAGATCCTCACTTCTCAATCTCTCTATGCTTCCCCCACTGTACATAGCTGCTGTTTCTGGCTATTCTATCCAAAGTGTATAATCAATGACTTAGTATATTCACAATGTTGAACATTCATCATCTCAAAAATTTGAGCCCAATTTCATTACTCAAAAAAGAAAGACTCCACACTCTTTAGCATTCCTTCCTCAGACTTACATATAACCATTAATCTCATTTCATCTTTATAAATTGATATTTACATTTTACATAAATGGAATCATACAATATGTAGTACTTGGTGCCTGGTCTCCTTCACTTAATATAATGTTTTTGTTTTTGTCTGATATTAACATGGTGTAGTATTAACTTACATTTGTTCAGCTTCTAAGAAAAACAGTTTTATATATGTAATTCTACTCATATTCATATTTCACATAATAAATTTATATTTCACATAATATATTTAGTTCATAATAGGGCACTCATAACAGTATTTGTCCTTTGGTGTCTGGCTTGCTTCAGATAATATGCTTTAAAGTCTGGAAGTGAGAGTCCTCCAACTTCGTTCTTCTTTTTAAAGATGTCATTAGCTATTTGGGGGCTCTGACTCTTCCAGATAGATTTGATAATTGGTTCTTTCAATTCAACAAAGAAGAATATTGGAATTTTTACTGGGATTGTGTTAAATCTGTATATCAGTTTGGGTAGAATTGACATCTTCATGATAATTAGTCTTCCAACCCATGAATATGGAATATCCTTCCATTTATTTATATTATTGGTTTTAGCAATGCCATAATAGTTTTCTGAATACAGGTCCTTTATGCCCTTGGTTAAATTTATTCCTAAATATTTGATTCTTTTAGTCACTATAGTAAATAGATTTTTTTCTGATTTCCTCCTCAGATTGCTCCTTAGTAGTGTATAGAAATGCTATTATTTTTACATATTAATCTTGTATCCTGCCACTTTGTTGAAATTATCTATAAGTTCTAATAGTTTTGTGGTGGATTTGTGGGGATTTTTGAAGCATAGGATCATACCATCAGTAAATAAAGTTTTACTTCTTCCTTTACAATTGGGTGTCTTTTATTCCTTTTTCTTGCCTAACTGCTCTAGCTAGAATGTCTAGAACAATATTGAATAAAAGTGGTGACAAGTGAGCATCCTTGTCTTGTTCCCAATCTCAATGAGAAAGCTTTCAGTCTTTCACCATTAAGTAAAATGTTAACTGTGTATTTTTTCTTTATGCACTTTATCATATTGAGAAAGTTTCCTTCTATTCCTATCTTTCAGAATTTTTTTTATCAAGAAAGCATGCTGTATTTTGTCGAATACCTTTTCTGCATCAATTGAAATGGCCATGTATTTTTTCTCTTCAATTTATTAATATGGTGTATTACTCTGATTTTCTTATGTTGAACCATCCCTGCACACCTGGTATAAAGCCCACTTGATCATGATGTATAATTTTTCAATATATTTTTGAATTCACTTAAGGAATTCAAAGTTGAGGATTTTTGTACCCATATTCATTAAAGAAATTGGTCTGTAATTTTCTTTCTTTTTTTTGTAATATCTTTATTTGGCTTTCATATTAGGGTGATGTTTATTTCATAAAATGGTTTTGGTAGCATTCCTTCCTGTTATTTGGAAGAGTTTGAGCAAGATTGGTGTTATATCTTCTTTAAATGATTGGTAGAATTTATCTGTGAAGCCATCTGGTCCTGAACTTTTCAATTTGGGGAGGTTTTGGATGATCGTTTCAATTTCTTTTATTGTGACTGATTTGTCGAGGTCTTCTATTTCTTCTATGATCAGTGTGGTTTGTTCATGTGTTTCCAAAAATTTGTCAATTTCATCAATGTTGTCTAGTTTGTTGGCCTACAGTTGTTCATAGTATCTTCTTATGATCTCTTATTTCTGCTGGGTCAGTGGTAATGTCACCCATTTCATTTCTGATTTTATTTATTTGCATCATTTGTTATTGTTGTTAATCTTCTAAGGGTTTGTCCATTTTGAGTTGATCCTCTCAGAACCAACTTTTAGTTCTGTCAATATTCTCTATTTTTCTCCATTTCTTTCTGCTCTAATCTTTATTACTTCTTTCTTTCTGCTTGCTTTGGAATTGACTTGCTGTTCTTTTTCTAATTCCTCCAGGTGTGCTGCTGGATCTATGGTTTTAGCTCTTTCTTCTTTTTAAGTTTAAGCATTGAGGGCTATAAGTTTCCCTTTCAGCACTGCCTCTGCTGTATTCCATACTTTTTGGTATGTTACATTCTCATTTTCACTTGTCTTGAGGTAGCCACTGTTTCCTCTTGTAACTTATTCCTTCAGCCACTGATTATTTAAGAGTGTGTTGTTTAATCTCCCTGTATTTGTGGATTTTCCCTTTTCTGCCTCTTATTAATTCCCAACTGAATTCCATTATGATTAGAGAAAGTATTTTGTATAATTTCAATGGTTTTAATTTTATTGAGACATAACTTATGTCCCAACATATGATCTATCCTGGAGAAAGATCCATGAGCACTTAAGAATAATGTTTATCCTGCTGTTTTGGGGTGTAATGCTCTATAAATGTCTATTATATCTAGTTCCTTTATGATATTATTCAAGCTCTGTTTCCTTATTTATCCTCTGTCCAGATGTTCTATCCAATGCTGAGAGTGGAGTGTTGAAATCTCCAACTATTACTGCATTTTTTATTTCTCCCTTTATTTTTGCCACTGTGTGTCTCATGTATTTTTGGACACCTAAATTAGGTGCATAAATATTTATTATTGTTATTTTTCTTGCTTAATTTTCCCTTTTATTAATAAATAGTAGCCTATTTCATCTCCTTTTTACATTTAAAATCTTTTATTTATTAGTATTGCAACACCCACTCTATTTTAATGCTTTTTACATGGAGTATCTTTTTCCAACCTTTCTCTTTCAGCCTGATTGTGTCCTTGTATCTAAGGTGAGTCTCTTGTAGACAACAAATAGATGCCACATGTTTTTTATCCATTCTATCAGTCTATGTCTTTTAATTGGGGAGTTCAATCCATTATCATTTAGTTTTATTACTGTAGAGGTGTTACTTTCTTCATCCATTTTACTCCTTGGCATTGTGTGGTCATATATTATTATTGTCTGTCTTTTAACTCTTTCAAGTTCTCTTACTTATACTCTTCATTTCTCCACTCTTCTCCAGGGCTCTATGCCTTTTCTTTAACTATTGGGCTGCAACACACCTTTTAATATCTCTTGTAGATTTGGTCTCTTAATAAAATGCTCTCTGTTTTTATTTATCTATAAAGACTTTAAACTCACCTTTATTTCTGAAGTACAGTTTTGCCAGGTAAAGAATTCTTGGCTAGAAGATTTTCCCTTTCAGTTCATTAAAAATACAGTACCACTGTTTTCTTGCCTCCATGGTTTCTGAAGAGAAATCAGTACTTAGCCTTTTGTTTTTTAACAGATAACTTTCACAAACATTCAAATTTATTTTTTACATAAGTGCAGTCTGGTGGGTACTTTTAACTTTACAGGTTAATTTTTAAAGTGACAGAATAGGATCTTTAATTCTTAAATACACTCCTCCTTATGACAATAAAGGAAAAGAGAAACATTCTTGACTCACATGTTGTAGTTTCTGTTTTTCTAAATTATACCTAAAGTTTAATAGAGGAGGATGACCAACAATCATTTAAATACGAAACTGGGCAACAACAGCCCAGCAGGTTATCTTTAGCTTTTACATTAGTGGAGTGGGGTTTTAAATTCATCTGATCCCAAAGCCTCTAAGGAATGGTTAAGCAGGCATAAATCTACATTTTAATTCTTAGTACTAGGTTTTCAATTACCCACACTAATTTTGTTAAGCAGATATTAAGCAAAAATCAATTACAAGACAAAAATTTAATGAAAATTTGTTATTGGGTATATAATAATCCATAGGGCTAAATAGTTTACATGGGACTATGTAGAAATTTAAAACAGAAGCAGATATAAATGTTACATATTATCATCATCAGAGTCATCTTCTTCCTTCAAAGATTCCTTAGCATATTTCTCTGCTTCTTCCCTTATCTTTTTTTTTAAAGATTTATTTTTTATTTCTTTCCCCTTCCCTGCCCCTGCCTCCCCCTGCCCCAGTTGTCTGTTCTCTGTGTCCATTCGCTGTGTGTTCTTCTGTGTCCACTTGTATTCTTGTCAGTGGCACCAGGAATCTGTGTCTCTTTTTCTTGCATCATCTTGCTGTGTCAGCTTTGTGTGTGTGCAGCGCTACTCCTGAGCAGGCTGCACTTTTTTTGCACTGGGTGGTTCTCCTTATGGAGTGCACTCCTTGCACGTGGGGTTCCCCTATGTGGGGGACACCCTTGTGTGGCATGGCACTCCTTGCATGCATCAACACTGTGCATGGGCCAGTTCATCACATGGGTCAGGAGGCCCTGGGTTTGAACCCTGGACCTCCCATGTGGTAGGTGGACACTCTAATTTTTGAGCCAAATCCACTTCCCCTAATATCTTTTGGAACAATTTCATGACTTCCTTTAGTTAATTTACCAACCCAGCTGAGCTCTAGTTTAAATGCTTTATCTTTAACTTCATTATGTACTATGTAAATTATTTTTGCAAGCTCTTTAACAACATCACGGCAGGTCATTTCTTTCATCTGAAGCTTTTCAATGTCTGTCTTTGCAGCTTGCCTGGCTTTACCAATGGCACAGCCCCAATAACCATATGAAACACCTGATGGATCAATCATGTAGAGTTGTGCACCATTATTCACCCTGTAAGACCCTAACAAGAAACTGCATCTGAAAGGTCTAACAGCATTGTAGAGTGTATAGGCATGAACATACATGGCCACTCTGTCTGCAAGATATTTCAGTGGAATGTTATAGCCAAAGTTAGATCTAAAGTTGGAAGCTTCTTCTCTTGCTATGTCTGCTAAAGAACAAGCATCTGCCAACAAACCTGCTACCACCATTCCAACATGCTAATCAACATTAAAAGCCATTTGTTGAAATCTTCTTTGTAAAGTTTAGAAAGGAGTAATTTTTCTACCCTGAAGACAACACCATCTTTACATCTGATTCCAATAGTTGTACTGCTATTTTCCACAGCCTTCATAGCATATTCAACTTGAAAAACTCTCCCATCAGGAGAGAATGTGGAGGCTGACAAGTCATACCCAGTACCGATAGAGCTCATTGTGCCAGCACTTAGCCTTATTAAGGCTCCCTTGTAAGTAATACATTGCTTTTCTCTTGCTGCTCCCAAAATCCTCTCTTAATCTTTGGTCTTTGATTATTTGAATAGTAAATGTCTTAGAGTAGGTCTATAAGGATTTATTCTGTTTGGGGTATGTTGACCTTCTTGAATACTGATATTCATGTCTTTCATAAGGGTTAGAAAATTTTCAGTCAGTATCTTAGTCAGCTAAAGGGGTGCTGATGCAAAGTACCAGAAGTCTGTTGGCATTTATAAAGGGTATTTATTTGGGGTAGAAGCTTGCAGTCATAAGGTCATAAAGCATAAGTCATTTCCCTCACCAAAGTCTGTTGCCATCTGTTGGAGCAAGATGGCTGCCAGTCTCTGTAAGGATTCAGCCTTCCTCTTCCTCCTAAGGCTCCATGGTCCCAGCTCCTTCTATTCTCAGCTATAGGCTAGCATAAAGCTTCTCTCTCTCTCCCCAGGGCTACTCAGAGCTGCTCTGCTCTCTCCACAAGGCCACCCATAAACTGTCTGATGAATGGCTCTGCTGTGTCTAATGGAGTCTTCTCTCTTTCCTCATGTATCTGCTTCTCTGTGTGTTTACTTCTCGAGACTCCAGCATCAGAAACTACCACTTTTTCCTTTGCCTTGTCATTTTCTCTGTGACTCCCCACCCCTTGGTGGGCAGGGACTCAATGTCCCACTGGCATGACTAAATCAAAGCCTTGATAATAATTTTTAATTAAGTAAAAGTGAAACCTCTGATTCTAATACAATCTAATACACTCAGAGGAACAAATAGATCAGTTTACAAACATAATCCAATATCTATTTTTGAAATTCATAATATCAAATCACTACAGTCAGTATTTCTACCCCTTTTTCATTCTCTTCTCCTTCTGGGATACCTATAATGTGTTTGTTTGTGCATTTCATGCTGTCATTCAGTTTCCTAAGACCCGGTTCAATTTTTTTGCATTCTTTCTGTCTCTTCTAGTTTTCCAATTTCAAATGTCCTATCTTCAAATTCATTTATTTGTTCTTCTAACATTTCAAATCTAGTGTTATATGCCTCTAATATATTTTTAATCTCATCCATTGTGACTTTCATTCCTATAAACTCTGTTCCTCCCACTTTTTTGGTAGAATTTCAAGTAGTTCTTTATGCTCACAGTGTCACCTTAATATCATTTATCTTTTTAGTCATATTTTCCTTCATCTCCTTAAATTGATTAAGGAGACTTGTTTGGCCATCATTTATTACTTACCTTAAATCCTGAGTTTCATCAAGATTCTTAACTTGTTCCTCTGATTGGGCCATATCTTCCTGTTTCTTAGTGCGGGTTATCTTTTATTGATACCTAGGCATCTTCTTATGTTGATGATTTTGCCCTGTTGATCAATCTCTCTCTTGCCTAGTGATTTTATTTCAGCTCTTCTTTGATTTTTAGTTTAATTCTTCTAAAGACTCTAATTTCACCCTGTTTAAGTAATCAAAGCTGTGTCAGGGTGTTGCTAACAGGACCTGGGAAAGAATTGGAAGTGACCAGTCTGTCTTCCTTCACTTTCCCAGTTGGCCAGCAAATGATGTTCCTTGGAAAACCCTTCCATGAAGATGAATCTTTTAATTTCCACTGCCTCCTCTGAGCTAGCAAATTATGGTAGTTATATTTGCTGAAGAGAAACCAAAGTCAGTCCTCTGCTGCATCCTCCCTCTTCCCTGGGAGGACTCTGTCCTTTCCTTTCTCTGTTGGCCACTCAGCCACAGGTTTTGAGGCTGTTCACCTCAGGGGTAAGGGATGGGTGGCTTTCCCAGCTGCAGGGGTATCAACTCACAGTTTTCCCATGGCCTCTCTGTCTCTGAGTCCCAGTCCCTCCTGGATGATGTGTTCAGCGCTTTACTGGCCTATAGGGGTCCCTAAAGAGGCTCCCTCAGACTACTTCTATACCTTCTCCCTATTTTGCGAGAAAGCTGTGCTCTGCCTGAGCTACTCTGAGGCCATCTTGGATCATCTCCCTCTCACATAAATGCATTTAAAGTCTTAATCTGGAGGGATTAGGACCTCAAGGCTATTGACCGAGAACATGGATGAATAACCACTAAAGATGACAAATGGGACGAGGGAGTGAAGGGACAAAAGTTTGTTCCTGGAGGTGAGGCAAAAACAATTGAGAAAGACAGGAAGCCTCTGCCTCAGGTCAGGAACAAGACAAGGATGGCTGCTCTCACCATTAGTATTCAATACTGTTTTGGGAGAACTTTCAGAGAAATTAAACAAGAAAAAGAAATACAAGGCATCCATATTTGAAAATAATAAGTAAAATGATCTCTATTTGCAGATGATATGACCCCTTATATAGAACATCCCAAAGAGTCCACAAGAAAACTACTAGAACTGATAATCAAATTCAGCAAAGTTGCAAGCTACAAAATTAACACTAAAAAATCAGTTGTTTCTATGTACCAGCAAAGAATACTCTAAAATGGAAACTAAAAAATAAAACAAACAAAAACATAATCCTATTAATAATAGCTCTTAAAGAATAAAATACCTAGGCATAAACTTAACCAGAGATGAAAGATTTGTACACTGAAAACTACAAAATGTTACTGAAAGAAATTTTAAAAAGAACTAAATAAATAGTAAGGCATCCCATGTTCATAGATATGGAGACTTTATATTACTAAGACATCAATACCATCCAAAACTACCTAAGGAGTCAATGCAATACAATTAAAACTCCAGCAGTCTTTCTTGTAGAAATAGAAAAGCCAATTCTCAAATTCAAATAGAATTGCAAGTGGCATCAAATACACAAATCAATATCACAAAGGAAGAACAAAGTTGAAGGGCTCTCACTTCCCAGTTTCAAAACTTACTACAAAGTTATAGTAATTCAGACAGTGTGGTAATAGCATAAAAATAGACATATGGACCAATGTAACAGAATTGATAATTCAGAAATAAACCTATACATTGAGGGCCAATTGATTTTTTTTTACAAGGGTGACCAGTACATTAACTGGGGAAAGAATGGTTTCTTCAACAAATGCTACTAGGGAAACTAGATATTCACTTGCAAAAGAATAGAGTTGGACTCCTACCTCATACCCTATACAAGAATTAACTCTAAATGGATTAAGGATCTTAACATAAGAGCTAAAACCATAAAACTCCTAGGGGAAAAAAAAAAACAGAGGGGATAACCTTCATAACCTTGTATTTGTTAGAGATTTCTTAGCTATGACATCAACAGCATAAGCAACAAATGAAAAAATAGATTAAATGGATTTTTCTAAATTTAAAACTTTCATACATCAAAGGACACCATCAAGAAAGTGAAAAAGACAACCTACAAACTGGTAGAAAAGAATTCCAAACCATATAGCTGATAAGGGTTTACTCTTCAGAATACATAAAGAAATGTTACATCTCAACAACAGTAAATAAAAACAACAACAAAAAACAGATAATCCAGTTAGTGAGTGAGCAAAGGACTTGAATAGACATTTCTCTAAAGAGATACAAATGGTCAATAATCACATGAAAACATGCTCAATATCACTAGTCATTAGAGAAATGCAAATAAAACAACAATGAAATACCACTCCACATCAACAAGGATGATTATTATTAAAAACAAAACAAAACAGAAAATATGAAGTGTTGATACAATGTGAAAAAGTAGGAACCCTGATACATTACTGGTGGCATGGTAGAATGGTGCAACCACTCTGGAAATCAGTTGGTGGTTCCTCAGAAAGTTGAAAAAAGAATCATCATATGACCTGGCTTTTCCACCTCTTGGTATATACCGAAAAGACTCTAAAGCAGGGATTTAAGCAGATATATTTACACTAACATTTATAACAGCATAATTTACAATAGCCAAAATGTAAAAGCAACCCAAGTGTCCATCAATGAATGAACCAATAAACAAACTGTAGTATATACATACAAGGAGATATTCAGTCTTAAAAAGGAGTGAAGTTCAAATGCATGCTCCAACATGGAAGAACTTTGAAGACTTCATGTTAAGTGAAAAGTCAGACACAAAAAGACAAATATTATTTGATCTCACTTATATGAAATATCTAAAAGAAGCAAACTTCATAGAGACAGATGGTGTTTTATAAATTACCAGAGACCTGGGGGGAGGAGCAGCAAGGGGAGTTATATCCTAATGAGTGAGTTGATTCTGTTTGAGGTGATGAAAAACTAAGGAGCAATGGATACCACTGATGGTAGCACAATATTGTGAGTACAGTTAATACTATTGAATTGTACAATTGAGTGTGCTTAAAATGGGAAGTTTTGTGCTGTATATTTGTTAGTACAATAAAAAGATTTTCAAAAAGAGATACATTTTTAAAAGTAAAGGAGTAAAATAAATAAATAAATAAATAAAAGTAAAGGAGTAGTCGTAATTTCAGACAAAACAGACTAGGACATGGAAGATGTTTTAGTCTGCTACGCTGCCAAAAGCAATATATCAAAAATGGGATGGCTTTTACAATGGGAATTTATTGGCTTGCAACTTTACAGTTCCAAGGCTGAGCAAAATATTCAAATCAAGGCATTGTCAGGCAATGTTCTCACCCCAAACACTGGTTGCCAGTGATCTTGGATTCCTCTGTCTCATGGCAAGGCAGATGGCAGCATCTGCTGGTCTCTACCTTCTCTTCCAGGTTTCATTGCTTTCAACTTCTGGCTACACTGCTTTCTCTCTTCTTTCTCTGAATAACATACTCTTACAAAGGACTCCAGTAAGAGGATTAAGATCTACCCTGGGACACACCTTAATTGAAGTAACCTAATTAAAAGGCCCTTAACAAGAGTGACCTAATAAAAAAACGTCCCACCCATAATAAGTTCACACCCTCGGGAACAGACCAGCTTTAAGAACATGATTTTCTGGGGTACATACAGTCTCAAACTACCATACTCTACTCACTGGACCCTAAAAAGACATGTTCTTTCCATATGAAAATAATTCACTCCATCACAATATTTCAAAAGTCTCAAATTATTTCAATAACAATATTAAGTTAAAAGTCTCATCAAAATCAGCTATAGATGTGGTCTTTCCTGGGCCATAGTTTCCCTGTAGCTATTGACCTGTGAAACTTAGAACAAGTTATCTGCTTCCAAATTACAAAGGAAGGGCAGGCATAGGAGAAATGTTGCCATTACCATAGGGAGAAATTGGAAGGAAAACAGGGGTCACAGGTCCTAAACAGTTATGAAATCCTGCACGACAAACTCCATTAGATTTCAAGGTCTGATAATCATCTAGATAATGAGGCTTTGTCCTCCAGGCTTGATGTAGTGGTAACTCCACCCTCTGCAAGTGCTTGCACAGCAGCCCTGATCTTCCGAAACACTGGGGCAAGAGCTCCAACATCTCCAAGCCTTGGAGTGGCAGCCAAGCTCTCCTCAATCCCCCAGGCATCTGAGAAACTTGAGGTGGTAACACTTTTCCTGAACAATGGGGTAGAAGGCCCACTCTCTTCAAGTGCCAGGCATTTTCAACCTTTCCATACATATGGGTGGGCCCACTCCCTTGGTCTGAGAAGAGGTCTTCAGTGCAGACCTCGGCTTTCACAGTACTGCCTTTTAAGTCATTTTTCCTTCAATCTGTCCCTCTTCTGTCTCTTTTAGTCCAGACTGGCTATGGTTTGGTTCATGCAAAAACACATGTTGGTTTTGCATGTAGCACCCAGGGACCCCAACTGTCAGACAGTTAAGACTTGCCACAGATACTTTATGAATAACTGCATTTCTAACCCTCACTTGCGCTGAAATGGCCTACTGGTCCCATGTTCAGTTTAATCCTCACATGGGGCACTATTTCCCTGGGGACTCATTATCTGGAAGCTCAGAATTTTCCACATCATCAATTTCTGGTTTTGTTATGCCCAGAAGTTCAGTTCTCAGCTTGTCCCTTTCCTCTTGCATTTTACTAAAACTTGATCTCACTTATATGAGATCAGCCAGGCTGCACTTTCCACCATTTAGTTTGGAAATCTCATCAGCTAAATATCCAAGCTTGTCACTTTCACATTCGGCTTTCCATCCAACATCAAAACACAATTTTGCCAATTTCACTGCCACTTTAAAACAAGGATCACCTTTCTTCCAGTTTGTGATGACATATTCACATTTCTGTCTAGGGCATTATCAGAAGTGCCTTTAGTATTCATATTTCTACCAACAGTCTCTTCAAAGAAGTTAAGGCCTTTCTATCAAGCATCTCACAGTGCTTCCTGCATACACAATCAATAAGCCATATCCACATTTTTGGCATTTGCAATAACAGCACCTGACTTTCTTAGTACCAAATCTGTTTTAGTCTGAAAGGCTGCTGAAAGCAACATACCAGAAATGGGATGGCTTTTACAATGGGGATTGGTTTGCAAGCTTACAGTTCTTAGGCTGAGAAAAATGTCCAAATCAAGGCATCATCAGGCAATGCTTTCTGCAGAGACTGGCTGCCAGTGATCCTGGACTCCTCTGTCTTTTTTTTTTTTTTTTTTTTAAAGATTTATTTATTTATTTAATATCCCCCCCTCCCCTGGTTGTCTGTTCTTGGTGTCTATTTGCTGCATCTTGTTTCTTTGTCCGCTTCTGTTGTTGTCAGTCAGCGGCACGGAAAGTGTGGGCGGCGCCATTCCTGGGCAGGCTGCACTTTCTTTTCACGCTGGGCGGCTCTCCTCATGGGCGCACTCCTTGTGCGTGGGGCTCCCCCACGCGGGGGACACCCTTGCGTGGCACGGCACTCCTTGCGCGCATCAGCGCTGCGCATGGCCAGCTCCACACGGGTCAAGGAGGCCCGGGGTTTGAACCACGGACCTCCCATGTGGTAGACGGACGCCCTAACCACTGGGCCAAAGTCCGTTTCCCCTCCTCTGTCTTATGGTAAGGCACATGGAGGCATCTGCTGGTCTCTCCCTTCTCTTCTAGTTTTTATTGTTTTCAGTTTCTTGCTTCTGTGGTGTTCTCTCTCTCTCTCTGGGGTACACACAGTTCCAAATTACCACAGAGATTTAAATATCTGTTTCTTAATAACTGATAGAACAAGTAGGCAGAAAGGTCAATAACTATATGAAAGATCTGAAAAGCACTATCAGCTAACTTGATGTAACTAATCTTCATAGAACATAGGTGATTTAACAACAGTATAATACACATTCTTCTCAAGTACATGTGGGACAATCACCAAGATATACCACATTCAGGGACATAAAGCAAATCTTAAATTTAAAAGACTAAAAATCATACCACGTGCATTCTCAGATCATTAAAGAAATAATTAGAGATCAATAACAAATATATCTGGAAATTTGTCCCCAAATTTGGAAATTAAACAATATGCTTCTAAATAACCTATGGGTCAAAAAGAATTCTCAAGGGAAATTTTTTTTTACATTTTAAAATAAATTCAAATGAAAATACAACACATAAAATTGATAGAATGCAGCAAAAGTACTGAGGAGAAATTTATAGCAATGAATACATTTATTATAAATATTTAAAACAATGATTTGTTTCCACATTAGGAAACAAGAGAAAAAAGAAAAAAAATTAACTGAAAGCAAGCAGAAATAAATAATAAAAGTATATCAGAAAATAAAATTGAAAACAGAAAATCAATGAAATTAAAAACTAATTCACTGAAAATATCAATAAAATTGATAAACCTTTAACCAAATGTATTAGTTAAGCTTCTCCAGGGAAACAGAACAAACAAGATATAGATATATATGAATATTATGAGATTTTTTCACAGGAATTGACTCATATGACTTGGGGATTGACAAGCCCAAATTCTGTAGAATAATCTGCCAGCTGGGAATTTCCAATGAAAATTTGTGTGAATTCCCCAGGAGAAGGTGGCTGGCTGAAGTAGAGATAGGAATTCTTCTTTCTGACTGCTGAAATAATTAATTCTCCCCTTAAGACCTTCAATAGATTGAATGAGACCTCTCATTGCTGAAGCATTCTTCTTTGTTGATAGTAGATGTTATCAGCCAATAATGCAAACAACTGACTGATGATTTAAAGTCATGAAATATCTTCAGAGTAACAAATGGGCTAGTGCTTGCTTAACTAAACAACTGGATGTCAAGCCAAGTTGATATATGAACTTAACTATCACACAAGACTAACAAAGAAAACAGATAAAAGACATAAATTATCGATTTTAGGAATGAAAGAAGAGATAGTATCACGGATTTCAGTTATTAAAAGGATAATAAAGGAATTTTACAAACAACTCTGGGTCCAAAATTTTTAAAACTTAAATAGACCAATTTTTTGAAAGTCATAAACTACCAAAACTCAAAACTCAGTAGAGAAGGAGATTTTTTAAAGGCCTGATAGTCCTATAGCCATTAAAGAAATTGAATTTGTAGTTAAACCCTCCCCCCAAAGAGAAAACAATTTCATGTTCAGATGGTTTCATCATGAATTCTAACAAATATTTAAGAAAGAAATAACATTAAGTCTACACATTCTCTTCCACAAAATAGAAAAGGAAAGAATATTTCACAGGTTATTTTATGATTTCCTTAGTACAAAGATCAAGTAAAGATATTTCAGGAAAAGAAAACTAAATACCAAGATCTCTCACGAACTTAGACACAACAATACATAACAAAATATTGAATATTGAATCCAGCAATATATTAAAAAGTTAATAAATATGACCAACTGGGGTTCATCCTAGGAATGCAAGGTGGGTTAAACAGTCAAAAAAAATCAATGTAATTCACCATGATAATAGACTAAATAAGAAAAATTATATGATTCTATCAATAGATGGAGAAAAAAACTTGACAAAATTCAACATCCGTTCATGATAAAAAGGTCAACAAACAAGGAATAGAAGGAAACATCCTTAACCTAATATAAGGCATTTATGAAAAACCTACAGCCAACATCATACCTAATGGTGAGAGATAGCATGCTTTACATCTGGAACAATGCAAAGATATCTCTTTACCACTCCTTTTCAACATTTTACTTGAAGTCTTATCTAGTATAGTAAGACAATAAAATAAAAGGCATACAGACTGATAAAAGAATAAAACTGTCTTTGTTCACAGGTAACAAAACTATTTAGAAAATCTCAAAGAATTTATGTAAAAAAACCTCTTGGAACTAATAAGTGAATTTGGCAAAGTTGCAGGACACAAGGTTAACATACAAAGGTCAATTGCATTTCTATATACAAGCAATGAATACTTACAATCTGAACTTTTAAAAAATATACCATTTATAATACCACCCCAGAAAGTACTTAGGCATAAATCTAACAATATATGTGCAGGATGTATACATAAAAAACATTTATAAAGAAAGTAATAAAAGATCTAAATAGAGAGAGATACCATACACATGGTTTGAAAGACTCCATATTGTTAACATGTCAATTCTATCAAATATGGTCTATAGATTCAATGCAACCCCAATCAAAATTCCAGCCAACTATTTTGTAGACTGTGACAAGCTCATTATAAAATTCACAGGCCATCAGATATCATAACTTACAAAATTGTACAGGAGTGTAAATGACACTGTAAACTATAATCCACGCTCAGTGACAATGCTCCAAAATGTGTTCATCAATTTTAACAAATGTACCACACTAATGAAGGATGTTGTTGATATGGGAAAACGTGCAAGGAGCAGGGAGCGGGGCATATGGGAATCCCCCATTTTTTTAATGTAACATTTATATAATCTAAGTATCTTTAAAAAATAAAAATAGAAAAGTATATTAAAAAAAAAAAAAAAAAAAGGAAGAGGCAGCCCAGAGAGGAAGGCTGAAACCCAGCATCTTGCTTCAACACATGGCAACTGACTTTGGTGAGAAAGCAATCGTGAGTTGGACTTTTTCCAGCCTTGTAACTAAGTTCTTACCTCAAATAAATACCCTTTATAAAGCCAACAGATTTCTGGTACTTTGCATCGGCAGTCCTTTTGCAGACCAATACAGCCTTATTACCTGGTAAAGCAGGATTCACAGAGAACAAGGGTCATCAAACTACATTTCATAGATCCAAAGTGATCCCCTACCTGTTTTTGTACAGCTTGTGAACTAAGAATGGTTTTCATGTTTTTTAATGGTTGGGGGGGAAAATCAAAAGAATAATATCATGTGACATATGAAAATTACATTAAATCCAAATTCAGTGCTCATAAAGTTGTTTTGGTACACAGGAAAAAAAATTCATATGGAAAGGCAAAGACATTAAAATAGCCATGCAATTCTGAAAAGGAATCAGAATACCTGATTTAAAGACTTTCTGCTATAGAAATCCAAACAGTGATTATAGATGTGGATATATAGACTATAGATATAGAAATACACCAACCAGAACGTTGGGGAATCCCAGGATGGAATATAAACTGTGACAAATAAATCTAACTGAATTGTATTACAAATGTATGACATAATCACTCTGAAGGGTTTGGGGAAATTTTTTGTGGCCTAAGTAACATTGGAATACTGTTTTTTTAACTAGAAACTATAAGTCTAGAGACAAAATAAATTGTACTTAAACACTGTTCTAGTAGACAAATTTGTTTCTCATGGGAGTAAAGGTTAACAATTCTGAAATTGCTTTGTATATCTATATGGGTTGAACAATTAAATGAATGGTGGATGGTAGAAACCAGATTTCTCACTATTCAACATGGAAGTTACAGAAAAAAGAAAGGAAGGCAAGATTGCTAGAATGAACCTGTAGTACTGGATTGGAGTTAGCTAAACACACACGATTATGTATTATATATTCATATGTGTTTGTTATATATACATAAAGGTACATGGATGCAGAAACAATTATAGGTATGTATTTATGAGTTAGTATACATACATATATTATCTTACTGTGTATGCTGAGAGGGCCTAAAAAGCAATGATACTCTAGCAATCAGTAAACCCAATGTCCAGATTTTATTTTCTAAATTCCTTTCTCCAATTAAAAAATATAGATGGCTGCTTGGAGAAATGGTTGGTTCCAGGATTGGTACAGGGAAAATACAAGATGTTCCTGGAGCATTTTGTAATACCAGAAGCTAAAAATATTCAAAAAACGAAAGGAAGGGGGCATGCCAAAAGAACAGAGGAACCAACCCAAAAGAACTTCCAACGTCCAAACCTGGAACAATTGAGGCCAAAATTAAAAGCATAGTATTGGATTATAACCCAAAGTATACAATAAATATACGAGTCCATAATGATATAAATAAATGATGAAATATATACATACATAAATGAAAAAGAGACAAAGCTTTAGATAAGAATTCCAAGTAATATATGTAGATACTGCTCCTTCTTCCAGCGGGTGGAACTTAATTCCTCTTCACATGAAGCTGGGCTAGGCTTGTGGCTCATCCCAAAGAATAGTGTGTGAAAAGGGAGAAACATCTATTGTACCCCATGGAGAAACCCGGCAAACACTATCTTAACCAAGTAATCAAGGTGAACATTCCCAGTAGTATCTGTACATCCTGATACGACATAATGAGAGAGAACTTCACCTCTGTAGTATTCTTTCCAAAAACTCATAATCTCAGTTAACCATGAAAAAAAATCAGGCAAATCCAAACTGAAGAACATTCTACAAAATATCTGACCAATATTCCTCAAAACTTTCTTTTTTTAAAAAATTTATTTATTTAATTCCGCCCCCCCCCCCCGTTGTCTGTTCTCTGTGTCTATTTGCTGCGTCTTGTTTCTTTGGTCTGCTTCTGTTGTCGTCAGCGGCACGGGAAGTGTGGGCGGCGCCATTCCTGGGCAGGCTGCACTTTCTTTCCCACTGGGCGGCTCTCCCTACAGGTGCACTTGTGAGGCTCCCCTACACAGGGGGACACCCCAGTGTGGCACGGCACTCCTTGCGTGCATCAGCACTGCGCATGGGCCAGCTCCACACGGGTCAAGGAGGCCCGGGGTTTGAACCGCGGACCTCCCATGTGGTAGACAGACGCCCTAACCACTGGGTCAAGTCCATTTCCCTCAAAACTTTCAAGGTCATGAAAAATAAGGAAAGACTGAGAAACTATCACAGACCAATGGAGACTAAGGAGACATAACAACGAAATGAAATATGGTCCCCTGGATACGATTCTAGAACAGAAAGAGGACATTAATGGAAAAACTCATAAAAATCTAAATAAAGTCTAGAGTTTTGTTAATAGAAATATGCCAAAACTGGTGCATTTATATATATTATATAATATATATTATAAATACATTTATAATATATATAAATTTATTATGGTAGTGCACCATGCTAACAATAGTGTAACTGGTGAGGTGCTTATGAAAACTATGTACTATCTTTGCAACTTTTCTGTTAGTCAAAAATAAAAAGGTTATTTTTTAAAATGTAAGTAAACTAAACATTTTCAAACTAATATAAAGCTGAAATAATTCACCAGCACTAATATTTTAGAAAAAAATGTAAATAGAATTCTTTTGGACTGAAGGAAAATGATACTATGTAGAACCTCAGATCTGCATTTTCCTCCAAACAATGGGCATCAGAATTGCTATGGGAGTAAAATAATTTTTTCTCATTTTTGTAATTTCTTTGAAGTATAATTGTTTAAAGTAAATTAATAATGTATTATGAAACATGTAGAAACAAAATGTGTGGCAATGAAATCAGAAGGGACAGGAGGGGGTAATTAGAAGTATACATTTGCAGACTTAATGTGATATAATATTTGAAGGTAAGTTTTAATAAGTTAAAGATGCGTATTATAAGCCATACAACAATCTCAGGGAAAAACACTAAGAGGCATAGTTAAAAAGGCAATAGAGGAGATAAAATGAAACACTAAAAATATACAACAAAAGAAAGTGGAAAAAGGAGAAAGCAAGATCAGATGAAATGAATAGAAAAGTAATAGTGGGAAGTAGATGTGGCTCAACTGATAGAGCATCTGCCTACCATATGGAGGGTCCAGGGTTCGATACCCAGGGCCTCCTGTCCCATGTGGTAAGCTGGCCTACACACAGTGCTGCCATGTGCAAGGAGTGCCGTGCTGTGCCACACAGGGGTGCCCCCATGTAGGGGTGCCCCACGCACAAGGAGTATGCCCTGCAAGGAGAGCTGCCCCATGTGAAAAAAACACAGCCTGCCCAGGAGTGGCACCGCACACACAGAGAGCTGATGCAGCAAGATGACACAAGAAAAAAAGATGCAGTTTCCCAGTGCTGCCTGACGATGTAAGCAGATGCAGGAGAACACACAGTGAATGAACACAAGAAAGCAGATGGGGGGGGGGGGGGGGGAGAAGAAAAAAAAAAAGAAAAGTAATAGCAAGATGGTAGACATAAGCCAAACCTTACATATAATATAAATGAACTAAAATATCCAATTAAAGATAAATATTGTCAAGGTGGATAACAAAGCAAAACCCTACTATATGACTATCAGAAACATACCTGATATTTAATGAAACATTAATATAAAAGGGTGAAAAGAGCTATAACATGCAAACACTATTCATAGGAATACTGAATTAAGCATAATAATATCAGAGAGCATAAACTTCAGAGTACAGAATATTTCAAGAGGTACAAAAAGACTGTATTAGTTTTCTATTGCTGTGTAATAAATTGCCATAAACTTAGTGGCTTAAACCAACATCCATTCATTAGTTCATATTCTGTAGGTCAGAAGTCTAGGACAGCATGGCTAATTTCTTTGAATCAAGGTATCACAATGCTGAAATCAAAGTATTAGCCAGGTTGAGTTCTCAACTTGCAGTGCTGGCAAAAAATACAGTTCTAGGCTCACTCTTGTTATTGGCAGAATTCAGTTCCTTGTGATTGTAGGAGTGAGGTCCTTCACATTTTGCTGTTTGTTACAGGGGCTGCTTTCAGTTCCTAGAGACTGTTTGCATTCTTTGACACGTGACCCCTCCATATTTAAGCCAGTAGCAGTATATTGAATCCTTCTCATGTTCAAACCTCTAATTTCCTCTTCTGTGACCAGCAGAAGAAAACTCTCCGCTTTCATGTGATTAGATTAGACCTACCCAAATAATCTTTCCATCTTAAGGTCAAGTGTACCCATATAACATAACCTAATCCTGAGAATAAAATTCAGCTTATTCACTATCCTGGAGATTATGCAAAGATAGTATACTGGGCAGCAGGGAGAAAATATTGTGAGCCATATTGAAATTCTTCCTACCACAAAAACATTTCCTAATGATAAAATAATGAATTCATCTAAATCTAACAAACATAAGTGTGCATACACCTAATAACAGAGCTGCAAAATACATGAAGCAAAGACTAATGGAAGCAAAGGAGAAACTGAGTAATTCACAATTTATTTGTAGATTCCAGGATTTCATTCTCAGTAATTGATGGAATAGACAGAAAACCAGTTAAGATATAGAAGAGGTGAATAACCCTATTAACCAAATTGACCTAATTGACATTTTGTAGAGCACTACTCCCAGTGATTTTAGGATGCCCATTCTTTTCAAGTTCACATGGTATAGTCAACACAATAAACTACATGTTGGGCTATATAACAAATTTCAATCAATGGAAAAGGATGGAAATCATACAGAGTGTATTCTCTGACCACAAAAGCATTAAATTAGTACTCAATAAAACCCCTGTTGCAGCAAGTCCACCACGATGTGAGGACCCTCCAAGTTTATGTTCATTATGTTCGGATGTCAACAAGACAGTAATTATTTGGTATGATCAAATATTACTCACACAGGTGAGGAATTTCTAAGAGAGGGTTAGGAAGATGATACTCTCTGGGGAAAAGTCCAGGACAAAGAGAGAATGAATAGTGAGTGAGTGAGTGTACAACATTTTATAAAGGCAAAGAGGTTCCACCCAGCATGAAATTTCAAAAAGGCAACAAGAGGGCACATGTGCTTGTAGAGTTGGGAGTCAACAAACAAAAGCAGGAAATAAGGCTTAAAGGTGCCTAGCATTAAATCAAATGTCAAGGGAAGTTCAAGTTTCTTTCATAATGGTCTTCATAACCCCAAGTAGATGGAAAATTAAACAAAGTTATAAATAAGCCATGGGTTAAAGATGAAGGGAAATGAGAAAGTATTTGTAACCAAATGACAAAGAAAATACAATATATTAAAATTTCCAGGAGGCAGTTAATGCAGTACATAGAGGGAAATTTAAAATTTATAGAAAAAGAGACAGATCTGAAATCAATTACCTAAGGTTCAACTTTAAGAAATTAGAAAGAGGAAAGCAAAATAAGCCCAGAATATATAATATGAAAGAAATGATAAAAATAAGAGCAGAAATTAACAAAATAGAAAACAGAGATAATGGAAAAAATTAACAAAGCAAAAAGGTGCCTCTTTGAGCAGATCAACAATATTGGTATCCCCCTAGCTAGACTAACAAAATAAAGAACACAGGAAGCTGACTTGACCCAGTGGTTAGGGCATCCTTCTACCACATGGGAGGTCCATGGTTCAAACCCCGGGCCTCCTTGACCCATGTGGAGCTGGCCCAAGCGCAGTGCTGATGCGCACAAGGAATGCCATGCCACATGGGGTGTCCCCGCGCAGGGGAGCCCCACGCGCAAGGAGTACGCCCCATAAGGAGAGCTGCCCAGCACGAAAGGAAGTGCAGCCTGCCTAAGAATGGCACTGTCCACATGGAGAGCTGACATAAGATGATGCAACAAAAAGAAACACAGATTCCCATGCCGCTGACAACAACAGAAGGGGACAAAGAAGACGCAGCAAATAAACACAGAACAGACAACCAGGGCAGGGGGGAAAGAGGAGAGAAATAAATAAAAATAAATAAATCTTTAAAAGCAAAACAAAACAAAATAAAGAACACAAATCACAAATGTCAGAAATGAAAAGGGGTTATCACTATAAATCCTACAGACATTAAAAGGATAATAAAATAATTTTATGCCAGTAAATTCAACAACCTAGATGAAATGGATAAACTTCTTGAAAAATATAAAGTACAATAAATGATATCTTAAAAAAGAAGTATTCACAACACATAGATCGGACAAAGGACTGGTATCTAGAATATAAAAAGAATTTATAAAATTCAATAAAAAGAAAACAAACAACACAATTCAAAAATGGCCCAATTTCATTTCTTTTTATCGCAACATAGTATTTCATCATATGTATATATCACATTTTGTTTATTCATTCATTGGTTGATGGACACTTGTGTTGTTTCCATCTTTTGGCAATTGTGAATAACACCGCTATGAACATCAGTTTGCAAATGTCTATTTGTGTCAGGTGTACTGTGTTAATAATAGGGGCATATGGAAAAAATATGCCAAATATGCACTATGGACCATAGTTAGTGGTAAAGTTTGATATTATCTCATACTCTGTAACAAATGTTTTACAACGGTGTGGTGTATTGGTAAAGGGGTGTTGTATGGAAATTCTTTTTTTTTTAAGATTTATTATTATTTTTCATTTCTCTCCCCTCCCCCCCCAGTTGTCTGCTCTCTGTGTCCATTCACTGTGTGTTCTTCTGTGACCCCTTCCATCCTTATCAGCGGCACCAGGAATCTGTGTTTCTTTTTGTTGTGTCATCTTGCTGTGTCAGGTCTCCGTAGTGCGGCACCATTCCTGGGCAGGCTGTATTTTCTTTCGCACTGGGCGGCTCTCCTTACAGGTGCACTCCTTGCGTGTGGGGCTCCCCTACGTGGGGGAAACCCCTGTGTGGCAGGACACACCTTGCGTGCATCAGCACTGCGCATGGGCCAGCTCCACATGGGTCAAGGAGGCCCGGAGTTTGAACCATGGACCTCCCATGTGGTAGGCGGATGCCCTATCGATTGGGCCAAGTCCACTTCCCATGGGAATTCTATGTGCATGATTGTTTTGTAAGTTCACAACTTCTGTAATAAAAATATATTTTTTAAAAATGGCAAAAGGAGAAATCTTCACAAAAAAGTTATATAATTAGCCAATAAGCGCATGAAAAGATGTACATCATTAGTTATGAGAGATACAAACTAAAACCACATAAATTATCATTACACATGCACTAGAATGACTACAATTTAAAAGAGCAATAATATTATGTGTTGGAGAAGATGTAGAGAAATGGGAGCTTTTAAATACTGTGGGTGGGAATATAAAATGGTAAACCACTTTAGAAAAGTTTGACAAGTCCTTATAAGTTAAACTTACACTTACCATACAACCCAGCAATTCTACTCCTATTTACTCAAGAGAACTAAAAACAGGATGTCCACACAAAGCCTTCTACATGAATGCTGATAGCTTTAATCATAATAGTTAAAATCTGAACATAAACCAAATGTGAATGGATATAAAAATTGTGGTACATCACACTCAGAAATAAAAAGGAACTAAGTTCTGATACCTACAACAACATGGATAGAACTCTGAACAAACAAACAAAAAACAATGGTATGATAAACAACAAAAACCATACCATATGATTCCAATTAAATGAAACTCTAGAAAAGGCAAAGCTAATCTAAAGTAACAAAAACAGATCAATGGTAGCCTAGGACTGGGTTAAGATATAGTGCCTGAAACAGGGCACAGGAGAAGTTTTAAGGGTAATGGAATTGATTGCAGATGTGGTTATATGGGTATATATATTTGTCAAAATTCATTGAATTGTATGCATAAAATTGGCGTGTTTTGTTATTTGTAAATTATACTTCAATAAATTTTAATGTAAAAAATATTCCCACAAGGAAAACTCTAGGTTCAGATGGTTAAATAAAACATTTAAGTAAGAAATAATACCAGTCTCACATAAACTCTCAGAAAATAGAGGAAACAATTTTCAACTCATTTTATGGGACCAACAACACTCTTGATATCTAAGCCAAATACATCATAAGAAAATAAAACCCCAGGCTATAATATCCCCCAGGAACACAGACACATAAACATAGACAATGGATTAATAAAATTGAATGGGGCAGTATATAAAAATGATAATACAACATGACCAGGTGGGGTTTATCTTCTCAGGAACAGAAGATTGGCTTAGCATGGGAAAATTAATTGATGTAACTCAATACATTAACTGAATAAAAGAAAAGCAAAGATCCATAAGGCAGACACTTCTGTAGCTACTCTAAGACTTAAACAAGTCTCCCTCCAGCTGAACCTAGTTTATTATGGTCCACTATTATGCAAGTGGCTTGACTCCACCTGCCAACTGTCCCATACCTAATCAATAAGTTCTTTTCTGAAAAGAGTTTTGCTTTATCCACCGCAGACTCTGTACCTGCATTACCACATGTGAGGGTCAGGAAGGGTAAGAGGATGGCATCGTTCTTGCCTCCTGACTACTTTGTTGAAAGATTCCTTTTGTAGAAAGGATTTACAATGCTGTGGTAATCATACTAGATTCTCATATTTGATTTGTTTTATTCTTTTAGTGAGCAAATGTCAGCTATTTGCTCCAAACAAAGAAAATTTCTGCCAGGTGTTCATCTCCTCCAAAATCTTAAGCCAGTGAAAGGTGCCACTTTCCCTCAAACCAGAGGAATCCAAAGGAGGCTTTTTCCCACAGCTAGAGTTTGCATTTAACAACCATCTTGTTTCCCAGGAACCATCTATCCCTAATCTCTAGGCAACAGGACTCAGCTTCTGTGCCTCCAGACTTGTTCACTTACCTGGGCCCTTGAATCCAACATGAGTCTGTTCCCCAAATGTCCAAAGAAACTTCAGTTCTATCTCTGACACCAGGAAGACCACTACAGCAAGATTTCTTTCTACCAGAAAACTCAGAAGTCCCAAGCCATATCCCCGCCCAAGACCAGAGAAGGAATTTCAAATTGTTCCTCCCATCAATGAGAAATGGGAAATGTCTGGAAGAACCTGTAGATGGGCCTGAATTCCCCTGCTGGCCAGAGCAGGTGAGAGGAGGATTTCGTGACTACTTTAGAGTAACACAGGAAAAATCAGCTTGAACCAAGAACTTACACAAAAGAAGTCTAGGGGATACATGAAAAGCTGTGTTGGAGACCTCTAAACTTTGTGGGTGTGCCATGCTCAGGCCTTTCAACTGCTCATTCAACAGGCCCATTCATGAAACCAGACTGGCACCCCAAGCTTGCCATTCTCACAGCATACCCTGAGACCGCTGTTGGCTCTATCATCTGCTGCTGCTTCCAGTAACTGCAGCGACCATATAATTTATCATCCAAACTGGGACACTTCTGAGAGTGAAAAGTGGGCAGTATTAATTATTACACTGTGACAACCAGTGTAAAATGGGATTGTCCCAGGAAAACCAAGACATATGGTTATCCTACCAATTATTCCTCCATCCCAAGGAGTTCTTTCAAATACAACTGGAAAGTCACAGATGCTCCACCATGCCCTTTCTTTACTGAACTCACAAAAATACAGACATTTGTAGGCTTTTAAAAGACCTTATTTCTAGTCATTAGAGGTAAATTGACAGTAATAACCAGAATAAACAAAAACAGAAATTAGAATATAAAGTTCCTTGATGTGAATAGCCACATTCCCACTGAGAAGACAACTAAAAGTTTCATGGGCTTTCGTTTTAGATTTTGTTGCTTTTTTGTGTAAATCATCACTTTTTATTGTACACCCACCACATGTATACTGTGGTAAATTTTAAAAATTGAACAAACTACAAAATAAAGTAGTACATTCCTATCACAGAGATTACTACAACTGAGTGATCTCAGCACACATGGTAGAGAAGGACCTCTGAAAATTCTCTCCTCCATAGAAGCAATGAGAAAACTAGCAAAAATCATCAGAAACCACTTTTTCAGAGCTCTGAAAATTAACCAAAGGTTTGTAGCAATCCAGGAAGTATTTATTCAAGAAAAGTGGCTGTGGCTCAATTGATTGGGCTCCCATCTACCACATGGAGGCCCTGGATTTGCATCCCATGGCCTCCTTGTGAAGGCAAGTTGGCCCAGGCCCACGGAGAGCTGGCGCAGCAAGATGACGCAACAAAGGGAGACAAGCAGACACAGAAGAATGCACAGTGAATGGACATAAAGAGCAAACAGCAAGCAAGTCGCATGGGGGAGGGTAGATAAATAAAATAATAATAATAAAGTGGCTGAATCAGTGAGCTCTGAGGCAATTTAACTTGCCTTACACCCATCGTTCTCCCTCTCGAGCTCTATGGTAGCCATGAAAACCAACCTCCCACAATGACAGTGAACACCAGAAGACTGGCAGCCAGCAGAAGGTCAGAACAGATTTGGCGCGCCTTCAAGGCCTTATCACAGAGAATTGTCATTATTTTATCTATCTGATATTTGCCTGGATGTCTCCATGTACAAGGGTGACTTTATACTGCTTAAAACAGATACCCTTTAGATTCTCAGACGCAGTAGGTTGAAAATAAAAGGATGGAAAATGATATGCAATAACAAACAATAACCAAAATGAAAACTAGAGTGACTATACTAATATTAGAATAAATAGATTTTTACAGAAAAAGGACATTCTATGACAAAAGATTCAGTCTTTCAAGAATATATGACAATTATGAATGTATATCTGTACCTAAAATATGAAGTAGAAATGGACAGAATTAAAGGGAAAAATAGACAACTGAACAATAATAGTTGAAGATTTTCTCTCTTTTCAATACCCCACTTTCGATAGTGGATAAAACTAGACAGAACATGAATAAGAAAATAGAAGACTTAACACTGAAAACCAATAGATATCTATGGAAGATTACACCCAGCAACAGAAGAATACACATTTTTCTCAACTGCGTGAGGAACATTTTCCAGGATAAACTATGTGTTATACCATAAAACCAGCCCTTAACAAATTTAAAAGGACTGAAATCATACAGAATATGGTCTCTGTGCTAGCTTGGAACTATGAATTCCAAAAATCTGTTCTTAATCTTAATCTATTCCTGTGGGTGTGAATTTTTGTAAATAGAACTTTTGATGAGGCTATTTCATTTAAAGTGTTGCCCAAATGAATCAGGATGAGTTTTAATCCTATTATGGAATCCTTTATAAGCAAAATTAAATTCAGACACATAGAGAAAAAGGCATAGGAAGAAGTCAGAAGTCAATGGAAACCAGAGAGCCAAGTGAGCCTACCATGTGCATTGCCACGTGACAGAAAAGGCTAGAGCCAAAGATCACCGGTAGCCAGGACCAGGATGCCACAGTCTTATGGATAAAAGTGTCACCTTGATGGCACCTTGATTTTGGACTTCTCCAAGCCTCAAAACCATGAGCCAATAAATTCCCATTGTTTAAGCCAATCCGTTGCACAGTATTTGTTTTAGCAGACAGGAAACTAAAACAGTTTCAACCACAATGAACTGAATTTAGAAATCAATAACAAAAGAAAATTGGAGAAATTCACAAATACATGCCTTTTGTGTGATTTTCATAAAAAAGAAACAAAATCTAACTTGGGTAAGTTACCAATTTAGGATCGCTATAATAATAAGGCAAATGATAACAACTGTTGGTAAGGATATGGAAAAATTAGAACCCTCAGGTATTGCTGATGAGGATGTAAAATGGTTCAGCCAGTTTGGCAGTTCCTCAGAAAGTTAAATATAGAGTTACCATATGACCCAGTATGAAAGTCTGCAGTACTTTCATGAAATCAAAAAGAAAAAAATTTATGTTCTTAAACTAATCCATTTCTGTGGGTGTAGTACCCTTTGTTTGCTTTAGATTCTCTTTAGATCACTTGATTAGATTGCTTTTGACTGGACTACTTCAGTGAGGTGTGACTCAGATTGGGTCTCTGCACTCTTACTGGAGCTGATAAATGGAGACACAGAGAAAGACAGTCACCCAGAGGAAGAGGAAGCTGCCATATTTGATCCTGCCATGTGAGAGAGAAGACTCCAGGTTTGTCCACAGTTGAACTCAAGTAGAGAAGTCAGAGAGGCTCAAAGAGTTGGGGCCCAGGAGAGATGAGTCATATGCTCATAGCTGATCTCACGAAGATGAAAGCAACTGAGACTAAGGGAAGAGGCCCAAAAAGAGACAAGCCCTATGCCTGGTTGCCCACAGCTGAGTTCTGGGAGACAGTAGATTTTGGAAAGGAAGGCAGAGACCTTGGCAGTGATTGGCAGCCATCTTGCTTCACCACATGGCAGGACCCTGAGAAAGCATCTCTGTTGATGGCTTGATTTGGACATTTCACAGCATCAGAACTGTAAGCTTGCATTCCAAATAAAATTCCCATTATAAAAGCCCACCCATTTCTGGTACTTTTCATCAGCAGCTCTGTGGCAAACTAAGACATCGAGCAATTGCACTCCTAAGTATATACCCAAGAGAAATGAAAACATGTCTACACAAAAAATTGTAAATGAATGTTCATAGCAGTACTATTTGTAATAGCCAAAAAGTGAAAACAACCCACATGTCCATCAATTGATGAATGAATAAATAAAATGCGGTATAGCCATAAAATAGAATATTATCCCTTAAAAAGTAATGAAGTACTAATATGTGCTACAAAACAGATGAACCTTGAAACATGCTAAGTGAAAGAACCTAGTCACAAAAGACCACATATTGTTTGAATCTATTTATATGAAATGTCCATAATAGACAAATTCATAGAGACAGAAAATAGATTGCTGGTTGCCAGGGTAGGAGCAGGGGAGAAATGGAGAGTGACTACTGACAGGTATAAGATTTCTTTAGGGAGTGATGGAATATTTGGAATTATATAGTAGTGATGGTTGCACAATTCTGTAAATATACTAAAATCCTCTGAATTATGTACTCTAAAAGGTTGTATGTTATAGGATATGAGTCACAACTCAATTTTTAAGAAGAGAATATATTTTTTATAATACCCACATTCATATCCTTTTGTATCTTTCTCAATGCATATATTAAAAATATAATGTTTTAACCAAAATGACATATTACTACACATGCTTTTTTGAAATCTTGTCTGTCACCTTTCTATTTCTATACGTTTTCATGCTAATACTCAATCCATATTCGAGTATCCCCAATTTTTCAAAAATGTGCTTTAAAGCCAGTTTGCCCAAAGCAATATCCAGTCCAGGGGCCATCCATCTTGTTCTAATGTCCCTTATGTCTTTCAATCTAGCACTGTCCCTTTCCTATAAAACGGACTTGTTGAAGAGGCCAGGCCAGGTGTCATGCAGAATATCCTAGACTCTGGATTTGTCTGGTTGCTTCCTTCTGCTATTTTACTGCTTCTTCCTCCATCTCCTATTTTTCTTATAAAATAAAAGTTATATCTAAAGGATCTATTTGCGTTAAGTATACTTGGCTAGAACGTATCGTATGTTATACTGTATACACCCTATTGAGTCACATTAGAGTATACATATACTTGATTGACTGTCCTGTCGTAACACTAAGATTGTCCCCCTGGATATAAGGGTAACAGCAGACTGACCCCTTCATTGTACTATTTTTTTTTTTTAAAGATTTATTTATTTTATTTTAATTCCCCCCCCTCCCCTGGTTGTCTGTTCTTGGTGTCTATTTGCTGCGTCTTGTTTGTTTGTCCGCTTCTGTTGTCGTCAGCGGCACGGGAAGTGTGGGCGGCGCCATTCCTGGGCAGGCTGCTCTTTCATTTCACGCTGGGCGGCTTTCCTCACTGGCGCACTCCTTGTGCGTGGGGCTCCCCCACGCGGGGGCCACCCTTGCGTGGCACGGCACTCCTTGCGCGCATCAGCACTGCGCATGGCCAGCTCCACACGGGTCAAGGAGGCCCGGGGTTTGAACCGCGGACCTCCCATATGGTAGACGGACGCCCTACCCACTGGGCCAAAGTCCGTTTCCCCATTGTACTATTTTAATTTTCACCTTACAAGCAGAAAGCTATCTGTGAAGTGTGGCTTTTTCAATATACAAATATCTAGCTCCCCAATAACCATTCACCTAATTTTTTTTGAGACAGGTGCTTTTTAATATTTTCTTTAAAAAATACAAATGAAATTAACTATGTAGATCAATACAATTTGAGAAAAGGGGAAAAATGGAATTTCAGAGCAAATGGAAAGTGCTTCCTTGTTTAGATCATCACATTCCCACAATCCAAACCCATAAAGCAAGAATTTCACTCTATAACACAGAGGAACCTTGGATGATAACTCAGAAATGGTGATAGCAGAGGTATTGGACCCAAAAGAGTTTTGATTGTCTTTGATTAGTCTATACTGGGAAGAAAAAAATCAACTGAAGTGATGTAAAGGAACCTTACAAGAGGAAAAGGACTCAATGTACCAAACACAGCAGTAAAGCCACTCCTTAGCAAAGGTGTATCCTTAAAAGAATGGGTAGTAATCAGGTAGCTGAACTACTAGGGGGCTGCTAACCTGCCCTATTCCAAAATAAACAGTGTGGAAGTATAATAGTGTAGTAGTATTTGATTCAACAAAGAAAGACAGTCTCTCACCCATTCAAGGTAAATCTTGCCTTGGCCAAAACTGGCCTGGCAGGAAATAAGGCAAATATAAAATCAGAGGTATTTCTAGTGTATCCCCACACATACTGAACCCTCATATTTTTGCCATTTTTCCTTCACCCCAACATTTGTTCATTCCGTTATTCTTTCAGACAGTCTCCAATACCAAGAGACACAACATTCTATTAATACTTTAGAAAGACCTTGAGGAAATAAAAAGATCCTTCAAATAATACGTTTTTCTCAGTCTTCCAGGCTACACTTCAGTAGTTTCTAGGTTCACTCACATTCCATCAAATTCAGTTTACTTTACTTACTCTCTCTGTGTTGATGTAACAACCCAGTCCCTTTTACGGGAGTGTCAGATGAGTCTCTCTCCTTTGACCTCCAAGTCACTTAACTTTTAAGAATACCAGTTGAAACTCCTTGCCTACATCAATAATTCCATTAGGATTTCCAAAACATTTTCTTATTGTAAAGTTCCTTCTACATTTATTTACTGGCATTCTTCTGGCAGAGCTTTTCCTCATCAACTTAAGCTATTTACTCTGAAATACAGTTCCTACTAGAAAAGGAGGATAAATTATTAATTCCTTCCACTTAACTAAAAGTTTCAGATGTTTTTCTGAGGGTAGGGCTTACCAACTCCATTTTCCTTCCCACTGATTTCTGTGGCTCATCCTTTCAGCCCTGCATTGATCCATTTTGGCATTTCCTCACAACCATCCTTAATGTAGCTCCTAAATTTTCCTACAACACAAAGCAGCCCATCAGAACAAACCCTCCCCAGAACACCTGGAGGATTTCCAAAATCACTAAAGCCTTGGGGCTTAAAGAAATTGTCTAAGCTTTCATCCCAACAAGACTAACTCTATGCAGGTATAGGCTGGTCTTCTTCCCCTTCTATTCCAATTGTGCCTAAGCCACTGTCGGGGCTGGCTCTTGGCAGACTCATCCCAACTCTGATCATGTTCCCTGAAACTGTTTTTCCTAACCCCTGACCTTTGAAAATGATTACTAAGGTAAATAAACAAATTGGCAAGTTACCACTCTATGGGAAGAAGGGCACTGTATCTCAGAGTTCAGGGATCTTCTTCAGATTTCTGAAGAGGAGAGGAAGCCTTGAGGAAAACACTGCATATCAGCCCTGATTGTGGGGTAAAAGCCCTTTACCTCCCCAGGAAAGAGGTGAGCAGAAGCACGATGGGCTTGAACCTGGAGGGGCTATAGTAGACTTGTGATACTTTGCCTCAGCCCATACTAAGTGAAGATGCAAAGAAAAGGGAACAGGACCTTGCTGGCAGTCCTAGCGAGAGCTATGAGAAAGAGCACCTCTGCTATCCCTGGGGTATATAAACAGACTGATGTATAAACCAGAACACCAATGCATTCATATACAAAGGGAACGCTCTTTGCCAAATGGACCAGATGTTCAAGTTGACTGGTCAGCGCATTCTCTCCTGTAGGAAAATCTACACGGAAAGCCAAATTATAATCAGGAGGTTGTTTGTGAGCATGAAATCAGAACAAAGGGAGGGAATTGGATGAGCTCTGTGGCATCCATAGGGATATAAGATGGACTGCATATTTGTGTATAACAGTCAAAAAACAACTCTTCCCCTTGACAGGGCTGGAGACATAATGACAAATGTTTGTTCTTTGGCTCCACTTTTCAGCACTCCCCACAGACCATCCCCCTTCTGCTCATATATTCTTTCTTCAGCTGTTAAGGCTATTGATTAGGTTACAGCTTTCCTTCACAGTCTGTCATGCCTTGATTAGATTTCCAGGCTTTGCTACATCCTGTTTTCTAGGATGACATTTACAGACATTAATTCACATCCATTATATGTGATTTTCACTAGTTTAACAATCAAAAGATAATATTATTTATCAGTTTGGGAGCTACTTCACCATTGTGCCCTGGGTCCTCATACACCAAACATCAGGGGAAAAGGGTAAAAATGACCAGTGATTAAGGGGAGGAGGAGGTGTCTTCCCATGTTTTGGCCTCCTATGTGTCTTCATGAGCCCTGCCATAGAACTTCACTCATTTGACTTTGTTGATTGAATGCCTACCCTATGCCAGCCCCAGGAATACAAAAATGAGACATGGTATCCCTGACCTACAGGAGTTCATAGTTTAATGAAGGAGGCAGACAAGTAAACCAGCCCTCACAGTACAGCACGGTGGACACACGTGCCATGGTGGCATGTAAAAAGGGCACCTCATGAAATCTGGGTTGGTGGTAGAGGATGATCAGCAAATGTTCCCCTAAAGAGGTTACTGCTGTCTTGACTGCAAAGAACAAATAGGGAGCATCCAAATGAAGACTGACAGAAGGACATTCCAAAAAGGAGGAATAACAGGAACAAGATTCAGAGGCAAGAGAAACCATGGCATATTTGAAGAACCACACTGCAGAATGTCTAGAGTACCGAGGATAAGGAGTAGATGTGGTAAAAACATTGGGCAAAATGGTAGGAAGAGGACATAATAACTGAAGGGTTCTAAAGTATACTTTGTCTGAAATTAATATAGCCAGTCCCGCTTTCTTTTTAGTAGTGTTAGCATGATAAAGCATTTCCATCCATTTGCTTTTTTTTTAGATTTATTTTATTTCTTTCTCTCCCCTCCCCCCTCCCCTCCCCCCCCCCCCCCCCATTGTCTGCTCTCTGTGTCCATTCGCTGTGTGTTCTTCTGCGTCCACTTGCATTTTCAGGTGGCACCGGGAAACTGTGTCTCTTTTTTTTGTTGTGTCATCTTGCTATGTCAGCTCTCCGTGTGTGCGGCACCACTCTTGGGCAGGCTGAGCTTTTTTCAGGCGGGGCAGCTCTCCTTGCGGGGCACACTCCTTGCACGTGGGGCACGCCTACATGGGGGTGCCCCTGCATGGCACGGCACATCCTCTCCAACATGTTATTTTCTGGTTTTTGAATAGTAGCCATTCTAGTGGATGTGAAATGTTATCTCAAGTAATTTTGATTTGCATTTCCTTAATGACTAGTGATGATGAGCATCTTATCACATCCTTCTTGATCATTTGTATATCTTTTTTGGGGAAATGTCTATCAAAATATTTTTGCCCATTTTTTGATTGGGCTGTTTGTCTTTTTGTTGTTGAGTTGTAAGATTTCTTTATATATTCTAGATATTAAATCCTTCCAGGGGAAGCGGACATGGCTCAACCGATAGAGCCTACCATATGGAGGGTTCAGGGTTCAATATCCAGGGCCTTCTGACCCATGTGGTAAGCTGGCCCATGCATAGTGCTGCCACGCACAAGGAGTGCCATGCCACATAGGGGCGCCCCCATGTAGGGGTGCCCCAAGTGCAAGGAGTGTGCCCCACAAGGAGAGCCACCCCACATGAAAAAAAAATGCAGCCCACCCAAGAGTGGCGCTGCACACCTGGAGAGCTGACACAGCAAGATGACGCAACAAAAAAGAGATGCAGTTTCCCAATGCCACCTGAAAATGTAAGCAGATGCAGAAGAACACACAGTGAATGGACCCAGAGAGCAGCCGGGTTGGGGTTAGGGGAGAGAAATAAAAATAAATCTTTAAAAAAAAAAATCCTTACCAGATAGGTGGTTTGCAAATATTTTCTCCCATTCTGTAGGTTGTCTGTTTTACTTTCATGATGAACTCATTTAAAGCACAGAAGTTTTTTATTTTGATGAGATCTCATTTATCTATTTTTTCTTTTGTTGCTCATGTTTTCAGTACCAAGTCTAAGTAAACATTGCTTAACACAAGGTTGTGAATATGCTTCCTTGTGTTTTCTTCATCTAGGAGTTTCATAGTTTTGGTTCCTATACTTAGGTTTTTGATCCACTGTGAGTTAATATTTATATATGCTATAAGGTTGTGGCCCATCTTCTTTCATGTGCATATGGAAATACAGTTTTCTCAGCACCGTTTTTTGGAGAGACTGTTTTTTGCCCATTGAGAGTGGACTTGGCTTCCTTCTCAAAAATTTATTGGCCATAGATGTGAGGGTTTATTTCTGAACTCTCAAGTTGAATCCATTGGTCTATATATCTGTCTTCATGCCAGTACCATATTGTTTCAATTACTGTGGCTTTGTAATAAGTTTAAAGATTGGGAAGTGTGAGTTCTCCAACTTTTTTGGGGGTGAAGGTGTGAGACAGCTTTGGTTATCCAGGGCCCCTTACCCTTCCATATAAATTTGATGATAGGCTTTTCTCTTTCTGCAATGAAGGTTATTGGAAATTTGATGAGGATTGAGTTGAATCTATAAATTGCTTGGGGTAGAATTGACATTTTAAACAATATTTAGTTTTCCAACCCATGAACACAGAATGTCTTTATATTTATTAGGATTTCTTTAATTTCTTTTAGCAATATTTTGTAGTTTTCATGTGTAAGTCCTTTAAATATCATTGGTTAGATTTTCTAAGATATTTGATTCTTTTAGTTGCTATTATAAATGGAATGTTTTTCTTGGCTGCCTCTAAGGTTGCTCATTTCTAGTGTATAGAAACACTACTGATCTTCGCATTTTGCCCTAATACCCTGCCACTTTATTAGCTCTAGGAGCTTTGCTGTTGATTTTTTAGGACTTTCTGTAGATAGGCTCATGTCATCTACAAGTAGGGAAAGTGTTACTTCTTTTCCATTTGGGATAATTTATTTGTTTTTCTTGCCTAATTGTGCAGGCTAGAACTTCCAACACAATATTGAATAACAGTGGTGACAGTGGGCATCCTTGTCTTGTTCCTGATCTTAGAGGGAAAGCTTCCAGTCTTTCATCATTGAGTATGGTGTTAGTGATGGGTTTTTCACATATGTCTTTTATCATACTGAGGAAATTTACTTCTATTCCTAGTTTTCTAAGTGTATTTATCAAGAAGGGGTGTTGGATTTTGTCATATACCTTATCTGCTTGAATTAAGATGATAATAGGATTTTTTTCCTTCATATGATTAATGGAGTATATTAATTGATTTTCTTATGTTAAACCACCACTGCATACCTGGAATAAATCCTATTTGGTCATAATGTATAAGTCTTTTAATGTGCTGTTGGGTTCAGTTTGCCAGTTTTCCCACACACCACCCACCCCCAAAACGGCTCCCTTGTTGTTTGGTTTGTTGTTTTTTGTTGGTTTGTTTTGCTCATTATCTGCTCATTATCTTTTCTTTTTTCTTTGTTTCTTTAGGGGACACTGGGAACCAAATCCAGGACCTCCCATGTAGGAGGTGGGCACTCAACTGCTTGAACCACATCTGCTCCCCCAGTTTGCTAGTATTTTGTTGAGGATTTTTGCATCTATAGTCATTAGGGATGTTGGTATTTGTTTTTTTTTTTAAATATAGTAAACTTTATTTCAACTTCAAAAATAACAGACAAAGGGCAGCTCAACAAATTATAGAAGCATTACCCCCAAAAATTCCGTCCAGGCACATCTATCTTATTTAATTTCTAATAAACAAAAAAAAAAAAAACAAAAAAAAAAAAACAAAAAAAAAAAAAAATAAAACAAAAAAAAAAAAAAAATAAAAAAAAAAAAAAAAAAAATAAAAAACAAAAAAAACACAAAAAAAAAAAAAATAAAAACAAAAAAAAACAAAAAAAACAAAAAAAAAAATAAACTATATAAAAAAATCTTCTAAAAAAAAACATAAAAAAAAAAAAAAAAAAAAAAATAATAAAAATCAAAAAAAAAAAAAAAAAAAAAACAAAACAAAAAATCTAATAAAAAAAAAAAAAAAAACAAAAAAAATAAAAACAAAAATAAAAAACAAAAAAAAAAAAAAAAAAAAAAAAAAAAAAATAAAAAAAACCCCCAAAAAAAAAAAAAAAATCAAAAAAAAATAAAATTAAAAATAAAATTAAAAAAAAAATAAAAAAAAAAAAAAAAAAAAAAAAATAAAATAAACAAAAAAAACCTAAAAAAAAAAAAGCACTGGGCTAACTGTAATACAAGGGCATTTATGGATTTTAGTCACCATTGACTTTACTGCAGTGGTAAATCATAAATAGCTGGTTATAATTACATCAGTCAGGGAGATTGCCTGACTGATAGAGAACCCTGACTAATACCCTATGTAAAATAGTCCCTAGATTATCTTCTGTCTTTCAGTTAATATATATTTTTTAATTTTTAAATTTATTTCTCTCCCCTTCCCCCCCACCCTGGTTGTCTGTTCTCTGTGTCTATTTGCTGCGTCTTCTTTGTCTGCTTCTGTTGTTGTCAGCGGCACGGGAATCTGTGTTTCTTTTTGTTGTGTCATCTTGTTGTGTTAGTTCTCTGTGTGTACGGCACCACGCCTGGGCAGGCTGCACTTTCTTTCGCGCTGGGCGGCTCTCCTTATGGGGCGCACTCCTTGTGTGTGGGGTTCCCCTACGCGAGGAACACCCCTGCATGGCAGGGCACTCCTTGCACGCATCAGCACTGTGCATGGGCCAGCACCACACGGGTCAAGGAGGCCCAGGGTTTGAACCATGTACCTCCCATGTGGCAGACGGACGCCCTAACCACTGGGCCAAGTCCACCACCTCAGTTAATATTAACCTCCCTAAACTATGCCTTTCATTGAGTCACATTCATAAACCAGCAGTGTTAGTTATTTCCATTATAATGTGCTACCATCAACTCTATCCATTTCCACATATTTACAATTGATCTTATTAAACATTCTACATACATTCAGTACCAGCTTTCTACTCTCAACCCAAATTCTGTCTCCTACTAATCTCTACTCTATAGTTAAACTCAATAAATTTACTCATATTTACTTTATATCAGTGAGACCATAAAATATCATCCTTTTGTGTCTGACTTACTTCATTCAACATTTATGTCCTCACGGTTCATCGATTTTGTCATGTGCTTCCCTAGTTCATTTCTTTTTACAGCTTGTGTTAGTCAGCCAAAGAAGTGCTGATGCAAAATACCAGAAGTCAGTTGGTTTTTATAAAGGGTATTTATTTTTGGTATGTATTAGTCAGGGTTCTCTAGGGAAACAGAATCAACAAGAGATATCTGTCAATAGTGTGTGATTCTATAAGAGTCTCTCACACAGCCGTGGGGATGCACAAGTCCAGGTTCCGCAGGCAGGCTGCAACCAGGGGCTGCAATGAAAGTCCAAAGAAAGTTCTTGATGAGTTCTGGGAGATGTTGGCTGTCCAAAGACAAGCTGGGAAATTCTCTCTCAATGCTGGAATCACTTCCCCTTCTAAGGTATGCAGCTGATTGGGTTAAGTGTCACTCATTGCTGATGGCAATCTCACTGATTGATGTAATTATAACCAGCTATTTATGATTTACCACTGCAGTAAAGTCAATGGTGACTAAAGTCCATAAATGCCCTTGTATTACAGTTAGCCCAGTGCTTGCCTGACCACACAACTGGGCACAATTACCTGGCTGAGTTGACACAATAGCCTAACCATCACAAGGTAGAAGCATGCAGTTACTAGGCCATAAAGTGAAAGTTACTTCCCTCACCAAAGTCATTTTGCCATATGTTGGAGCAAGATGGCTGCCAACGTCTGCCAGGGTTCAGGCTTCTTGGGTTTGTCTCTTCCCAGGACTTGCTGCTCTCCAGGCTCAAGGTTCTCTCTTCCCAAGGCTTGCTTCTCTCTGATCTCAGGGTTCCTCTCTTCCCAGGGCTTGCTTCTCTTTCCTCACAACCAAGCTCCTCTGTGAGCTTAGTTCCTGGGGCTCCAACTCAAAACTCCAGCATCAAAAACTCCAACATCGAAATTCCAACTTTGTCCTTTGCCATACTTTTTATCTGTAAATTCTCACCCATGAAGGGGCAGGGACTTAACCTACTGACATGGCCCAATCAAAGCCTTAATCATAATTTAATCACAATTAGGTATAGACCAGTTTACAAACATAATCCTATATTTCTTTTTGGAATTCATCAATAATATCAAACTGCTACACTCCACCTTCTGAATTCCAAAAAGACATTACAATATTCAGAAAAAGATTTTTTAATCAGTAACAATACTAAGTGTAAAATCCTATCATAATTGATGTAAAGAAATACAATTTGTCTTGGGGCAAAATTTCTTTTGCTATAGACCTCTGAAACTTACAAAACAATTTATCTGCTTCCAATAAACAAATGGACAAAGGATAAACATTTTCATTTACAATAAGGAGAAATTGGGAGGGAAACATGAGTTATGGTCCAGAACAGTTCAATAAACCTGCAGGGCATCCTCCATTTGATTTCCAAGTCTAAAAGTCATTCTTAAGACAATGGTTTCTTCTCCTTGGTCCCTCATGAGGACCCACCCTTTCCACAGGTTTGCCCAATGGCCATTTTCTTGATTCCACCCTCATCAAGCATCTGGGTGTTGACCAAGCTCTAGACCTCACCCTCCGAGAGCATTGGGGTGATTGCCATAACTTACCCAATCTTTGGGTTAGAGACGTACTCCCCCTAGTACACTGAGGTGAAGGAAACATCCTCCCTTACCTTTGGCATACAGGCTCAACCCTCTCAGAGCAATGAGTTGACCACCTGAACTTCCTTAGCCTATGGGGGATAGGTTCACCTTTCTTAGACCTATGGGGTATTGACCTCAACTTCCCTAATCCTTGAAGAATGTGCTCCACCCTCTCTGTACCCTGGAGCAGCAAAACTCTCCCCAAACATTGGGTGGGATCATCCATCTTCTTTGACTGCTGGGGCAAACTCTCTCTCTGTACACATGGGTGGGGTTCCTCTCTTGGCCCAAGATGATGTCTTAATTCTGATTTTCAACTTCCATGGTTTTCCTTTTAAAGCTCTTTTTCCTTCAATCTCTCCTTTCCATATCTCTTTTAGTCCAAGCTGATGGTGGTTTTGTTTATATAGCTCTCTCAAAAAGCTTGTTGGTTTAGCATACAAGAAGCAGAGGTCTAAGCCATCAGACGGACAGTAAGACTTTCCACAGGTCTTTCTGAGATAACTGCATTTTCAATCCTGATTTACAAGTTCCAAGTTTAGTTAAGTCTTCAAATGGGGCACTATCATCTGGGTGCTTGATTTCCAGAGGCTTGGAATTTCTAGAATTCATTTTTGTTTCCTTTGTGCCCAACAGTTCAGTCCTTAGTGTATTTCTCTCATCTAGCATTTTGCTATAAGCATCAAGGAGAAGCCAAGCTGCATTCTCTGGATTTACTTTGGAAAATGTTTCAGCTAAATGCCCAGGCTCCCCATTTTCAAATTCTGCCTTCCATAAAACACCAGGAATTAATCTTGCCAAGTTCTCTGCAACCTTAAAACACGAATTGCCTTCTTCCAGTTTCTAAACATAGTTTCATCATTTACTTGTAAACATCATAAAAAGTTTCTTTAGCATTCATATTGTTATCAACAGTCTCTTCAAAGTGTTTTAGGCCTTTTCCATCAAGTATTTCACAATTCTGCCCAAAAATACCCCTTACCTGTTTATAAAACCATTCCAGGATTTTGGTAATTGCAAAAGCACTTCCCCACTCCTCGGTACCAAATTTTCTTCCCAGGGTTTGCTTCTCTTTCCTCACCATTCTCAGCATTGGCTACAATGTCTGGACAGAGGATAAATAAAGAGACAGAGAGTTTGAATAATATGATAAATGAACTAGACCTAGTAGACATATATAGAGCATTACACCCCAAAACAGCAGGATATACATTCTTTTCAAGTGCTCATGGAACTTTCTCCAGGATAAACCTCTTGTTGGGTCAAAAGACAGGTCTCAAAAAATTTTAAAAGATTGAAATTATACAAAGCATTTTCTCTGATCATAGTGGAATGAAGCTGGAAATCAAAACAGGCAGAAAAAGGGAAAATCCACAAGTATACATAGATTAAACAACACACTTAAATAATCAGTGGGTCAAAGAAGAAATTGAAAGAGAAATCAGTAAATAGTTCAAGATGAATGAAAACAAGAACACAACAGGTCAAAACCTATAGGATACAGCAAAGGCAGTGCTAAAAGGGAAATTTAGGGCCCTCAATGCTTACATTTAAAAAAAAAGAGAAAGAGCTAAAATAGAAGACTTAACTGCACACCTTGAGGAACTAGGAAAAGAACAGCAAACTAATCCCAAGCCAAGCTGAAGGAAAGAAATAATAAAGATCAGAGCAGAAATAAAATTGAGAACAACAACAAAAAAAAAAAACAATAGGGAGAATCAACAAAATCCAAAGTTGATTCTTTAAGAAGATCATCAAAGCTGATAAACCCTTAACTATACAGACAAAGAAAAAAGAGAAAATGCAAATAAATAAAATCAGAAATGATTGGGAGGACATTACCACTGATTCCACAGAAATAAGAGAGATCGTCAGAGGTTACCATGAATAACTGTACACCAGAAAAACTGGACAACATAGATGAGTTGGACATGCTCCCAGAAACACGCAAACAAACTACACTGATCCTAGAAGAAAGTGAAGACCAATCTTGCTCAAGCTCTTCCAAAATATTTAACAGGAAGAATTGCTACCAAACTCATTCTATGAAGCCAACATCATCCTAATACCAAAGCCAGATAAAGATACTACACAAAAAGAAAATTACAGATCAATTTCTCTAATGAATATAGATGCAAAAAACCTCAACAAAATACTTTAAACCAAATCCAGAAGCACATTAAAAGAATTATACACCATGATCAAGTGGGTTTTATCCCAGGTATGCAGGGATAAAAAGAAAACCAATCAGTGTAAAAAACCACATTAATAAAGTGAAGAAAACTCATATGATCCTCTTGATTGATGCAGAAAGGGCATTTGACAAAATACAGCATCCTTTCTTCATAAAAACACTCCAAAAGATAGAAATGGAAGGAAGCTTTCTCAACATGGTAAAGTGCATGTATGAAAAACCCACAGCTAACACTGTACTCAAAGTTGAAAGTCTGAAAGCTTTCTTGTTGAGATTGGGAACGAGACAAAGATGCCCCATGTCACCACCTTTATTCAATATTGTGCTAGAAGTTCTAGCTAGAGCATTTAGACAAGAAAAAAGAAATAAAAGGTGCCCAAATAGGAAAGGAAGAAGTAAAACCTTTGCTATTTACTGGTGATATGATCTTCTATATAGCAAATAAAGAAAGAAAGAAAAAAAAAAACACAAGCTACTAGAGCTAATAAATGACTTCAGCAAAGTGTCAGGGTACAAGATTAATACACAAAAATTGGTAATATTTCTGTACTATTGATGAGCAATCTGAGGAGGAAGTCACGGAAAAAATTCCAACTAAAATAGTGACGAAAAGAATCACATATTTATGAATAAACTTAACCAAGGACATAAATGCCCTGTATTCAGAAAACTACAAAACATTGTTAAAAGAAACCAAAGAAGACCTAAATAAATGGAGGAATATTTGTTCATAAATTGGAAGATTAAATATCATTAAGATATTAATTCTACCCAGGATGACTTATAGATTCAACACAATCCCAATCAAAATCCCAACAGCCTTTTTTGCAGAAATGAAAAAGTCAATTATCAAATTTACTTGGAAGGGTAAAGGATCCCAAATAGCCAAAAATGTCTTAAAATGAATGAAGGGAAGTGGATTTAGCCCAATGGATAGGGTGTTCGCCTACCACATGGGAGGTCCAAGGTTCAAACCCAGATCCTCCTGATCTGTGTGATGAGCTGGCCCATGCGCAGTGCTGATGTGTGCAAGGAGTGCCATGCCATGCAGGGGTATCCCCCGCGTGGGGGAGTCCCAAGTGCAAGGAGTGTGCCCCGTAAGGAGAGGTGCTCAGTGCGAAAAAAAGTGCAGCCTGCCCAGGAACGGCGCCGCAAACACGGAGAGCTGACACAGCAAGATGACACAACAAAACAAGGCACAGATTTCAGGTGCCGCTAAAGAGAATACAAGCAGACATGGAAGAACACAAAGCAGATGGACACAGAGAGCAGATAACTGGGGGAGGGGGAAAGGGGAGAGAAATAAATAAATAATAAATCTTTTTAAAAAATAAATTAAAATGAATGAAGTTGGAGGACCTTTGCTTCCTAACTTTAAATCATATTAACTCAGCTATAGTGGTAAAAAACCAGCATGATACTGACATAAAGATAGACATACTGACCAGTGGAAATGAACTGGGAACCCAGAAACAGACTCTCACATCTATGATCAAATGATTTTTGACAAAGATGTCAAAACTGTCTATTCAACAAATGGTGCTGGAAGAACTGGATATCCATAGCCAAAAGAATGAAAGAAGGCCTCTGTCTTACACCTTATATAAAAATTAACTCAAAATGGATCAAGAACCTAACTATAAAAGCTAGAACCATAAAGCTCCTAGAAGAAAATTTCAGGAAACATCTTCAAGATCTTGTGGTAGGAGTAGAGTTTCTTAAACATTACAGCCAAAGCACAAGCAATGAAAGAAAAATAGATAAACAGAACTTCTTCAAAATTAAACACTTTTGTTCTTCAAAAGACTTTGTCAAGAAAGTAAAAAGGCAGCCTACTCAATGGGAGAAAATATTTGGAAACCACATATCCAATAAGGGTTTGCTGTCCATGTTATGTAAAGACACCATACAACTCAACAATAGATATACAAGCAACCCAATTAAAACAATGGGCAAAAGACTTGAATGGACATATTTCCAAAGAGGAAATAAATACAAATGGCCAAAAACTCATGAAAAAAATGTTCAACAACACTAGCTGTATGGAAATGCAGTTCAAAACTACAATGAGATACCACTTTACACCTTATAGAATGGAATTCATTTTTCAAAAAGCAGAAAACTCCACATACTTGAGAGGATGTAGAGAAATAGGAACACTCCTTCACTGTTGGTGGGAATGTAGAATGGTGTGCCCTCTGTGGAAGACAGTTTGGCAGTACCTCCAGAAGCTAAATATAGAATTGCCACATGATCCAGCAATCGTGTTACTAGGAATATATCAGAAGAATTAAAAGTAAGGAAGTGAACTGACATTTTCAAGTTGATATACATGGCAGCATTATTGACAATGCTAAAATAAGGGAACAGCCCAAGTGCCCATCAACTGATGAATGTATAAACAAAATGTGGTATATACATACAATGGAATACTGCTCAGCTGAAAGAAGAAATGAAATTGGGATACATGTGACATCATGGATAAACCTTGAGGACATTCTGTTGAGTGAAACGAGCCAGACACAACGAACAAGTATTGTATGGTCTCACGAATAAATACAATGAATAAACTAATGGAAGTAAACACTAGAGTATAGGTTATAGGAGATAGAATGTGGGTTGAGAATGGGAGCAGCTGCTTAATGTATAAAGAATTTTTTATCTTTTATTATAAAAGTGTGGAAATGAATAGAGTTGATGGTAACCCATCACAGTGAGTATGACTAACACTGCTGGCTAAAAGGGGTAGTCTGTGGATGTAAATGTCAATTGAAAGGAAGCTAGAGAATAATCTAGGGACTGTTTAACGTAGTGATTTCATCACTAGGAATGAAGATTGTGGTTTATAGTATAAGAATGCTCTTCTTTTATAAAGTGTTAAGAATATGGGTAAATTATAACTAGTGTAACTTATGAATGACAGTAAAAAGTAATATTGTAATATTTTTGCATCAATGGCAAAGAAGATACTATATCAATTCTAAGGGACAATAGAGGGGTATAAGGGAGTATGGGATTTTTCCTTTTGGAGAAATGAAAACATTCTAAAATTGACTGAGATCATAACAGCACAACACTGATAAAAATGAGAGCCCCTGAGTGTTCACTCTGAATGGATTGTACAAAGAATGGGACTATATAACACAGTGAATCATGTGGTGGAAGATGGACCACAGTTAACAGAATAAATATGAGAATGTTCTCTCATGAACTGTAACAAATATACAATACTAATACAAGATGTTAATAATCTGATGGGCTGAGGGAAATAAGCCAAATGTAAGATATGGGCTATAGTTAGTAATATTTTGATGATGCTCTTTCATAGTTTGTAACAAGTGTATCATAACAATGCAAGGTCTTGATGGTAGAGTGATGTAGGGGAGCCCTGTATGATGATATTACAACTTTCACTATACACTTACTGTTTATGTATGCTCATGTATGAATGATACATGTCAATAAATTTTTAATGAAAAAAGAGAAATTTAAAAAATCTTCAGTGAGCTCCCACTTCAACTACTAGATTAGCTATGACTGAAAAAAAAAGGAAAGAAAGGAAAATAGCAAGTGTTGTCAAAAATGCAGAGAAATAGGAACCCTTGTAGGAACATAAAATGGTACAACTGCAGTGGAAAACAGTTTGGCAGTTACTCAGAAAGTTAAATATAGAATTAGCATATGACCTGGAAATTTCACTTCTAGTTATCTATACAAAGGAATTGAAAGCAGGGACTCACAGATATTTGTATACCAATGTTCATAGCAACATTATTCACAATAGCTAAAAGGTAGAAACGACCCAAGATAAATCAACAGATAAGAGAGCAGCAGATGTGGCTCAAGCAGATGAGTGCCTGCTTCCCATATGGGAAGCCCTGGGTTCAGTTCCTGGTGCCTCCTAAAAAAAAGATAAATTGATAAACAAAATGTGGTATACACATAGAATGAGTATTATTCATCAATAAGCAGGAATGAAGTTCCGATTCATGCTACCCCATGGATGATCCTTGAAGACATCATGTTGAGTGAAATAAACCAGACACAAAAAGCAAATTTTCTATAATCTTGCTTATACAAAACACCTAGAATAAACAAATTTAATAGAAACAGATAGTAGATTACAGGTTACTGATTCAAGGAAGGGGTGAAGGGATATTGGGAGTTAATGCTTAATTTGTAGCATTTCTGTCTGGAAAGATGAAAAAGTTTTAGTAATTGATGGTAGTGATGGCATGAAAACACTGTGAATTTAATTAATACCATTGAATTGTAAAATGATTGAAATGGGAAATTTTATCTTGTAAATATGTTACCACAATATTGTTTAAAGGGTATTTGACTGGATCAAGAATTCTAGGTTGACTTTAAATTTTTTCCTTTCAGCACTTAAAAATTGTCTCTCCACTGACTTCTGCCTTACATAGTTATTGACAAGAAGTTCAATATAATTCATATCTTTGTTCTTCTGTGTGAAATGTTTCTTTTTTTCCTCTGGATACCTTCAAGATTTTTTCTTTATCTTTGCTTTTCAGCAGTTTGACTATGATGAGTATGATGGTTTGAATCTTTATGGACCCCAGAAAGGTATATTCTTAGAGTTAATCCTTTCCTGTGGGTTTGGACCTCTTGTAGGTAGGACCTTTTCAACAGGTTACTTCAGTAAGGTGCGACCCAGTGTGGGTTTTAATCATCTTACTGGAGTCCTTTATAACCAGGATAAATATGGAGAGACAGAGAGAGAGAAAGCCAATGGAAGCCAGAAGCTGAGAGCAATGAAACACAGTAGAGAGCAGAGAGACCAGCAGATGCCACCATGTGCCTTCCCACATGGCAGAGGAGTCCAGGATTTCCACCAGCAAGTCTTCAGGGAGAAAGCATTGCCTGATGATGCCTTACTCTGAACATTTCCATGACCTCAGAACTGTAAGCTTGTAAGCTAATAAATCCCAATTGTAGGGAAGTGGTTGTGGCTCAGTCGATTGGGCTCCCATCTACCATATGGGAGGCTCTGGGATGTGAACCCAGCTTGTGAAGGCAAGCTGGCCCGCACACGCAGAGAGCTGGCACAGCAAGGGAGACAAGCAGACGCAGAAGAACGTGCAGTGAATGGACACAGAGAACAGACAGTAAACAAGCCGCAAGTGGGGGGAGGGATAAATTTTAAAAATAAATAAATCTTTTTAAAAAATTATATTTAAAAAAATCCCAATTGTAAAAGTCAACCCATTTCTTGTATATTGTTTTCAGCAGCCTCACAGACTAAAACAATGAGTATGAGGGCTTTTAATTTTTTTATTTGTTTTAATATGGTTGTATTTATTCAGCTGGGGTTCTCTGAGCTTCTTGGGTCTGTGGTCTTTAATTAATTTTGAAAAATTCTTGGCCATTATATCTTTAAATATTTCTTTTGCCCCCTTCTCTATCTTCTTGATATTGTCCCACTGTTGTTTGTTTGTTTGTTTGTTTGGTTTGGTTTGGTTTTGGTTTTGGTATTTGAATAACAAAGATTACTTCATTACTTTTTTTTTAGATTTATTATTTTATTTTATTTCTCTCCCCTTCCCCCCCCCCCAGCCCTGCCCCAGTTGTCTGCTCTCTGTGTCGATTCGCTGTGTGTTCTTCTGTGTCCACTTCTATTGTTGTCAGCAGCACTGGGAATCTGTGTCTCTCTTTGTTGTGTCATCTTGCTGCATCAGCTCTCCATGTATGCAGTGCCACTCCTGGGTGGGCTGAACTTTCTTTCATGCAGGGCAGCTCTCCTTACAGGGCGTACTCCTTGTGCATGGGGTTCCTCTACATGGGGGACACCCCTACATGGCAGGGCACTCCTTGCGTGCATCAGCACTGCACGTGGGCCAGCCCCACACAGGTCAAGGATGTCCTGGGTTTGAACTGTGGACCTCCCATATGGTAGGCAGACGCCCTATCTATTGGGCCAAGTCTGCCTCCTCATTACATTTTTTAACAAATCAATTTTATTGATATATATTAATAAAGCATAAAACCACCCAAAGTATGTAATCAATGGTATATTGATTATATATATTCACATAGTTGTACATTCATTTAAATTTATTAGAGCATTTTCATTATTAAAACAGTCACCACCTCTCAATCTCTCTATGCTTCCCATGCCATACATAGCTGCTGTTCTGTCTCCATCTCTCTAATTTATTTGAGACACTTTATTTTACTAAACTGCCCTGGGGGGTTAGTAACTCATGTTTGTTGTTTCGGGTTCTTTGTCACTTTGTCCCTCACTCTCCTGGGAGTTGCACAACAGTGTCCTGGTCTGTTGATCCCCAAAGCAGGTCCCTCAGAGAGCTTTTGGTCCTTTCTCCAAGGCTTTGTGCTTATTCCAGTGCTATCTTCCCAGAACTCCCAGTTTTTAATACTCTGTACTGTTTACTCCTTCTCACTTTTTTCTATTTGTGTTTCCTTTCTGATAATTTCTATTGTACTGTCTTCAAGCTCACTAATTCATTAATAGGCAGTATCCAGTCTGCTAATGATGCAATCACAAGAAATCTTCATCTCTGACACTGTGCTTTTCATTTACCACATGTATTAAGTCAGCCAAAGGGATGCTGATGCAAAATACCAGAAGCCTGTTGGCTTTTATAAAGGGTATTTATTTGAGGTAGGCGCTTACAGATACCAGACCATAAGCATGGGTTCTTCCCATACCAAACTCTATTCCCTCATGTTGGAGCAAGACAACTGCTGACATCTGCCAGCGTTCAGGCTTCCTCGGTTTCTCTCTTCCCAGGTCTTGCTTCTCTCTGGGCTTAAGGTTCCTCTCTTCCCAGGGCTTGCTTCTTTCCAGGCTCAGGGTTCCTCTCTTCTCAGGGCTTGCTTCTCTTTCCTCTGTGTGCTTACTTCCCAGGGCTCCAGCTTAAGACTTCAGTATCAAACTCCAACATCAAAAACCTCCAACTCTGTCCTTTTATCTTTGAATCCCCACCCACCAAGGGGTGGGGACTCAACACCCTACTGACAAGGCCCAATCAAAGCCCTAATCATAATTTAATCATGCCCAGGTACAGACCAGATTACAAACATAATCCAATATCTATTTTTGGAATTCATAACTATATCAAACTGCTACACCATATTTCTGTGTTTTATGTTTCTATCTATCTGCTGAAATTCCCCAAATGCTAATACATGTTTTCTACCATTTCCAATAAAGAAACTTTAATATATATTAATCATAGTTATTTAAAAGTCACTGTCTAATAGGTTCTCATTGCTGAGATATGTTTGATTGTTTTATCACTTGACAATATAGTCTCCCTTCCCTTCTTCCTTCTTCTCCTCCTCCTCCTCCTCCTTCTTTCTGTTTGTAATTTCCTTATTGTATACTGGACATTATGTGTAGAAGCCATAGACACTGAGGTAAATAGTATTTATGCGTAGAATTGGACACCCTTTTCAGTGTTCCTGCCTTCCCCCACCCTTCCATGCCATTGTAGTCAAATTCTGCTTTGTATCTTTGGTGAGCCTGGAAAGGAAAGTTACTTGCCCCCTCTCCCAATGATAGTGCATGTCTGCTTTATATTGGTGCAGGCTTTAAGGCCCAGGAACCTGGAGGAGGGTTCATGAACCGCCACCATCCTCCAGGAGCAAACAGCTTTTGCTTCTAACCTTCCTCTGAATCAGTGGATTTTGCTATGTTCCTGGGATAATTCCTACCCTTCCCTAGATTCAGACAGGTTTGCTTCTATCCCTCCCCCCATCCATTGCATGTGTATACCACATTTTATTTATCCATTCATCTGTTGATGGTCACTTGAGTTGCTTCCACCTTTTGGTTATTGTGAATAAGGCTGCTATGATCCTGGGGACAAAGGAGTTTGCTGTCCCTTCTCTGGTGGTTTAAGGATTTTGCTCTAATGAAAGAAGGGCCAAGAGATGTAGGTGGTGTTTTTGCCTTTCCCTCAACAGGCAATCACCTCTTATGCCACCAAGGCAGCCTCTGTCTAATCTACTGTCATGCCCCCAGTCTTTCTTTTGAGCATCCTATAATGGCCCATGGAGAAAATCCTGCAAATAAACATAAACTCCCTTTGTGTTTGGGGCTGCCACTTATTCTAAACTGATCCCCAAGTCCACTCTCAGCCTTTAGTAATAAGTGAAAATTTTAGCTGATTTCTTCTTAATAGATATCTTTTTTCTTCAGTACTCTGCCACCTGTGAAGCAATTTGTGTATCCCTTCTCTCCTCAGAGGGGCTTGTCACCTTTCGGATTTCAGGTTATTTGGTTGCCTTGTGACCTACGTTCTCTGAAGGATTAGAGAAAACTTAGGATTTTTAAAGTTATTTGACTTTTTCTTATTTTTAGGATAAGAGTGATGTTCCCTTTCAGTTTCTACGCCCTAAGTGGAAGCAGACCTCCCACTAATGCTTTTTTTCAGCATAGGTATGACCTTAGTTATTTAAAAACCATGAAGAACAGGAATTATTTTCACAGAGCCTAGTGCAGGGGATGCAAGTTAGTGGTCCACAGGTTTCATATTAATACATAGGCTTCTAGATTATCTTGACAATTGTAAACATCTGACTTACTTGCACTACATTTACTGGCCTTTCATGGGGCATGGGTTTTCCCACTGTCTGTTGTGCCTGGAATGATACAGGCAATACTAATCACTCCATCACTATGGGGTAGACCATTCTGACCCAAGTCAGCTCATGAGAGTTCTCTTGGAACTGCGACTGAGCATTGTTCTATGCAAATCCCAAGCCACAAACCAGAATGTGACACATAAGAGTCAACTGCTTCGGGCTTGGATATCCCTTCACATCATACATCCCTTGGACCAGAGCTAGGAGTTCCACATGGTTGTCTGAAGTGGCTGCAGAATTACATATGTGAAACGTCTTCGCCATCAGATAAGCAACCAGGATGCCAATTTCTTAGGCTCACCAGAAAGCACATAGCCTGTGGTGGTCCCTCCAAAAGTTAGACATTACTCCTCTGGGAAGAGATGTTGAACAATAATGGTTGAGCCTTGGGCCCTGGGCAAGTGCTTCAACTCTGGCCTTAAGCCAAGGCCAGCAAATTTAGCCTTCCTCTCAGAGGCTGGTGTGTTCCTCCCCCAGACTCATTCCAGCATCTCTTAGAATGACACCTAATTGTTACCAGAATTACGGGGACTTTATCACAGGTAAGGCCTGCAGATCTGTGGGTGTGCTGCCTCAGGGTGCAGTTCCCTTTTGGGGGGGCAGGGGAAAGTTTCCCAGTACTGAACTGGATTGGGTAGAATTGTTTCCTTAAGCAGGAAGTGCATGTCATTCAAGGAATGAGGGCAAATGAAGGCAAGGAAAGGCACCAAGGTCCACATGAGAGAAGCAACATCATGAGACATGTCTAAGGGGAGGATGCTGGACTCTGATCAGGAAACCAGACTTGATGCCTCCGGGTGAGGGGATTGTGAGCTAACTGGAGGGTGTGAGGCACGACTAGAAAAGGGATTCAGGATGAAGAAGGGTTCAGAAGGTTTTAGGCTCAGGAGGAATCCAGCCTGCCTGACATGGCAATACCTTTTACTTCCCAAGGGGAAGCTGACCAAGTACTTGAGCACCTAAAAACTGAACATCCTTAAAGCAGTCACATTCCCTACTTGGTTCTCCCACCAATTCTGCAGACACAAAGAGCTATTTTGAAAATGTTCAGGGTTAAAAAGAAAGACATCAAACAAGTGGAAGTTCAAAAGAGCACTTCTAAGTTCATGAAAAATAAGATTAATCAGCCGAAGTAAGAACTTTTTAAAAGAAAAGAATCAGAACTTCTTCTCTTACAATAAAGCTTGGACCTCTTAGCAATCATGACTCTGATTGCAAGGATCTCGCTCAAGTGCCTGGAGAGTCTTTTACTGTTAAGGAATGGGAGAGCAGCAGCACTTCAGATAGAAGAATTAGAGAATTTAGCCTGGTCTAAACTGGCCCAGACAAAGGCCATACAGAGTGTTCACGCTGAAGTCAGCATCAAGTTTGTTGTTGTTGTTGTTGTTTTGTTTCTTAGGAGAAAAATCATTATTTTTAATGTATACAACTAATTCATAATCATTGAAATAATTTGCCTGCAAAATACACAAAATTATAAAGAATAACACAAATCCCATATCCCATAATCCACAGATGGTTTAAATTTTAATTATTTTTCAGGTTTTTTCTATGAATAGATAACTATATTTTTCTCCTTACAAATCAGGATTAAATTGTATAAAAAGTTGTTTCCTGTTCTTTTCATTTACTAAATCATGACCAGTTCTCCATTGCTTTAATTATTCCTTGAAACATACTTTATAATGGTTCAATAATGTTCCTTTTTATGGATATGTCATAATTTATTTTAATATTTTAATTGATCAATTAGGTTGTTTAATTTTCATTATTATAACATACTTTATAATGGTTCAATAATATTACTTTTTATGGATATGTTATATTTATTTTAATATTTTTAACTGATGATCAATTAGGTTGTTTAATTTTTCATTATTATAACCCAATAAACATCTGTGGGCATGATTTTTGTACATCTCTCTGATCATTTCTTTAAGAGGCATTCCAAGAATATTAAAGTAGAGGGCTTCTCGATAGTCACTCTTAACTTACTTTCCAAAAAGGTCATATTTGCTTATATTTATACCGACAATATATGAGCATGCTAGTTCATGAATCATAAGCCAAAGCTGAGCATAAAAAAATGGAATCTAGCTGTTTTGTTTTGTTTCTTTGATTATTAGTTGTACATTTCTTCATGTGTTTCTTGAATGTCTTCTTTCTATAAATTATTTTGAGCCATTTACAAATTTTTCATATGAGAGTAAGCCACTTTGCTTTAATTTTGATGTTTAATTTTTTTTTTTTTTAGGGATGGGGGAATGAACCCTGGACTTAGTATATGGGAAGCTGGCACTCAATCACTGAGTCACACATCGGCTTCCCTAAGGTGTTTTTTTTGTTTGCTTTATTGTTATTGTTGTTGTTTTGTTTTTCAGGAGCCACAGAGAACAGAACCCGGGCCTCCCATGTAGTAGTCAGATGCTTAACTGCTTGACCCACAACAGCTCCCTAATGTTTAATTTTGATATTTAGTTTGGCAGGACCCAAAAACAATCCTAAAGAGGAACTCATGATGTTAAAAGCCTTTTGGTTTATAGTTTTAAACTTCCCAAGCGTCCCAAGGATTCACTTGAAGGAAAATGTGATGGGCAGAGGTAGTCTTTTTAGGGCAAAGTCTTTCAAAGTATGGCCCTTTGACTCCGTGCATTAGAATCAAGGGGAGGGACAGGTATTTAAATTACAGATTCCTAAACCCCAACCCCAGAAACACAGAATCAGCACCTCTGACTGCTGGACCCAAGAACCTGTATTTCTAATAATCTCTCAATATGCATCATATGCAGCTCAAATTTGAAAACCACAGTGACTATTGAAAATAAACCTGATATTCCCTATGCTTTAGAAACAAAAGAGAAATCCAAAGAAAAGTAAGCCAAAACATTGAAGGGAAATTGAGTGACACTTAGGTCTTGTACTTACCGTTCTTTTGTCTTCTTGACCTCCATTTTTTAAAACTTGTTTAATACAGTATCACCCATATTCCTCTTAATGGATACACTAAATCTCCCAAGTTAGAAAAATTATAGCCATCCTTCTGTAACTTGTCCCCTTGCCTCTTACAGGAGGCTACTGTATAAACTAACTGCTATATATATGCATATAAGTATATAACTGTTAATTTTATCTATAAAATGCCTTTAAATCTCTCCTTTCTTCTCTGTCACCACCTTAGTTCATCCCCATATATTCCTCTCTTCTTTCATCTCTCCTGTTTATTCTCTCCCAATCTCTATCTTCACCCATCCCAAAGCTACACCAAGTAAGCATATATTCTAAATAATGTCTCCAGAAGCTTCTGCTTGCTATGCAAAAGTTTCTAAATCACTATCCTTCCATCACTCCTCTTCCAATTTTTTTTGCAGCCCCTATATTCTTTCTAGTAGAGGGTTGAGAAACTGGGAGCCTTAGAGCAATTGAAGGACTGGAGACTACCAGGGAAGTTAAGATAAAGGTCTATAGACATAACAGAATGAAGTATAAGGGACAGCTGTGACCACAGTTCAAGCTCCCAGAGGACGAGCAGCTAGCTCTGCGTGACTTTATTTCTTCGGTGGGATGCTGAAGTGTCAGATAGGTCAAGGACATGTGAGGCAGGTTATGGAATGGGTCATCTGCACAGACCCTGTGGTAACTCAGGTGTATGCTATTATTCACAAATAGAGCCAGACAGTATGAACGACCCAGGATAACTTTTCTCCATTCCTGGAAAAGCAATGTAAAGCAAAGGACAAAAGATTACTGTTTTGTTCCTCCCAAGAAAAAAGAAATGATTTTGATGGATTTGGTTGGACATTCAGAAGCCAAGTCAAACTGTGTATGTAATTGTTTTGTAAAGGTGCTAGGACTTAATTTTCAGATCTGGAATAAGAGCAGATGGTGGCTGGTGGCACAAGTCACAATGGTTTCCATGACAACAGGATTGGGTCTTAGTCATCCTCCCATCCTCCACAAAAACCGACTGCAGATTTTCTCAAAAGGTGCTTATTAAACATTTGATAAATGAATGATGAATTAGTGTGGTATGAGTGAGTTATAATTAAAGTTGCCGTTCTTTAGCTAGCCTAAAAGATTTTAAAGCAACAATAATTACTAAATTTACACATATTTTGCATAATTTTCATATTAATTCAACCTGAAAACAAACTACATACTCCCATTTCTGCTGAATAACCCTATCCCATATCCTGTTCCCTATTGTGGAAGAAGTAGTTCATATTTGGTTAAAAGAACCTTAAAGGGAGGGGGTAGATGTACTGTGCTGCATTTGTGTTTCTCCATCAGCTAGAAACAGTTTTATCCGCTCTCGAGGCCCTCCCCGCCCCTTCTGGGGCTCTGTTCAGCCTCTCACGCGCAAACGCCAGTTTCTTTCCCAACCCCCCCCCCCCCCCACACACACACACACACACACCCCCACCCCACCTCTGCATCCCTCTTTCCGCGCAAAGGCTGCAGCGGCGGCGGGGCGGGGACCAAGGGCACAAAGGCCTGGGTAGCTGGCGTCTCGTTGCCCTTGGTAACCACTGAGCTGAGTCTCGTTACCCTTCGACCCTGGAATTACAGAGTAAACAGGGCCTCCATTGGTTTGCCGGAGAAGCCAAGCCAATCGGAGAAGAGGTTATAGGGAGGCGGGTGAAAGAGGTTGTAGGGGGTAGGCAGATAGGGTTAGAGGCATCCGGTGAGGCTAGAACCCTCAGCGTGGTCGGTTGGAGAAAATATGTCTGTCCGGAGGCACATTGGGAATCCCGAGGTGAGGGTTAGGTTCGGACCCGAGAGCCGAAGGGGGCGGGCGGACCGGAAAAGGCTCCACGTGGGCAGGGAAGAGCTGCCAGCGACTTCCGCCTCCGGGAAGGCGGGAAGTGGCCGGAGTGAGGAGGGGGTCTGGAGCGGAGGGATGGAGGCGGGGCGGGCCTGCGAGAGGGGGGCTGCCAAGTTATTCCTCCTGTCGGGAGAATAGTTCATCTCGCGAATGTTTTCTGTGCTCCAATATTTGTCGCTGCGAGGAGCGAAGTACGTAAAGACACCGTCCCATCCCTCAAAGAGCTTACAGTCTAGGAGTGGCTATAAGTTACAAAGTTTAAATACAAAGGAAGCGCAGAACACTAGTGGAAGGAAATGAAGAGGAACCCTTAGTTCTGATTGTGGAATGTAGGAAGAGCAGACCAAGACTCTTGAAAATGGGACAACATGTAATACTCCTTTTACCCTTTTTCTTTCCACATGTATTTCACGCCTAGTGCCGTGCAGCATTTGTGGTAATTTAATCTAAGAAAGTACTTATTTAACTCCTGTCATGCAGTAGGTGCTGAAAATACAAAGAATAAGACAAGGCCTCTATCTCTTAATTCAGTAGTGACAGAAACTTGTAAACAGAATTTGAGTACCGTGTTGTTGAGGAGCAAGATGCGAGAGCACAGATGAAAGTTAGGGGCTCCACTGAGGGAGTAAAAAGACTTCTAGAAATGGCCTGAAATGATAGGGCTATCAGTCAGGTGAAGAAGCTTCTTAAGGATAGAGAACAAGGGGAGAAGTTGTGAAACATTGAGGAAGTGCTGAACTCTTAAAAATTCCTTGTAGGAATCTGCACAGAAGTAGAAATAAAGTCTTGAAGGGTCTTTTGTGATGTGCTTAATTAGCCTTTACACCGAACAAGAGTTGCAGATTTGTATGTCCATGGAAGGACATTCTCGGAATCCTATGTTGAGAACGTGTGTGAGGCTCAGCCTGAGCTCTGCAACAAAGTGCTATGGTGAATTAGTAATGGCTCCCTTGGTGGGAAGGGGAGATGTGGAGAGTGACAGATTGACCGCCACATAACTGTCTTCCCTGCTGGTCATAATTTGAGAAGCTTTTGAAGAGTTTTTAGTAAGGTAGACTTATAGTCAGGTTTGCATTTCAAGTGAATGGCTCTAGCCATACTATGAAGGATGCTCTTGAGGCCAGGGCTGCAGACAGGGAGATTGGCTAGGTGCTTATGACACAGACCTAAACTAAGGTCATGGAAGTAGGGACATCATTGAAAAGAAATAAATATTTAGGGAGTAAAATCATCAATATTGATTGAATTTGAGAGATAAGAACATGATGGATGATTTAGGTTTCCAGCTTGGGCTACTCATTGCTGCTCATCATACATAATGAGATCAAGAATTCTCGAGAAAGCAAAGGAAGAATAGTCTTAAGGGGGCAAGGAGCATGGAAGCCCTATGTGATTATACTTTTGTGCCCTAGACAACAATATCTGGCTTACTCTTTTGTTTTGGTGCAGCACAATTTCCAATAGCTTCTTGAGAAAAGAGTGCAAAGGAAGTATTTTTAATTCATGTCTAAAATGTTAGACATGTCTAAAACTGTTTTTTTTTTCTACCCTCATTTATTTACTTGAGAGTGGTTGAGTATAGAATTCTTGATTGGAAATCGTCAGCATATTGAAAACATGTTTTATGGTCTTCTAGCATCCAGTGTTGCTGTGGAAAAGTCCAAACCCGTTCTGTTCCTTTGTACATCAGTTGTATTTTCTTCTCTGGAAGCTTGTAGAGTCTTCTCTTTGTTCCCAGGGTTATGACATTTCACAAAATTATACCTTTCTGTAAGTCTGTTTTCACCATTTGGGTGGGCACCAGAAACTCATGTATCTTTGCATTTTGGAAAATTATCTTGAATTTTGTTGTTGATTTTCTCCCTTCTTTTGCTTGAACTCGTTGTTTTGATGTTGCACCTATATAACTAATTTACTTAACTTTTGTCTCCTGTTTTCCACATTTTTGTCTTTTCGTTCTTCCTTCTGGGAGATTTCTTCAACTTTATCTTCTAATCCTTCTATTCAGGTTTTACTTTCTGCCATCATGTTTTTAATTTTTAAGAGCTTTATTTTGTATTTTGATGTCCTTTTCAAAAACTTTATATTTTGAGGTAATTATAGATTCATAGGAAGTTGCAAAAAATTCAGTCCCATGTATTATCTCTCAATAATTATAACTATCGTTCAGCATCAAAACCAGAATATTGACATTTGTACATTTTATCACATGTGTAGACTTTTTAAACTACTACAGCAATCAAGATGCAGAACAAATCGATCACCACAAACATCTGTCATGCTACCGGTCTCAGGTTACATCCACTTCCCTCCCCCTCACCATCTTTTAACCCTAGAAACCACTATATTCTTCATCACTAAAATTTTGTCATTTTGAGAATGAATAAATGGAATCATACAATATGTGACCTTTTGAGAATGGCCTTTTTCATTCAGCATTAAACCCTTGAGATATATCCAAGTTGTTACATGTATCAATAGTTCATTCCTTTTTATTGCTGATTAGTATTCTATGGTATGGATGTAGGACAGTTTGTTTAACCATTCAACTATTAAAGGACATTTGGGTTGTTTCCAGTTTTGGACAATTAAAAAGATATACAGGTCTTTGTGTAGACATAAAATTTCATTTCTCTTGGAAAGGTGCCCGGAAGTACAATTGCTAGGTTGTGTGGTAAAAGTGTTTAGTTTTTATAAGAAACTGTCAAGCTGTTTTCCATAGTGGCTGTAACATTTTACAACCCCACAAGCAGTGTATGAGAGATCTAGTTTTTGCACATCCTTGGCAATATTTGGTATTGCCAGTAATTTTTATTTTAACTGTTCTAATAGCTATGTAGTAACATCTCACCGTGGTCTTAATTTGTACTTCCCTAATGGATAGTGATGTTGTACATCTTTTAATGTACTTATTTGCCATCCATATATCCTCTTCATTAAAATGTCTCTTTGTGTCTTTTGCCTATTTTCTAAATGAATTGTTTGGTTTTTATTATTGTTGTGTTTTGATAGCTGTTAGATATTTCAGATATGAGTCCTTTGTCACATGAGTAGTTTCTAAATATTTTCTGTCTATAACTTGTCTTTTCGTTGCCTTAACAGTGTTTCATAGAGCAAGTGTTATAATTAAAACAAGAAATTTTTGACAGTTTTGTTGAGGTATAATTCACATTCCATAAAGTCACCCATATTTAAAGTGCACATACCAGTCTGTGGATTTTATATTACTCAGAGTTGTACAACCATTATAACAGTCAACTTTAGATTATTTGTAGCCCTGTACCCCTTAGCTATCCAGCTCCCAAGCACTGACAGCCAATAATCTTCTGTCTCTATAGATTTGCCTATTATGTACATTTCATATAAAAAGAATCATGCACTATATGGACTTTTGTCACTTTCTTCTTTTTCAAGTTTCATCCTTATTCTATCATGTATCAGTACTTCATTACTTTTAACAACCAAATAATATTCCATTGTATTCATATACCACATTTTATCCATTCATCAGTTGATGAACATTTGGGTTGTTTCCACATTTTGGCTATTATGAATAATGCTGCTATATTTGTGTACAAGTTGTCTATGGACGTATGCTTTCATTTCTCTAGGTTTTTTTTTAGATTTTTTTTCTGTATAAGTCTCAGTTTCCTCAAAATCACTGTTTTTCTTTTTGTTTTGTTGATGTTTTCAGGCTCTTTTTAATCCTCAGTTATGTTTTTGAGTGGAAGACTTAAAAATGATTGAGATCTCTGTAAATTTTGGGGGAGGGACCTGCTGGTGGTGAGCTTATAGGATGATCTCATTGGGCAGTGATTGGGGGACTCTTCCTCCCATATCTGTACTTTTATCTCTTTCTACTCAGGCTGGTCATTTTCCCCAGAGAACTTCTCCAATCTCCTCAGATTAAAAGCCCAGTTAAATTCCTGGAGGGACTTGGGCTGGGGACTAAATCTCAACATAAGTATGCAGCATTCACTTAAAACCCTATTTTCAATAATGATATCCCTGCCCTCTACTGTGTCTGGAGATCTCCCATTCCAGAAACCCTTCCCAGGAAATAAATCTATAGGTATCTGCCCAGGTGGGGAAGGGGCAATCACCCAGTGGCACAGAAAGGAGAATAGATTTGGAGAGCCAATTACTCCTCAAAACAGCCATCTTAATTTCAGTCCCTCCTTTCACACACCCTTGCCCCACCTCATCTCCTACTCCCACCTCTGGAGGCACCTGGGACTGTCAATTCTAATCCTTTTAAGAGTTGTGCCTGGCTTTCCCTATTGCCAACTTAGGCTTCAGCTTTCTCTAGTCATTCAAGATATTTTGACTAGTTGATCTGCTTTCTAGCCTCTAGAAATCTATTGCTGTCACTTCTCTATCTCTGTCCTTGAGGCTTTATGCCCTTGAAATATGCTTTACTGGAGTTTTATTGAAGTTTTGGGAAGAAGTGAAATTAGATGCATTCATTCAATATGCCATCTTTACTCCATAGGTCATAATCTTTAATTATTTTCTTTGCTTGCTTGTTTTCTGGCATCCACACAAGAACATAAAGTAGGGGCCTTGACTGCATTGTCCCAATGCCTGATAGTTGCTACATAAATATTTGTTGAATGAGTAAATGAATATATGTTGGAAACTCAGAGGAGATGCCAAGGCTAGAGTTCATTATTTGGCAATTAGAAGCATATAAATGGAATTAAGCCTACACGTTTGGCCCATAGAGAGTTTATGGATTAAGAAGATGGAGTCCTGGGAACAGAGCATTTAAGTGAATGACATATTACTGAACCATATGTCATTGGAGAATCTGGAGAGAGATATCCCTGAAGCAAAGGGAATAGAAAGTGAAGAAGATAGGGATATATAACAGTGTCAAATGGTACAAACTATATGATCAACTCAGTTAAGGACAGAAAAGTATATGTGACAATTAGGGATCTCTAATATTAGCTGTCACAGGAACTGCAGTAGAACGGTGGGGACAGTAGCTGTATTGCAGTGGGTTAAGGAGTAAGTGTAGATTTTTTTCCCCATGGAGATTGATTGGAAAAGAAAAAGTATGTAGTAGTATTCCAATTACATATTGGTTGGTGATGAATCATCCTCTAATTTAGCGGCTTAAAACAACAATAGTTATTTTATTCTCTCTCATGGTTCTGGAGGATGACTGGGCTCAAATAGGTGGTTCTCGCTTGGGATCTCATGCGGTTTTCCAGAGAGTTGGTAGCTGGGGCTACAGTTATCTTGAAAGTTTCTTCATTCGTATGTGTGGCAGTTAATGCTGTTGGCTGGAAGCTGAACTGGGGCTGTCGGCCATACTACCTGCACATGGTCATTTCCATGTAGCTGGCTTTCCTCACTGTGCGGTGGCTGGGTTGCAAGTGTCCCATGAAAATCAAGCAGAAGTTGTTTTGCCTTTTGTGATCTAACCTTAGAAGTCATATAGCCGTACTTCCACCATAGTCTTAGGCTCACCCTGATTCCAGGGAAGAGACCATAGGCCCCATCTATAATAGAAGTATGAAAGTTACAGTGTGGATGGGATGGGAAATATTGAGGCCATCCTGATAAATATTATCTGCCACAGATGGTAGCTGCTGCGAGAGTGGAGGCTGCTGCACATGCCAACATGGATCAAGGTTGGTGTTTGAGATCAGTGTGCCTTGACCAGATTAAATTCCCCTTTTTAGAGAATGTTCCCCATTTGAAAGACCTGTTTGTTTTCTAGAGAACTTAAAGGTTTGTAGAAAAATCATGTGGAAAATATAGAGCTCCCCTACAACTCCTATCCCCACCGCCCCCCCACATACCATTTTCCCTATTTTTAACACCGTTCCCAACCCCTGGCAATCTGTATTCTAGTTCCAGTCTCTCTGAATTTGCTTATTCTAATTATTTCATATTAGTGATAGGATACTACATTTATATTATGTCTCACTTATTTCACTCGACATGATGTCTTCAAGGCTCATCCATATTGTTGCATTTATCAGAACTTCATTCCTTTTTTTCTTTTTTCCTCTCCCTTCCCCATCGCCTCCCCAGTTGTCTGCTTTCTGTGTCCATTCCCTGTGTGTTTTTCTATGTCCTCTTGTATTCTTGTCAGTGGCATCAGGAATCTGTGTCTCTTTTTGTTGCGTCATCTTGCTGCATCAGCTCTCCATGTGTGCGGCGCCACTCCTGGGCAGGCTGCACTTTTTTTGCATTGAGAGGCTCTCCTTTCAGGGTGCACTCCTTGCACGTGGGGCTCCCCTACGCAGGGGATACCCCTACATGGCACAGCACTCCTTGTGCATATCAGCATGGCACTCCTTGTGCACATCTGCACTGCATGTGGGCTAGCTCATCACATGGGTCAGGAGGCCCTGGGTTTGAACCTTGGACCTCCCATGTCGTAGATGGATGCGCTACCTGTTGAGCCAAATCCTCTTCCCTTCATTCCTTTTTTATGGCTGAATAATGTTCCACTATATAGCTATACCACATTTTGTTTGTCCATTTATATGTTGATGAACACTGGGTTGCTTCCATTATGTGGCAGTTGTGAGCATGCCACTATGAACATCAGTATGCACATTTCAGTTTGAATCCCTGCTTCATTCCTACCAGCAATGAGTGAGTGTTCCTTTTTCTCCACATGCTCTCCAACACTTATTTTCTGCTTTTTGAATAGTAGCCGTTCTAGTTAAGTGTAAAGTGGTATCTCATTGTGGTTTGATTTACATTTCCTTAATGGCTAATGATACTAACCATCTTTCATGTGCTTTTTGTCCATTCACATATCTTCTTTAGAGAAATGTCTATTCAAGTTGTTTACCCGTGGAGGGGGAGTTGCTTGTCTTTTTGTTGTTAAGTAATAGAATTTCTTCATATATTCTGGATATTAAACCCCTATAAGATATGTAGTTTCCATATTTTTTTTCTCATTTTATCAGTTGTCATTTTACTTTCTTGATATAGTTCATTGATGAACAAAAGTCCCATTTATCTATTTTTTCTTTTGTTGCTCTTGCTTTTAGTATAAAGTATAAGAAACCATTGCCTAAAACTAGGTCCTAAGATATTTCTCTATGTTTTCTTCCAGAAATTTTATAATTTTGGTTCTTATACTTAGGCCTTTGATTCACTTTGAATTATTTTATGTGTGATGTGAAATAGGGGTTGTATTAGTCAGCCAATGGGGTGCTGATATAAAATACTAGAAATCTGTCAGCTTTTATAAAGTTTATTTATTTGGGGTAGAGGCTAACAGTTACCAGGCCATAAAGTGCAAGTTACTTCCCTCACCAAAGTCTATTGCCATGTATTAGAGCAAGATGGCTGCTGACATCTGCTTCCTCGCCTTCTTAAGGCTTCGTGGTCCCAGCTTCTTCCATTGCCAACTGTAGGCTGCGATAAGTCTCATCTCTCTCCCGGTGATCATTTCTCTCCAGGTTCAGCTGCTCTGCTCTCTTCACAAGGCCAGCTGTAAATATCAGATGAATGGCTCATCTCTCTTCCTGGGACCTCTGCTGTTTCTAACAGAGCCTTCTCTCTTTCCTCACATATCTGCCTCTCTGTGTGTTTATTTCCCAGGGCTCTAGGATCAAAACTCTGTCTTCTCCCCCTTGTTGTTTTCTCTGTGGGTCCCTGCTCCCTGAGGGGGCAAGACTCAATGACCTACTGACATGGCCCAATCAACAAAGCCCTAGTCAAAATTTAATCAAGTAAAAGTGAAGCCTCTGAATTCAATAAAGTCTAAGGGTATCACTAGCCTAGAGGAACTAACCAGTTTACAAACATAATCAGTATTTTTTGGAATTCATCAATAAAATCAAACTGCCACAGGGGTCCATCTTCATTCTTTTGCATATGGATATCCATTTTTCCCAGCATAATTTGTTGAAGAGAATATTCTTTCCCCATTAAGTGGACTTGGCACCCTTGTCAAAAATCAATTGGCAATAGATGTAAGGGTTTTTTTCTGAACTCTCAATTCAATTCCATTGGTCTATATGTCTGTTGTGTTGCCAGTACCATGACGTTTTCATTACTATAGCTTTGTCACAGTCTTTAAAATTGAGAAGTGTGAGTCTTCCAAAGTTATTCTTTTTCAAGATGGTTTTGGCTATTTGTGGCCCATTACTCTTCCATATGAATTTTTTTTTTCCCCATATGAACTTGATGATTGGCTTTTCTGTTTCTGCAAAGAAGGCTGTTGGAATTTTGATTGGGGTTATTGAGTTTATAGAGCACTTTGGGTAGTATTTTAGTTTGCTAAATTCTGCCAAAGCAATATCCAGAAATGAGTTGGCTTTTACAATGGGATTTATTAGGTTAAAAGCTTACAGTTCTAAGGCTGTGAAAATGTCAAAATTAAGACATAATCAGAGATGCTTTCTCACTGAGTAGCAGCTGTGGCCATTAGGCACATGGCAGGACACAAATCCTAATCTGCTCCTCTCCCCTCACTTCTGGGCCTTGTTGCCTTCAGCTTTGGGCTTCTTCATCTGTGGCTTTTCTCTCCTGCATTCATCAGCTTCTGGAGGATTCTGTCTGTCTTTGCGGCCTTTTTTCTGTGTCTACAGCTTTTTATTACTCCATATTTAAAGGACTCCAGAAAGAGGATTAAAACCTACCCTGGGCCATGCCCTATTGAAGTAATCTAATCAAAGGAAGTTCCCTTAAGTGAATCTAATCAAAAGGTCCCATCTACCGTAGGTTTGCACACAGGAATGGCTTGACTTTAAGAAAGGGATTTCCTGGGTCCTCAAAAGACTTGAACTGGGAAATGGACTTGACCCAGTGGTTAGGGCGTCCATCTACCACATGGGAGTTCAAACCCCGGGCCTCCCTGACCTGTGTGGAGCTGGCCCATGTGCAGTGCTGATGCGCGCAAGGGGTGCCGTGCCACGCAGGGGTGTCCCTCGCATAGGGGAGCCCCACGCGCAAGGAGTGCGCCCCTTAAGGAGAGCCACCTAGCGCAAAAGAAAGTGCAGCCTGCCCAAGAATGGTGCCGCACACACGGAGAGCTGACACAGCAAGATGACGCAACAAAAAGAAACACAGATTCCCGTGCCGCTGACAACAACAGAAGCACACAAAGAAAACGCAGCAAATAGACACAGAGAACAAACAACTTGGGTGGGGGGGAGAAGTGGAGAGAAATAAATAAATAAATCTTTAAAAAAAAAAAAAAGACTTGAACTACCACAGGTAGAATCGAAGTCATAATGTTTATTCTTCCAACCCATGAACATGGAATGCCCTTCAATTTTTTTAGGTATTCTTTAAATTTTTTAGCCGTATTTTGTAGTTTTCCCTGTATAAGTCCTTTATACCTGTTTTAGTTTCCTTGGCTGCTCAAGCAAGTACCATGCAATGGGTTGGCTTAAACAATGGTAATTTATTAGCTCATGGTTTTGAGGTTAGGAAAAAGTCCAGATCAAGGTGTCATCAAGGGAAGCAGACTTGGCCCAATGGATAGGGCATCCGCCTACCATATGGGAGGTCTGCAGTTCAAACCCTGGGCCCCCTTGACCTGTGTGGAGCTGGCCCATGCGCAGTGCTGATGAGTGCCATGCCACGCGGGGGTGTACCCTGCATAGGGGAGCCCCATGTGCAAGGAGTGTGCCCCGTAAGGAGAGCTGCCCAGCGCTAAAGAAAGCGCAGCCTGCCCAAGAATGGGCCACACACACGGAGACCTGACCCAGCAAGATGATGCAACAAAAAAAAAACACAGATTCCCTGTGCCGCTGATAAGGATAGAAGGGGTCACAGAACACACAGTGAATGGACACAGAGAGCAGACAACTGGCGGGGTGGAGGGGAAGAGGAGAAAGAGAAATAAAAAATAAAAATCTTTTAAAAAAAGGAAAGAGAAAGGTGTCATCAAGGTGATAGAAGACTGGCATTCTGAGGCTGGCTACTGGTGAACCTTGGTCCTGGGCTCCTCTGTCCCCTGGTAGTGTACATGGTGGCTTCTCCAGGCCTCTCACTTCTCTTCTGGGATCCATTTATCTTCAGCTACTTGCTTCCCATGGCTTTCTCTCTTACCTGTCTGAATATCATTCTGCTTATAAAAGACCCCAGTAATAGGATTAAGGCCCATCCTGATTGAGTTGGGCCATGGCTTAACTGATATTACCGTATTAAAAGGCCCTGCTGGGAAGTGGACTTAGTCCAATGGATAGGGCATCCACCTACCACATGGGGGGTCTGCGGTTCAAACCCTGGGCTTCTTTGGCCCGTGTGGAGCTGGCCCATGCACAGTGCTGATGTGCACAAAGGGTGCCCTCCATGCAGGGGTGTCCCCCATGTAGGGGGGCCCCACACGCAAGGAGTGCGCCCCGTAAGGGGAGCCGCCCAGCATGAAAGAAAGTGCAGCCTGCCCAGGAACGGTGCGACACACACGGAGAGCTGACACAAGATGACACAACAAAAAAAGAAACACAGATTCCTGGTGCCACTGATAAGGATAGAAGCAGTCACAGAAGAACACACAGCGAATGGACACAGAGAGCGGACAACAGAGTGGGGGGGTGGGAAGGGGAGAGAAATAAATAAATAAAAGGTCTTGCTTACAGTGGGTTCACAGGAACAGGAATGAATTTGGTTTAAGAAAAGGTTTTTCTGAGGCACATATCTCCAAACCACCACAATATCCTTGGTTAAATTCCTAGATTTAGTTGTAATTGTAAGTGGAATTTTTTACTTGATTTCCTCCTCAGGTTGTTCATTACTAGTGTATAAAAACAGTACTGATGTTTTGCATGTTGATTTTGTACCCTACCACTTTACTGAATTCATTTGCTCAAGTATCTTTCTTGTGGACTTTTCAGGATTTTCTATGTATAAGAATATGTTATCTGCAAACAGAGAAAGGTTTGGTTACTCCTTTCCAATTTTTTCTTTTTCTTGCCAAATTGTTCTGGCTAGAACTACCAATACACTGTTGAATAACAGCAGTGACAGAGGGCATCCTTGTCTTGTTCCTTATCTTAGAGGGAAAACTTTCAGTCTTTCACCATTGAGTAAGATGTTAGTGGAGTGTTTTTCATATATGCCCTTTATCATGTTGAAGAAGTTTCCTTCTATTCTTAGTTTTTAAAGTGTTTTTTATCAAGAAGGGATGCTGGATTTTGTCAAATGTCTTTTCTGCATCAATTGAGTTGGTTATAGGTTGTTGTTGTTTTTTTCTGCTTTGTTCTATAAATGTATTGTATTAATTGATTTTCTTATGTTGAACCACCATTTCATACCTGGGATAAGTCCCAGTTGATAATGATATATGCCTTTTAATGTGGCATGGGATTTGCTAGTATTTTGTTGAGGACTTTTCTATCTGTCTTCATGAGGGATATTTGTGATATTCTTTTCTTATGATGTCTTTATCTGGCTTTGGTATTAGGGTTATGTTAGCCTCATAGAATAAGTTAGGAAGTTTTCCCTTCTTTTTGATATTTAGGAAGAGCTGGAGCACAGTTGGTGTTACTTCTTTTAGTTATACATAGTATCCTTATAATTCTTTCTATTTCTGTGGGGTCGGTAGTAATGTCCCCCTTTCCTTTTATTTCAGTTATTTTCATCCTGTTTTCTTTGTCAGTCTAGCTAAAGGTTTGTTGATTTTTTTGCTCTTTTCCAAAAACCAACTTAATTTTTTACTATTAGAGAAGTTGTGGATTTATAGAATAATCCATGCATAAAATACAGGATTCCCATAAACTACTATACCACCAACAGTTTGCATTGGTGTGGTGGAACATTTGTTACAATTGATGATAGAAGTTTTTTCATGATTGTAATATTGTTTTTAAACAGTCGTTATCTTTGTTAAAATTGATGAAAGATTATTAAAATGGTGTTATTACCTATTGTCCATAGTTTACATTAGGTGTATTTGCTCCTATATGCTACCCTATTATTAACAACTTATATTACTGATGTGCATTTATTATAATTCATGAAAGAACTTTCTTGTACTATTAATTGTAGTACATCTTCTATAATAGGGTTACTGTGTTATACACATATGTTTTATCTTTTAATTTTTATTCTAGTCACGTATATGACCTAAAGTTTCCTATTTTAGCCACATTCACTTATATAATTTAGTGCTGTTATGTACAACTGCAATAATGTGCTGCCATCGCCACCATCCATTTCCAAACCTTTACAACCAACCTAAATAGAAATTCTGTACAAATTAAGCATCAATTCCCATTCTTTAACCCCAGCGTATCTCCTGGTAACCTATATTCTAGATTCTAACTCTATGAGTTAGCTTATTATAATTAGTTCATATCACTTCATACCATATTTATCCTTTTGCATCTGGCTTATTTCACTCAGTATAACATCCTCAAGATTCATCACATTGTCACATGTATCAGGACGGCATTCCTTTTTATGACTGAATAATATTGCACTGTATGTATATACCACATTTTGTTTTATCCATTCATCAGTTGATGGACACTTGAGTTGCTTCTACTCTGGCAATTATGAATAATGCTATTGTGAACATTAGTGTGCAAGTATCTGAGTCATGCTTTCAATTTTTCTGGGTATATACCTAGTAACAGGATTGCTGGGTCATATGGCAGTTCTATACGTAGCTTTCTGAGGAAATGCCAAACTGTTTCCACAACAATTGTTCCATTTTACATTCCCATGAGCAAGGAATAATAGTCTTGCTAGTGAGTGTGAAATGGTATCTCATTTTGGTGTTGATTTGCATTTAATAGCTAGTGATGTTGAGCATCTTACCCTTACTGATAATCTTCATTTCTTCACACTACTCCAAGCTGTTTCCTTTCAACCTGCAGAACTCCCTTTAGTAATTCTTGTAAGGTAGCTTTTTTGTTGACAAATTCTCTCAGATTCTGATTACCAGTGAATATTTTAAACTCTTCTCATTTTTGAAATGTAGTTTGCCTGGATAAATAGTTTTTGATTGGCAGTTTTTCTCTTTCAGTACCTTAAATATGAAAATACTACTGCCTTCTTGCCGTCATGGTTTCTGTTGAGAAATCAGTACTTAATCTTATTGAGGATCCCTTGTATGTGACAAGTCTCTTTTCTCTGGCTGCTTTCAGAATTTTATCTTTATTTTGGCATTTGGCATTCTGATTAGTATGTGTCTTGGAATAGGTCTATTAGAATTTATTCTTTATGGAGTTGGTTGTACTACTTGGATATGTAACGTACATGTCATTCAGGAGAGTTGGGAAATTTTCAGCCATTAATTCTTCATATATTCTTTCTGCCTCTTTTTCCTTCTGTTCTCCTTCTGGGACACTCATGATGCATATGTTTGCATGCTTCGTGCTGTCACTCAAATCTTTTGAGATTTTTCTATTTTTTTCCCTTTCTGTTCTTTTGACTGCATGATTTCTATTGTCCTATCTTCTGTTTCACTGATTCTTTCTTCTGCCTGTTCAAATCTGCTGTTGTATGCCTCTAGTGTATTTTAGGGATGGAAGGTTGGGAGGGGAGTTTATTAGTCAGCCAAAGGGGTGCTGATGCAAAGTACCAGAAATCTATTGGCTTTCATAAAGGATATTTACCAAACTCTATTGCCACATGTTGAAACAAGATAGCAGGTGACATCTGCAAGGGTTCAACCTTCCTCTCCCTCTTAAGGCTCCATGGGCCCAGCTTCTTCCCATCTCAGCTATAGGCTGACATAGGGCTCATCTCTCTTCCGTTTCTTTCCAGGTTCAGCTACTCTGTTCTCTTTACAAGGTCAGCTATAAACTATCAGGCAAATGGCTCATCTCTCTTCCTGGGTCGCAGGATCAAATCTCTCCTCTTCTGTGTCTGTGGAGCTCTCTCTCCACATATGTGTCTTATTCTACGTTCTCCTTGAGTAAATGTCCATTTATATAACCCACCAAGGGGCAGAGGCTCAACCCTGCATATCCTAATGACATGGTTGAATCAAAACCCTCATCTTAACATAATCAAGTAACATAAAAACCTTTGAATTTAATACATTCAAAAGGATATCACACTGAGAGGAACAGACCAGTTTACAAACATAATTAATATCTCTTTTTGGAATTCATAAATAATATCAAACTGCCACAGGGAGGTACTGGGGCTTGAACCCAGGACCTTGTACTTGGGGACCAGGTGCTCAATCACTTCAGTTACATCCACTCCCTAGTGTATTTTTAATCTCTACTGTTGTGCCTTTCAACCTCATAATTTCTGTTGTTTCTTTTTATATCCAAATTCTTCTTTATTCTCACAAATTGTCTTCTTCATAGTTATCTCTTTATGCTTATTTTCCTTCATCTCCTTGAATTGATTTAGGAGATCTGTTTGAACTTTGATTAGTTTCTCCAAAGTTTATGTCTCCTGTGAAGTTTTAATTTGTTCCCTTGATTGAGCCATACTAAGATATGTCTTTCAATTTCTTTCCTTTGGTCTAGGCATCTGACTATCTTGATGAATTAGGTCTAAAGGTCTGTTTCTCCCTCTTCTAGGGTTTTATTGTTGACTGGCTTTATGTTAATGCTCTTCTTTGATGCTTGGTCCAACTTATTCTAGATCTTTAGAATAGCCCTTTAACTGATCAGATTTTCTTAGTTCTCCCCTGATTCTTGCTCTGGGTATATAGTACGTTTTCCCCCCACTTTTAAACAATTGTATTTGACGTTGCATTTTTCACTTAAAATACAGTGCTTATGAAATGCAATGTTATGTCTTTTCCCTGTGCATATATTCTTGAGCGAAGTATCGAGAATGTCCAGGAATTTTTATAGCAGCTGAACTTTAAACTGCCACAGAATGTGCTACAAATTTGGGTCCTTCAGTTTTTCACTGTGAAACAATGCTAAGTGTGTATGCTTATTTAATCAATATCATCAGTGATGTGTCTAGAAGAAGCACCAGGAGATGGAGGTACTCCACCACCAGAGAAGCCCCCAGGCATTCCCCCTGGCATGCTCCTTGCACTCTGGTATAACTAGGTAATGATGGGGTTGCAGACTCTCTACAGCTGTTTCTGCTGATGTTCAAACTCCTCCTCCTCTTCAGTCTGATTCTTATTGAACCAGGTGATAATTTCATTATATTTGTCAAGACTCTTCTATTTGTCCCCGTCATTGATCTTGCCTTGAAGTTTCTCATCTTCAACTGTTTCCTTCATGTTGAATGTACAGGATTCAAGCAAATTCTTAGAGTATACTTTGCCCTTCTACTTCTCATCTTCAGCTTTGTACTTCTCAGCTTCCTGGACTCATGTGCTTCATGTCTTCTTTGTTCAAATAGCTGCTGTCTTTAGTGATGGTAATCTTGTTCTCTTTTCCTGTACTCTTATCTATAGCAGAAACTTTGAGGATGCCATTGGCATCAATATCAAAGATGACTTCAATCTGAGGAACATCATGGGGGGCAGGAGGTATCCTGTGAGTTCAAACTTGCCAAGCAGGTTGTCATCCTTGGTCATGGCATAAACTTGAATGAGCACACCAGGCTGGTTGTCAGAGTATGTAGAGAGTCTGCGGCTGCTTGGTGGGAATTGTGGTATTGTGTTTGATGAGGACAGTCATGACTCCAATAGCAGTTTCAATACCAGAGGAAAGAGGAGTGACATCCAAGAGCAGCAAATCTTGAACGTTTTCAGATTTGTCTCCAGATAGGATTGCTGCCTAGACAGCTGCACCATAACAACAGTCTCGTTGGGGTTCATGCACTTGATCAGTTCTTTTCTGTTGAAGAAGTCCTGGAGAAATTTCTGAATCTTGGGGATATGAGTAGAACTACCCATTGTCATGGATCTGCTATTTGTCAGGCTTGGCCAGCTCTTTCTTCACAGGATCCAGGGTTCTACAGAACAGGTCAACATTCATTTCTTCAAATCAGGCATGGGAAATAAAGGTATTAGAAGTTGATTCCTTCATAGGGAGAATCATTCTCAATACTGGCCTGGGTGCTGGAGTAAAGAGTTTGCTTAGCTCATTCACAAACAGTATGGAGGTGGCAGACAGCTCTCTTGTCCTCACTGATGTCCTTCTTATGCTTGCACTTGAACTCAGCAATTAAATGGTTGACAATTGAAAGATCAGCACTTTTTTTCAGCACAAACCTTTTTGTCTAAGCCATAGACAACAGCAGCAACAGTTGGCCTATTGATGTTTCTGAGTATGTTGAGGCTGGCAGTGGTTCCAGCTTCTTTGGTGGCCTGATGCTGAGAGTCATTAAAATGAGCTGGCACTGTTACAAGAGTATTGGCAACAGTCTTCCCATGGGAGGCTTCCGCAATTTTCTTCATCTTTATCAGAACCATAGAGGATACCTCCTATGGATAGAAACTTTGGTCTCACCCTTGTATTCTTCTTGGATTTTGGGCCTGCCCACATCATTGACCACCATGAAGGGCTAATGCTTCTTATCAAACTGGACAACAGCATCATCAAATCTACTTCCAGTCAGACTGTGTTAGTGGGGTTCGTTGCAGCATGATTCTTTGCAGCATCACTGATCAGTTGTGTGCTATCAGTAAAGGCCATGTAGCTTGGAGTAGTTGGATTCTCCTGATCGTTTGCAATTATCTCCACTTTTCTGTGCTGGAAGACACCCACACAAGAGTAGGTGGTACCAAGATCAATGCCAATTGTAGGTCCCTGAGACCTGGTTGCTTACTGTAGGCCCAGTTCATAGAAGAAAACAGCAACCCCAAAAGCTAGTGCTGCATCCAATAAGCACAGTACCGTTTTTAAGATGGCACTTTTTGTGTAATTGCTTCACCTCCAGGAGAAAGTTTCTTTTCCTCTGTTCCTTCTCCAGGACTTTTTACCAGTTCTCTTTGTTTTTGTGCAGAATTTTCTCCCTGGCTCCTATGACTTGTTTAAAATCTCTCTTTCATTCAGTGCCCTGTGTTCTTATACTTTTGAATTGTGGGGCGCTCCTGTCTTAACAGCAGTTCAATTTAACCCTCCCCACCCTCCACCCCCCTTTTTTTTCCCTTTTCTGCCTCTGGTTTCTTCCCCATTTGGGTATCCTGTCCAGGGGAACCAGATGGGTTCAATCCAGAAAGGTGGGTCACTCCAGAAAAGTCCTGTTTGCATTTAGGTGGTCCAGCTAACAGACCCTGGCTTGAGTGAACATACCAGTTGCCAGCCCCAGTGTTACTGCGGTCTCTCCCTCTATACACCTGGGCGGTGGGGGCGGGGCACTCCTCAGTGGCTTGTGTTTAGCCCTGGGTCTCTGTTGACTGGAGTCCCTGTGCCTAGATATGCCTGGGGTTCTAATTCACTGTCCGTGGCTCTTTAATATGTATCCCAGTGGAAGGTTGAAGGGACCTGGGCTGCTGCTTCTGAGTAACTCCCTAGCTGTGTGGGATCAAGTGAGGAGTAGGGAAGTAGACTAGTAGGTCCAAAACAAAATTTCCTACCTATTATTTTTCTGTTTCTTCAGTTCAGCTTTTGTGGAGTCCTTCTGCATTCTCTACTGTCCTCAGAGTTCTAAGCAATTGGGATTTGTCCTTTTATTCAGTGAATCTCTAGGGAGGTTTTTTCAGGGATGGCTTATATCACCATATTGATGATGTCTTCCAAAAACAGCTTTTGGTTTCATTGATTCTTTTTTTTTATTATTTCATGTATCTTCTCTCTAATCTTATTTTCTTTTGCACACCATTGGTTTAGTTGACTCTCCTTTACCTAGATCCTCTATTTGTGAAGTTAGGCCTCTTACTTGAGATCTCTCCTCTTTTTTAATATAAGCATTTAGATGTAAAAAATTTCCTCTCAGCACTGCCTTGGCAATATTCCATAACTTATGGTATGTTGTGGTTTTGTTTTCATTCACCTCAAGATGTTTCCCTTGTGATTTCCTCTTTGACCCAATGGTTGTTTAAGAAAGCAGTGTTTAATTTCCACATATTCATGAAATTTCCAGTTCTCCCTCGGTTACTGATTTCTAACTTCATCCCATTGTAGTTGAGAGAAGATACCATGTATGATTTCAATATTTTTAAATTTATTCAGACTTATTTTGTGCCTTAACATACGGTCTATCCTGAAGTGCGACCCATAGGCACTAGAGAAGAATGTATATTCTGCTGTTTTGGGGGAAGTTTTCCAAATATATCCATTAGGTCTGGTTGGTTTATAGTATCATTCAAGCCTTCTATTTCCTTATTCATCTTCTGTCTGGATGTTCTGTCCATTACTGAAGGTTGTGCATTGAAATCTCCTTATTGTTATCAAATCTGTCAATATTTCCTTCATAAATTTTGGTGCTCTGCCATTGGCTGCATATATACTTATAACTGTTATGTCTGCATATAGTTGAGTAATGCTTTATAGATTCTGCCCATCTCTGCCTTTTGACTGCAGAGTTTAATCCATTTACATTTAAAGTAACTACTCATGATGCAGGACTTTCTTCTGCTATTTTGTTATTTGTTTTTTGTAAGTCTTATACCAAGACTAATAAGTGTAATTAGAAAGTCTAATGCCTACTTTCCATTTTGAGTCCCTTCTCAGTTCCTTCAGTGTTTATTTTTTAGGTATTTTCTTTGTGGCTTCCATGGGACTTAAATTTACATTCTAAATCTATAACAGTCATGTGTGTATTGATACTAACTTTAACTTCAATAGTATACACCAACAGTATTCTTATACCCCTCCACCCCCCACCCTTTGTTGTACTTGTTACATACTACGTCTTTATACATTTTATGAACAAAACCATAGATATATCATTATTTTTATGCATTTGCATTTTAGGACCGGTAAGATGTAAAAAATAGAATTACATCCCCTCTCATACACTCAATCTGCTGTTTTTGCTCCTGCCTCAATCAGTCCACTATAAACACGTTTACCAGAGCTGTCAACAAAGTCCTGGTTTGCTAAATCCAAATTCACATTTCTGAATTTGCTGATCTTTTGGTAGCACTGGCCACTTTGACCATTCCCTTCTTCTTGAAACTCTCTTTTCTTGTTTCCATGACCCACTTCTTTTGGCCTCTTCTGAGTCTCCTCTGTGGCTCCTTTTACACATATGGCCTTAAATGCTGGGTTTTCTTCTCCCTACTCTCCAGGGCAATTTTGTTGATTCTCATGGTTTAATCTGCTACCTGACAACAGTCTATGCTGACAATTCCCAAATCTTATTTTTTCTAGCCCAGATTCCTCTCTTCATCTCCAGACTCAAATAGCCAGCTGGACACTTCCATTTCGATAACCTACATTTATCCATACTTAACATATCTACAACTGAACACAGTATATTTTCCAGTATATGCTTTCTCCTGAAGTCCTTTTTTGGGGGGGGTGGGGGGCGGGGGGGAGATGGTATCACTATCCTCTCCTTATTATGCCAGTCCATTTCAAATCATATTGATTTTACATCTTAAAGACTTTTTTGAAATTCTCTCTTCCTCTTCATTCCCACTGCCACTTCCTTAGTACTACAGTTCCTCTTGCCACAGCCTTCTAACTGATTTTCTACCTCCATTCTTGACTACAATCCTATTCTCTATATTGCTGCCAGAATTCTCTTTCTAAAGTGGAAATATAATCTTAATCACTCTTCCTTAAACCTTCTCCTTGACTCCCATTATCTATACCAAAGTTTTTCAACTTCAACACTATTGACATTTTGGGCCGGCTAATTTTTTGTTGTGGAGGAGCTATCCTATCATTATAGGATGTTTAGCAGCCATCCCTGGCCTCTACCCACCAGGTGCTAGTAGCACCTCTATCTCCCATTTGTGATAACCAAAAATGTCACCAAACAGTCTCTGCCAAATGTCCCCTGAAGGAGGAGGAGCAAAATCGACTGGTCCCAACGATTGTGGTTATACAAGTATAGGAATGTTCTTCCATGAACTAGAACAAATGTATGTCATTATTAAAAAGTGTTAATAATAGGGTAGTATATGGGGAGAAATAAATACATAATGAAAATGATGGGCTGTAATTAACAGTAATATTTCAACATACTTCCATTACCTTTTTTTTTTAATTTATTTTTTGGTCTTTATTTTTTTAATGTTACATTAATGTTAACATTAAAAAAATATGAGGTCCCCATATATCCCCCACCCCCTTCACCCTACTCCTCCCCCCATAACAACAACTTCACCCTACTCCTCCCCCCATAACAACAACTTCCTCCATCATCATGAGACATTCATTGCACTTGGTGAATACATCTCTGAGCACCTCTGCACCTCATGGTCAGTGGTCCACACCATAGCCCACACTCTCCCACAGTCCACCCAGTGGGCCATGGGAGGACATACAATGTCCGGTAACTGTCCCTGCAGCACCACCCAGGACAACTCCAAGTCCCAAAAACGCCCCTATATCACATCTCTTCCTCCCATTCCCTACCCCCAGCAGCCACCATGGCCACTTTCTCCATACCAATGCCACATTTTCTTCGGTTACTAATCACAATAGTTCATGAATAGAATATCAGTAAGTCAACTCTAATCCATACTCTATTCCTCCATCCTGTGGACCCTGGAATGGTTGTGTCCACTCCACATCTGTATCAAGAGGGGGCTTAGATTCCACATGGATGCTGTGTGCAATTCTCTTGCTTTCCGTTGTAGGCACTCTTGGCTCCCTGGTGTGGTGGTTGACCTTCACCTCCATGTTAGCTGAGTGGGGTGAGTCCAATAAACCAGAGTATAGGAGTTGCAAGTCTGTTGAGGCTCAGGGCCTGGCTATCACTTGGTCAGTCCAGAGATTCAGGTCCCCTGGGTATACACTAAACCCCAACACCAACTACAGATCCGGTAAAAGTAACAGGAGAGGCTTGTGGACAAAGATCACATCTGAGTCCAGCTCCATCACACAGAAACACAAACTCCAAAGTAGGGCCAACTGACATGGCACTGAATTTCATCTGCCATGACCGTATTTCCATTAACTCTTAACAGAGGTACCTCACCAATGCTAAGAGTCAACAATAGAGGGGCATAGGGGGTTTGGGGTTTTTCTTTTTGGAGCAGTGAAAATTTCTAAAATTGATTGTAGTGATGAAAACACAACTCTGTGATTACACTGAGAGCCATTGATTGTACACTTTGGATGGATCATATGGTGCATGAATAAATGGCTTTTAAAAAATCAACAGATTGGAAACCACTAATGTACAGCATAAAATCCAAGTGTCTTAGCATGGAAACAAAAGCACTTTATGATCTGCCTCTGCCTGCCTCTCCAGCCTTCTTTTCACTACTTTTTGCCTCATATTGCCTGCTATGCTTCAGGCTCACTGCTTACTTTTAGGTCTCTTGAAACTGTCCATATTCTCTAGTCTCTATGCTTTGTCCATGCTTTCCCTCTGCTAGGAACCCTGTAACTCGCATCCACAGCTTCTTTAGCTTGACTGACTTCTTCATCCCTCAGAATTCAGCTCAGAGTCATCCCTCAGGACACAATTTTTATTCTTTGAGTTTGGATTAGGTGCCAATTTTCCATGCTCCCATTGTACTCTGTTTCCCTCTCCTTGTTCACCATACTGTATGGCATCTGTTTCTTCATTTGTCTTTCTTCCAAATGGTCAGAGTTGGATGGCAAAGACTGTGTTGTGTTGTGTTGTGTTGTGTTTTTTAACCTCTGTCTCCTCAGCACAGTGGCTTACTCCTAGTAGGCCCTCAGTAAATGTCGACAGAATAAATGGTTAGTGCTCAATAAGTCTTTGTTGAATGAATGAATAGTCCTCCTTGAAACTACTTCTTTTCTCAGCTCTTTCACTTTCCACCATTCCATCCTGTTTATGTAATTGAAAAAAAAGCCAATTGGTTAGTAGGTCAAGGAACAGTCACCCCCAAAGCAAGAATTTTAAAGAAAAACTATGGCAGTTCCATAAAATCTATGGTGCATGGATTGCAGCGGAGCAAAATAATTTTATGTTGTGGTTGCTCTCAGAAAACCAGGAACAAGAAATTGGACTGAAATGGGAACATGAAAAAGAAACAGTACATTTTTCTACTGCAACATATGGATTTCTCATTAGCCTGTGTAAGGGAAAACCGGGGGCGGGATAGGGCTCAGTGACTGCAGCTGTCCACACTCTCTCTCCTCATCATTCTGCTGCCACCACACCTGGTCCCTGGAGATACCCTCACTTCTCAGCTATTTTGGCTTAGGTATGAACAAATCCCCTTGGTTCAGCAGAGACTAGCCTGGAAATTTTCAAAAGACGCTTTGCTTGGGAAAAGCAAAGCACAAGTAAAAGGAAATAAAGTATAGAAATGATACAAATGCAGAGTGCAAAAGGAAAAAAAAATCGCTTTGGCAAAGATAACTGCAGTCTGATAGTAGCTTTACTTAGCTCAGTGTTTCCAGGCACATGGTTTCCCTGGTTTTGTTTGTTTGCTTTTCTATTCTGTTTTGTTTCCCCATTGTGTTGTTTCCTTATGTGGAACTTGTCCTCTTTTTTAGTATGACTGTTTTCCATCTCTCACTTAGAATCTCCTCCATCTTCTTCTGGCAAAGAGTTGTAATTGGAGTCGTAATAATTTTTCTTATAGAGAGCCACTAATCGGATGAAGAAAGGCGCTTTCTGATCTTTCTCTAAGGATAAAATAGCTCAGTGATTTCAAGCACATATCTAAGAACCAATGCTAAGTGTCCATGATAAAGTTTCTACTTGCCTGGTTGAAGTTTCAGCACAGACAATGTTGTGAGATTATTAATAACTTATTCAGTGTAACAAACTGGCCCTTTTATTCTGTGACTTTTTTTTTCTTTCTTTTTTGGTAATAAAACAGTAGGTAGTAGTTGTGAGTTTTGGGTTTTTTTGTGTCCTTATTTGACAGAGTCAAAAGTCAGTAACTCTCTATAGGTGCCCCCAGTTTTAAAACATTCTTCATGGGTCTCTGAAATACAAAACTCTGACCGACAGATATTTTATAAGGCATTGATGTACCCTCTATTGTTTTTATGCTTGGGAGTCATTTGCAAAGGTATTTTTATATATAAACAATTTTTTAATCCTCCCGAAGGGCATGCTGTAGTTAACTGTGTTTTCAACTGCACAGTTTTCGAGTTTAAGTTTGATGTTCTTTTCTAAGGAACCCAGGGAGTTGCAATAACAAGATCATTCTAGATTTTCATTTATTAATAACATACTACCATGTGCTAGGACTCTGGGAGAATACAAATCTGATTTAGTTATTGTCCTGCCTTCAAGGAAGTCCTAGACTAGAGAAGGCGAGGTTTATGCAGTGGTAGAGGGGGTCTGTTCTCCGAGAGCCAGGGGAAAGGAAGTGCCTAATTTTGCCTACGACACCTTTACAGAGGAAGTAAAGTTTTGCCCAAGGACAAGTTGGGAAAGGCATTCTAGGTAAAAAAAATTGCCAGAACTGGAGACCAGAATGGGTTTGGCACATCAGTAGACAATCCTGGGGACTTCCACGTGGAAATGGGTAGGAGAGTAGCAGAGGATGAGGTGAAAGGACTTTACCCTGTTATAATTTCATCTTCAACAACTACCCATTACTGAATAGATAATCTTCAAACCTATAGTCCGGGAAAAAAGCCTGAGCAAAAAAGTCTATTTTATTTTGTAATGTCTTTGTCCATCAGTCTGACCTCAGTTAATGGCTTTTGCAGATGCTCCTGAAATTTAGTATGCGTGAATGTCTTGTGCTTGGATTCAAAGAGTTAACTACCAAAGGACAGGACAGGGGAGACCTGGCACAGGCGTTCTTGCTGACCATAAACTTACCCTGAGCCCGCAATGAACCTAAGCAGACATGAGCACAGTTGCCGTCATAGTGGCTTCTTTGAGCCACAGAATCCAGGGAAACAGCAGGAGAGGCCTGCAAACCAGGTCCTGGCTCGACAGCATCTGGAGCACTGAGTTCAGGTCTGGATTTTGCATGCCACTTCGTAGGGGAGAGGTTGATAAAATAATCTAAAGGTCATCCAGAGGAGATTGCCTAGAAACCGTCATACACACTGCAACTTAAAAGAGGGACTAGCAAAGGCTAGTTTAACGGATTTCTTGAGGAAGAGGGAATGATTTATTCTGCATTACGACCGTGGACTGGATGGAAACTATGGGAAGACTGGTTTTGGCTCAATGTAAGAAATAACTTTTTAAAAGCTTTTTGTACAGTCACATAATGCTATGAAAATATTTTGCCAAAATATAGAGGTATTTTGACAGAAACAGGATTGTCACCTTTACCTGTGGAGATGAAATAGAGAAGAGCCTACGCTGAAGGGATGGTTAGACCTCTAAAGCTCCTTCCATCTTTATATTTTATGGAATTTTACCATTTATTCTATTTTTACAGCATCTGACTCTTACCCAGTTTTGCCACCCTTATCCTTACATTAGCCCATTAATTGTGAATTTTCTTAATTTTTAGTATCTCACCAAAAGGATACCACAGAACCCAAGATATCAGCATGTCAAGTCAAGACTGGACACAGGTGAGTAAAGGTTAGAAAATTAGACCTTTTTTTTTTTTTTAATAGCCAGTTATGAATAAGGCAGTCCATCATACGTGGTATACTTCTCTTTTAAAGTTATTTTTTAGATTATCAGTAAAATATTGCATTCACATAATTCAGCTTATTATTCCTTTCAACAAATAAGGAATTTATAGAAGAGAAAGGGTAAGAATATCAGGAGATCAACCTTTGCTTTGAAAGACATTTAGTTTATTTCTTTGAACTGTCCATAATAGATAATATATGTGCACATTTGTTCAATTTAATATTTGCAGAGTGCCAACTACATGCAAAATTATGGACTTTGGAATGTATAAAGATGAGTGCGAATCATAGTTCTTGCAATCAAAGAGCGTAGATTCAAGTGGAGGGAGATGGACTTGAATGAGTAGCTAAAATGTGAGATAAAATTTAATTCATGCTATATTTTCAGGTAAAATGAAGTTTAAGAGCATGTTACTACTTCTTACTATGATCTTGTCATGTGATAAAGATAACTCCCCAGACCTTGGATGTGCAATCTTGAGAGGTCTGGCTATTTACCTAGTTTTTTCAACCTTTTAAAGCATGCTGTGGAAGACCCATCTGATTAAGATGGTTTTGTTAGTGGATTTTGGTACTGTAAACCATTAGCCCATACTGAATTTTCTACCTGCTGCCTCAATACAAGACAACTGAGAAAGTAAACTGGGATATTGACTTTGTTTAAATCTTCTAATTGATTTTCTTTCCCTGTCTCCAGTCTTCCTTCAAAATCATTATCCTCCATTATGCATGCTTCCTCATAAAAACTAGGCTTAAACTAAAGGTTTTAAATGGACCACATTAGCAGATGCTATTTCTTGGTATCTTTTTTTCCCACATTTTTGAGACATCAAGTTATATATCCTTGAAAATGCCGTTTGATGGGCAGGTAAAAAATATTGTATCTGTTTTCGAGAAGGTGGAAATCATGACATGGAGATTATGTAATTTACTTGAAGTTCAATAAAGGAGATGGAGCTAGGATTTGTATGCAGATGAGGAAGGCGATGCTAGAGATCCGGTACAGATCCACCGGTACTGTCTCTTAGGCCTTGCTGCCCCTGTGTTTCCCCCCAGCCTTATTTCTTCTACCACAACTACCTCAACTTCTCCATCTCTACTTCTCTTGCCCTGAATTGCAACTGTGATCCACCCTTCCGTAATAAGCTATTCTGAGGAAAGCACCTAGATTTAAAATGCCATATCTTCTCTGAGGAGTCCAGATATCATTTTAAAGACTACTAGAAAGAACAGAGTTTCTTTAGGAACATTATACTTTCTTAAGATTTTAAGAACTGGGGCTTATTTTATATATTTAGTTTTGTCTGTACCTTCATAGTTTTTTGCTCCTGGAAATTGGATTGGGATTTGTGAATGAAAATCCCTTCTTTCTCCTCATTCTTCAATTTGTAACCAAAATCTGACTCCATGATTGTGCCTAAAAAGAATTTCAATTTTTTTTTGAAATTCAGATACTTAAACATCTCCTTTTTATAATGCATAGTAAATACCAACATCCTGTTTTATCCTGAGATTTTTTAACTAGTTTTTTGTGAATTAAACTTTTATTTTGAGATATTTGTAGTGGCCCATGCAATTGTAAGAAATAATAAAGAGATTCCATGAAAGCTTTACCCAGGTTCCCCCAATGGTAACATCCCCCAACGGAACTAACAGTATCACAACCAGGATATTGACATTGACACATTCAAGATACAGAACATTTCCATACACACAAGAAAGTTGCCCTTTTATAGCCACACCCACTTTCCACTCCTTAACAACCTTGGCAGCCACTAATCTTTCCTTCATTTCTGTAATTCTGTCATTTCACAAATGCTATGTAAATGGAATTATACCATATGAAACCTTTTGGGTGGACTTTTTTCCCTTAGGAGAATTCTCTGGAGATTCATCCAGGCTGTTGCCTACATCAATAGTTCTTCTCTTTTTATTGGTGAGCAGTGCTCTGTGGTATAGATGTACCACAGTTTGTTTAACCATTCAACCCTTGGAGGACATCTGCGTTATTTCCATTTTGGGCTGTGACAAATAAAGGTGTTGTAAACACTTGTATACTAGTTTTTGTGTGAACATAAGTTTTTATTTCTCTGGGATAAAATCCCCAGGAATGCAAGTGCTAGATATGGTAGTTTTATATGTAGTTTTTAAAGAAATTGCCAAACTATTTTCCAGAGTGGCTGTAACATTTTATATTCCCACCAGCAATGTGTGAGTTATCCACATCTTCAGCATTTTTTGTTGTCACTCTTTTATTTTAACCATTCTGTAGGTATTTAGTGGTTTAACATTATAGTTTTAATTTGCTTTTCCATAAATGGCTAATGATGTTAAACATCTTTTCATGTGCTTTTGCCATCTGTGTATATCTTCTTCAGTGAAATGTCTATTCATATCTTTTGTCCCCGTTATAATTCACTTGTTTGCTTTTTCACTGTTGAGTTTTGAGAGTTCCTGCTATATTTTAGATACTAGTCCTTTGTCAGATATGTGGTTTACAAATATTTTTTCCCAGTCTGTAGTTTGGCTTATTTACCATCTTAATAGGATATTTTTGAAGAATGAAAATTTTAAATATTGATGAAGTCCAGTTTATCAGCTTTTCCTTTTGTGGATTATGTGTTTATTATCAAATCTAAGAATTCTTTTTTTTTTTAAAGATTTATTTTTTATTTATTTCTCTCCCCTTCCCCCCCGCCCCTCCCCCAGTTGTCTGCTGTGTCCATTTGCTGTGTGTTCTTCTGTGCCCACTTGTATTCTTGTCAATGGCACTGGAAATCTGTGTTTCTTTTTTGTTGTATCATCTTGCTGCATCAGCTCTCCGTGTGTGCGGCACCACCCTGGGCAAGCTGCGCTTTTTTTGCATGGGACGGCTTTCCTTGAAAGGCGCACTCCTTGCGCATGGGGCTTCCCTATGGGGGGGGTGGCATGGCAGTCCTTGCACACATCAGCACTGTGCGTGGGCCAGCTTACCACACAGGTCAGGAGGCCCTGGGTTTGAACCCCAGACCCCCCATGTGATACGCAAACACTCTATCAGTTGAGCCAAATCCGATTCCTCAAATCTAAGAAATCTTTGCATAGCCCTAGGTCTTGAAGATTTTCTACTTTTGTCAAAGTGTTATATGTTTGCATTTTACATTTAAGTCCAAGATACAGTTTGAGGTAACTTTTGTATAAGGCATAAGGCTTGACTTAGGTCAAGATTATTTTTTTTGGTCTGTGGCTGTCCGATTGCTCCAGCACCATCTCTCAAATGGGTTACCTTTCCTCTACTGAATTGTGTTGGTACCTTTTTAAAAAAATCAGTTGGGCATTCACTCCTCAGAGGACATCTGGATGTCACACATCGCTTGTATGAGTTTATTTCTGGGTTCTGTATTCTGTTCCATTGACCTATGTGTCTCAGTCGATACCACATAGTATCTATGTGATACATCAGTATTTGAAATTGGGGAGGTTGATTCCTCCTTCTACGTTCTTTTCAAAGTTGTTTTAGCTTTTCTAGTGCCTTTGCCTTTCCAATTAACTTATAGAATAATTTTTTTTTTCTATTTACAAAAAAATATTGCTGGGATTTTGATAGGAGTTTTATTAAATCTGTATATCAATTGGAGGATGAATTGACGGCTTTACTATGTTGTGTCTTCCAATCCATGAACACAGTTGTTTTTTCTTCTATTTAGTTCTTTGATTTCTTTCATCAGCATTGTAGAGTTTTCAGCATACAAGTCTTATATGTGTTTTGTTTGATTTATACTGTTTTTTGTTTTAGCCAATATAAATGGCATTGTATTTTTAATATTGGTGTCCATGTGTTCATTGCTAGTATAAAGAACTACAATTTATTTTTGTATATTTAACTTATATAGTCTTGCTGAACTCATACTAGGTACAGGATTTTTTTTGCTGGATTCTCTCAGATTTTCTATATAGACAATCATGTCATGTGCAAATAGGAATCGTTTTATTTCCTACTTTCCAATTAGTGTGCCTTTTATTTCCTTTTATTGCCTTATTGCTCTGGCAAAAACTCCCAGCACTTTTTGAATAAGATTGGTGAGAATGGACATCCTTGCTTTGTTCCCAGGCTTAGGGAGAAAGTAGAAAGTGGTCAATCTTTCACTATTAAGTATAATATTAGCTGTAAGGTTTTTGTATATGTTCATTATCAGGTTTAGGAAGTTCCCTTCTATTGCTATTCTTCTGAGAGTCTGTCCTGAATGTCTGAATTTTATTAGATGCTTTTTCTTCATTGATATGATCATATGACTTTTCTCCTCTAGTCTGTTAATATAGTGGTTTGCATTGACTAATTTGTGATATTGAACCAGCTTTGCATCCCTGGAATAACCCTACTTGATTGTACACTTTTTATAGGCTGATGAATTCTGTTCACCAATATTTTGTTAAGTATTTTTGCATGAATAACTGAAGGGTATGGCCTGTAGTTTTCTTTTTTATTCTGTCTTTGTCTTGTATTAGAGTAATACTAGCTTCAAAAAATATGGAGCAGTGATCTCTTTTGTTTTCTGGAAGATATTGTAAATTGGTATAAATTCTTCTTTAAACATTGCATAGAATACTCCATTGAAACCATCTGAGCCTGGATGTTTATTTTTTGAGTTTTTTAATTTTGAATTTAATTTCCTTTTTAGTTATAAGGGCTACTCAAGTGATCACTTTCATATTAGATGAGTTGTAGTTTGTGAATTTTGAGGAATTGGTACCTTTCATCTAAGTTGTCAAATTTTTGGTGTACTGGTGTTTTTAGTGTTCCCTTATTGTCCTTCTGATGTCTGCCAGGTCTGAAGTGATATTCCCTGTTTCTTTTTAAGATTTTTAAAATTTATTTATTTTAATTTATTTATATCCCCCCTCCCCCTTGCGGCTTGCTTGCTGTCTGCTCTCTGTGTCCATTCACTTCACGTTCTTCTGTGTCTGCTTGTCTCTCTTTGTTGTGTCATCTTGCTGCGCCAGCTTTCTGCAGTCACGAGCCATCAGCTCTCCGCAGGTGCCAGCCATCATCTCCCCACGGGAGTGGGCCACCTTGCCTTTATAAAGAGGACCTGGGACGCGAACCCAGGGCTTCCCATATGGTAGACAGGAGCCCAATCAGTTGAGCCACAGCCACTTTGATATTCCCTGTTTCATTACTGATGTTGGTAATTGGTGTCTTCTCTTTTTTTCTTTGCCACACTTGTTAGAGTTTTGTCAGTTTTGTTGATCTTTGCAAAGAACCAGCTTTTGGTTTGATCAGTTTTCTCTGTTTTTCTGTTTTCACTTTCATTTATTTCTGCTGTTACCATTATTATTTCCATCCCTCTGCTTACTTTGGGTTTATTTTGTTCTTCTATTTCTAGATTCTTGAGGTAAGAGTTTAGATATTAATTTAAAATTTTTCTTTTTAAAGGTGTACACATAGTGCTACAAATCTCTCGGCACTGCTTTAGCTGTGTCCCACAAATTTTGATATGTTGTATTTTCATTTGCATTCAGTTCAATGTATTTTTTTATTTCCCTTGAGACTTCTTCTTTGACCCATGGATTATTTAAAAGTGTGTCATTTAAAGTGTTTAGAGATTTTTTTAAAAATTTCTGTTATTGAGTTTGATTCCATTGTGACTGGAAAATATACGTATAGCTTCAATTTTAAAATAGTTGTTGAGGTTTGTATTATTGCTCAGGATATTGGGCAATAATTTATCTATTGATGAATGTTCCACAAATACTCGAAAAAAATTATATTCTGTTGTTGCTAAGTAAAGCATTCTACAAATGTCAATGAGATCCTGTTAGTTGATGGTGCGATTGAGTGCTATAGCCTCTTTTTATTTTTCTATCAGTTCTTGAGATGGAGGTGTTACAGTCTCCAACTAAACTGTGGACTTGGCTATTTCTGCTTTCAGTTCTATCAGGTTTTGTTTCACATGTTTTACAGCTCTGTTGTTTGGTGCATACAAATTTAGAGATTTAGGGTTACTATTCCTTCTTGGTGAATTGACTCTTTTATCGTTATGTAATATTTGGCTCTGATTCTGGTAATTTCCTTTGTTCTGAAGTCCACTTTATTAATTTAGCCCCTCTAGTTTTTCTTTGATTAATGCTTGCATGATATTTCTTTTTCCATCATTTTATTTTCAACCTCAGCATATCATTATATTTAAAGTGAGTTTTTTGTAGATAGGTCATGTTTTTTAATCCCACTGCGCCAATCTCTGTCTTTTAATTGGTGTATTTAAACCATTTGCATTTAGTGTAATCATTAGTATGCCAAAACTTAAATCTGGCATTTTATTTTTTGTTTCTGTTTGTTCTCTTTGTATTTCATTTTTATTTTCTTTGTCCTGTCTCCCTGTGGCTTACTGGAACTATTTTTAGAATTCCATTTTGATTTCTTTATAGTGTTTTTGAGTGTGTCTCTTTGTATAGCTTTTGCAGTGGTTACTCTGGGCATTACATTAAAAACACATAATTTATCACAGTCACTGGTGTTATCCTTTCACCAGTTCAAGTTAAGTACAGAAACCTTATCATCCTTTTTATTCCTTTACTTTCTCCCATTTATAATATAATTGTCTTAAATATTTTCTCTACATATATTTAGAACTACATCAGACCATCTTATAATTTTTCCTTTAATGATCGAACATAATTTAGAAAACACAAGAGGAGAAGGAATGCCTGTTGTAGTTACCCATACTTGCTTACTGTGTTCTTTCTTCTTTCTAGGTCTTTTGTTCCCTTCCTCTTTGCCCTGTTGATGAGGGAGGGATTCCTACCCCAGGATTATGGGGGAGACCAAACATTTGGTGGAAGAGATGATTTTGGCAGCAGTTTATTTGTCATGTATACTGTTGCCCAGGGGAGGAATATACCATATGGCATGCCCGGAACCAGAGCAAATCAGCAGGGGCTGTGGAAAGCAGGCTTTATAGTAACAAGAAGAGGAGGTTTTCCCTGGTTCCCAAAGGACAATTTGATTGGCTTGTTCGAATAATCCTGTGGACTGGCTGGGAGGTAAAACCCTTAAGTTGAGAGCCAGGTAGAGTGCAACTGGTCCAGCTGATAGGGTAACTAGCTAGTTGGAAAGCCTTTCCCAATGGGTGGGAGAACAAATCTGACAAGAACAGGGGATCTCATGGTTAGGCTTTTGGGACCCTGTGTGGTTCAACAATGTCAAGGCAGCACACGAAATTTTAGTCCTTACAATACACAAGGTTTATTCTTTCATTGTTCTCTTCCTGATTAGAGAACTTCCTTTGGTGATTCTTTTAGGGTAGGTCTTACTGGTGACAAGTTATCTTAGTTTTCCTTCATCTGTGCATGTCTCGATTTCCCTTCATTCCTGAAGGATATTTTCTCCAGGTATTCAATTCCAGATTGACAGTTCTTTACTCTCAACACTTGAAAAATATTGTGACATTTCCTCTTGCCTTTATGATTTCTGATGAGAAATCTGCTTTCATTTGAATGGGTTTTTCCTCCTGTAAATAAGGCATCCTTTTTCTCTGGCTTTTTTCAAGATTTTTTTCTTTGTCTCGAGTTTTTGGAAGTTTAATTACAACATGTCTTGGTGTGGATCTCTTTCAATTTATCCTGTTTGACGTTCACACATCGTCTTGAATCTGTAGGTTTACGTCTCTTGCCAAATCTGGGAAGTTTTCTTCATGATTTCTTTGAGTACTCTTTCAACCCTACCATCTTTCTTCTCTGGGACTTTGATGACATGGATATTAGATCTTCTGTTCAAATCCCACAAGCTCTCTCCTGTTTTTGTTTTTGTTTTTTCAGTCTGTTTTCTCATTTGTTCAGCTTGAGTATTTTCTATTGTTCTATATTCCAATTCATTGATTCTTCCCTCTATCCCTTCCTTTCTGCTGTTGAACCCATCCACTGAGCTTTTTATTTAGGTTATTGTATTTTTCACTTTTAACAATTCTCTTTGGTTCTTAATATTTTCTTTATATTTTCTAGGTCTTTACTTAGACTTTCTAACTCTTTGCTGAGGTTTTCTGTCTTTTTACTTATTTCAAGTATGTTTGTAGTTGCTTGTTGAAATAATTTTTGATGTCTGCTTTCAAATCTTTGTCAGATAATTCTAACATCTTTGTCCTCTCAGTGTTTTTTTTTAAGATTTATAATTTATTTCTCTCCCTTCCCCTTCCCCCTCCCCAGTTGTCTGTTCTCTGTGTCCATTTGCTGCGTATTCTTCTTGTCCGCTTCTGTTGTTGTCAGCAGCATGGGAATCTGTGTTTCTTTTGTTGTTGTTGTTGCGTCATCTTGCTATGTCAGCTCTCCGTGTGGCAGCGCCATTCTTGGGCAGGCTGCACTTTCACGCTGGGCAGCTCTCCTTACAGGGCGCACTCCTTGTGCATGGGGCTCCCCTATGCGGGGGACACCCCTGCGTGACATGGCACTCCTTGCATGCATCAGCACTGTGTGCATGGACCAGCTCCACATGGGTCAAGGAGGCCTGGGGTTTGAACTGCGGACCTCCCATGTGGTAGACGGATGCCCTACCCACTGGGCCAAGTCCACTTCCCTGTCATCTCAGTGTTATCATCAGTTAATTGTCTTTTATTATTTGGTTTGAGATATTCCTGGTTCTCAGTGATTCTGAATGATAGAAATCTGGCATTTTCATAGTGTGTTATGAGACTCTGGGCTTTATTTAGACATTGTGTTTTAGCTGGCTTCCTATGACTCCACTCCAGTAGGGGAGTGGGGCATCTTCCAGATGGAAGTAGTAATCCAGGATCCATAGCCTCTGTTGATTCTTGGGTGGGGAGTCCCCTCATTACTGCTAGGCAGAGGTAGGCGTTCTGGCTCACACATGGACTCCACTAACACTGTGGGGATGTGGCCTTATTACCAGCCAGCAGGGATAAAAATCCTGGCTCTCTACTTGGACATCCCTGATACTACCCCTAGGGAGGGGATTGAGGCGCCTCATCACAGCTCTCAGTTGGCCTTTTCTTTCTTGATAGGCTGCGCCTTTCTTGGTCCTTTGGCAAGAGAACACAAGCTTTCGTTAGGGCTTTTTTGTCTGCACCTGTTGATATTTCCAGGTTGTCAACTTTTTTTTATTGTTGAGTCATAAGAGTTCTTTTTTATTTCCTTGATATTAGACCCTTATCAGAAATAAGATTTGCAGATATTTTCTCTCATTCTGTGATTACCCAGGGTTTTCAATTGTGTTCAACTGGAGGAACAGGAAAAGTGTGTATACTCCATCTTTCTGGAAGTGGAAGTACCCCAACCTAGTTTTATAATAGCTTTTGGAAGGGCAAGGAGTGTTTCATTGCTTAAAACTCAAAGTATTTTAAAATCAATGTGGAAGAGAAATCTTTTTCTTATGTTTGATTTTATTGTTATTGCTTAAAATTTTTAAATTATTTTCAAGTCAATTTTGGGAAGAGATTTTATTTTATTGAATTTTTTCTATGCTTTTTGTGCCTTATCTCCTTGTATGTTGGGACAGAGCTTCCCACCTAACATACAGTAGCCTATGGGTTAAGTACCAAGTTAAAGTTCCCTTTAGGTTTCTGGGTTGCCATCAGCCTTGTGCAGCCCAAACCCCAGCATTTTGTATAAATGTTATCATTTACATGTGTACCATGAAGTAAAAAGAACCATGGAGACCTGCTTAAGAAAGTACAATAGTGACCTTATAGCCCAAGTAAGACTAAGAGCTCCCATGTGTAGTATGTTTTTAAACTCTACAGTCAGAGCAGTGGAAATAGGTACAGGAATAAATGAGCATTTCTCATTTCTAGGCTAAATAGTTAGGTCTTTAATCTTTCTTACCAGTTAGCAATTCAGAGTTAATCACAAGAAATCAAGAATTTTGTGATATCTCCTGTCTTCACCCTAGTCACCTTCCACCGAGTTCTTCAAAGACAGATATCTTCTCTCTGGGTAAAAATTATTTTTTATTTCTGTACTTCTGACTCTGCTTCTCTTATAAACTCAAACACTGATATACAACAATGGCTAGAAATCTCAGAATTATTGTGAACTTCAAATATTTCTTTTTTCCATAGGTGCCCGAGTGTATATTACCAGCTCCCCAGCCTTGCCAGACTGTGCCATGAATGGATTATGCTTCTGATGAAATCCCTGACAGCGTTTTGTTCAGTCACCACCACAGGGTTCTTGTGTATTCTCAACACCCTCTCTGGGTTCCTGTTCGGCAGCACTGCAGGCTGATTAAGGACATTTACCAAACCACAGGGCTCTCCCTTTATCAATCCCCTACAATCTTTTATTGCCTGTATTACCCACTCATTTCAATCTAACTTCACATTTTTTTAGCTTTCCAAAATTCTATAGAATTTCTCCACTTAGTCTTTTTCTATCCTTAGGTTTTATCTTTTTGTTACCTCCACATGAACTAGTCATTTCCTTTTTTTCTTCTTTAGTCTTTACTTTTCATGAATATTTGCTAATAGTCTGATCATAAGCACTCAAACTCATTACAGACTAGTTACTCTGTTCATTTTTCTTTGGTATTTAATTCTGATTCTTATGTCAGATGAAGAAATGTATGTGAAAACCTTTTACAAATGAAATAGCATTATATGCACACATATAACTTATTGAGATTAACAAAGGACCACTGTACCTCTTTCACTTTTTCTGCTCCTTCTGAGTCAAAAGAACTTCTCTTCAGAGGGAGGAAATATTGAAGAAAAATAAAGCAATGAAGTTGTCTCTTAGCAACTGAGTTTCATGCCTTATAAGTCCCACCCAATTTAGATTACTGTGCATCAGAATCACTTGTTTTTTTTAATTGACTTGGTACAAATAATGTTATTAAATTATAGGAAAACAGTGGAAAAGAGCTAATGAATGAGTAACTAAGTTAATTGATCGTGCTCTGCTTTGCACAGCAGTATTGATATAGTTAGGTTGTCTTTCACTGTTGGTTCTAATTATCAAACTTTTATTGTGTATCATTTGTTGCAACTTATATTGTAAGTTAAATAGAAGCTAAATACCACCATATGCATTTCTAGGTTAAGTAAGTCCTGAAACAATATGGGTCATATACACCATATATCTTATATTGTATGTAGCTAGACAACAGAAGGGACATCTTGTGTGTGTGTGTAAATAATCTTAGACCTTTGGTATAGTAAGCTAGATAAGACTTGCACATAAATAAGATAGTACAACGATAAATGCCTTGGGAGTGGTAAACAGTGCTGTAGAAGTTCAGAAGACCAAAGGTCACTTCCTGCTGATTGAGCTTTTATGATTACTTACGGAAGGTGACATGTTAGAGAACTGAAAAGACTAACAAAGAGTATGTCAAGTTTAGTAATTAAGGCAAGATTGAAGAGGCAGATAGATTGCAGGGGCCTTCAGTGTCAGAGCAAGGAGTTTAAACTTTATTCAGTAAGCCCTGGGGAGCCACTGACATTTTTTATCAAAGTCTTATCTAGGAAAATTTATTGGCAGTCATATATAATTTCAATTTTTAAAAAGCTTGCTTGTTGTCTTTCAGGCACCTTGCTTTTGTAAAAAACAAAAATATGTTTATAAATAAATGAGTTTAAAAATTGCTTCTAGTCTCTCTAAAAAGGTGCTCAAAAATCTGTTTTCATATGTAATTAGAATCCAGTAAGATAAACTGCTTTAGTCAAGATATAACCAGTATATGAAATGGGATAAAATGCCACTTTTCATTCCTTATAAAATCATTTTTAGGGATTTTATGTCTCATTTTTCCAACTGAAGCAATGCAGAAAGCCTTCATTTTCTGTTTTTTCCCCCACTTGAGTAGAATGAATATCTATAATGAAAAAGGATTTTTATTAACAATGCTTTCAGATTTTGTTTTTAATTTTGCCAAGCATTTGTATAACTTTGCAAAACACTCTTTCTCTGCCTTCTTCTTTAGCGGGGAATAGAAAACAAAACAGTAGGAGTGACAGCCTACCTTACAGGGTTGTTGTGAGGATCTGATTCAAATATGAAATGCTATGTAAAATACTCTGAAAATGTTGATAATTGATACAGAAATGGATTTTTAAAAACTCTGTTAGTGGAAACCATTATAGATTAGAAATGTAATTTTTAAATAATAAAGCCAATATAATAAGGTTGTCTATTGTTTTCAATGCTATATATAGTAAGCCTTAGGGAACTTAGAGCTAAAGTGGTTCCTACCTGCTACAGTTCCTCAGAGGCTTAGTTCTGAGTTACAATAAGGGGTTGGGGTAGGGAGCAGGTTATGTGTCTGGGAAGAATTACGGTTTCCTCTCTGGAATCTGGTCACATCTCAGATCAATTGCCATCTGAAGAACCTACAAAAGATTATGGTTGGTTCTAATCCTGTTTTTGGTGATAGTTTAGCCTCTTCTAAGATGTACTCAGCATCTCTTGAGAAGGATTAGGCTTTCTGACCAGCCCTGACAGACTTCATCTCTATACGAGGTTTGGAAGGACATAGTCTGAGTCTGTGACTATAATGATTCCTCCTTTCAGGTCCTGATTCAGAGTAACTCAGTGGAATTTTACTCCATGATAAATTTGTGGTTAAGGTTTAATATTAACAAGTGAAGCAAGTTGTTTTTTGTGAGTGCATTTTGGGTTTCAGGACAAAGATTTCCTTTCTCTACTTTTGACCCAAATGTGAAGAAAAGTTCAGCATAGTCTTAAAAACATCAGTTTGTATCCCTAAGAAGAAGTATTTCTGAAGTTGGGCCTGAATCTGACTAGATCCTCTCAGGCCTTAAAAGGTTAAGAGCAGGGAAGCAGATGTAGCTCAAGTGATTGAGCACCTGCTTCCTACGTACGAGGTCCCAGGTTTGATCCCCAGTGCTGCCTAAAAACAAACAAACAAAAGTTAGGAGCACAATTTCACAAATGAGAAATTACTTTGAAAGCTTTCCCTTATTTCTATATCATGCCAGAAAGAGCTTTCTGTGTTGAAATGAGTCAAATGAAAGTATGCTAGTAAAAAATAATAGTCCCTAACTTGAGAGCTAGAATTTAGTTCATTCGGAAACCAGAAAGGTCCTGGCCCTGTTTTAATGTACGAAAACTCTCCAAACCACCTTGGCTATAATCCAGTATTATAGAACCAAACTATAAAACATGAGAACTGAGGACTCCACAGTGGTGGGAATTTGCTATTATTTCTCAGCAAATCAAATCCATGGTGAATAGTAGTCTACAGATTGTGTGGTCTATTTCAGGCTACGATATCCACATGAATAGTAGAAGACTGAGTTCAGGAAAGAAGGAAACCACAAAGACAAAACTGAGAGGAAAGTGTTGCTTGAATAGTCACCAAGGCATAATTTAGACATTCAAAGAACATTTCTCTGCATGTCTTCCCCACAAAAAGATCACAGAGGGATCAAAGAAGGGGGGAAAACTTTGTCTCAAACAAATGATATAAAATGATCATACTCCCTGGGACTTGTAAATATTTAATGGATTTTTACCCCCAGCCTAAAAAAACATTTCCCTCATTTCCTTGTCTTTTAATGTTGCTGTAGAATCCAAAAGACTGTCCTCTGACCCATTTGCCTACTGTCTAGAATCTTGTAGGAACAGGATAGGAAGGCTTAGAGAATTCTTGCTCTCCATTCAACTTTCACAGCACTTGTTTTCTTCCACTAAAAGCACATCTCTCACTACACAACTCTGTGATATAAGTGAGAGCCAGTAAGTATATGCTTTGGATAGATTGTGCAGGGCATGGGACCGTATAACACAGTGAGCCATGTGGTGGAAGATGGGCTGTGGTTAACAGTACAAATATGAGAGTGTTCTTTTGTGAACTCTAACAAATGTGCAATTACTAATACATGGTTAATAATAGGAGGTGAATGGACAAAATATACCAGATGTAAGTTATGGACCACAGTTAGTGGTAAAAGTCTGGATGATGTTCTTTCATAATCTGTAACAAATGTTCCACAACAATGTAAGATGTTGGTGGAGGGGTGATGTATGGGAATTCTGCACATTATGCATGATTGTTTTGTAAGCTCACAACTTCTTTATATATATATATAAAATGAAAAAAGTATATCTAAAAATCCTTATTCTCTTTTTAGGTAACAGTATGACTAAATATACTGAGAAACTAGAAGAGATCAAAAAAAGTAAGTAATGCTATTGATGGTTTGGGAAAATGGAACTGTGTAATTCTATAACTTGGATATTTATTAGGAACTGTAAGCATATTCTGTAGCTAACACACTCTCTACATGTGGTACCTGAGACCTACAACCATGCCAGAGAGTTCTGGGAGTCACAGGTACCAAAAGGCTGTGGGTAGCACAGTATCTTCCTGGTCAACTCTTAAGCTCCTGGCTTGAGGTTATAGTTCTTATAACTTATACTGAGTTCCCAGTATAAGTCCCATGGCAGTGTTAACATTGGAATGAGCTCTGGCTAAGCAGTCAGATCCCAAGCTTCTAGTTTTAATGCACTACAGTCTTCAAGGCCTTTTTCAAGGTACTCAATCTTTCTATTTTCTTACACCTGAGATTTTACTTTATAACATTTTTCGAGTATAAATTAGAGAGTATTCATGAAAGACATAGAGGTATGAGAAAGAGCTTTTTCTTAAAAGTAGTATTATGTATTATCAATTTGCTGCAATCTGGTTTTCTTTTAATTAAAAATCATATTTCATGCACATCCTTTTTTAACTCATCTTATGCAAAGATATGCTACTAGTCATTGAGTATATTGCCCTTGCACAAAAATAAAAATTTTTGGTTCTGTGTTCAAGACTGATGTAAAATGTACACATCAAGTCCGGAGTTAAAGAAGTAGAAACATCTGTTAGTTCTAAAGATGGATTTTCTCGTATCTTAAGTAGGAGAACCCAGTACTTGGAGAGTATTTAGCTAATGGTGGTAAAGAGGTATTCTGATTTATAGTAGTTCAGGATTTGGCTCTGATAATATATTTCCTCTTGGAAAAGAAAATTACAAGTCTAGCATATGCCCAAGGCTTTTTTAATACAAAAGACCTTTTAATTTAAAATGATAATGTTTCTGTTTCTTTTTAATTACTGCTATATTAGGAAATTCCACACAATAGATGTGGACTCAGGAGCAGCCTTAGGCTGACTCTGTTTTTATTTGCCACTTTCAGCTTCCAAAGGCCATATATCTTTAAAATGTCCTCTGGACATTTGGAAAAAAATGCATAATGTCACAATATCTTTCTCTTTTTATCTTATACATTTTATATTATATAGTTATATATAATATATATATTTTAACTACATGAAAAATCTTGTTTACTCACCTGTCTTTTATTGTTGTCCTTAATTCTAGGCAGGCAAAATTGAGCTGGACTGCTTCTATTTTGATTTGTAGTCTCTTTCATCTCCCCTCCATTTGTAGCTGAGTGTGAGCTCACATGTACACACCAGAAACCTGCCCCATAAAAATATCCCGTTCCGTCCACTGCTAAAACCCTGTGTAAAACATTTCTTAAAATTACAACGTGGTTTCTTTAATATCTAAACTTTAAAGGGAAATTATCTTCCAAAAGAAATACCTTTGGAATAAAGTCCTTAAAAATGCTCACTCCACATTCCCTCTTTAGAAGTTGTGATCTTCCTTTTAGTAAGACAGGAGGTCCCCATCTCCTCGTTTCATACACTTTGTGCTGATTCCCTGACTAGAATTACCTCAGATTCTGGTTTGGTATCTACATTTTGGAAGATCTTTCCTTCTTGCTTCCCACCATCTATTGTAAAGGTAGAAAGGGAGGAGAATATTGTCTTGTTTCACGACACTCTAGCCCCATCACTGGACTCAGGTTACCTTAGATGCCATGTCTTTCTGTGAAATCACAAACGTTGTTCTGTTACTTCCTTTGATTTGTCTTCCACTGTGAGCCCAACTTCCCTTTGCTAATAACGTGTTTTAACAGAACCTTGAAAATGCAGAAAAACTTTGTAATCTGAATATTCTTTCAACTCTGCCTGGCGAAAATAGACACTATGTCTATTGATTGCTTACAAAGCCTATTCTTGGTTTCTGGTGGTTAGGTGACACTAGTTGGACACGGTATGAAACATCCTAGATAGTCAGGTCTCTGTCTTTACAGTAACTCGAGAGATACAGACTTAGACTCCAGACTTACTGGAGAAGCAAAACTTGATAACATATCTAAAACTAGGCTTATTTGTCTTTAACACAGAGTTTGAGGGAAGCTACAGTAGAAGCTCCATTCTTAAAGCTCTGTTTGCTCTTGCGAGGACACATAGGCAGAGCTTTCCAAGTCGTCCTTTATAAAATTTAAAACTTACTGTAAAACGTTTAGTTTGATCTTTTATCTCTGAGTAATAATGTCGGAAAGTCCTAATGATGGCTGCCCTTCTAAACCAGAACCAGGTATGTAGAGTTCAGGCTGAAGTGCGAAATGGGATTTCTGGTGTTTGTGCAGATTTTAGAAATGCCAATCATTAGAAAATAGCAAAGCCTAGCTGCTGTTTTTTAAATTTGGTTTTGTTTTGCTTTTTAAGGTAACCTTTCTTTCGTTAAAAGGGATTTTAACATGTATATTTTGTACTTAGAATGTGAAGAATTGGAGAAGGATTTGAAGCTATGTAAACATACCAAAAGAATATCAGTGGAAAAATGTCATAGTGCAAACTACTTGAAAGCTGTTGACTTTTCATCGGCTGATTTTTGGCCATTTTTATTTGTACAAATTACTTTAGGCGACAAGTGTGTGTCAGTTGAGTGGAAGATGAGTTATTCAGTTGCCCTTTTTTAAAGTCTCTGCTCAGCCTATTTGGATTTGCATCCTGGCAGGCTTTAGAAACTTCTATACATTCAGATTTGTTACCTTGTTGAATACAGAAACTGCTCTAAGAATTTTCTAGAAGTAATGGTCAGTTATTAGCCAGATTATTCTAAGACATTTTAGGAGAGAGAATCTTTAATTCTCTGTAAGAAAAAATCTTGATATATTTACAAAAGGCTACTTCTTAAGGTAATTTAATTTCCTGACTCTGAGTGGTAAAATATTTGGTAAATCAAGCTAACATTATCCTATAAAGAAACCATCAAGTCGACCTGATTTTTTGTGATTGTTCGAAATTTCATGGAAATGATTAGCAATACCAGGTAAATAATCTTAAATACCTTTAATCCTTTCCTTTGTTGCTAGGATTCTTGGTCTATGAGATATTTATGCTATAAAGGCCATAGCAGTTGTCCAGCCAACCTTTAGTAATTCTGAAATAATGAGGCAATATTTAAGGAGTCATGGTCACTAATATAAAGCTTAGAAGAAGGGTGAGGGGTGAAGGGTGGGCCAGAGTCCAACACTAAAACCTCTTCAGAATTGACAGACCTCTTGAGAAAACTTCTAAAGAAGTTAACTCCTAACAATCAGGTATGGGGCAAATAATAGGTTAAGTGAGTTTTGTTCAATTTCTTAAAGCTGTTTAACGTGATAGGAAGAATTAAGACAAACAAGTGCAAAAGTACCCCGTTTCAGCAATGTCTCATAAGTGTGAAGATAGCACTGAATAAACACTGATATTTTAGGTTGATTTTTATTGAAGTGGCAATGAAGAGAAACTGATTGGATGAGACTTTCAGGACCAGTCATACTTTGTGCCCATCTTTCTAGCCCGGGGCTGGGGAGAACGTGTTGTTCCTGTGTCACTAGCATAGTTTGTCATTTCAGGAATATTATTGCTCTTTTTTCAGGCTGGAATCAGAAGAGTAGGGTGTAAAGTAGGGTGCAGCAGCATGACCTGGGGCAATTCTGTCCTCATTTGTAAAACGCGGGCTTATTCCCAGCTTTGTTCCTAAAAGGATTCTAGGCACTTACTAAATGCAGGCAGTGTAATATGGTAAAAGCGGACAAAACCTAGTAAAAGGGACATGGTAGATTGATAAAAGGAAGGGTGGGGGATAAAGTCACTAGACGCTTATAAATTTAACTTTAAGCTTGTTAATAGCCAAAAAAAGGGGGAAAATGAAGAGATGATAATAATACTTGCCACATGAAATTTTGAGGGAATCGCCAAGATCAAATGAGATAATTATGTAAAATCATATAAATAAGTTGAAAAATATAACATATAACTTGATGACTAGAGAAAATTAATAGCTGTTAGAACAAAAGATAAACCTAGAAAAATATTTGTCCTATCCTGCTTTTCAGATTATAGATACAAAAAAGATGAACTTTTCAAGAGATTGAAAGTTACAACTTTTGCCCAGCTGGTAAGTTAATGATCTTCCATTGGAGGAAAGAATGTCTAATTTGTGTTGCTTCCTGTGAGTATTTCTAAATTCGATTCTAGGTAATGTTTGCAGAGAGAGTTCTTCTGATTCTTTGTATTTCACCTGTGGGAAGATTGATTGGTTTGTACAGAGTGTGTTCACAGCAGGGTGGTACAGAAATCTTCTCTTTTCTTTGATAAGAATTCTGTAAAGTGAAACATTATGCAGTCTTCTTATAATTTATCATCATATTTATGGTTTAGATTTCATTTTTACCTTGTACATTTAATTTAATATTTAGAATCTAGAATTTCAGGTTCTGGATTATTTGGATATTTTCCTTTGTGAAAACTAAGTTGTAGCCTATCTTCTGTAACTGAGCTCTTTTTCAGGTTGTTCTACCACGGGCTATTTTGTTGCTTTGGGCAAGTCACTTTCTTCCTTCACTTAAAGCTATGGACTGTCAAGCCCCCAAACAAGAGTTACACTAGTGTAACTCCACTTGGATCCTGAGTCTTGTGAGCTAACCTGTGCAAGGTGTTTTAAAAATAAAAACTGTATATAGATATAAATAAAGCTGTAATCAGTGTATTACATTTATTTCTTCATTGCAATTATGTGTACTGTAGATCAGTATTACATTTTCAAAAAATGATGTGATGCTGGGACCAGAATCCATACAGATGTAGGTTTAATCTCTTACTCATTCATGTTTCTTCTCTGAAATTATCCTTTTGGTTTTTAAAGTTTATCTGTGTAATATTTTAAATTAATCTTTTCTTCGGGAATGATCATCTGCAGTGTAATTAACCACCATCAAAGTAAGGGGGCCTCTACAATTGAGGACACCAGCAACTCTTTAAAACAAGAGCTCTTTGATGTTTTGATGTTTCCTCATCTTTTACAAAGAACAGAATTGCCCGTGTTGAAAAACAAGCACACTTACATACATACACACATTTCATTCTTTTTTCTCTCAGGTCATCCAAGTTGCTTCCCTATCTGATCAAACACTGGCAGTGACAGCTGAAGAGATTCAAAGGCTAGAAGGTAAAGAGAAAGATTTTTGAGGACTTTGGGGAAATAACAGTTTGATGATTGACTAAAGGACACACAATACACATTTGCTGTTCTTTTCACAGGGACTTGGGACTTCAGTGTACCCATTTGTGATTAGATTGTTACTCTCAGAAAAATGCTATCTGGGACTTTAATTGTTAAGTCTTATTTCTATAAAACAGCCCTCTGGTTTTCTGGCTCTAACATTAGTAATTTTGAATGTTTTAGATAATTAATGTACTAATCACTTTTTTCCAACAAATATTTTTTTGTCTTTATTTTTGTAATGTTACATTCAAAAAATATGAGGTCCCCATATGCCTCCCACCGCCTCACCCCGCTTCTCCCATAACAACAACCTCCTCCATCATCATGGGACATTCATTGCACTTGGTGAATACATCTCTGAGCACTGCTGCACCACATGGTCAGTGGTCCACATTATAGTTTATACCCTGCCCCAGTCCACCCAGTGGGCCATGGGAGGACATACAATATCCAGTAACTGTCCCTGCAGCACCACCCAGGACAACTCCAAATCCTGAAAATGCCCCCACATCACATCTCTTCTTTCCACTCCCTCCCCTCAGCAGCTACCATGGCCACTCTCTCCACATCAATGCTACATTTTCTTCTATTACTAATCACAATATTTTTAATGCCTTCTATGTACAGGTCACAGTATTTTGTGCTATGACACTACATGGTTGACTAAAACACAGCTCTCCTCACACAGAGTTTGTAGTCATGTGTATATGCACACGTGTGTGTGCGTGTTGAGTAAAGAGAATGATGACAGGAACACAAAACTACTAATATGGCAGAATTTGATAATGGGGATGTGGAAGGCAACTATCATTTGTTGACTATATTGCTAGGTACTTCACATAGGATTTCTAATTTAATCTTCTCAAAGCCTCTAGCAGGAAGATGATAATATCTGTAGTTGACAAATGAGAAATCTGAGCCTCAGAGAGGTTAAATCACTTGCTCAAGGTGATACAGCTAGTAAGGGAAAAAATTGGGATACAAATCCAAGTGTCTCCAGTAGCAAAATCCAGTGTCTTCTCACTACCTGCTTTGCTTCCGTAAGGGATTCTGAAAGTGCCTTTGGAGAGATGCAGGGTGTCGTGGGAGTCCTGAGGAAGGAAAAGTACTTTCCAGTTAGGCAACTGAGATAGGCTTCCTCGAGGAGAGCCCTTTTGACTAGGCCCTGAAGTGGAAGTAGATCTCAACCAGTGTAAGTTAAGGGTGAGGCCACTGCAGCCAGAGCAAAGGCAGGAGATGAAGTTATGCCCACCGAGTTTAGGGAATCACATAATCGGATCTTGCTGTGGACTAAGGGAGGAATAGGTATTGGTTAGGAGATGAGACTAGATAGGTAGGTAAGCTCCAGATTCCCTTTCTTAAATACTGAGTCCAAAATAAAACCTCTGCGTTGTACTCTCATGAAAAGAATACACAGAATTAAGGTCTTTATTTTATCCCAAAGTACCTAGCAATCAATGTGTGGCTGTTTATTGAAGGGGAATGTGTTGTGTTAAGATTGATGTAGGCCAGGAATTTGACTTCGGATTTCAAGACAGGTTTCTCAGGAAGCCTGAACACTGGGATTGTGCAACTGTCATTTCCTGGGCTGTTTTTTGTCAGGGAGGATAAAGAGAATCTGAAAAAGACAGGAATTTATCTTTGACAGATACCTCTCACCTGGCAGAGAAATAAGGGCTCTTTGTAACAGAGATAATTGAGTCTCCTCATACAATTTTAACCCAGTTATATAAGTACCTGGATTTAGTCCTTTAATTCATTGTTGAGATTTGCAGCATCAGAACATATGGGCACATGCAATTTTCTCTTCTGAGATAAACGTGCACAGCAAAATAGGCTCTTCTAAAGTAGAACACCATAATGTGTAATATTAGTGTTTTTCTAGTCCTGACATAGAATAATAACTCACTCAGGAATGCCGGTAGAACAGATTGTTATCTGTGTGCATATTGGCTGTCTGAAGGAATAAAAATTCTTTTTATAATGTTTATTGTGTTTTTTTCTGATTTAAAAGTATATTTATAGAAAATTTTAAAATGCAAAAAATATAAAATAAAGAAAATTAAACTTACCAATCATTCCTTTTTGTCCCCTATCCAACTCCACACCCCAATCAAATCCAACTCTTTATATACTTTTTCATTTAACATTTTATCATGCCTACTCTTCTAGGTCATTAAAATCGAATTCAAAAGGACATTTATAAAGATTGTATTGCCACGTGCTGTCTATCCTTTGGATATATCATACTTTTATTTAAAATTATTCTGTGGTTGAGCATTACAGTTTTCCCTAGTTTTTCACTTTTATAAAATAATGCTTCAGTGTATATACAGAAATTTTTATGTGATTCTGATTATTCCCTGCAGATAGATTACCACAGATGGTCAAAGGATATAACCATTTGAAGACCCTCCATGCGTTGCTACATTAACCCCAGGATGTTCACACCAGTTTACATTCCCACCAGATTGAGAGAATGCCTGTCTTCCTCATCCTAGCCAATGCTGAGTAATTGCCTTTCTGTAAATATTTGCCAGGCTGATGGATGAAAAACGGCATCTACTCATTTGATTCAAATTTCTTTGATAGAGAGACTAAGCCTTTTGATTTATAAAGCTCTGTATAATTATGATATCTTTATGCAACAGAAACCAATAGAGCCTTGAAAATAAATGAGATAAATCATTTCTTGCTGATTTGGAACAATTTCCAAGCTATGTTATTAAGACTAAATACATAACTAAACAAACGAAAAACCAAAGTACAGAGCAGCATGCTTGGGATGCACATGCTCCTGTACATGTTAAGAAAAAGGACAGTGTGGTTGAAGAGAAGTAAAATATATGCAGTTGTTTTCTTTTTGGAAGGAAGCATAAATGTGTGAAGGTAGTTTCCTTGGGGAGGAGGACGGAGGGCCTGTGGGTCTGTATTGACAGCTTTATCTTGATTGCATTTTTCCTCTGTGCACATGGTCCTTTTTCAATTAAAGAGCTAGTTAATTAAGCTCTTTATAAATTAAATATACTATCCTTTTCTCATTCATATGTTACAGATTTTTTTCCTTGTTATTTGCCTTTTAATTTTGCCTTGGTTTTGGCATATATAAAGATTTTATGATCAGATATATTAGCCTTTGTATTTTTTTCCTATTCCTTTAGCCTCAGAAAATTCAAAATAAGATAACTTATTCAGCTATATTTTCTTCTATTGGTTTTTGTTTTGTTTGTTTTGTTTTACATTTAGTCCGTTTTCCTTGAAATGACAGGCTCACTTAGTTCATTTATTAACTTGCCAGATACCAAGGTCTAAGTAACCATAATTTTTCCTACCAGTTTTTCTTCCAAGTAGAAATAGTGTTCACCAAAAAAGTGGCTACTTCACTTCGTGACTCAACAATCATACTTGTACTTTGCCCTGAGAGATGTACTGTGATCCTTTGGTGTACAGCAAATTTGCTTTATGTATACTTCCCATTTCATCACACCACATGTTTTTTTTTTGTAAACAACTTTATTTCAGTTTCACAAAAATAAAAGAACAAAAAAGGAAACTCAACAAGTTATGGAAACATTACTCCTAAAAAGTAATTTTTCAGGCACTTTTATCTCATCCATTTCCAACTGCTAACTCAGTTCTTTCTCTGGTTGTTCAGAAAGATACACAGATGAACACAGATTAGTTAAATGACATAATCGAGGACACCTTATTAATGAAAAAAAAATGAGGAAGAGAAAAAAATTGGTTAATCATACTCATATCACACAAAACTAAACCCCATATTCTTTTACCTTTAGAATTAATATCGTACCAACTTTGCTTTTGTTACCAAAAGCATTACAATGTGGTTGTTAACAATATTCCATAAATTGCATTATTTATGTTTTCACATGCATCACCACATTCTCACACCCTGTAGCAGAAGAATATTCCTGTATTTATATTATTAACCACAATCCTCATCTGCTTGCAAAATCATTGTTATACATTCCTGATATTAAAAATATAAAAAAAAATATTAAAAAGGCATGTACTTAAGGGTGAAATTTAATAAAATTACGCATTTTTACTGCTTCATCTGGGACATTTTTTAGTGAGACTGGCATATTTATTACTGTGAGTTTTTGCATAATGATGAAAAATACAATGCTTACCTATTAATACAGCTTGGTGCCACTGCCCTGATTCTTGCTAAAGCACTAGAAGTTTTACCCACTATTTCTTTTGCACCTGTGAACACAGTAAAAAAGACATCATCATCTTAGTGTTATTATTGTGAAAATAATTTCGCCTTGTTGACCTCTGGGGTCCACAGACTACATTCTGAGAACCTATGCATTAGAATCTCTAGAACAATTTAGTAATGGTAACATGATGTCCTTTTTTTTACCTAATTTCAGTGGCAATGCCTATTAAGTGAATACAAATCCTGAGGTAAAATTTAATTATTTATTCATTTGTAAATTTTAGACAACGATTCAACAACTTCAGACCCTGATGCTGAAATCACTGCCCGGACCAATGGGAAGGGGAGCCCCAGCGATGAGTCGCCTAGTCCTGTTCAGTTCATCAACAGGGCAGGAGCCGGCGACTCCAGTCGCTCAACTCTTCAGAGGTACTCTAATCCCATTCATGTGTTTGCTGTTTTGCCTTCCTATTAATCTAGAGACCAATTTCAGTGATTTCATTACCTTAGAAATAGAACTGGCAGTAGTGAAGTTCCACAGTTTACCCCCAGCCCTTCTACTTTCTCTTTATAAAAATGCCACCTCCTGAGTTATCTCACAGGATGCTTAATCGGTTAATGTAAAAATATATTAATGAGAGAGTAATCATTTTCACTCCCCAGTCCCATTGTTCTCAGCCTCCCTACATTCACGTTTGCTATTAGGATTTCACTTTACAACTACTACCTTTTGACTCAGGGTATGATTTTTTTTCCCTTTTCTGCCTGCTGCGGCTTGTAATTACCCTGTCTGGAATGAGAAAAACAGTTTACAGTGCCGCACACAGTGCTGTGATACTGAATAAGTGCAAAGGAGAGGGAAAGCTACCAGCTGCTTCTGCCTTTGGTGTTGCTCGGAAGACCGCATGCAGCTGGTCCTTCTTATTCCATGGACTAAGATGCAGCACTTTCTCACAAATGTTAGCTATTGATTAGAAGACAATGCAGATTTTCAGCACCTCCTAGAATTGCTACCATCAGTACCACTATTATTATTTTTATAGCTACTTTTGTGAAAGAACCATAAATTTACATTCAAGAAGAGGTAAGTCAATAGGGCTTCCACTGAGGATAGTTTCATCAGATGGGTTTTCCTTCTCCTTTGGTTCAACAGCATATGCACTATATAGTGTTGTTACAGTGTTTATCAGATTTAAATGCAGAATTTGATTTGCTGTGATGGGCGTGGAACTGGGCTACATATTAATCCGTGGCTTGTCTGGGAAAGTAATCATCTTCTCATCCCAATACAGATATTTCATTATGTGGCCTTTTGTTCATGACACCTAGTCTTCTTATTTCTTTGATTCATGTTTATACCACATTTTGCATAAAATACTAACATGGTGATGAATTTTAGTGAGTTAACAACCTTATGGAAAAAACTGGCAGTTGTAAAGCCCCACAGTTTAATCCCAACTCTTTACATGAATGCCACCAAAATCTAAAAGCCTCTCCAAGCCTCAAGTTATAACCTATAAAATGCAAGTAAATTAGTACAAATAATTATTGAAAATATTAAGGCTCTGTGTCCACATCAGCTAGGTCACTGTACAGGTGTATGAAAATATATTAAAGTGTTATTGTTACTTTATATAACGTATACATATGAACAATTTTTCCTGCCCTATCAACCTTCTTTGTTTCCCCGTTGTTCTGCTTTCTTAAACGTCTTGAACTTCCATTGGATGAACTGCTCCCTGCTTTCTTTCTCTGAATGCTGCCCTTGTTGCTGGAGGCAGCACATGCCCATACTATTTCCACCCCCTCAGCCATGCTAATGCCCTAATGTGCCTTCTCTGAAGGAAGTGTGGACATGTGGAGTGTGATAGAATCAGAATCTATCGGATCCTGCATTTGGAGGCTGAACTGAGGCATGATCTCCATTTCCTTTTCCCTTCAAAAAACATGGTGTATTCATCTCACTATTTTGAAGAAACGCCTTTGACCTTTAAGCCCTGACCAAGCCCTGACTAGTTTCTACTGACCTACCCCGTTCCTTTGCAGCGTCATCAGTGGTGTTGGGGAGCTGGATCTAGACAAAGGGCTAGTGAAGAAAGTAGAGCCCAGCACCAAAGACAAACCTTATCCTGACTGCCCCTTCCTGCTGCTAGATGTACGAGATAGAGATTCTTACCAGCAGTGCCACATTGTTGGAGGTAAGAGAAAAGGCTTTAGAGTGTCTTGCTACCAAGAACTGATCCTGTTCTGGAGTCCAGGTGGGCTTGAAACATATCCCATGGTTAACAGTTAAGCAAACCATGTGTTAGCCAGATCCATAAAGCTACCTTAAGGCTCTAAGAGAGGCCAGAGATGTTCTCGGATGGCTCAGGCCCAGTGCTAAAAATCAGAATGGTACAAATGAAGCTTCATAGTTTATTAATAGTATCCTCTTTCTTTTCTTTCACAAAAATACTTAGGTTTGAGGCATGTTGGTTTTGAAAATGTATTTCTTTAACTCTTAACTAGATCTTAAACCAGCTGGGAATTGGAGCCAAGTTGTACTAAGGGAACTACAGATTTCCTAAGCTTTTTATTCTCTTTGCAGCTTACAGTTACCCAATTGCAACTCTGTCTAGAACAATGAACCCTTACTCAAATGATATTCTGGAGTATGTATCCTTTGTTACATTTTAAGGATTTGGGTGGCATGAGTTTTGCATGAATCAAACAAAGCATGCATCATGCTCCTGGTAAGAAAACTCTGTGAAGGACCTTTGATATTAATCAGTTTAACATATTTTAGAATTTACTCTGTTAAGGCAGATGCTTCCAGACCAGTTGTACTGGGCAAAAAAACTTTAGGTTAAAGGTTATGATCCATTGAGAGTTAGTCTTAAGGCTTTTTATCTTCCCCAAAAGCATTCCCAAGTAAAACTGAAGTAAATATTTTCCTTCTATTTAAAACATTTTTCTCCTTAAAATTTTAATTTATGCTGCTCGTAACAATCATACATAAGTACTGAAAAAATATAAAAAGGAAAATAAAATCTATAATCTCACAATTGAGCAACAACTCTACTTAAATTTTTGGAATATTTTACTACAGACTGTCTTCTGTGTGGTGGTGTTGTTTTAACAAAGTTGAGCTCATGCTACAAATATATATAATTTAGAATCTTGTTTTTTTTTCCACTTCATATTACAGTGTATTGCCCCATATTAACACAAGCTCTTTATAAACTCCATGTTTGATGGTGTATAATAGCTCATCTTCAGATTCACTATAATTTACCAAACCATTCCTCTGTATTGAACTTTTAGGTGGTTTTTAACTTTTTTTTTTGCTATTATAAATAAGGCTGCAGTGGGCACATTGAACACAAAAGTTTTTCTGTTTCCTTATCTGTAAAATGGGGGTTGTAATATTTACTTTCCAGGATTATAAGGTAAAAAGAGCTAAATGGTATAAAGCATCTAACTAGTACTGCCTTGGACTGTAGTAATATTAGTCTAAAAAAGAAGAGAATACCAGCTTGAGTGGTTTTCATGACAAGAAAAGTATCAATAGCTGCTGGAGTAATGTGTAAAATAGGGGGGCATTCACCATTCCCCTAAACTCAGAATGGTGAACCTTAACAGCACTTTGTTCCTTAAGGGGTCTCTTATAGTCTAGGAGGGTAAGCTCAGTGCTGTCAAACCTTAACTCACCTGATTCTTAGAAAAACGCCCATGGCAAGATCATCATTCTATATGACGATGATGAAAGACTGGCCAGCCAGGCTGCCACCACCATGTGCGAGCGGGGATTTGAGAACCTCTTCATGCTCTCTGGAGGTGAGCAGGCTTTTTTCATTCTCTTTTAGGACTGAGGAGGCAGATATTTGGTCTCACCGCTCTTTAGCCCCACCCCATCACCATTTTCCTTGCAGTGCTCAGAAGTTAATATTTTAGAAAGAAAGAAAACCAAGCTGGCTGAAAGGAGTTGGGAGTTATGTGAAACTTTGATTTGTTCCGTCAGCATATGTTTTTAATTGCAAATAATGTTCTTGCTTTAGGAGTCTCTAAGAAAGTCTTCATGTTGAAGACTTGAGCAAAAGGAGTTTTGTGGAACAGCTGACATTTTCTGTTGTAATTTACTTAATAGTGAAGCAGTTAGGGAAAGATTTCAGGTCTTTATAATGCTGCCCTCTACTTCGTGACCACAGATTAAAAGCAGTGCATGCTGCTTTCTGGGTTTTGGCATGGCCCCATCACGTTAATGCTGCATTTTCTGGTGATCTTCTATACCTAGGTCTAAAAGTCTTAGCTCAGAAATTCCCAGAAGGACTGATCACTGGATCCCTGCCAGCATCTTGCCAGCAGGTCCTTCCTCCTGGTTCTGCTCGGAAGCGTTCCAGCCCCAAAGTGCCACCCTCACCGGCTGAGAATAAATGGAGATTTACCCCAGAAGACTTAAAAAAGATAGAATATTACCTGGAAGAGGATCTGGGTCCTGCAGAAAATCCTAGTAAGAGATTTTTGACCCTTAGAGATGTGTTCTGTGGAGTTTGAGATTTCAAGCTTTGAATATCACCGCATCATACGAAAAGCTTGATCTCTTACAATATCCTCAGATTCTTAAAATATTTGGGGCCTGTGTGTGTGGTGCAAGTGCTGTAGGCATGGAGGTTATGCCAAAGAGTGGCAAGAATTAGGTGTTGAGCACAGACATAGAAAGAGAAGAGAGTTTTTCAGTCAAATTAAGTGTGTATCTCAGACATAGTTGAGGGAGGGAAGTATAAGGCATTCATATTCCTTCTTGAAAGGTTGTGCCCTTCTGCGTCTTTTGAGTGCATTTAAGTCACTTCAGACCGCCCTCATAGTTTGTCTTCCTCCCTTACCTTTGACCCAGTACTTGGTCCTCCCTATCCTCCAATCTGTCCTCACCATGCACCCTGCTCTGTCAGAAAAGGAATGAAGGCCAGACCAGATTGGGTGGGGAGAAGGGAGAAGGAGGGGGAAAAGCCGTCTCCTTTTCCTTCTTCTACCCTGCTCCCTTCCCCACCTTCCAGCTAATCTCAGGAACGAGCAGTAAGTTGTCATTAACCTAATGCAGATGCTTAAGAGGACTTCCTTAGCTAAAAAAGTGGTTGTAGAATAAAACGTGATTAGCTTAGAAGTGTACTTGGCAGGGTGTTCCTGGAGTCGTTCTTGCCGCTCTGCTCCCTGCTCTCTTGCTCTCTTCAGGCCGGCTGAACCAGGCTCACTCCTCTGGGAGAGACTCCAAGGATGGAAGAGACTCCAAGGGTCCTGCCGGCCCCCCGCACCCCCGCGCGCACAGCAGTGGCCGCCTGCAGGGCAAACCCTGGAAGTGAAGACTTTGTCTATGTTAGTCAAATAAATGTTCTCTCCTTTCAGAACCCCTGAGCAGTTCCCAAGTTGGTCATTTTCAGAAACTGCTGCAGAGGGGAAACCACAACTTGTGTGATAGGCCCTTTTCCCTCTTCCTGTCTCCAGCCCCTCTCCCCATATCCAACTGGGGAAGGATTTGGAGAAGTGACCGTGGAAAACAGAGCTGTGGCAGGCTCTAGTATCCTCCCTATTGTTAAGGAATATTTAAGTCTTTGAAACTAAATGGGGGAGGGGGGAAGGTCTAATTTTTTTAGGCTTTTATTTTATTTTTTTTTAATAAGGCCCAGCTTGGCCGTCCTGTATCCTCTGTTGGTTTGTAAATACTTCAGTCACATTTGCCAGTGTGTTCTTCCCAACCAGTTCTTTTTCACCACTGTTCTTGGTTTTAGGAAGTTCCCTCCAGGCAGGCATTCATGATGACTGCCTGGGAAGCTGTCCCCGAGGTGTTGATGAGTTTTAGGTTCCCACAAGCCGGCAGGGCCCACACCAGATGCAGGCCTGCTGGCTGAGCAGCTCTCTTCCCAGCGCCCACTGCAGGCTCTGTTGTAAGTTTGGAGGCCAGTGACTGAGAGCATGGCTCAATTTTAAGACTTAGTTGAGTAACCCTCACACTTCCTGAACACTCCTCATCCCTCGATGTTTTCTTAGAGCCAGCAGAAGCCATGATGGGTACGTCACTATCTTAATACAGGGAACAAGGGGCTCTCCCCTGTCCCCAGGGCTGTGCTGAGGGCCATTTGCAGCCCACTGGAGCCATCCCTCCTTTGCAGTTGGTTTATCAGCTGTAAATTTCTATTGCTCAGCTCCAGTTCATCCATGTTCAATGGGTAGAAATTACGGCCACTTGAGAACATCAGCTTTGGTTGGGCAACTGCCGGCACACAAGATGAGAAGGACTACATAGTTCTTTGTCAGAGCCCTTAAGCCCTTGCTTTAAAATACAGTATTAGTCTAATTGAGTAATTAGTGCAATTTCCTGCTTACTTTTCATTCTCTTGACCGAGCTGTGATTAGGAGGTTGTGATTATAGATTCTGGTTTTGGCCGGAATTTTGAATCAGCATTAATTGAATTGCTAGATGACTGACATTCATTCCATTTAATTGGGGGAACAAAAGACCTCAGGTAAGGATGAGGAACTCCAAAATTGCAAGGAAAAGGAAAAGAGCCTTGTTAATTTTTATGGTCTGTGATCTGTAGCTGTGATAAGGGACTAAGGAATAAATTGTGCTCTTTGTCATGGCAACCAGCCTCTGAAAAGCCAACTGAAAATTGCCTATCCTTAGGTGGTTACCGCTGCTGGGTAAGATTTGCCTTAAAGGTACTATTTTCTCGCCACCGAAGAAAAAAAAAAGCACCACAGTATTTCTAGCATGAGGGGCTGTATTTATAAGAAAAATAAAGGCAATAAATATCTCATAGAGACATATGGAAAACTAACTTTCAGATTCAGCCCAGTTCTGTTTTAGGGTATGTTTATTCTTCTCCTCTACTTGATTTCCAAAGTGCAACATTTTCCAATGCTTTAGAAATCAAACAAACCAGGGACATTGTTCAGATGTCAAGCCGTGCCCAATTTTCCACAAGATTCAAGAATCTTGTATAAAATTCTGCCAATGTACACATAGCTTTAATGAGGAGCCTGTCATGTTTCCCCATAAATTTATTGCCTGAGAACTTAGTTCAGCCTTTTGCTAATGCCAAAGTGCTCTGGCTTTTTATTTTCTTTAAAGCAACGATTTTAAACTGTACATTTTTCCACACTCAACTTTCCCCTAACATGGACAAGATTTTCTTCCATTTTTGACACATAAACCTTTTTAAGAAAAAAAGGTTTTCTCTGTAACAAAAATCTGGTTATGCCATTTTAAACTTGACTAGTCAGGGGTTTAGACTTTCCCACCCGATTCTCTCTCTTCTGAAGGTAAATCGTAGTCCCCTTTCCTTCCTATTCTCCATGTTGCCATCAGCAGACAATACGAGTGTGAGAGACTCCTGTATATATGTATGTGGAAAGTCGGTTTAGACAAACTGTTTACTAAAATTGCTATGTATTTACCTGAGAAATTTGGCAGGTCGAATATATTTATGGTATTCCTCCCTAAGTGCTTTGTTTGCCCTGTCGGTAAGGATTTTAAATAGCCACTCCTCCAAAGACTTGTTCTCATTCTGTACTTTGTGTGTTAAATGTTACAATCGGACATTGTTTTTACATGCTTGAGGTACTGCTTTTAATGTTCTACTTTACTAGTTTTTTCATTAGATTAGTTGGCATGTATTATTTAAATGATCCGTGATTCTTTGTGCAATTATGGATATTGAAGATTAAAGTCATAGTCTTTAATTTGTTGTTTGCTATGAATATGCTGAGATCTGCCAACTTCTTTCTTCCTCTCCACTGGGATGATTTAGGGAAGCCACATGAGACTGATGTGATTTGAAAGAGTTCCTCTTGTGCTACATCTCCCAGAAAGGGGGATTCTTTGTATAAATGACTCAGGAAATGATTCCAATTAGGGAAAGAATCAGCTTTCTAGGCAGAAGACCCGGTTTCTCCTCATACTCCAGCCGGCACTGAGTTCTGCCATGAATTGCATCGTGGCTTTCTGGTCTGTGTTTCAGGGATTGACAAACTGCCTCTGCCTGGGGAACTTGCAATCCCCTGGATGGAAGGTGCTTTATCCATGTACAACTACAACTCCATCTGAGTGAGGGCCAAGCATTTAACTAATAAGTTAAAAGCTTTAAAGGGGTATGTATTTAAGAAAGAAGGGGAGGGAGGGAGATATAAGCCATATTCCTCATGCAAAAACAAAAAACATCCTGGACTGTTACAATGCCAGGTTTAACCTATTGAAAGGTATAGAATGATTCAAAGGCCTAAAAGTAATTTAATTTTACCTTCAGTGGAAAATCAGAACCTACACAATCATATCAGATTTGGTATAAATCAGAATTAAAAGAGAAAAAAAAATGTTCATTAGGTGCTCAGGTGCTATTTAGAGTATACAAAAATTCTTAAGACTTTAGGCTACTCACCAGAAAAACAGAACAAAAACCCTCTTGTCCGTAATCCCCTTGTAGAATAATAAGTGAAATCAGAGTCCTGGACTAAGAAGAAATATGTAGGTAATTTCTCTTGTGTTGGTTTTTGGTTTCTGTCTTGTTGTATATTGGTAATAGATTCTTTTATGTTATCTGACTTTTTTTAGGAGGGATAATTAATTTTCATCCACTTGGACTTAAAGTAATGACCTTTTTCTTTCTCTGCTTGAAATAGCTATTAAGAACCTTTGTTTCTCCCGTTCTTAAATGTTCTCGGTGTCATTATTGTGCGTCTGTTTGCTTCATCGTTCTTTCAAAGACATAACTCCCATAATACATTTTTTTTCAAGAAACATCAAAAATGTGTAGATTATAATTCATTGGTTTAATTATGTGGGCATGTTGAGTGCTTATGTGCAGTTCAATGAATTTTTTAATTAACAAATTTATTTTTCATATAAAAGCAATAAGTAAGACATGCTGTGCTGACAGAGTATTTGGAATACATTTGAGTAGTAATATTTCCCCAGAAATGTGGTAATTATTTAGAACTATTATTCTGTTGTCCTTACATTGATACACAGGTCAGTTATTGCACAAAATATGTCAGGGTGGAAATTTGTCAGCTTCAAATTCTAACAACAGGATACAGTGCATAATTTTATTTGTGTTTACAAAACTGTATTTGTCACCCTAAGATCCCTTCTGGGCTCACTCATTGCCTTTCGTCTTTGTTCTGAATGCAGAAGCAAATTCTCTTCACCTGCATGACATTCTTTGGCACCTGGTAAAATGTGAGGCAAATAGAGGGTCACTTATTAAATGCTATTGACTGATGGATGAACAACATTTTTAAAAGGATGTAAATATGTCTTCTATTTTAAATTTTTACTATAAGCTCCCAGAGGATGGAAATCACCAACTGTATTACAGTGGCCCTTAATAAGTCTGTAGATAAATTAATTGACCCTGACAAATTGAAGTCCAGGTGTAATGCCCTTTGTGATGACCACTCAGCACACCCAGAGACCAGGAAAGCTTGTCATCCTTTGTCCCCTTGTGCATTCTGCTTTGGTCAGAGAGGCATTTACATCCCTGAGGTCTTCAGATCACTCTCTGCAGGAGATTCCCAGAGAGCTGTTAGGGACCTTGTCATTACCCTGGCTGTCTGCAGTCTCCCAGGCCTCTGATCACTGTCCCTTTGGCTAGAAATTGCCTTCAGAATTCATCAAATACAGGTTACACACCATCCCTCTGAGAGTGGGTTATCTTTCTCTTGTTTCAAATCTTTGAAGCTTTCCAGATAATAACAGTAGCAAACAGTTCCAGTGAGCTCACCACGCGCAGGCAATGTTTCTAGATTCTTTATTACAGGTCCTCACCGACCTGATTTTCACAGCAATCCCATGTTTTCTGATCAGGAAACTGACGCTCGTGTGGGAACTAAGCAACTTGCCGAGTCACTGAGCCAGAAGGTTGAAAAGCCAGAGTCTAACCCAAGAGTTATGGCTTCATGGCAGGTTCTTTTAGCCTCTCTGCTCTCGCTTCCCCCTCTGGATAGGCACAACCACATTCTCCCTTGGCATTGCCTCCACTTTATCAACAAAAATATAACTTTATCTTGCCATTAACTTCCCTGCTCACCTGCAACCCAGAGCTTTCTTCCTCCTGCCTGCCTAAAAGGCAGTGTAAACTCAGTTATTGAAACACCTGCTCCCAGTCATTGTATATCTCCTCCACATGTCCATCGTCTGTACGTGGTGGTCTGTCTTGAGGACGAGGTGCTCCAGGGTTTCTGATTTTGTTTTGTCAATGCACGCTAGTCAGGTATGACTTCAGAAATGAGAGTTATAACTTAGAACTCAATTGTAGGAAAAAAGGAGGCTGTTTCCTTGATAGATTGAACTATTCATTCACTAAACCATATTGATATTTGTGTCTGCTCTTTTATTTCCTTTGTGGTGATGTTTCTCATTTATGCTGAAATATAAATTGTGTGAACTGGCTGGTGGCCGCAGGCCTGGGTCTTGGGTGGGAACAGAGGCAGACCTCTGGGCCAGTCCGTGTCAGCAGGGCTCCGCTTCCATGGTGCTCTTCAGAAAATTTGCTCAACACCGTTACTCTGATTAAGCAGGAGACTTTTAATTTTCTTTTCATTTGGCAATAAACATTTGGCATTCTCAGTCTCTGGGGTTGTTAGATATGCTCACAGTTCGAACTGCCAAATTAATGCAGATCCTGAACGTTTTGGGGAGAATTCATTACCCTTTTTCAGATGTGACGGGGCTCTGTGCTTTTCTCAGAGCTCTTCCTTGATCTGGCCAGTTTGAAAATTATGATTGGTCTTGTCAGTTTCCTCTAACCAGCATCTGGGTCTTAGTGTGTCACTGAATATTTCTGCGGTTATTAGAGCAAGAGTCCCTGTGCATCTTCAAGTCCCACTTGCCCTTGCAGAACAGTTGCCGGGATGAGGAGTAGCCATGCTTATCTGAGGTATCAGTGAGGTCATATCTAGATTGTATTCAATGACATTTCGATCTTAACTTCAGGCCAAAGGCAAAAAGCTAGACAAGTATAACTAAATGTTAATTCAAAAGACCACCAGAGGGAAACGGCTGTGGCTCAATCGATTGGGCTACCGTCTACCATATGGAAGGCCCTGGGTTTGTGTCCCAGGGCCTCCTTGTGAAGGCAAGCTGGCCACGGCCTGCGCCCATGGAGAGCTGATGGCCTGCGCCCGCAGAGAGCTGGCGCGGCAAGATGATGCAACAAAGGGAGACAAGCAGACAGAAGAATGTGCAGCAAATGGATACAGAGAGCAGACAGCAAGCAAGCCGCAAGGGGGGGGAGTAAATAAATAAAGACCACCTGAAGGATTCTCATGAACCACTGATGGCCCAGAGGCCACATCAGGAACCATATGTAATGGTCTAAGAAAAAAATAAAATAAGGTCATCTGAAAATAAAGATTTTAAAGGGCCCTGGAAAACAGGCATTAGCATAATCAATTCCCTAGATTGCTATGGAAACAATGTGAATAGAAAGAGCTCTTGGGATTTTCACCTCAGCTACAGTAGAAGGCTTGAGGTGGGTAACCCATGTAACTCAAATGGTTGAGCATCTGCTTTCCATGTATGAAGTCCCGGTTTTGATTGCTGGTGTCTCCTAACAAAGAAAGAAAAAACAACTTTCATTGGGAAGTGGATGTAGCTCAGTGATTGAGCACCTGCTTCCCATGTACAAGGTCCTGGGTTCCTTCCCTAGTACCTCCTAAAAAAATTGCTTCAGAAGTGGGCCCCAGCTGGGGGATATGAGCAACTCCTCCTTCCCTTGTTAGCAACAGCATTGCATCCAGCTCTATGTAGAGTGCTAGTTTTTTGAAGATTAAAACAAACTGTTTTTTTCTGAGGAGATGGTGAAATAAGATGCCAGGATAGAAGAAATGAGTTTAAACAAATTATACAAAAGGATCTGGGCAAAAATGAAGGTGGTCCTTTAGATGTTTGATGTTGATAATATGTTGCTATTAGGTAACCACACATAGGTTAACTGGTGTGCTTGAAATAGCTTTGTTTTTTTTCCTTTCTGATGATCAAAGCAATATATGCTCATTGCAAGAAATTCAAAACCTCTGTAAAGAGGAAACTACCACCACCACTACCTGGGGAAATCATAATTATTATGTGGGGATATATTCTTTTGGGCATAGAGAAAGAGAGACGTGTGTATAACAAAAATGGGTTTCATACACAACATACTATTTTGTAGCCAACTTTTTTAAAAAAAAACAACTGTATTGTATAAATCACATAACATAAAATTCAACCATTTTAAATGCACAGTGACTTTTAGTAAATTTGTAGAGTTGTGCAACCATCACCACAATCCAATTTTAGAACATTTCCATCAAGTAGTCAGCTTCTTTCACTTAGCATATTCTGAACATTTTTCCATGTCAACACAGACCTTAATGACTTCATGATATTCCATTGTGTGAATGTGTCATAATTTATTTTAACCACTTCAATACTGATATTTATTTATGGCTTTTTTTATATTGCAATTTTATACTTACATATTTTTTAACATGTCCAAATATTTTTTATATATATACATATATAATAATTTGTTTCACGTGAATTTTGTGTCAGAGAGGCAATACATTTTAAAATTTTGATTTATATTGCCAAATTGCCCTCTAGAAAGGCAGTGCAAATACTACCAGCAGTATATGATAGTGCTTATTTCTTTACATCCTTGATAATACTCAGTCATCAGTCTTTTTACTCTTTGCCAATCTGATGGGAGGTAAATGACATATTTTTCTTTAACATACAAAAAATAACTCAGGATCAATACCTTTTCATATGTTTGTTGGTTTTTGTGTTTCCCCTTTGGGGATTGTCAGTTTTCCTTTTGAAATGTTAGTCATTTTTTAGCCCCTTTTATTTATAAGAGCAGTTTTCTCCTCCAAGGTTATTAATACCTTTTCATTTATGTTGCAGTATTTCCCAAAATTATCGTTTGTCTTTTGGCTTTGTATATTTATCTATTCATCTTTTTTAAAAGTTTGCCCCATAGATTTGTAAAATTATGAAGCTAAAAACAAAATGTAAAGCCCATCTCACACTTACAAATACCAATGAAAACAACAAAAAGTATTAAAAACGTCTGTGTCTCCTTTTAACAAGCATTTATTAAGTACCTACTATACACCAAGTAGTTGGGCAAGCAGTGGGGATTAAGTGGCAAGCAAACATCACAATCTCTGTCCTCTGGAATTTGTATTCATGTGCTTCATTCCTTCTCCTTTCATCTTTCTTAAGAGTTACTTGCTCAGAACCTTACTTTCTAAACCTCAACTCTATGCATTCAAAATCATTTGCCTGGGTATTTTCAGCAAGCCTACAATATACAGATTATAAAATTTATGAATTCATTTTAAAAGTAGAGAACACGTGGGGAGCAGGTGTAGCTCAAGTAGTTGAGCAGCAGCTTCCCATTTACAAGGTCCCGGATTTGATCCGCAGTACTCTTAAAAAAAGAAATACAGAGAGAGAGAGAGAACACTCAACAAATATTCATTGGATATCTAAATGTCAAATTCTTTTGGTGGTTTTGGAGACTGAATACCAAACAAGGTGGTCCCTGCTATCAGGGAGCACAGTTTATTTTAAATTAAGCAGTTCTACTATGGAAGTCTAGGCAATCCAATTTTGTAAAATGATATGTTACCTTACTAAGTTAGTATCTTTCTTTTGTCAGTCTTTATTAAACAAAAGTTTAGATGGTCAGTTCCTACTTGCCCAAACCAAGCAGTTCACATGGGTTTCAGTTTATCTAGAATCTCTTGTTACATAGATTGATGGCAAAAGTTTTGCAGATGATAATTTGAAGGGAGTGTATTCAAATCTTTAAATCATCTTTCTTTAGTTAGAGACTAATTACACCATTTTATCTCATAAACTTAGTATGAGTTTATGTATACTATATGTATAGTAAACCTCACTTTTTTTTAGAATATTTGGTAGCAAAAACGGTATTAAAGTAAAATAAAATCCCAAGATGAAAATTCCCCACTGTCTCAAAAAGGGGTGGGAGGGGCATTTTGACCTTACGGCTATTTTATATAGAAAAAATAAGACTCTTCAGACATTGGAGCTGGAGGCATTGTGAAACATGACCTGGCTGATACGGAGAGGTCATCATCCTCACCCCAATATCCCTGCTTGGGGAGCTACCAGTCCCCGCCACCCTCTTCCCCGGTGACTACTGAGGGAGTCAACCCCTCCCATACATTCACATCTTAAGAGATCTGAAAGAAACGAGGTAGATTCTTGCTTTTAAAAGGTTGGGAGGCCCTGTGTATTGTGGTGCTTGCAGCTACGTGTGCTATCACAGCCATCAGAATCACCAAGCCAGAGGAGGGGATGCAAATCCCAGGAGCTGTGGAGTGTGTCAGTAGGAGAGCCTTACGTGGGAGACACTTGTGAGTGGTAAGGAGTGGCGGTAGGTGGGAAACGGAGGGGAAGGAACTGAGACAACATACAGAAGATGCTATGAGGGGATGTGGCAAGTGAAAAGTGAACTATTTCTATCCCCAAAGGCAAAGTCTTAGTGATATGCTACAATTAATAGACTGACCTGGAATTGGCATTAGTTCTTTATCTTCAGTAACTTATTTAATCCAATTGTTTTCTTCCAATTTAATTCAGGAGTGGGAGACCATATCTAGCTTTATAGAAATTTGCTCTACTTGGCAGAAACATCTATTTTGAATAGTGGTGACTACCAAGATTATTATATTTCTTATTCTAGGTTATTGCTTTTATAGATGAATGAATGCAACTAGCTAGACTATTGTGTGAGCTAAATTCCTTGCCGCCATGGGCTGCCCGGCATTTGGTTAGCAGCTGTGGCTGCTGCTTGCTACTAAGGTATGAGCAAATCACCCCCACTGACGAGCTGTGCTCAGGGTGGTCTAATTAAAACAGATGCCACTTGGATACAACTTCACAGGACCTTGGAATGCAGGGAAATTTAGGGGTCATCTAGCCCAACCACCCACACATTTCTAGTGAGGCCTGTAAGAACTAAATCACCTCTGCCCCAGCATGAAAAGGCAGACAAACCATATGCACTCCCACACGCAAGCCCCAAGATGCTGTTTGGAGTACACTCAAGCTTTAATTGATTTCCTAGGTGGGGCCAGAGAGGAGGAAGCGGAGGGTGCTGATGGGCCAGCTCAGTAGGGGTTCTTGTGAGTGTGCTCCATGATGGTGCGCAGTGCCAGCCACGTCTCCTCGGCCGTGGGGACGATCTGAGCGGCTGGCAGCAGGAAGCCATAGCGCCCAGTGTCCCGGAGCTCAAAGGTGAAGGAGTACTTGATGCCCTGGCTATAGGTCCAGTCAACGGTGCTTCCACTTGCTTGGTCTGAGAAAGGGTCAGAAATAGGGAGGAGCAAGAGTCAATCACTTTGGAAACATTTGCATGGGCCGGGTTAATGCTCAAAAGCAGCAGCGCCTCATGTGGTGCTGGGCATGGAGCGAGCATCTCCAGGGTCTGCCTGTGACCAGGTAGCCTGTCTACCTCCTAGGAAACTCCTGCTGAAGGGTCTAAGCCCAAGAAACCCAAAGAGGCTGGCTAGCAACGGTTCTGTTCATCCAGAGATGCAAGAAAGTTTCTGCAGTTGCTAAAGCTCCACTGAAAACTGCCTTCATCCAATAGCCACTGCAGTTAAGCCTCTAGGTAAACCAAAATGGCACCCTTGATGAAAACCAGGATTTGTTTTTCCATGGGTTTGGTCTGCAGGGGGAAGTACAAAGGGCCAGAGCCAAAGCAAAAGCCCCTTATCTTTCTTTAGGAGAAACTTTGCCTAGGTTTGTAGTTAACAGTAGGTAGTGAAGCCCCTTTTGACAGGCAGGGGAGAGGGAGGTAGGATGCGTATCAGGATCTAACTTGGCATACTTGAAAGAGGCAGAACCTTCTAAAGACCTGGGGTCCAAAAGCGAGGCCATGCTTAGGTAAGATTGGGACCTGCTCACTCTGCAAAACATGAGCCCTCTAGGTAGGAAAAGGTGCATGTGCAACTTTCTCATCTCTGTCCTTAGTATCCACTTCTACCTCTCGTACTCCTGCTTTGTCAGCTGGCAAACTTGTTCCCATCCCTCAGGGCCCTAGAGAATCTGCCCTCCCCCCACCCACCTCACCTCACACAGTCCCCCACCCTCTGCGTCAGCCACACTGATCTCCCTGTTGCTCCGCAGCGAGCCAGGCCTGCTCACGCAGTCGGGCCTTTGGTCTCGCTGGGCCATCTACCTGGAAGACTTCTAGATAGGCTCTTGGCCTCCTCGCTCATATCCTTCAACACTTGCCCAATTTCACGCTCTCAATGAGGCCTATCTGCAGCCCGCCTGGCCCTGCCCCACCCCCAGTACTCCCAATTGCCTTCATCCTGTTCTAGTGTTTCTTTTTTCCTTAGCATTTACCGCCTAAGATCCTACATCATTATTTGTTGATGTTTATTGGCCGTCTCATGGCCAGAATGTAAGTTTCATAATCTTTGCTTGTATTAGTCACAGTTAAATCCCAAGCATGTAAACCAGGGCCTGGTACATAGGAGGTGGTCCTTAAGCATTTGTTGAATTATTTCCATTTTACTAGCGCTCCTCCCGGGGACATTGCATTTGGAAGGAAGCTGGGAAAAGATGTGGTATATTCTCTCATTGAAAGGCATTGGAGGAGGAGTGTTATTTTTTTTTAGTTGAACTTCCTGGGGATCTACAGATCCCAGCAGGACTATCCAGCCCATCTTGCATGAAGCTGGACTTAACACCCAAACAAGAGGAAAGAGTTCTCGAGGAGCTCACATATTCGTCTGAATTACAGTATCAAAGGCAGAGTCCATGCCAGGAAAAGGCACCATCTACTCCTCCCAACAGCCAAAGCCCACCACTGTTGGGCTCCAGCATCATCAGTCCCATCACCCATGTTCCCAGATCTAGGCACCCTAGGCTACTTCCTTTAGGAGGCTTACTCCCTTCCCAGGGCCACCAGGTCAGACCATGCAGCCACTTACAAATTGTGTCAATGATGCTGCCATACTTGTACTTGGTCCCATACAGAGACTCCAGGGCAGTCACAGCAGACTTGGCCAGCTGATCCTGGAGAAAGCATCAAGTAACACCACTTGTCATGACCAGTGACACCAGGCCCCCAGATTACACAAAGGCCAGGGGAGCCTGGGGGCTGGCAGAGTGACGCGGCAGCATGTACCAGACAAAAGACTGGCCCCAGAAGAGAACATGGGGCCTGCTCGGCCATGCAGGGTCAGTCTCAGGAACTCATCAGCCCCCTGATCTGACCCTGCAGGTACTGTCTTGCCCTTCAGTCACACTGGCTGCTGTCCTGCAGCTCCCAGTATGGTACCACTTCAAAGTCTGGCCCCACTCCTTGCTCTGTTGTGGGCACAGACTCAACCACGTGGTGCCTTGGTTTCCCAGATGGAAAGTGAGGCTAGCCTGCCTTGCCAGTCTTCCCAAGCCATCGGGTCTATGGGAGAATAGAGGTGCTAAGCACTCTGGTTGCACATACTCCCAAAAGGCCTACTGGGTGAGAACCAGGCCTGCCTGAAGCCACCTGGGGGATGGGCAGCCAAGTAGAGAGCTCAGCACGTACCAGCTCTGCGTGGTCAGGGCATGGTTCTGTTTTATAGCCATAGGGATAAAGGAGGAGCTGGGAGTAGCTGTGGATGGAGATGAAGGCCTTGATGTTCTTTTGGGCCTTCACAAAGTCTACAATGGATTTGACCTCCGCTTCGGAGTTGGCGTGTGCGCCACGATAAGTCTCTGTGCAGGGGTTGTTGCTGGCTCCAGGCACTGTGGGAGGAAAGAGGGAGTAGTTGGCATTCCCTACACGCGAGAGGTGTGACTTCCATGGCTTCTGGATCTTTGTGTGGGGCTGGGGGGCAGGTGGATGTAGGCAGGTTCTTCCCCTTTCCCCCCATTAAGGAAAGGCCAGAGATCTTTTAAAACCTGGGGACCCTACCAATCTCCCCAGTCACACTTGGGCAGAGCTGATGGACATGCCCACAAAACAGGCTCCTCAGGCAAGGGTGGCTCTCACAGTGATAGTGGCCAAGGAGGGAGAGTTGAGGTTAAGCTACAAAGCCCCTAGCTAAGGTTTCAGACCTTAATTCCATTTTGGAGGAACTTCCTGTTACAGATAAGTGACAACCAATCTCAAGAATACAGCCTCCATCCCCAAGAGCCCTCAGAGGTAAATCTGACATTCCCACCCCCCCTCCTTTCACAGCTGGGGCCAGGAAGAGGGTGAAGGTGATGGTACTAGGAAGGGTAAGAAGCCATTCTGGGTTGTCCCATCCCTGCTCCCCCAGTCACACTGGGCCTTACTCCCAAAGCCAGCATCCCAGTTCCTGTTGGCGTCCACCCCAACACAGATAGAACCTGGCGTGAGGGATCGAGTCTTGCGCCACATGCGATTCTGTGGAAGGAAATGGGATGAGCCAACCAATGGCATATGTTGAGCATCACACACTTGTCTGACCCAGTGCCAGCCTGGAGTTCAGAGCCTGTAGAGAGTAGTATGGGCTGGGAGAGGCCAGGAGGCACTCTGGAGGAGGCCGCAATCAACACAAGATGTCTTCATTCCTGAGCTGGGGTGTGGGCACAGCCTGGAATCAGAAACCACTTTCAACTGGTGGGCAGGAGGATTCACAGAGGGGGCTCTCAGATGAAGGGCAGTAAAGAAGACAGTGGGATGGCATTTGACCAGCGGGTTCTATGTGGTGGAAAGTGAAGAAGGCATGAGGTGTGCCCCCATTTGATTGGCAAGATGTCATAGTCGCTGTTAAATAAAAGTTGGAATGGTGGTTCTCAACTGGGGACAATTTTGCTCCCACCCAGGGGAGCAATGTCTAAATGTCTAAAGACATTTTTTGGTTGGTACAGCTGGGGTGGGGGTTGCTACTGGCATCTTGTGGGTAGAAGATCAGAATGCTGCTAAATATCCTACATTGTCCAGAACAGAACCTCCACAACAAAGAATCATCCAGCCCAAAATGTCAATAGTGCTGGGTTAAGGTGCCCTGTCCTGGTCTAAGGAGACACATGTGTTTGCCCCTCTCTCACCTTCCAGGAGTTGCGATTAGCGGTGGGTAGCTTGTGGGACTCAGAGAACAGAAGCCCACCCTGCTTTCCCCAACAACAGGAACAAGCCTTTACCTTGGTGTGGGTGAAGACAAAACCATCAGGGTTGGTGACAATCTCCAGAAAGATGTCCATGTCGTTAAGAATGGAGGTAAAAGTTGCATCCTGGCCAAAATCTTGTACGATCTGGTAGAGGATTTCAGAGGCAGAGGGTCAGAGTGGGCTGGGCCAGGCATCTGCCAAGCTAGAGGCAAATAGCTACCTTCCTTCAGCCTCCCTCTGTGGTCACTGCTTCTGGGTGTGAAGGAGAGAGCAGGGCTTCTGTGGGCCCTGAATGCCAATGCCCCACCAGGTGAGATCCCTCCTCACCTCCCCAGGCTTACCTTCTTTGCAAACCAGACTCCACTGGCCTGTGTGACCCACTCCCGGGAATGGATGCCAGTGTCGATCCAGATGGCTGGACGGTTGTTTCCCCCATTGCTAAACTGGAGAAGAGGCAGGGTAATGATCTAGGTCACCTCCTTGGCAGCTGGAGTTCGCCTTGCCTCCCTGAAGGGAATCTGACCCAGTGCAGAGACCACCTGCTCTCTCTGCATCTCAGGTAGGGATTGTAGTTTGTGGGGCCATCACTGAGGTGGGATGTGGGAGCTGTGGGCTGGACAGGGCTCCTGCGGAACTTGGTCTCCTGTCCTCAGTCCAAACTTGGGCAGATATGACTCAAGCAGACATACTGGGCACATGCTCCACCAACCATACATAGTTCTCTGTGGGAGGTCACAATAGAACATTCTATCTGGACTACCCAGACTCAGCAATACTTTCCATAATATGATGCTTGACTGGAAACACTTGGGTCACCTAAGAGTTTACATCACGTGCAAGAGAGTATATGCACGTGTGTGCATGTGTGTGTGGACACACTCTTAGACCAGCATGGAAACCCACACCCTCCCAGATGCCTGCCTGGGGGCGTCCGTATGACATATTCCCATGGTCCTGGGCTGGTGCCCATCTGTGGGTGTACAGGTGTAGACCAGTTCCCCCGTGTGTGCCCCGTCTATCCACACACGGGCGCCCATTACCTTCAGCACGTAAATAGGGCGGTCTTCATAGGTCTTCCCAATCTGGATCTTGCTGACAAGTTGTGGGTTCTCGGCCACCAGCATGTCCATGAAGCCATAGATCTGAGAAGGGAGAGAGGAGGAAGGAAGGCCCTCATGGCTCCCAGGCACCCAGACCCTCCCTTAGCAGCCCCATCCCCCAGCCACGCAGCCCTCGTGGGCACAGGGAGGCCCCATTCCCAGCCTGGCCAGCCTGGCACAAGCCCACATTCTACCAGCCATGATGAGGTGCGAGATGCTTGAGCGAAGTGGCCCCCAGGGCTGCCCTCACCTCCTCCAGGGTGTGGTAGGTGGCATAGTTGAAGGAGTCGGTGGAGCGGGCGCGGGCCTGGAAGGCAAACATCTGCTCCTGCTCCTCATCCAGCAGCCGCTGCACATCCTCGATCATGATGGTGTAACTGATGCCATGGGTCTCCAGGAAGATCTTCACAGCCTGAATGCTGGGGAAGGGCACTCGGACGTCGACGGCAGAGCCAGGCCGGGCAGGGCCCCGCCAGAAGTCCAGCTGGAAAGGACAGGGGCAGGCACTGTTGCAGTGGTCTGGAGGCACTAGCCAGAGAGCTGGCTGGGAACGGGCCTGCCTGGGAGGGAATGTCGCACTATGATTTCCTATATAATTGGGGAAGGGGCACAGGTGTTAGGGGCAGAGAAAGAAAGAAGGGAGAACCCTGGGGACAGGATAATGTCCTGTGTGCTCCAGGCAGTGGCCCCAGAAGTAGAGTGCAGGGGCTTTGAGACAAAGGAGAGGGAAGTACTGGGAGAGGAGTCTGGGGGTTTATGTCATTTCCTAACGGGTCAGTCCCATGTTCCCTTTCTTGGAAGCTGGGGAGAGAGTGCTCAAGCACCAGTCGGTGCCAGGAAGTGTGGGGGTCTGGGGTGCCCCCTGCTAGGCTGGGAGGTCTCCTGGGGCTTTGGGGGAAAGGCTTCTCTCCTTCCTCTGACCTGCAGGTGCTCCAGCTCCTCCAGCTCCTTCACCTTCTGTACCTGGGCTTCATCAACCACTGAGATTCGGAGCACCTGGTGCCTGGGCAGAGCAGGAGGGGAGACTGAGCCCTGGGGCAGCCCCAGGTCTCGTCACACACACTGTAAGGTGGGGGGAGGGCGGCGGCAGCCTGAAGACCAGGCCTAAGCTGGGCAGGCTGAGAATCAGGCAGGGACCCCAGGTCTGGCCTCGGGCCTCTGGGCTGAGCAGGCAGAAGCACAAGGGGTCCTAGCAGTGGGAGGCCTGGGCTCCTTCACCCCTTCTGTTTCCTTCCTTGGAACCTCTAGGACACTGCTGTCCCCATCTCAGTCGAGACTCTAGTTCTCTCTCCAAAGTCAGCCCAGGCCCACACCCTCTACTTCTCCTGAATATTCCTCCTCAGAGTTTCCGATTTCTCCAGGGCTCAGGATTCTGTTCTTGGAGACCCAACCCCTTCTTTGCACTGCCCCCCAGGATGGTGAGTCAGCCTCTCTCTGGCCCATGGTGTACCCAGTCTCCATCTGTCTACCTCCTCCAGACTCTGGAGCCAAGTCCTCCCCATCTCCCATCTGAGCACCCCCTCCTCTCCAGACCCCTACCCCACAAAGTCTTCTTTGCCAAAGACAGCCACCAGCAGCGCACTCAAAACCAGCAGCCCCCGCATGCTGCAGCTAGTTGGGAAGGTCAGACTGAGGCTGAGAGAAGGTCCTGGAACCTTTTAAACTCTCCAGGGCTGAGGTCTCCTGGCTGGGCCCAAGCTTTGTTCTCCCACTGGCACCTGTGCCCTGTCCCACGGAAAAGGGGGGGCCAGGAGTTCTCAGCTCTGATACCTTCTCACCCTCCGATAAGGCTACAGGGAACAGGGCAGCTGGAGAGATAAGCTGGGTCCAGCCATGAGGGACCAGCCTGAGCAGAGGGTCAGCGGTGACTTGAGGTCTCCTAACAGGGACCCTGCCTGCCCACAGCCCCCTGACACCTACAGCCGTTTGCCGACTAGGAATTGTGGAAGGAGCCAGGACCCTGGAGCAGTCAACCAGATGGAGCCTCATGTGAGGCACGCCCTTCTCCCTCATCCGGGAGCCCCAGCTCTTTTGTTCCCATGATGGAGCCATCTGGGACCTCCCACCCCCACTCTGCTCCTGCACCTGCCCAGCTCCTCACCACACTGGTTTTTTTCCAGTGCTTCCCCTGTCCTGTGCATGATCGATCCTTCTCTGGGATATAGGCCATAGAAAGGGACTTCCCAGCCCCACGCCTTCCTGTCCTTGGTGGCCTTGTGGGAAGCAGGCCATAGCAGGGGAGGAGCCCAGCATCTCCCACCACCCCCACGGCCCACTGGCCAGTTGTTTATGTTATAGATTTCTGGGATCAGGGTTGTCCTTGATGGAAATTGTAACCAGATTTCATCTGAATGGAAAGGGTGGCGGTAGGAATGAGGTCCAGACCCCTGTTGGACTGTACAGTATAGAAGAGAAACTGGAACTCACAGGGGGAATTTGTTCCAGCTCAGGAAACTGATCTCATCGCAGAGACATCCCATACAAATCCATGCTAATCCGCAGAGGCCCCCAGGGGCTCCCCGGCACCATATGGGGGCCCTGAACTGTCAGAGCCTCAGGCTTGGGCACCGATGACAGGCGAGGGGGCCATTGATGGTTCTCATCTGCTTCCTCTGTCTCACAGCCACCACCTCCCACCACCACCATCCACCACCACCCCTAACCATCTGGTCAACCCTCCTAGCCTTGGCTGACCGACTCTATTGTATGTACTCGCAGCTCTCTCACTGGAAGTTTGCTAAAACCCTCAGATAACATTGAACCTCCAGGAAGTCGCCGCTGCTCCACTCAAGCATCTTTTTCTGCTCTCAGGGCCGGGGACGAGGCTCAGTTCCCTGCCTTAAGCTTCCTCTGGCTGCCCCCCTCTCGTTCGTGTACCCTTTCTCTGACCTTTTGTCCCTTTGTCATTCTTTTAACCAACAATCATTCTTCTGGGCCAGGTGCTACGTTCCGGACTGGGATGACGTCCAAAGCAGGCTCGTCCCCGATGTCAGGGAGCTCACAGTCCAGTGGGAAAGACGTCAGTAACCAACAACCTGGTGTCCATTCAGGTCTTCCAAGAAGCTGTCGCCAAGACAAGATTAGACATGCAAGACATTACTTGGGAGAAACACCTGTGAAGGAGAAAGGGGACTGCGCGGGAGGAGGCAGAAGAGACTTCCAAGCACAGGGCAGTTCTGACACCTGCAAAGAGAGAGGTGGAACGGTGGGGGATTGGGGCAGGAAGAGCGCAGGCTGCAGTGCTGCGAAAGTCCGGGCTGGGCTGATGCAGAATCTTTGAGCCAAACTCTCAAGTAGGAGGTGTCCTGCATCCCACAGGACTGGCCAGCACTGGGGCCCCCGCTGTGGTCAGACAATGGCCGGGAATAGCCCGTGGGGAGTGTGGCCCCGTCAGAAACACAGCCGGCCGTGGAGCCAGAGGGGCAGTCACGTGCCCGGCTACAGGACCCTGAGCAGCACGTTAGCTATCACGTGGTGTGGGAAGTGCTGCTATGGATACGGGACTCTGGGCACATAAGGGAACATCCAGGGAAGATTTTACCCAGAATGTGACTTTGACCTGGGTTTCTGTTTTGTGTTATTTTGAGGAGATATCGGGGATTGAACCCAGGACCTCAGCAATGGGAAGCAGGTGCTCAACGACCAAGCTACATCTGCTCCCCTAACCTGGGTTTTGAGACAGGATTTCTCCAGGCAGGGAAGGAAAGGGGCGTTTAGTGCACTATGTAGTACGTGAACACAAACTCCTATTTATTTCTCCTCAGTTGTGCCTGGAGTGTTTTTTCTGTCTCCCGAGCAGAGCCATAAGTTTGCTCGGGCAGGAACCAGGTCTTCCACATTCCTCGTCTTCTCCCTCCAGTCTTGGTACACCCTGTTCCCGGGCTTTTTTAATCTGTTCCCTACCAGGAAAGAAGATTTTGCCGAGGTTTACTTTCTTTAACTTGCACTGAAAGCAGTATTTCTTTCTCCGTTTCTAAATATGAAGCTGACCTACCACTTTGCATATGTTTCACTCACGCTATACATGTGTGGACTAGGTCTTGGGCCTTCTTTAAATTCCTTCCAGGAAAAACAAGCCCCCTGAAAAGAGGGGGCGGGGAGCTGTGGCGAAGGAGACTTCCCTTGCCAAGGGAGCCTCTTTCTGCCCAAGCCACCCATCTAAGACAGGGAAGAGTCATGTAATCCATTTTCTGGCAAGGTTAGAAAGATGAATTCAACAGTGCCAGCTGAAATTGGGGCCAGCCCTGGTGGGAAGACAGGCACAAGAGGAATTTGGGTCTCAGGTGGAAGCTGAGCCTAATCTCCTGGACCCCTTAGGAAAGTGAAAATTATTTCTTTGTGAAGAGCTAGAATGTAACCCTGGGCAGGGACTGCAGCGCTGCTTTCTCACCCCACATGATTTTTTCACATCGGTCCCAAGCAAGGGCAAAGACAGAGGCCGGTCAGCTAAAGGCTAGGGGAATAGGCAGAGCGCCAAGATCTGTTACCACAGAAAATAAACCACCAGGCTGGGATACAGAGTCAAGGACCTGCAAGAGCCAGACTGCAAGCAGCCAGGAGGCCTGCTGTGGCCACACTGAATGTTGTCCCTCCCTCTTCTTCCTGATATGTGCAGGTGTCCATCCCTCAGGGAAAATTACCCTAATTCTAGCTCAGGGTAAATTCTGATTGGTCTAAACCAATCAAAGACTGCATTTTCTTTTGTAAGTGATTGGTTGAGAGGTGAGCATGTGACCTAGTTGAGATGTGACGAGATCTCAGTGAGGAAGCTTCTAGAAAAAGTTCCCTCACACTTAAGAGGAACCTTCCTCTGGATATTATCATGTCTGTTGTCCCACTTTTGGACCACATGATATAAAATAATATATATTTTGCTTTTTATTCATTGAGGTTTCTGTTGCTGTAAAAACTATCCTAACTGATACATCTACTAAGCTTTTAAAATGCTTGTATCATCAATAGATGGGACCATTTCTACCCTATCAGAGCCTTTATATGAAATGGAGAAAGGCATCTCTCTCCCTCTAGACAGACATATCTCACCCTTCTCAGCAGGTTGCCTTTGTACAGTGCACATACTGCACAACTGTCTGTGGGGCCCTTATGCCAGAGAACCTCCAAGCATAGTAAACAGAAGCTCTAAGGCAATGCTCAGAGACACCCAAGCCAAAACCTAGAAAATGGTTTTCAAAAGAGGCGAAGAATCAGTTCTCAGCATCCATAGTAGAGGTCAAGGGGGATAGTGGATAAAGGAGATTCTTGCAGAGAGCAAGCAGAATGGCTGGATGCAGTAACTGGATGAGACTTTGGCTGTCTCTCTTTGGCAGATGTGTTTAAGATTGTCCGTGGTACGGTTGTATGTACGGGAAGAGGGGTGTATGAGGTTTTGGGGCAGCCCATGGTCAACTGTAGTAAACACTTCTCATTTTCCCTGCCCTGTGTCCTCCTCCTTCTGATAATGGTACTTCCATTTTCCTTAGGGGCCATGCCTTCCCTACTCCGAGGCTACGTGATTTAGGTGGGGTCCACTGCCCCACCCCCTCTCCAGCTCCAGGAATGCGCCAACAAACTCCACTTTTTTATTAGAGTTTTTTCAAGTTGGATTTCTGTCACATGTGCCTAGAGAGGTACAAGATATTTTCTAACTTTAGAAGATAGCAAAATGGGACAGGGAATGCCTGCTAAGGATAGAGTGCCACAAACCCATTATATGATTTTAGTCAGGTCATTTCACATATCTGGGCCTCAGTTTCTCCATCTATAAAATGGGGGAGTAAGAATGATCTCTGAGGTCCCTTCCAGCTGCATCCTTTACAACTCTAGGACATTTGAATAGCTTACCCAAAAGAAAACCTCACAGCAAAGGTGAGAGGCCCTGGAACGGGACAAGGAGGCTTAACTAGGACTGCAGGCAGGTCAGAATAGAGCCTCACAGGGGCTGGCGAGGAGGCAGTGTGGTTTGAGAAGGGCTGCATCCAGGGGAGGTTGCAGTAGTAGCGGTGGGAGGTCACCAGGGCTGGGGGCTGTTGTGGAAGGCTGGGAAGAGGACATCTCTTCAGCAGCTTCCTTTGGTGCTACATCTCTACCCAAGTGCCCAGTTGAAGCCCTCTGTCTATTGTTTGCTTGCTTTGAGGCTGCAATGCCCGCCATTTTTAAGTGGCTAGTGGTGTTTGTCTCCAAAAGTGGAGGCAGAATTTTTCTTTAAAGGAAGTCACCTGAAGAGAGAAGCACTCCAATGGGACTTGAGGAAATGTCAAGTCAGACCCCAAATCCTGGAACAGAGACCTTTGAAAGAACGGGAAACTGAGCAGGAATGGACCTTAATGTAAAAGGGGAAATAGCAGGGAGGGCCTTCTTGCCGAGCCTGAGAGAGGAGCTGAGGAGCATTTGGAAGGGCACTGTGATGGGAGCAGGCAGAGAGCCAAGGAGAGCCAAGACCTGGGGGCCAGCCCGCGAAGAGCGGTGAAGCACCAACCCAGCAGCAGCGATATCCAGCATCCAGTTGATGCTTTTTTTAATTTTCGACATTATTTTTCCCTGCAGTATTCCCTGGCCCTAATGCAGTATTCCCTGGCCCCAAGCGTTACTCCCTGGTCTTAGCTACATGGTAGGGAACCCAGAGAGGTGAGCTGATGGGCTAGAGTGGTGAATGGAGAGCCGCAGAGTTTGGTGAGGCTGCTTGGGAGAGAGCAAGAGGTCACCGGCAGACCTGAGGGCACGAGGCTAGCAAGGCACGAGCCTTGCGCAGTAACCTTGTGGGCCACGTTATTCTCAAGATCGTCCAATTCCTCAGGGAAGAAGAGCTGCTGACGCTTCAACAGGTTAGACCTAGTCCAAGACCTAGTCCACACAGACGCTTCAACGGGGAGCCTGGAGTGTGCTACAGGACACCTCTCCAGAAGACCATTATTTGCGCCACCCCCCAAGCTCAAGGTGGAGGGCAGGCTGTGGCTGGGGAGAGTAGGGGGAGGTTGGCAGTGTGGCCACTGTGACAAGGGGACATGTGAGCTGGACAGTCGATGGGATGCTTGACTGCAAAGCACTGGCAGGCCTATTGCTCCCTGGATTCTCCTCGCACCTTCATACTGATGGTTTCCTGGGCCTTCTCATTTTTTTTTAAAGGAGATTTGTGTGTGTGTGTGTAAAGCTATTTTCTCTCTGACTCTGTATCTCTTCGGAGTGGTCCGAGGGATGGTGAGGAGGATGGGGGAATTAACAGCACCTGGTCCAACCCCCTGGATCCCAGCCAGGAGCCTGAGCCCCAGCCGCTGCACGCAGGCCCATCGCCCGCAGCCTCCACCCACGGCCCTCCCCGCACACAGGAGTCTTTCACATTCCAAACAGCCTGCCTGGTTTGTTTTTTTAAGAAAGCAATAACCGCAGTACATTCACTGTGGTTCTTTATGGCTTTCCATATGTATAATCGCTCTTTCTTCAGTTTTTCCAATGTTTTTTCTTTTAAATAAATGCTCATAAATTTTACTGGTGAAAAGGATGAAAAAAACATGCCTGAAAAGAGCGGTTTGTTGGAAAAAGGAAAAAAAAAACCCAAGCAGATGTAGAAAAACTGAGCTCCCTGTTTACCATTTTATACCTAAGAAAATGGGGAAAAAAAGTTACGTTTTTATGAAAAAGATTATTCTGTAATTTATCTATAGCTTGCATGTCTAGATAAACTTAAACCCCCATCTGTGTCCCTGAACTTCCTGGGAAGACCCGCCCGGGCGGCCCCTCTGTCCTGAGGGGAAGCAGCAATGAGCTGGCAATAGGTCAAACACCTGGCTTTAGTTTTCTCTCAACTGTTAGGTTCATATGGGGCCTGGCTCATAATCCAGAGCCCCCCCCCCCCCGACCCTAGTCTTTATAACTGAAAAAGGAGGGGTCACAATAGAAGCTTTTAAAGGACTCTTTCATCTGGAAAGTTCTATAGCTTTATGATTAAGTCAGTCACTTGATGAACTAGAGTAAAGAAACTGATTCCAAAGGCCTTTCAGGTCCCGCTGTGCCCCTCCTTCCCTGCCCAGAGAAGTTCTAGCACTGTTTTCCTCCTTCCTCCCAATACCCTGCCTCCCATCCAGCTCTAGTACAGTTCCAGCAGAACTCCAGTTTTATCTGGGGCAGTGTTGTACCAGCTATAAAGAAATTTCCCAACCTCCCTTGCAGCTAGCCATAGCCATGTGAACCAATGAGATAAGCACTAAAGTCCAGGAATGGGGATTCTGAAAATGCTCTTTAAGTGGCTCACATTTTGTCCCTTTCCCTTCCTGCCTAGAAATCAGTCATATGATGGAAGTAGAACAGTTGTCTTGCAACTACAGATCAAAATGATGGCTAGTGGCAGAACAGAACAGATCAGCGGGGTCTTGGTCTCCCATGTATCAAGGATTCACTGAACTAGTCCTGGACCCCCCCTCCCACCTCAGGACTCCCGTTATGACAGATATAAAAGCACTATCTGGATAAGCCATGGTAATGTGAGTTTCTGTTTCACACAGCTAACCAATAGGTACTAGCTGAGGAGGAGACACATTCCTTCAACAAGTATTGAGTGTGTACTGTGTGCCTAATGGCAAAGTACCAAAATATATGAAGCAAATACTGACAGAATTGAAGGGAGAAATAGATGGTTCTACAATTAATAGTAGGAGACTTTAATACACCAATTTTAATAATGAGTAGAATATCTGGACAGAAGTCAAATAAGGAAAGAAAAGATCTGAATGGTACTATAAGCCTCTGGGCCTGACAGACATATATAGAACACTTTACCCAACAGCAGCAGAATACCTATTCTTCTCTAGTGCACACGGATCATTCTCCAGGATAGATCATAGGTTAGGTCATAAAACAAGTCTCAAATTCAAAATATTGAAATTGTACAATGTATCTTCTCCAGCCACAATGGAATGAAGCTAGAAATCATTAAGAAAGAGAGAATGAAAAATTCACAAATACGTGGAAATTAAACAACACAATCTTAAACAACTAATGGGTCAGATTAAAAATCACAAAGGAAATTAGGAAGTATCTTGAGGCAAATGAATAGAAAACACAGCATACCAAAACTTATGGGATTCAGCAAAGGTAGTGCTAAGAGGGAAATTTATAGCTCTATGCTTACTTTAAAAAGAAGATCTCAAATCAAAGACCTATCTGCATAACTGGAGGATCTAGAAAGAGAAGAACAAACTAAACCCTAAGCAAGCAAAAGGAAAGAAATGACAAATATTACATTGGAGATAAATGTAATAGAGAGTTTTAAAAAGCAGAATCAACAAAACCAAAATTTAGTTCTTTAAAAATATCAGTAGAATTACAAACATTTAGGTAGTCTGATAAAGGAAAAAAAGAGATAGGATGCAAATAATTAAAATCAGAAATGAATAGGGGAACATTACTATCAACCCCACAGAAGTAAAAATGATTGTAAGAGGATACTATGAACACCTGTATGCCAAAAATATTAGATAACTTAGATGAAACAGACAAATTTCTATAAACACATAAGCTACCTACACTGAGTCAAAAAGAAATAGACGACCTCAAAAGACCAATGACAAGTAAAGATATTTGAATCAATAATCAAAAACCTCCAAATAAAGAAGAGCCCAGGACCATATGGCTTCACTGGTGAGTTTTGTCAACCATTCCGAGAATAACACCAATCCTGCTCAAACTTCGACAAAAAAACAAAGAACACATTCTTTGAGGGCAACGTTACCCTAATACCAAAGTCAAATAAAGATACCACAAGAAATTACAGATCAATATCCTTTATGAATATAGATGCACAATCCTCAAAAAAATAATTGGAAGACTGAATCCAAAAACACATTAAAAGAATTATACACCATGATCAAGTGGAATTTATTCCAGGTATGCAAAGGCAGTTCAACATAAGAAAATCAATTAATGTAATATACCACATTGACATAATGAAAGGAAAAAAAACAAAAATGCATGATCATCTCAACTAAAAGAGAAAAGGCATTTGACAAAATCCAGCACCCTTCTTGATAAAAACACTTAGAAAACTAGGAATAGAAGGAAAATTTCTCAATATGATGAAGGGCACATATGAAAAACCCACCACTAACATATCATACTCAAAGTTGAAAAATAAAGCTTTCCCTCTAGATCAGGAACAAGACAAGAATGCCCTCTGTCACTATTGTTATTCAAATTGTACTGGAAGTTCTAGCTGGAGAAATTAGGCAAGAAAAAGAAAAGGCAACCTAATTGGAAAGGAAGACATAAAGCTTTCCCTGTTTACAGATGACATGATCCTACATAGAGGAAATCCTGAAAAAATCTATGATAATGCTATTTGGGTGAATGAACAAACTCAGCAAAGTGTCAGGATATAAGATCAACATGCAAAAATCCATAGCATTTCTATACAGAAGTAAAAAACTATTTCAAGAGGAACTTGAGGGGGGAAAAACTCAATTTACAATAGCAACTAAAAGAAACAAGTATCTCGGAATAAATTTAACCAAGGATGCAAAGGCCTTCTACACAGATAACTAGAAACACTGCTAAAATAAATCAAAGAAGTTCTAAATAAAAGGAAGGACATGGATTGAAAGACTAAATATTGTTAGGATGTCCACTCTACCAAAAAGATTTACAATTCAGCACAATCCCTATCAAATTTCCAATGGCCTTCTTTGCAGAAATGAAAAAGCCAATCACCAAAATTTTATGGAAGGGTAAGGGGCCATGAATAGCCAAAAACATCCTAAAAAAGGTGAACAGAGTTGGAGGACTCAGTGTTCTGATTTTAAATCTTATCACAAAGTTATAATAATCAAGACAGCACAGTACTGACACAAAGGCAGACATACTGACCAATGAACTTGGATTGCGATGTCAGAAATAAATCCCCACATCTATGGCCAACTGATTTTTTTTTTTTAGGAGACACTGGGGAATGAACCCAGGACCTCATACGTGGGAAACAGGTACTCAACCACTGTGCTATATCCTCTCCCCAGTGAGAGTTGGTTTCTTTATTTGTTTGTTTTCTTTTTAGGAGGTACCAAGGATGAAACCCGGGACCTCGTATATGGGAAGTAGATGCTCAACCTCTTGAACTACATCCATTCTCCTGCCCAAATGATTTTTGACAGCAGTGCCACATCCACTCGATGGGGAATGAAGAGTCTCTTCAACAAATGGTGCTGGAATAACTGGATATCCATATGCAAAATAATGAAGGTGACCCCTACTTTATATCACATATGAAAATTAACTCAAATGGATTTAAAATCTACATATAAGAACCAAAACTATAAAATTCCTAGAAGAAAGCATAGGGAAGCCTCTTTAAGATCTTGTGTTAGGCAATGGTTTCTTAGACTTTACACCAAAAGTATGAACAACAAAAGAAAAAATAAACGGGATTTCACTTATATTAAAAACTTATGCATCAGAGAACTTCAGAAAGTAAAAAGACAACCTACCAAATGGGAGAAAATATTTGGAAACCACATATCCGATAAAAATTTAAAATCCAGAATACACAAAGAAATTCTACAACTGAACAACCAAAAGACAAGCAGCCCAATAAAAAAAATGGGCGGATTTGAATAAATGTTTCCCAAAAGAAGATATATAAATAGCCAATAAACATATGAAAAGATGCTTAACCATTACGGAAATGCAAATAAAAACCACAGTGAGACACTACTTCACACACACTAAGATGGCTATTATTTAAAACAACAGATAATAAGTGTGGAGAGGATGTGGAATGATAGGAACACGTGTTCATTGTTGGTGGAAATGTAAAATGGTACAGATGCTGTGGAAACCAGTTTGGCGATTCCTCAGATAGTTAAGTATAGAATTACCCTATGACCCAGCAATACCACTTCTTGGTCTATACCCAAAAGAATTGAAAGCAGAGACTTGAAAAGACATTTGCACGCTGATATTCATAGTGGCAATATTCATGATTGCCAAAAGTTGGAAGCAACCCTTGTGTCTATCGTGAAGCGATAAACTGCAGTATATACATACAATGGAATATTATTTGTCTGTAAAAAGGAATGACGTTCTGATGCATGCGACAACATGGACGAACCTTGAAGACGTCATGAATGTACAACACAAACTGTACCCTACTGTAAACTACGGGCTATAGTTAATAATATAATTATAATTATATTGTTTCATCAATAGGAACAAAGGTACCACACTAATGCAAAGTGTTACTAGTAGGGGGAAATGCTGTGCGAGAGGATACATGGGAACTCCGTATTTTCTACATGATTTTTCCGTAAACCTTAAACATCTCTAAAAAAATAGAAAAGAAAAAGAATGTGCCACACAGAAGGAGCAGCACAAGCAAAGGCCTCTAGTTTGGAAGGAACTTCAGGGCGCAAGGAACTGAATGGAAGCGAGTGAGGCAAAAGCTGGTGAGCAAGGGGTGAAAGTTGTGAAACAAGGGGCAGAGGCAGACAGGCCAGTTACTCAGGCACTTAGAGCAGGGTTTTATTTAAGAGCAAGGAAAAGTCATTGAAGGATCTTAAGAAGAAAGTTGCCTTTTTAAGAAGACCCCTCTCTGAAAAGCAGGCTCAGCCTCAACCTTCGTGGGCCTGTGGGCTGCCCAGAGGCCTTGTCAACCTGTCCGGACAACAAATTCATCTCTAGTCCTGAGGGGCCTCGGGTGTGGCTCAGGTTCAGGCTCTCAAGTCCAAGTGCGTGAATGCCAGCCCCAGCTGCGTGCCCTTTAGCTCCTATCTTCTCTGAGCTTGATCTTCCTTATCTGAAAATAATTTCAGTAAGAGTACCTACCACTTCTTCCTGTAATAGTACCTCCCTCTGAGAGATGCATGATGTGTTGACTTATGCAGTGCACTCGGAACAGTAGTAAGTGGTATAAAAGAGTTTATTGTTTTTACTGTTACTGGGAAGCCCATCAGAGTCCAGACACTCCTGCCTCTAGGCTGTTGCTTCTCAATCTTGGCATCAGAATCACCTAGTTCCACCCCCAGAGATTGATTCGGTCAGTCTGAGTGGCTCAAGAATGTGCGTGACTCACAAGCTCCCGGGTGATGCTGATATCTGTGGTCTGCAGACCACACAGCTTTAGGCCGGGGGCAGGCAACCCCTGGAAATCTTGGGAAGAACCATGACAGGCCTCTCCCCTTTGAAGCCACCTCTAGCCCCAACTGACAATGGCAGAGGGCCAGGGAACCAAAGCTCCAGCTTCCCCTCAAGATTCAAATGTATTCTTTCTTGGCAGTATGGGAGCAAGGATCAGTGGATCTCAATCTTTAAGTTGCTTCAGAGCTCCTTGGAGGGATGGTAAAAATGCAGATTTAGGGAGCCTGACCCCAGAGATATGTGGGGCCCAAATATCTTCATGTTAATCACTGGTCCACGTGATTCCATTGCAGGTGGAGCATAGGGCACACTTGGACAAGTGGTAACATAGTGGTTTTGGAGTTACACCAACTCAAGTTCAAATCTCCCTCAACAACTTTCTGTGTGGCCTTTTTGGCCTTGAAAACCTCTCCAAATCTTGCTTTCTTTATCTGAAAAAACTGAGCTTATTAATACTAGTAATACCCTCCCCGTGAGGATTAAATAAAAATATTTGTGTAAAGGGCATAAAAGTTACAATCACAGACTCTAGTGTGCAAAGGTATAACTTGCTTTATTTATCTATAGCTTATATTAACTTAGCCCATGACCTCTCATTTCCGCTAATAGCAGAAAACTTTAGCTTGGCAATTCCAGCTAACTCAGACCACTTCCCACTTGAAAAAAAAGAAAAAAAAGAAAAACCCTCAGTCTCTTTTGGGAAACTGCTCAGCCAGAATCAGGATTCTCTCTCCTCCTTTGCGGGCTCTTCTTCTGGAGATGAACAGGTTTTTCGGGAGCCAATCATCCTGACTTCCTTGGGGCTGCCACAGAGGGCAGCTGGTCCTGGGCACGGGCATCCCCAGCTGCCCCGTGGTGCAACCGGGCTGCTTGTTGCTTGGGGCCTGGTCGGCCTTCTCGCCTCTATCCCAGGCCTCTTCCCCTGCCGGCTTCTCATTCCTCTGCTCTGAGCTCCCAAAGGTTGCACCGCTGAGGTGTCTTCATCACATGTCCTAACCTGGAATTTTGATCGCCACTGGCACCCTCCTTCCACTGACTGGCTCAGCCTCTATCTCCTTTTACAGGTTGGGTGGAATGGGGGGCCTGTTCTCCCTGCACCTTCTTTCTTCCCTGTCAGTGACTGGGATTAAAACCCTGTGCTCTTGGGAAGCAGATTTGGCCCAATGGATAGGGCGCCCGCCTACCACATGGGAGGTCCAGGGTTCAAACCCAGGGCCTGCTGACCAGTGTAATAAGCTGGCCCACGTGCAGTGCTGATGCATGCAAGGAGTGCCGTGCCACTCAGGGGTGTCCCCTGTGTAGGGGAGCCCCACGGACAAGGAGTGCGCCCTGTAAAGGAGAGCCACCCTGCGTAAAAAAAGTGCTGCCTGCCCAGAAATGGTACTGCACACACGGAGAGCTGACAAAGGAAGATGACGCAACAAAACGAGACACAGATTCTGGGTGCCGCTGACAAGAATAAAAGCGGACACAGAAGAACACAGAGCAAATGGACACAGAGAGCAGACAACTGGGGAGGGGAGGGGTGCAGGGAAGGGGAAGAAAATAAATTTAAAAAATTTTTAAACCCTGTGCTCTATGTCCTGCAGAGGCTGGCTCGCTGGTGCCCGCCATTCTTTTCTTTCTTAACAAAGCCTGCCTTTTACCAAAGTCTTGCCTCAAGACTAATGTTGCTGCCTGAGACACAAACTCATTCAGCAAGGCAGTTGACTTCTTGCTTCTAGGGTACATGTGCCTCACTGGAGTGCAGGGCCAAGACACCCACTATCCCTGCTCCCAGGAATGGGGAAGGCACTTCGTGGACATCTTAAAATATTACACCTTTGTTTCTCGTAGATCAAGCACTTACTTAGTACATTACCTGGCCTGTTCAATAAATGACAATAACGACAATTACGATGATGAAGAGGAGGAGGAGAGAATTTCTTCTTTATAGATACATGACGCTTTGCTGTCCTGGCTCTGACTGGCCATGCTCCTAAGACCAGCAGGTCACAAACTAGTGACCAGTTCACTCTAGATACACAGGCACCTCTGAGTGGGGCATCTGAAATGGACCCTGCCCCCTACCCAGCATGGGAAACAAAGCTGGCAGAGGTGGAAGCTGCCCTTCTGTCCCCACCTCTCCCTCAAAGTGCCAGAAAGGCACCGCTGGAAATCTACTCCTTGAGATTCCATGTTCTCCCCTCCAAGGTCACAGTCAAATGGGAGTACCCCTGGGATACCGTGTGTATTAAGAGCTCCCAGGGGGCGGGTTCCTCTGTTCTTGCCTGAGAGTACTGCAGAGGAGGAAAGGTGAGGTCTGTTTTCCTGAGTGAAGGGCGTTCCCCAGGGATTTTAAGCTGCCCCTCAGTGATATAGAGCACGGCCCCCTCCTCAAGGCCAGCCACCCCCACACACCAGTGCTGAGCCCAAAGGGGTGGAGCCAGCACCAGAGGCGGCGAAGTCGGTTCAGATTTGTTTGTATTTCTAAGGGGTCAGGGCAGGGGTGTGGGGAGTGGGACGCATAACTTGGGTTTCAGGAGGAGGCCCACCCCTGGCCTTGGCGAGGAAGACAAAGCCCTTTGGCTCTGCCGCGGCTCGTAGGGGTGATTCAGAGTGTGCTCCATGATGGTCCGAATCGCCATCCACGTCTCCTGGGCCGTGGGGACGATCTGAGCGGCCGGCAGCAGGAAGCCATAGTGCCCAGTGTCCCGGAGCTCGAAGCTGAAAGCGTACTTGATGCCGCTGTCGTAGGCCCAATCTACAGTGATCCCGCTGGCCACATCTGGAAACGAGCAGGCCAAAAAATGCAGGGTGAGGTGTGGCCACAGGGAATAGAGGTATCCCGAGTGGAGAGTGGGTCCTGGGGGTCAAACTCCCACCCACCCAAGGCCCAGCTTCTGGGCGCAGGCCCACCTGCCCTCCTCACCCACACAGCCCATTCTCTACTTCAGCAAAAAGAAAACCCCTTGAGGGTGCCAGGCTTAGGGCCTTTTCCCTCAAGGCACTTAGCACTGGGAGCTGTGCCTTTAAAGCAGCAAAGCAGCAGCTGTCTGGGATACCACCATCTCCCTATCTACCCAGATGTGGGATCAGCAGTGGCACAGGCCTGCTAGGTCTACACTACCGCCCTTGGTGGACCAGGTCTGCCAGTCACCTTAGCTCCTGCACCCGCCCAGCCCGAGGTGGCTGTGAGAGCTGAAATAGTGACCAGGGAAGGCTCACTCACAGAGGGTGGTGCTGATGCTGCCATAAATGTATTCGATCCCGTGGACCTCATACAGGGCCTTCACTGCATCCTTGGCAAGTTGGAACTGTGAGATCACATCCAGAGGGTAAGAGGCCAGGTCCCAAGTGGCTTCCCCCACACCCACCCCTCACCAGCTGGTGAGACGCATGAACTTTAGAGTCCTAGATGTCGAAAGTGCACACTCTCTCATGAAGAGGGAGCATAACACCTCCGGCGTTGAACTTGATCACATGTGAGAGCGCCAAAACCCCCTATACACACACACACACACACACACCATCTCCCTGCCATGGAGTCTACGGGTCTAGACCCTTGTTCTCAGAATAAGAGTCTGTCCCAGGGAGAGGCCTCCTCTCTCCTTCCTCAAACCCTCAACGTCAAACTCACCAACTCCTCATTGTTTGAAACAGGCTCCAGAGAGTGGCCGTAAGGGTACATGAGCATCTGAGAGTAGCTGTGAATGGAGATCAGGGCCTTGATGTTCCCATGGTCTGTGATGAAGTTCACAATGGCAGCCACCTCTGGCTCTGACTGAGGAGCAGGCCCGTGATAAGTCTCTGAGCAGGGGTTGTTGTTGGAACCATTCCCTGGAAGTTAATATAAAGCCACTCAAAGGGTTAGAATTCCCAAGAGGGGCAGAAATGCTGAATGTTTGCAAAATATTCATGGGTTCTCCTACATTTCCCCCTCCCCCCCCCCCCGCCTCCTTTGCAATTTGGTTGAAGCCATGTGACTAAGTCCGATCAAGGGAAATGTGAGCAGAAATAATGAGTCACTTCTGGTTTAAGAGAGTGTGTGAGTTCTCCACACTCTATTCTGTGTGGCTGGAAGCAAAGAACTCTCTCCCACTGTTGGAAGAGAGCTGCCAAGGAAAGTTACCTACCCACAGGGGACTTCGCGTACGTGGAAATATTAACTCTTATGGTATTAAGCCAGTGAGATTTGGGAAGGTACTTGTTCCTATTGAATACCCTAGTCTAATACAACCGAGAAGTCCAGCCACACCACGAGTCAGCAGCTCAGCAGCTGGGCAGGGAGTTCCCTTGGCTTCTCCTCTGGTTAAGTCCTAACCATGGTTCCATTAGAAAGGCAGGCCTGCTTCAGAAGTTGCATCCAGAGGAAACCCTAGGTCTCTGTCCCAAACCCAGTTTCCTTTACCGAGCAGGGACTCCTCTGTGCTGACCCTTCTTCTCATGCTGACCCTCTACCACCATGGGGAAGACTTGATTTCACCATCAGCCGAGAGCTCCACTTGGTGTCTGCTCAAGCTTTGCTGTGGCTGTGGCCCCAGGAGTTCCATGGAATTGGGGGCCAGGAAAAGAGAGAACTGATCCCCATAATTGTGCAAGACTTGTCAGGGAACCAAAGACGTCTTTAAAAATTCTTGGGAAACTAAGTTGGTGGAGAGGGCAAAGACAAGCTGTGCTTCTATTTTTTTTTCCACAAGTTTAATTTGTTCTAATCTCCTCCTAGATTCTTCATTCCATATCCCTTTTCTCCCTCTTTCCTCCCTCTTCTGCATCCCTCCCCCTCTCCCAGGGCCATATCTTGGAGGGTTGAGCTGGGTTGGTCAAGATTCATGGGTTAAGGACACATTTGGAAAGAGTCATTTCGGCTCCTTCTCTTGCTCCTCCTCCTTGAAATGGCTGCACATGAGCCTGGTCCAGAGGCCAGGGACCACCCCGACTTCTGAAGCTAGAGCACCCAAGCTGACTCCTGGGGCAGTAGGCTAGCTGGGCACTGATGGGCTAGCCAGCAGACCAGTTCAGACCACTCTAGAAATGTGGCAAACCAGTCCTCCCCGAGTATGAAGGCAGGGGTGATCTACAGATGACTCATTATGCAGTAATTAAATTAAGGCAGTAATAAAACCATAAACAAAATCTCCCTGCCTGAGTCACCAGCCCAGACACAGGCTATTTCTGGCCACCTGCAGGCATGGAGGCAGCTCTGTCATGGAGGAGCACATCCCCTCTGGGTTTGTGGGTCCTCGCGGGGGGTGAGGGGGTTGTTCAGAAGGGGATGAGCCTGCAGAGAACAAGGGGGTGAGGAGGGAGTCTGCCCGGCTCACAGTGGCCCTGTGTGTTGTGTCTGCCCAGAGCTTCTGCACCTGCTACACTTGATGAATGACAAATAGAAACAGATGAGCAGAGCAGGGGACGCTGAAAGCTTTGTCTGCGTTTGCAGCCTACGCACAGAAAGCTGTTCCCCTGCTAACGGCCAGGTGGCTTTGCCCAAATATGGAGAAACACTTCAGGCCGTTTGCTCTGGTTTGAGCTAAGCAGAGTGAACTGATCTTCCCTTGCCCAAACAGGAATTAGCTGCCCACTTCTCTTTGACAGTCAAGGCCATCTGAGCCTACATGGTTCACAAGTACCTGCTAATGGATTCCTTAGCTATTTATTTTGCCTTTCCTAGAAATGTAACTAGGGGATATCTCTGGAAGGATAAGGTAAATTATTAAAAGCAGTCATCATGGGTAGTGGGATTATGGGACCTTCCCCCACCCCTGGGTTGTTCATTCTTTTTTCCAAAAAAATTTTTTACATGGCATATATACCATGTATTTTTTCATGTGGAGAAACCCACATAAGTTATTTTCTTTAAGAGGACATTTGTCTATCTACAAGCCAGGCTATCTTGGGGTTCAGGGACATTCACTTCGGTCACTTCTAAGTGGCCTACTTAGATGCCCAACGAGGGCAAGCAACTGGTCATGTGGAGGTAGAAATGCCTGTTTTTGCGTGGTCATGTCCCTTGCATAAGCCGCTACCTACGGGAGCCCAGATCCTCAGGCAACCCCCACATTTTGAGCTGAGGCCTTGTTCTAGATGCCTCAGAAGCATCCTTATTTTTCAGTGAGATCAGACCCAAAGAAACCAGGTTTTCACAACAATGGGCATCCAATGGGCATCCAGATCTAGAATGTGCTCTCTCTTTGGTTTGACCACCATCCTGTGGATTTGCTTTTCAAGAGCAATGACACTGTCCCCTGTGGAACCAGACCATGCCACCCTTGAGGCCATGAGTTGTCCTTGTGACCCCTGACTCTGAAGGATCCCACACATCAAATAGTACATTCCCAGCACCCACATACCATTCTCTGGGAATTCTAGATGCTGTAGTTTCCCCATCTAGTCCCTTTTCCCTGGCATGGAGAGAAAGACGATCAGGGAAGAAACCAAGAAGCTCAGGAGAAAAAACTCCTCCTTGGGATCATGCAGCCATGCAGATACGCACCAGCCTATCAGCCCAGGATTATAAAGCAATCAAGTCAAAAATAAAAATGAGGCTTGGGAAAGTCAGCTTTGATGATAAGGAAGTGGCCCATTCTGTATTTAAGCTATTTTTCTGGATTATTCAAAGGGCAAAATTCAGGTAACAGTACTCAGGGAATGAACTGAGAGGCATTTTCTTGTGGTATGCTTCCTTCGAGAAAGGGCTAGGAATATTCTGGGAACATCATAACCCTGGGTATTGAACAATCAGCAAGGCCACCTTGTACTTCCTTAAGCCTTTCTCTGTCATATTTAGGATTTGACCCTTGCAGTTTGTTCCCATTTCAGGAGGTGGGGGCTCCCTTGAGGGCTTAGATATGTACATTTACACACATGTGCAACTTTCCCGACAGCCCACAGCCCGTCTAGGCACATGTTTGCCTGTCCCTGGACATTACTCACTCATATTTTACAAGGCCCCATGCCTCCCAGGTCATGAATCAGTGTCATCTGACTGTGTGGGACAACCTGCCAAGGACCAACAATTCCTTCTCCAGTCCTGCCCACAGGTCCAGCAGGTTGCCATACCTCCAAAACCTGACTTCCAGTTCCTGTTGAGATCCACGCCAACGCAGAAGATTCCAGGTCTGACGGACTTGTTCTTTCGCCACAAGCGGTTCTGAGAAAGCCCAGGTCAGGTGGCCTCATTATCTGGCCCATCCCCCAGGGTGGAAGCTCTTCCTGACAGCCTGGCCTATGAAGAGGGAACTGGTGGAGGAGCAAAGGGAAGGAATCTCTAGGACAGGATGTGGCTGACATGAGGCTGGGTCAAGGCTGCAGTCAGACTGCCAACAGTGGCCTTCCCCAAGCAGCAGCAAGGAGGCGGGAGGGCAAGAATCACAGCTGTGTATTTGAGCAGTCTTCCTGGCCCTCAGCGATGCAGTGATGCTTTCTGCAAGGACCCCCTGCACCTGACCAGCCTCCAGGAAGCCTGGCCTCACCCACTCCCTCAGGCTACAGTGAATTTTCCTCCACCCCACCCCACCAGCTGACCTCGCATCCTCTTCTGCTAGCCATCCCCAGGAGCCCTCACCATGCTGTGGGTAAAAGCAAACCCATCAGGGTTGGTGACGATCTCCAAGAAGATGTCCATGCTGTTCAGTATGTCGGTCAGGACACAGTCTTTGCCATATTTACTGACAATCTGCAAGAAAGGAGGAAGTGGGACCAGGGTGAGGGATGGGTGGCTCGTGTGCTCTCCTCAGAAGTGGAGCAGAGCATGTGCACAGTCTGTGGCTACAGGGCAGGGTGCCATTGGGTCATCAGGTACACCCTTGGTGCAGCATTTTTTAAAGACTTGGATTTTAAACAACTAGAAGGCAAAGAATACACATGGGCCAGAGCACATGGTTGCTGTTCTAAACAAGAGTGCACTGAGCACCCTGAATTTAAATGAGCTAAGTATAATTTTTCACCTGATGGTGCCCTTAAATAGTGGAGCAGCCCCTCCCAGATGAAGCCCCCATCGTGGCCACCCTTCAGCTGCAGGCCCTTACTGACCTCGTTGGCAGTCCAGATGCCGGTGGCGTGGGTGATCCACTCCCGGGCATGAATTCCAGTGTCGATCCAGATACCTGGGCGCTGAGAACCTCCAGTACTGAACTGGGAAGAAGAACCAGGTATCAAATAGCAGGTCACTGGGGCAACTACAGCCTGGAAGAATGCCCCAGACACATCCTTACTGCCTTGAGCAACTCCAGCCCAGGTATATTTTGCCCAAGAGAGGGTATGTGTATGCAGGTATTTGGGCATGTGCCTATGAGAGTGCACAGTATGGGCCCTGGTGATATGGTGGCCCTTCTAGAAAGTAAAGTGGTCCAGCCAGAAGCACAGAATTTCCCAGGTTCGAAAGTATCTGAGACTACTGTTTCTCAAACTTTAATGTACCACAAATCACCCAGGGATAGTACTGAGATGAAGATTCTGGTTCAGGAGATCTGGGGAGTGGTGTGAGAGTTTGCCTTTCTAACAAGCTCCCAAGTGATGCTGAAACTGCTGGAGCAAGGATCACACTAGGAGTAGTAAAGTCTTGGAAAGTGAAGAGAGAAGATGGACAACCCCTGGGGTAGAGGGAACGGGCATAGGTGAATTTAAGTCCCAGAGAAGATGAGGCCAGTTGGCTATTTGGAAGAGTCTACCAGGACTTTCCTAACAAGCTCCCAAGTGATGCTGAAACTGCTGGTGCAAGGATCACACTAGGAGTAGTAAAGTCTTGGAGAGTGAAGAGAGAAGACGGACAACTCCTGGGGTAGAGGGAACAGGCATAGGTGAATTTAAGTCCCAGAGAAGATGAGGCCAGTTGGCTGTTTGGAAGAGTCTACCAGGACTTTCCTGAGCAGCAGTGCTGCCTTTCCCAGGATTGATGTGTAATGTCCTCCATGGGCCATGTTCCTGAGTGCCCTTTTTTAAGCACTGTCTTAGTTTCCCAGCTGCTAAAATAAATACCATATAATGGGCTGGCTTAGCAACATGATTTTATTGGTTCACAGTTTTCAGACTAGGAGAAATCCAGAATTGAGGCATCGGCAAGGCAGATGTTTTCTCCCCAGAGACTGTAGTGTTCTGGGCTGACTGCTGGTGATCTTTGGTTCTTGGTTTTTCCATCACATGGCAATGCATATGGTGGTGTCCTCTCCTTTCTCTTTGGGTTCCGTTGACATTCAGTTCCTGGCTGCTCCCCATGGCTTCCTCCTTCTGTACTCAATTTGCTTTGCTTATAAGGACTTTGGCCATTTGGATTAAGGCCCACCCTCACTCACTTTGGGCATACCTTTAATAATATCTTCAAAGGATGTCTTTTGTGGGGGATATGATTCAATCCCATACAAGACATGCTCTTCCCACATGCAAGATACATTCATTCCATCGTGACATCCTAAAAGCCTTAAGCCATTTTAGAGCAATGCTAAGTACAGTGTCTCATCAAAATCAGGTATGGATATGGATGGTCCTAGGGAAATCTTCTGTGAAACATAGAAAACAAATTGTCTGCTTCTAATAAACAATGGAGGGGCAGGCATAGGATAAATATCCCCATTTCAAAAATGAGAAATTGGAAGGGAAACAAAAGTCATGGACCCAAACAAGTATGAACCCCAGCAGGACATTTTACTATAAGCTGCAAGGAGAAACCAGGCTGTACCTTCCCCACTTAGCTTGAAAATCTCCTCAGCTAAATATCCAAGTTCATAACTTACAAGTTACTTTCAACCCAACAATAGAACACAATTTTGCTAAGTTCTCTGCCATTCCCAATACCCAAAAACACATTCTTCATTTCCTTTGAAGTCCTCATTGGAAGTAACTTTAACATCCATATTTTCACCAACAATCTCTTCAAAATAATCAAGACTTTTTCTATCAAGACTCCACAATTCTTCCAACTTCTATTACCCAATTCCAAAGTCATTTCCAAATTTTTTGGTATTTGTCATAGCAGCACCCTTCTTTCCATTACCAAAAACTATTTTAGTTTCTCAACTGCTAAAATAAATTCCATACAGTAGGGTGGCTTAATAACAGCATTTTTTGGCTCATGGTTTTGAGGCGAGGAGAAGTCCATAACTGAGGCATCAGAAAGGCAATGCTTGCTTCCCAAAGACTGTGGCACTCTGGGGCTGACTGCCAGTGATACTCTATACTTCTCTGTCACATAGCAACAATCATGGTGACATCTTCTCCTTTCTCTTCAGGATTCCACTGACTTTCAGCCTCTGTCTGCTCCTCTTGGCTTCTTTCCCCTGTCCAATATCCTATTGCTTATATGGACTTCAGGCATATATTTATTGGATTAATAATAAATATATTTATTCCAAAATATTTATGGGATTAAGGCCCACCCTCATTCAGTTTGGATACACCTTAACTAATAACATCTTCAAAGGTCTTATTTACAAATGGATAGATGGGTTCACACAGGACCAAGGGGTTGGAACCTGAACATGCCTTTTTGTCAGGAACAGAATACAGTCCCCAACAGGCATGTATTAAGAATCATTTTCTGGGGAGCAGATGTGGCTCAAGCAGTTGAGTGCCTGCTTCTCACCTGGGAGGTCCCGGGTTTGGTCCCTGGTACCTCCTAAAAAAAATTTTTTTTTAAAAACCAAAAAACTAAAAAAACTAAAAACCAACTCAGGGGAGCTGATGTGTCTCAGTGGTTGAGCTCCAGCTTCCTACCTACAAGGTCCCAGATTCAATCTCCAGCTCCAGTATCTTAAAAAAAAAAAAAAATCATTTTCCAATGGTGGGGTAGACAGGGTTCCACAGTCTCCTACCCTGTCTCCTTCATGACCAAGGCACTGCAGTTGCCAAGTTTGCTAAGACTCTATTTCCAGGAACCCCTGTAAAAGCCTGGGAGGCCTCCCCAAAGACTCAGGCCTACCTGTGAGGCTGTCTGAGCCTGGTGACCTCAGTCATTTTCAAATGAGGCTTCTGTGTGTATCTCGCTTCCCATTTAGCAGAAGCAATTGAGGTAAAAAGAATGCTGGCTCATCCAAACTAACACCCCAAGTCCAGGGTGATGACTGCTACTCCACAGCTCCATCTCCTTAGCAACTTTCCCACCCACTTCCTGGCCAAGGACGGGCCAGGTTACTGCACTGTCACATGTCCACACCTGTAAGAGAGGGGTGGACTCCTGAACTCCACAGTCCCCAAGATTATGGGTCACCTCAGGATAGGGGTATCCTTTCTTTCCCTAAAACTTGCACCCAGCCATTACCTATATGAACTTAATCTTATGCCAGAGGTTTTCACCATAGTCATTTACCTTCAGGACAAGAATGGAGCGATTTTCAAAGCTGTAGCCAATCTGAATTTTTGAGACTATATCCGAATGTTCAGTTACAAAGCCGTCAATCCAGTTATATATCTGGAAGGAATGACATTTATCAGACTGGCGTTTAAACAGGGAGAATATTCTCCTTCCCCCTTCACACTCTCCTCATTGCTTTCCTACCTCCCTTGAGGATCCAAAAGAACCTAGGATTACAAAAACTGAAGATACCCTCCAGGGCTAAGGACAATGAATTATGGCCTGCCTGGATTCCCAGGATTCTCTGCAGAGCTAAGCTTTGGCCTGGAGGAACAGCATGTCCTGGGTCCACCCAATCTCCAGGGTCTGCCTACATGGCTTTCTGTGGTTGGAATTCTTTTTTCTTGCCTCCTTTCTCTAGTTGACAACTCTCATAGTCTTTATAGTATTGTTTTTGGTTATATGGCTCCTGGTTTAGACTCTAAGCCCCTCAAAGTCAGTCATGTTTTATTTATCTTTGGTATCAACAGTGACTATAGTTCATTTTCTTATTCCTTCAATATGCAAAATTCATTTAACAAATATATGAAAGAAAGTGGATCCTCTATTACAGGCCTTGTAAAATGATGATAATAATAGAGTGGACAGTTTCCCTGTGCTCTCCTTGTAAATTTCCTTTATAAACAAATCACAATCAGTCATGCCTGCCTTAGCTGACTGCAACTGTGATTATGAAATTTTTTAATATGTGAGGGCAACTCTATTTTATTCCACAAACACGGCTCTCTGACTTGCCTGGTTTTCTGGCCCTGCTGCCCTCTAGTACCTGCAGCTGGGGCTACTTAATACCAGGACTGGTTGTGGAGAAGTTAAGACCACTGGATCCCTAGCCAGAGGAATGGATATGAAGGCAGTTTCCTATCTGTCCTGTACTGACCATTAAGGGGTTCTTACCTAAAAGTTCTTCCCGGTAAACCCTTCAGTCTCCTGTCTTGCCATGCTCCTCTACCTCCCTAGGACTATGCTGTTGAGCTGAAGTTCCCTCTATCAGAATCCTGGGTTCTGGACTTCTTTGAGGCTAACTGTCTACCTAACAGATCTTCACCTTCTGTCTGCTTGCTCTGCACACCTCAAGTGTTAGTTCATTGTCTCTTGTAGACCCTGGAAACCATCACTAGTCTCTGACTAAAGTGGAGACAGATTCCCAGGGGTCCTAAGGGACAAAAAAGCCCAGAACTTAACCAGGCAGACCTACCTCCTCCAGGGTGTGGTAAGAGGAGTAACTGAAGCTACTGGTGCTGCGCTCCAGCCGACGGGATTTTGCCATGGCTTCCCTCTCCTCATCCAGCAGCACCTAGAAGATAGGAACACATTTTGGAAGGGAATGGGAGGGTAGGGCAGCTCATTCTCTGTGGAGCCCTTCCTCAGCTGGCTGTACACAAACACAGCATTGACACAGGAGAATAAACCACTATGAGTGTGAGCTGCACAATAGGAGATGCTGGATCGCTGGGTGATTCTTCCGTTTGGCAGGTGGCGTTCATGCTGCCATCTCCTGAATGAGTACAGGGCAAGGAGTGTGGAGAGCTGGTTTCTGCTTCTGCCACTAGATTGCTGTATAAATTTGGCCTTCGTTTCCTCAGCCTGAAAACTGGGGCAATACCTGCCTTGCCCACCTCATAGGATAAACTGTAATAATGTATTTAAGTGTTTTGGAAGAGGTGCTCGTGGTCAATAGCCAACATTGTGTTTGCCCTCTATAAACATTCCATTGAGTCAGAACCTAAGCTGAAACACATGCATTGACAAACTGTGGCAAACAGGACTCCACTACCCCTAACATCAACTCTATCCCCAGAAAGTAGCCTAGACAACTGGTGTCTAAGCCATTCAGAAAGCCAGGTATAAACAAATCCATTCTAAACCATTATTACTGATGTGCCAAAGCTCTTTGGATCAAAATGTTAAGTGCCTCCGAAACACAAGTCTAGGTGAGCTAAAAGCAATATCCTAGGGAGTTAATTTGGAATTGGCACTCAATCCTCACATGGTACTTCCCACTGCCCTTCAAGAAGGCAGTATAGTATCTGAGTTGAGTTGGCCATCCACAGCTCAGACCTCTCACAATGTCCTGGGACATTTTTTCCCTGCTTGGGCCACAGTGAGGTGGGCAGGTATCCTTCACCCCAACCTCATATCCTTACCTTGGCACCCAGGAGTGGAGAAAGCCCAGGATCCAGGACCAACTGCCCAGCATGGAGAGTGCCTGAGCCCCTCTGTCAAAGAAGATGCTGGGAAATCAGAGGACCTCAACCCAAAGTTACCCCCTTGTTTGCAACTCTGGGCCACAAGTAAGTCCTATGATGCCTTGCTTTTGTCCAGAGCCTTTTAGTTTACCAAGCATCTTTATCCTCAGTATCTCATCTGATCTGGTCAGATGGCCAGATAACAAGGCAGGAATTAACTATTTCTGTTATAAAGATAAGGCAGCCAGGAGAGGTGAAGGGAACTAATGTCAAAGCTACTAAGTGGCAGAGGTGAAGTAAGAACCCAGATATCCTAGTTCCTAACCTTGGGTTTCTTAAGGATAGTATCAAAACTAAAAGTTAACAATAATAAATATATCACAAACAAAAAGAGAGCACAAATGTGAAAAATGGTAGCTGAAAATGTCATCATACTATGCTTACAATTAAAAGGTTTAAAAAATAATAATGAAAGAGCAAGTATCCCTTCTAAGCATAGGGAAAAAAGACACTGAAATGCCAAAATACATATATCAAAATGTTAATAATACCCGTTAGGATAGAAAGATGATAATTTGGGGCAACTTTTTTTCTTCTCTCTATTTTCACATTTTTGCAATGTGCTTACACTATTTCAGTAAGTAAGAATTTTTAAATGAATAAATAATTCCAAAAACAAACAAACAAACAAAACCACCCACAATAACCTAATGGCTAAATGAAGCAGAAGCCAGGAAGTCTTCAAATACCAGAGCTGAAAAGAGGCCCCACCCACCTGCTACAGAGAAGCCACCAGCCAGTGACTCCTCCCTGACGACCTAGTCAGCTTCCTCACTACCCTTAAGTTCTGAGATTTTAAAAAGGACTGGAAAAAAATAAAAATAAAAAATAAAGGACTGGAAATAGATGTCTGGGGGCCTATTTTATTTTACTTTTGAGTACCGACTACATGCTAGGGAACTGGACTTGCAAGGTTTGCTAGCTGGACTGGCCAGTCTGGGGTTATTCCCATCTAGAGCAAAGCTGGGATTGTCCATTAAGTTAGATGTCGCTGAGGGAATCCTGATCCTCACTGGCACAATCACCACCCCAGGAAGCTCCAACAAAAGGAATTTGTCTTCTTCCCAGGAAATCAACCCAACTCCCAACAGTCCACCATGACAGATGTGTGCCCGTCACTGTGGGTCGGGTGCTACCAGCTGTGCAAGCAGCTGCTGAGGAAGGGAACAGGCTCCACCAGAATGACGTCAAAGGGACCAGAGCTGATAGAGGGCCTGAGGCAATGGGCGAGGGTGGAGTACCCGGAGGAGAAGCTGGGAAGCAGGGACCAGAGGAACTTGTTCTTCCCACACAGCCTTGGGGACACACTAGGCTCCCTGAGGCTGTCCTTTGTTCTACAAAACAGCTTGGAGGCAAATGGAAAGTGGACACCAAACTGTAAATAACTTCCCAAACACCCTCACAGCCTGTGAATTATGACACTCTCTTACAAATTGGGAATGCTCAGACCTTATAGTTGGGCCTCAATTCCAAGAACACTAATCTACCCAGGCCTGAAAAATGCACAGATGTTTGCTGCCTTCACACAGTTGAGGGAAGGAGATGGGTGATCTAAGGAATGTTGTTTTGCAGCAGGCTCAGGAATGCCTAATTACAGACCTGTCAGGCTTCTCAGGGGAAACAGAAAAAAACACCTCAGAAGTAAGCCATTTGCCTCCCTGGAAGTCATACCTGACAGGGAAAGTAATACCTTGGTGTGAGTTAATTTATGACAGGGATAAGGAAGGAAGGGGGCATTAAGCAAAGAGCAGCATCTCTAGGACCCGGGAGGGGAAGCACTTAGAAAGGTGAAGTGAGGCCTGAAGGGAGCCAGCCCTCTTGACTGGCAGCTGAACTCCAACCACAGAAGTAAAATGGAGCAGTGGATGGAAACGGTTAAGTGGGGAGCTGGAAATGGGCTCTAAATCCAGACAGGATCTAACCCTGCTCTTTGATGACAATAGACTGCTCTCCCAGTATGTCCCTGGCCTTGTCTTCCAGGCCTAACATTTGTAGGAGCAACTATGTGGTTACTGGCAACTGCAGTCCATGCTTAAATGACAGTGGCCTCAGATCTCAAGCTGTTAGGATAGACCACTCTCGCCCTCCAGAAGTCAAGGATGAACCACAGTTTCACCACAGGAAAGGCAAAGTTAAAACACCACACAAACAACAGTGGTGGCTGCTGCTGGGGAGGCAGATGGCACCACAGCCGAAAAATCCTGACTCTGTCACTTACCTGGGCACATTACTAACTTCTCTGTGTCTCAGTTTCCCCATCATAAAATGGGGGTCTTATTAGTACATACTTTGAAAGGTTCTTGTGAGGATTAAAAAAATCAGTACAAGTAAAGTGCTTAGAGCATTGCCTGGCATGTAATAAATCCTAGTAAATATTAGTGATGATGATGATGATGAAGATGATGATGACAACACGGACAATAATTGGGGTGACTCTGGGCTCTGCAATGGAACAATCATGACAAGACATGGCCAGGAAATCTGGATTCCTCCAGAGGGAATATGGCAGCATAGGACTTGAACAACAGACTGCCCCCCCATCAGTGGTCACTTGGGTGAGTTGGCCAGTGCCTGCCCCTCATGGGGCCCAACAGAGAGGCCTGGTCATCCTTCTTCCCCGACCCCTTGGGGTGACCAGACTCTGCCTCACCCTCGCGGCCTTCCCAAGGATTTCTCATTTCTTCCCCGTGTTCTCTGGCACTCGTCTCTACATGTCCTCCTTTCCTCTTTAGGGCTGCTACCCACTCCCAACCCACAGTGCTCCCACTTTTAAAACTCTTCTATTCAGCAAACAAGCATTTGTTGAGGACACGCTATGTGCTGGGCACTAAAGATATGGCAGCCAATCAAACAAAAACATCCTGGCCCTGTGGAGCATACACTCTAGCAGGAGATACAAACAATAAACAAGATAAAGAAGTTATTATTAGAAGGCAGTAAGTGCCAAGGGGAAAAGAGAAGCAGGAAAGGGAAGAAGGGAGTTGGGGAGAAGAAGGGAACAATGTAAAGTAAGATGAAAAGGTTTTGAAAGTAGCGAGGGAATAAGCCATAGAGATACCTTCAGGAAGAGCCTTCCAGGTAGAGGGACCAGCAAATGAAAAGGCCCTGAGGTGTGGATCAAGTCAAAGGTCCTGAGACAGGAATGGGTCAGGCAAGTTCGAGGAACATCAAGGAAGCCCCTATGGCTGGAGGAGAGTGAGCAAGGAAGAGTAATCTGTGATGGGGGTAGGGTAGATCACACAGAGCCTTATCGTCATTTTAATGACTTTGGCTTCCACTTTGAGTTGGGCAGTCATTGGAGTGTTTAAAACAGAGGAGTGACAAGATCTGATTTGCATCTTATTAAAGGATCCCACGGACTGTTTTGAGAATGGGCAGTTAGGAGGCAAGGCTGGAATCAGGGAGAGCAGTTAGAAAGCTAGTGGAATAATCCAGATGAGGGAGGATGGTGCATTGGCCCAGGTTGGTGGCGTGGGGTGTGATGATATATTTTGAAAGGACAGCCAATGGGATGTACTGATGGATTGGATGTGGAGAATGAGATTGAGGGAGGAGTCAAGGATGGCAGGTAGGGTGTAGGCAGAGCTCAGTTCAGACTTGTGAAGTTTGGGGTCCTATTAGACACGCAGGTGGAAATGATAAGTGGCAGTCAGACATACAAGTCTGGAGTCTAGCAAAGAGGTGCTGGCTGGAAATTAGAGGTAGGGGTCGTCAGGAGACAGATCCTGGATGAGAGTACGAAGAGCAGTCCAAGGACTGAGCTAGGAAGCAGAAAGCAACCTGCGAAAGACCAGACCGTGAGGTAGGGAGACTCAGGATGTTGTCGCTTCCTGGAAGCCAAGTGAAAAGACATGTTTTAGGGAGGAGAGAGTGGCCAGTCCTACTGGTGAATAATGGAACATGAAAGAATGATGCGCACTGAGAACTGACCATTGAGTTTGACCTATGAGCTGTTAGTGACATCATCAAGGGCAGTTTTGGTGAAATGAGGGTTAGAAGGACTGTGAGAGGACAGGGACTAAAGCTGGCAAGCATAGGTCAGTATTCCCAGGAGTCTCACTGTATGAGGAATGGAGAAATGGGGTGATAGCTGAAGGGGGAGAAGCGATCAAGAGAGAAGGGTTTAGAAAGAAATAACTATGTATTTGTATGCTGATGGGAATGATCCAGGAGAGGGAGGGGAATTGGTGAAGCAACATTTATACTAAATTGTATTTCTCTCTAGATGGTAGGAGCATGGGTGATTTTTGTTTTCCTCCTTGTGTTTTTGCCTATTTTCCAAATTATCTAACATGAATATTTATTAATTTTGTAATCAGAAAAAAGCCATTAAAATCCACAGAGCTGATTGCTCAAGTGAAGCTTTTCCATGGTGACTCATCCTGGGGCAAAAAAAAAAAACAAAACCAAAGAGCTGAAAAGAATGCGAAGGTGAAGAAAAATTAAATGCAAATAGAGCTCACTCGGAATCAGATAATTTCTTGCCTGGCCCGCTGCAATTTCCTCACCACCCTTCTGCCTGTCAGTCTCTCCTTGCCCCTGTCCCCTCCTCAGCACTGTCATGATGCAGTCGCCCAAGTGATTTTTCTTAAATGCAAATCTGATCGTGTCAGAACCCGTCGATGGCTCCCCGTAGTTTTCAGGATAAAATCCAAACCTCTACATGGCAGAAGATGCCCTTGGTGATCTGGTCCAGCCCCATCTCCAATCAGACCCCCGCACCCCCTTCCCCGGCCCCCGCGCTGCCTGCTCTTCAGCTCCACACCGCAATTACCGCCTTCTTAGAGCTCAGGAGCAGAGCCTCTTGTATTCGCTCCCATGGCAACCTGCTCTCCCTCCATCAGGGCACTCATCCACTCCATTGTGATCACTGATTTACTTCTCCGCTCCCCCATCCCCCATTACACTCCAACTGCCCTGAATAGAGGGACCAAATTATTTGTCTTTGTATTTCCAGCACGTGCCCAATGCTCAGCACACAGTAGGTATCTCTGAATCTGATGGGGGAATAATGAACCCACCACACCTTTCTCAAGCATGCCCTTGATTACAGGGGCTGAGTCTTTCCCTTCCTCAGAAATTGCCAGTGCCTCTGGTCAAAGTAAAAACCAGCATCAAGATTTTCTATGCTCCCTCTCAGCCTGGACCAAGCAGCAAACATACCCTCTCCTCTTTTCTTTTCTTCTCACATCCATTAATTTGACTAGGATTCATTAAGCCCCAACTAAGTGGCAGGTCCTATAGAAGGTACTGGGGGTATAAAGAAGAGGGGTGTGACCCCAGACCTTGAGGCAATGAGGGGAGGGGCTCAGGAGACAAAGACCAGTGTATCAACACGGGCTCTCTCTGGACACGCTCTTCCTGAACCTGCCAAGAAGTGAGTCCATTCAGCAGACAACTGTCAAAGGTCTGCCTTGCAGGAGACGCTAAACCAAGCCCTGGGCTAGGAAGGTTCAGAGGATGGGAAGAAACCAGGTATGTGCACCAAGAACTACAACGGGAGCCTCGATGCCAGCTCCCCAACTGGTCAAAGCCCTCTGTTCTCTGTCTGAGACACGTCTACCCTTCATCACCACCCGTCAACTCAACACCACAGCCTCTTCCCTCGCCCAGTTCCCTCTAACCTTACATTCAAACTCAAGCATGTGAAGCAGAACTTGATACACTGCAGACAGGACAAGCTGGTGGTGAAAAACTTGCCTGGCTAGGTTAGTGCTGAGCATTCAGGGCGTTTTACCGAGAGGGAGTGCTAAACCAGAGCGAGGGATTTGGGACCAGCGACGTGAGGAGAGGGCAGGCTGAGGAGAATGCAGCCCAGCAACTCCATAGGAGCTAGTGGGGGAGGTTCAGAGGTAATTTGGGGGCCATCCCTGATGTACACAAATCAACAGAAAATGTCGTGGAGACTTACTATGTATCTGTCAAATGCTGCAGGGTTCCCAGAGCAGGGCAGAAGCAAGGGAACACAAACTTCAAATTAGAGGTGCAGGCTAAAAACAAGAATTAAGTTCTACTTCTTTTGATGTGGTGGCCTCTCTTGTCTGTGAGAGTTTCCCCAGTTTGGTTCATGGGGATTTAACTAGAGAAATATCCCACCCCCACATGTTGAGTAGAGAAACAGATGTGCTTGATGAGGGGATAAAGGCCTTTGAATGGGCTGAAGTACCGCAGCGCTGTGCTTGCCTGGGAAAGGAACGGCATCTAATGCGTTTATCCCCCTCGGCATTCCGTGTCAAGTGTGTGCACTCCAGGCGACTCTGTTCCCACACTCTGAGCCTGGAGATTAGCTGACGCACACATTTGGGAATTAATGTATGTGGATACAATTCCAGAGGTACACAGTTTTCCAGAGCATCCACAGAAGGGTGCACCCAGAGAGGCTTAACCAAGGAGGAGTAGCCAGAATAATTGTTTTAGGAGAGAGGCTATGCTGTCAACAACTTTCAGAGGCAATCTGGGATCTCCCTGAAGACAGGACAATTGAAGTAGAACCTGATGTTCAAAAAGAGGAGAATGAGTTTTATATACTTGACTACCATAAAAGTTATTTTGTTTTGTTTTACAAGGGAGAAACATGTAGCTTCAAGTGGGGGCAGGGAGGTTGGGGTGCCCAGGATGAAGGCTCCCTCACACTACTCAGGGATAAGCCTGCAGTCACTTCACCCAAGGCTGTTCGTGTGCGATAACCATTCCTGGGAGAGATTCCCAGTGCGGACAGTTCTGCAGCGGAGGTGGTGGGAGGCTCCTCTCACCTCCTGCAGCTTCTTGGCAGTGAAAGGGTTCCCCTTGCACCACCACAGGGACAGGAGAGTACAGCTGGGAAAGCAAAGACGCTGTCCAGAACCGCCTCCCCCCCCCCCCGTGTCTAGAAGAGAGCCAAGCTATTTCCTTTTATCTCCTTTCTCCCCTCTCTTCCTTTATTAGCTGCAAATTCCTCCCTAAGAGGACTTGTCCACAAGCAGCCCTGCCATCACCACTCACTGAGCACTCATCCCCCAATGAACTTAGCACTGTATTTAAGTTTTCTCCGAGAACGTGTGAGGTTCAATTCCTGTCACAGTTTGTTCGCAAAAATGCAGCTGGCGCTCCAGAAACAAGGATGTCCACTCTCCTACTCGCCCAGGATGTTTTCCTCCAAGTTGTGCAAAAAAATCAGAAAAGAATATGGAAGGTGAGGGTCCAGTCTCAGTGCTGGGGTGGGACCTTACCTGGATGTCCTTTATCATTATGCTGTAGGCAAGATCATGAGAATCCAAATAAGCTTTGACATTTTTCAGTTCAAAGAAAGGCACTCTCATGTCCACAGGGAGGCTGGGCCTGGCTGGGCCACGCCAGAAGTCCACCTGGTCACAGAGGAAAGCAAAATGGGTGGGTTTATTGCATATCTTTACACACAATCTTGTAGGCCCCCTAGAGAGCCAAAGGACCTTCTTCATTTATATAGGCAAGAGGGTCCTAGTTCCAGAATGAAAACTTTAAATCAAAGAAGCAAGACTGGGACAAAAAAACAAAACAAAATAATAAAACAAACAAACTAAATCCCAAGCCATTGAGTTTCTTTCCCTAATAGCAGCACCTTTCTTTCTCAGCCTCATTCACACATTGCAACTTCTCCAAGATCCAAAGAGCCCTAAACAGTTCCTGAAGGTGAGGCCACGCGTCACCTAGGACATAGAAGGGACGAGGTCCCTGGGCAGAAGAGGGAAGCACCATTGCCCCCAATCCTGGAGGAGTAGGAGAGGTCTGATCCTGGTCCCCACATCATCTTAATGCTAAGTCTACTTCTCAATTTGTAAAATGGAGAGAATTCTTAAAAGGAACTCTGAGTTCTGGTACATTGAGACGCTCATTGAAATATGGGTAACAGCTTTGGGCCATGTCCAGAAGAACGGGATTGTTTCCGCAGTCTTCAAACAAACCCCTTCTCTTACAGTGGTTGAAGAAAATGTTTTCCATTGTGATAACTTGCATTGGACAAATTTTCTCAGTGGAAACAACTGCACAGGCTGACAGGGATGAACAAAACAAAACACTGGTTTGCCAAACGAAGCCATTTCAATTGTGAAACAGATGTGTACAGCCGGCACGCTACATGGCATCCCACCCAGAGACATATGTCCCATGTGGCTTTAGGAAATGCCAGCCATTTTCAGAGTGGCCTCCCTGACAGGGCCTGCTCAGCAACCCCCAGCCCTGAGGGGCGATCCGAAGGAACCACAGCCTAAGAAGTGCTGCCCGACCTACGGCACCAACATTCCCCACTCTTTCCTGAAGAAGAGCCACTTTTGAATTTTCCACCATTTTGCGATCTCTGGCAGAGACATCAGGAGAGCTGGTTTGAAGGAGGAGAACACAGGCACGCATCCTCAAGCCCTGAGGAGTCCTCACCTTCTGGGGCCTCAGGCCCTCCAGATCCCTGAGAAGTGAGAGCTGCTGCTCGTCTTTGGCTAGGATTCGAAGAACCTGGTCTCTGGAAAAACATAGAGAAGGGCTGAAGGAGCTGCTGAAAGACGGACTCCTGGGAGGCTGTGTTGCTTGGAAAAGGCCCAGTGGAGAAGACACTGGGCCGAGCGAACCTAGCAGGGAGGCTAGGGACACCGCTGTGAGCAGGAGGCTAAGGAGCCCTGACCAGGAAGGACACAAGCCTCTGGGGTCAGCAGTCTGGGGTCAGCCCTGAGATCAGACCACCAAAGGGCTCAACAAAGCTTGTCAATGCTACTGGAAAACCAAAAGCCAAGACAAGGAAAGAAGGCTGGAAAAGGAATTGGGCACTGGGGGTAAGAGCTAATTTATTTAAAGAGTCTGAGGAAAGTTATGGACCCTTCCCCCCAAAAATCAAATGGATACAAATTTTTACATTTGATTTTAGGAGATTTGGGGGGCCCTGCCTGATTATCCATTGACCCCAGATTAAGAACTCTGGATTTGGGGAGGGACAATACACAGGTGAATGGCCTGGCCTTGAGCGTGAGAGTGGAAGATAATGGTTGGATGTGGGTTCAGGATGAGAACAGAAGTCCTCACTCCCTCTACCTTGATCATCCCACAAACGAAGCCCCCCTCCCAAATCCCTAGCGCTGGCCAGTGCCCCCTCCTGTTGCAGAGCAGCCACTCACCCTGTGAAATTCATCTGGCCCGAAGCTGCTACCAGGATAAAACTGCAGACCAGGAGTGTCCGCCTGTCCACAGGGGACAGCCCGGGACCCATCCCTCCTCCGGGGATAGCCTGTGTGCCACTTCCTCCAGGCGAGCTTCACCAGCTTTCCTCTCGCGCAGACATGGCCTAGCCTCAGGACAGCGCAGCACCTAAAGGCCGGCAGGCCCGGCCTGAAAATGGGCATTAGGTCTTCTCTGGGCAAGACCCAGTGTGTGCTTTGGGAGAGCTGGGGCTGTCCCCCCGCCCCACCTCTAGGCAAAACCCCTCAGGGGAAGGGGAAAGTGAGAACAAGAAGTAGAAGTGGAAGACAAGGCCCTTAGCTTTTCTTTCCTCCCTGGAAGTTTGCTGGGTTAGCCTCTCCTGGGCGCCAAACCCTCCATCACCAGAAAAAGATGAAGAGCAGCTGGTGGCGCTAGGAACACATTCCTTTCCTCCCTCTTCTGTTAATTCTTTTCTTTGGTCTCTTCTCCCTCCCAATCCACTCATACTTTCCGTGGGCCGTGCCCTCCTTTCACCTAAGGGTGCAGATGTCATTGAGAGGGCACTGGGCTTAGAGATAGAAAACGAGGGTGCTCACTTCCTATCTAAAAGACCTGAGGCAATTTACCTTCTCTCTCTAAATCTCAGATTATGCATCAATAAAATGGGGTTAATAATCTCTTCCCTCCCTACTTCACAAGGTTTTGGGGGGATACTAGATGAGACAACTTGGGTGAATGGGCTTGGCGAGTGGAACAAGCCTGCAAAATGTATTATTATTTCAAAGGCATTAACTCTTAGTCACAGCTGCATTTTAGGTCAGTACTCCAGTTGCCAGGGGGACAAGCGGAGGAGGAGAGAATGGAGAGGGGGACAATGGAAGAGAAATATATATTGTAGAAGGAATCAGTGAAGAGTCGCTTTTCTCTAGCGTCAGGTGGTCACCATTATGCTGTGATAGGTAGCGCACTTTCTGCTAGGCATGAGGTCTTTGCAGGCATTATTATACTTCACCATGGTTTCAATACAGCAGAGTCATTTTCTCGGCCCTGCTGAAGCCCCACACGGTCCCCTTTATGGTCTGGAAATAGTAGGAATAAAGCAGAGGCGAGCACACAAAGCAGTCATATTGGAAGGATAAAGTGAAAGATGATGCCTGAATGGTAAATGATGAATTTAACAGAAAAGCCACAGGAGGTGGGGGAAAGGCAGAGCCTACTTCCAACAAAGTCGTTCAGCAGAGGACGTCAACAAAAGGCCACTTAACTGTCACCGCCGTTTCTCAGAAGCCCCCCTCCCCATCCATACCTTCCCAGAACGGCCAATTAACTAGCCATGTGTGCAGAGGGGAGCTCTTTTATTGAAAGAATGCCCTGCTCCCCCACCCCGCCTGCCCTATTCCATTATTTCATGGTTTAGCTGTTCAGACATGCCAAACTCTCCTAGAACCCTGGCTTCGGGAACTTTCAGACAGTAACGTTAGCAAAGGGTTTAAGGACCTAGAAAAGAAAGCAATTATGCTTTACACCCAAGTAACATTCAGTGTTAGTAGCAATGGGGATAAAAGAATGTACTGATAAACAATAGCTCAGGAGTTTAAAAGAAAAGAAGTGGGAATGGGGTTAGTCACCAAAAGTACCCAGCATCTTCTTGCTCAAAAGCAACATTTTATGTCACTAATAATGAGACAACTATCTCTGTACTTGGTTTAGGGATGGGGAGAGAGAGAAAACAAAAGTGAGAGCAAAAGCGAGAGAGAGAGAGGGGGGAGCAGTTAGGAATTCTTGAGAATTCTATGGCAGCACTTCCAATAGAACTTTCTGTAATAATGGAAATGTTCTATGTCTTTATCGCCCAGTTGGATTGCCACTAGCTCCTTGTAGCTCCTACAACTGAGGAACTGAATTTTTTATTTCATTTTAATTAATTCACATTATTTAAACAGCCACCTGTGACTAATAGCTACTGTATTGGACAGCACCGTTCTATGGGAATTCACCAAACTTTAAAGCACCATCTCCAATGGCAGAATTTGAAGCAGAGACACACAAGTGTGTCAGAACTAATACCTAATTTTGGCTTCTCACTCTCAATTAGTGATTAATTATTCATCTAATCATTTACTCAGTAAATATGTATTATTCAATAGACACTGGATACCTTTTATGTGCTAGGTAGGCACTGTGCTGAGGTCTGAGACTAAAATAGCAATATAGACCTGGCCTTTCTACTTCTAACAGGATATGTAGACCATTTAAAGGTCATATGAATCTTTAAACAAAATATAGCTAGTAAATGTGCCATGAGAACAGGTAACAGGGACTCCATGTAGACTGAAGAGACAGGCTGGGTTTCCCAAAAGAAGCTTTGTTGGAAGACTTGTTTCCTAGAGGTGGGTGGATTAGATATACCTAAACAATTATACCCAAACGAAACAACTAAAATGCTATATGAAATATTTTCAAAACAACTTTTTAAATGTATCACTGGATTGGCATGAAAGAATCCACAGAGCCCTAAATGAAGTAAAAGCAAGACACCTGAAAGGTAAGCGAACTTTCTCTGGACCCTAGAATTGTGATGCTTCCTCCTAGAAGGCTGTAAGGGATCCAGGAGCCAGAAATAAAACCTAGAGCACATCTATGGTGGTTTGGAACTATATGTACCCCCAGAAAATCATATTCTTAAAGTCAATGCATTCCTATGGGTGTGATCCCTTTTCAATAGTCTTTCTTTTTTTCTTTTTTCTTTTGGAGGTCCTGGAGCCAGATATTGAACCACAGACCTCGTATGTGGGAAGCCAGTGTTCAACCACTGAGCCACATTGGCTCCCCTGAATTGGAGTTTTCATTTGTTTGCTTGTCGATTTGGTTTTTTGCTTTGTTTTTAGGAGACACTGGGGACACAACCTTGGACCTCCCATGTGGGAAGCAGGTGCTCAACCACTTGAGCCACATCCACTCACTCTTCTGGAAGTCATCTTTTGATAAGACTATTTCAGTTAAGGTGTGGCCCACCTCATTCGGGAGGCATCTTAATCCTATTACTGGAGTCCTTTGTAAACAGAATGAATGCAGAAAGAGAAAGCCACAAAAGCAAGAAGCTGAAACCTGGAGAGGAAAAGAGGGATAAGCAGACACAGCCACATGACTTACCATGTGGCAGAAGAGCCATGGACATTTTCTCAACCTCAACCTGTAAGCTAATAAATTCCCATTGCTTTAAGCAGCCTAGGAAACGAAAACAACATCCAAGGAGAATTTCATGGGAAACCCTGCATATAGGTGCAATCCTAATGGAATGTACTCTTGGTGTTAAGTAAACAAGGGAATAAAAACATATGGAAAAGGAAGCAAGAAGGATCTTGCCTATTTTGATCTTGGCATTGGGTGATACAGGGAAAAATATCCCCTGAGAATTCACAACCACAAATAAGTCCCCCCATGAGTTTATGGCTTAAATTTATGCTGTCTAGGCAGTCCCCCCAAAAGTCTCAAATAATTTTAGGGTAGTCTCAGGTTAATAGTGACACCCAGGCAACTCACAGAAGTAAATGAAAATCCTCTCCAGAGGAATTCAACTTCAACCCAGGCCTCAAAAGATTTAAAGAGATAAAGTTCCAAGGAAAATAACTGGCTCATAGTTAAATAGAACAGGAAAATAATACAGCCTGAGTGACAAACAGCAGAAAGAATAAGTAGCAGAAATACTTACAAAGTCTTCAGGTATGGTAATTATCTGACACAGAATATACAAGAAACTTTAGAAGTTTAAAGAAACAAACAAGAAGTTCTAAAATAGATAAAGAAATTCAAGTCATTTGGGCTTTAGAAAGAACCAAATAGAACTAAAAATGAAAAATAAATACCACATTTTGTTGACAATAAAACACCACTGATTATAAGATGCTTCATAATTTCATGTACCATAATTTTTGTACCATCAAAATACTGGTAATTATAATCACAAAATGCCATTGATTATAAGATGTATCCTAATTTCAGGTGTGTAAAAATGTGAAAAAAAAGTTTCAAAAGCAATGAACTGTAGAAACTGAAATTTAAAACTTGGCAGACAGGGCATGTGGAGAATGTGATATATGGGAACCTCTTATATTTTTTAATGTAAATTTTGTGTGATCTATGTATCTTTAAAAAAAGGATAATACATTTTAAAAAGAAAAAAAAACTTAGCAGACAGATTAAGTTGCAGATTAAAGTCAGGTTATGAGAGAATAGTTAACTGGGATAATGAAATAAAAAATGGATACAAATACATTACTCAGAACGTAGCCCAGAAACAATACTAATAATAATTAAAAAAATAGTTAAGAGGGTTGCAGGAAAGAATAAGAAGTCCTAGCATATCAAAGTTCTGGGAAGATATAGAATGAAAACAAGAAACAATGCTTAAAAAGATAATGGTTGGCATGAGGGGAGCCAAGATGGCAGCAGAGTAAGGAGCTCCAAGAGTCAGCTTGTGCTACAGGGCAGTTAGTAATCACCCAGAGCTGTCTAAAGAACTGTTTAGGGGCCCCAGGAGACTAGAAGAGCATCCTGTAACATCCTTGAAAGAACGAAAGGAGGAGACTGCTCAACTGCAAAGAGGAGTCATGAATAGAGCCCTCCACGCTGCAGAGATTGGTGCCCGTGGCGCAAGCTGCCTAGGGAGTTATTCTGTGGCTGGAGTTGGAAGCTCCGTTTCCCAAAAAACAGGAAAGACACAGTGTGGCACCAACTTCAGCTACTGATTAGTAAATTCAGTGAGCTAAAGTATAATCCTAGGAACAGTTAAGCTTTGAGCCTGTCCAAGTCAGAAGGATACCAGTAGCCACCATTTTGACTCCACCCCCGGCTCAAGGGGAAGCTGGGGTGATTGAAAATCACAGTGCTGGTAGGGACTGGCTTCTTTCCACCCAGATTGGATTGCAACTGTAGCCTAAACCCCAACCCCACCTCTGGCAGGGAGGAAGCCGGGAGGACCTGTGCCACCTCTCTGGGAAACTGCAAGATATGCCTCAGACAACAATTAAAAACCACAGTAGGGGGGGTACTGGGTTCCTGGCCAGTGGTGCTCTGTCGTGGTCCCTAGGGGAGCAGCGACAGTCTCCCAGGTACAGTGGTGGGGACCGGGAGGGAGTGAGGGTTCAACAGTGAGCCCCAGATGCTAATGACTATGCTTGTGAGCTGATAAACCCAAAATAAGAACAAGGCCTAGAGCAACTTTGTGCCTGGGAATTTCCTTCTGTCAGCCTTCATGTTACTCAAATGTGGCCAGTCTCGAAGCCAAACTCAGCATGTAAATGCAATGCCTTCCCCCCAGCGCGGGACATGACACCCGGGGATGAGCCTCCCTGGCAACGAGGGACCACTATCAACTACCAACTGATGATGCAACTGGAAAATGACCTTATACGGAAGGTTCAATGCGGATCAGCAGAATATCCATGTCTACATAAAATACCATGACTTTAAAATGCTGTTTGACCTAAAGTAAGGGGGAAATGGAAAGGAGAAATGAGTTTATATGGCTACGAGTTTCTAAAAAAGAGTCTGGAGGCTGGCAGAAGGTTTGCCCTCATGCACAACTGAGCAGAGTCAGAGAGACAGATAAAGCAGATACAACCCCCAGATATTGGTTCCTTTGAGGGCTAAAGAGACCCATGGGAGTTATGGTCATGGCCGATGGGGTTAACTACCAGGGCAGATGGCCCCTCTTTGGAAATGGTGTTTATGTGTGATGAATCTGGACTCAGATGGGATCTCCCTTCATAAGACTTTCATGCTAATGTGCTGGAGGTGCAGTTAATGTTGGGGTTTAAGATATATTTAGGGGATTTGAATCTCTGGACTGACAATGTGATAGCCAGATCCTGAGCCTCAACAGACTCCAGCACCTACAATCTGATTTATTGGACTTACCACACTCAGCTAAGATGGAGTTGAAGAAGGACAACCACCACACCATGGAGCCTAGAGTGATTACAACTGAAAATGGGAGGATTGCATCCAGCATCCAGGTGGAATCTGACCCTCCTCTTGACATAGAGGTGCAATGGACACAACCAATCCAATGTCCACATAGAAGAGGTGGCATTGGATTGGGAAAAGTGGACATAATGGACAAAGGGTATGGGGAAAGGCAGGAAGAGATGAGAGGTGGAGGCGTCTTCGGGACATGGAGCTGCCCTGGATGGTGCTTCAGAGGTAATCACCGGACATTGTAAATCCTCACAGGGCCCACTTGATGGAATAGAGGAGAGTATGGGCCATGATGTGAACCAATGTATATGAGGTGCAGAGGTGCCCAAAGATGTACTTACCAAATCCAATGGATGTGTCATGATGATGGGAACGAGTGTTGTTGGGGGGGGGGAGAGGGGGGGTGGGGGGGTGGGGTTGAATGGGACCTCACATATATATTTTTAATGTGATATTATTACAAAGTCAATAAAAAATAAAAAAATTAAAAAAAAAAAAAAAAAAAGATATGCCTCAGAGACCAGAGCCCATCCTACTCTAGCAATGCAAGCTGCCTCAGGTGCTATTCCATGGCTGGAGTTAGAAGCTCCATTTCCTATAAACGGTGGAGGAAGAGACAGTTGTCCACCAACCTCAGCTACTGATTAGTGGACTCAGCTGGCTAAAGTATAACCCTAGAAACAACTAGGGTTTGAGCCTGTATAAGTTGGAAAGAGCCCAGTGGCCACCATTTTTACTTTGCCCCTGGCATGACGGGAAGCCTGGCTGACTGAAAATCCAGTGAAGTTAGTGACAGGCTTCTTTCCACCAAGACTGACCTGCAGCCCTAGCCTAGGCTCCAGCCCCACCTCCAGCAGAGAGGAAGCTGGTGGAACCTGCACCAGGCTCTCCAGGCAACTGCAGTTGCTCTCCACTGGCATAGATTGAATAGTCTGTGGGGCTACATCCCCACACCCCAATAGGATAGGAGAGGAGCTAGGTATCCTTGACCTCTCCCAGCAACAGTAGGCATTTTCAGCCCACACAAACTGGTTTGTTGAGTTCCTTCAAGTCCATCTCTACCTCTGTCTTCCCATAGGAGATGAGGGGGCTTGTGTTCCCTCAGCTTCTCAGGGCACCTGCAGGTGCTTTTGGCCTGCACAAACCCGACCTTTGGGCACCCGTGGTTCCACCTCCATCCCTAACAGGACAAGAGACAGACTATTTGCCGAGCCTCTCTGGGTAACTGCAGGTGCTTTTGGCCCACACAGTCTGGATTGGTGGGTACTTGTGGATCCACCCTCACCCCTAATAGGAAAGGAGGGAGCTCTTGTTTCCACAGCCTTTCTGGGCAACAGCAGACACTTTCAGCCTGCATGAACTGGATTGTTGGATGCATATGAATCGACCCACACCCCCAATAGAATGTCTGGTATCTCCACAACCTCTCCAGACAACAGTGGGTACTTTTGGCCTGCAAGGACTGAACTGTTGGGTGCCTGTGGATCCAACCCCATGCCCTAATAGGATAAGAGAGGGCTGGTGTTTCCCCAGGCAATGGTGGGTACTTTTGGCCTACAGGGACTGAACTGTTGGGCATTGGTGATTCCATTCCCATCCCCTAAAGGGCAGAAGGGACAGAACTCCCTCAGCCTCTCAGGACAAATGTGGACATATTCAGCCCACATGGATTAGATTGTTGGGCAGGGATGGGGTCTGGTGCTACATCAGTTTACCGGGGCAACTGTGGTCCTTTTGGACCCACACTGCATAGACTGCTGCCCACAACTATAGCTCCATCCCCACCCAAGGTAGGAGAGGAAGGGGTGTGAAGCTTCACCAGTCTCTCCAGGCAACTACAGACAGTCTTGTTCTGCCCAACGTGGATTATTATATGGCAGCAGCTCTGTCCCTACTCCTGACAGAGGAGAAAGGTGAATGAAGTTCATCAATTCCTGAGGCAATGTGGGCAACTTCAGCCTCCATAGCTTACAGCACCAACTACATCTTCAACTCCTATTACACAACAAGCAAAGGAGAAAAGACAAGAAAACCCTAAACTAAAGGGAGAAACTGCACCCAGAATAAATACTCTAGCAAGTCAGATGTGAAAACCCAAATAAGAAATTACAATCCATACCAAGAACCAAGAAGATATGGCCCAGTTAAAGGAACAAGATAACCCTGCACATGACATAAAGGAGTTGAGACAACTAACCATGTATGTTCAGACAAATCTTAATAAATTCAATGAGATGGCTAAAGAGATGAAGGATATTAAGAAAACACTGGGGGGGGGGCACAAAGAAGAATTTGAAAGCATAAATAGAAAAATAGCAGGCCTTATGGGAATGAAAGGTGCAATAAATGAAATTAAATATACACTGGAGGCATATAACAGATTTGAGGAAGCAGAAGAAAGGATCAGTGAGCTTGAAGACATGGTCTCTGAAAGCAAACATACAGAAGAACAGGTGAAGAAAAGAATGGAAAAAATTGAACAGGGTCTCAGGGAACTAAATGATAGTAAGAGACATGCAAACATATGTGCATGGGTATCCCAGGAGAAGTGAAGGGAAAAGGGGCAGAAGGAGTATTTGAAGAAATAATGGTGGAAAATTTCCCAAGCCTATTGATAGACATAGATGTCCATGTCCAAGAAGCACAACATACTCTTATTCAAATAAATCCAAATAGGTCAACTCTGAGACACATACTAATCAGAATGTCAAATGTCAACAACAAAGAATTCTGAGAGCAGCAAGAGAAAAGCAATGCATAAAACATATCCAATAAGAGTAAGTGCTGATTTCTCATCAGAAGCTATGGAGGCAAGAAGGCACTGGTATGATATATTTAAGATACTGCAAGAGAAAAACTGCTAACAAAGAATTTTATATCTGGCAAGATTATCTTTCAAAAATGAGGGTGAGATTAGAATATTCACAGATAAACAGAAACTGAGAGAGTTTATAACAAAAAGACTGGCTTTGCAGGAAATACTAAAGGGAGTGTTACAGCCTGAAAAGAAAAGACAGGAGAGAGGGGCTTGGAAGAGAGTCTAGAAATGATGACTGTATCAGTAACAGTAACTAAAAGTGTCAAAAGAGTAGTGAAAATAAAATAAAAGATAAAACCCAAAGATCAAAATAGATTAAATAAGAACTGCCTTTACAGTAATGACTTTGAATGTTAATGGATTAAACTCCCCAATCAAAAGAAACAGACTTGCAGAATGGGTAAGAAAATATGAGCCATCTATAGCTGTCTGCAAGAGACTCACATTTGACATAAGGATACCAACAGATTGAAAGTGAAATTGGAAAAGGATATTCCATGCATGAAGTAACCAAAAAAAAGCTGGGATAGCTATACTTATATCAGAGGATGTAGTCTTTAAATGCAAAACTGTTATTAGAGACACAGAAGGACATTACATATTAATAAAAGGGATGATTCACCAGGAAGAAATAATCTTAAATGTATATGCACCTAACCAGGATGCCCTAAGATACATGGGGCAAATGCTAGCAAAACTGAAGGGAGAAATAGACATCTCTACAATTATAGTTGGAGACTTCATTACACCACTCTCAGCATTGGATAGGACATCTGGGCAGAGGATCAATAAAGAAACAAAGAGCTTGAATAATATGATAAATTGACTAAACTTAATAGACATATGCAAAATATTGCCAATAAGCCTAATAGACATATCCAAAACAGCAGGATATACATTCTTCTCAAGTGCTCATGGTTCTTTCTCCAGGATAGACCATATATTGAGTCACAAAACAGATTTCAATAAATTCAACAAAGTTGAAATTATACAAAGTACTTTCTGTGATCATAATGGAATAAAGTTGGAAATCAACAAGCAGCAGAAAAAGGGAAAATTTGCATATACATGGAGATTAAACAACATACTCAAATAAACTTTGGGTCAAAGAAGAAATCTCAAGAGAAATCAATAAATATCTTGAGATGAATGACAATGAGAATACAACACATCAGAACCTATGGGATGCAGCAAAGGCAGTGTTGAAAGGAAAATGTATAGCCCTCAATGCTTGCATTAAAAAGGAAGAAAGGACTAAAATCAATGACCTAACTACACAACTGGAGGAACTAGAGAAAGAACAGCAAACTAATCCCAAAGCAAGAAGAAGGAATGAAATAACAAAGATCAGAGCATTAATAAATGAAATTGAGAACAAAAAAGCAATAGAGAGAATTAAGAAAACCAAAAGTTGGTTATTCAAGAAGATTAACAAAATTGAAAAACCCCTGGCTAGACTGACTAAAAAAAAGAGAGAAGATGCAAATTAGTGAAAATAAAAAATGAAAATGGGAACATTACTACTGTGCCCTCAGAAATAAGAGAGATCATAAGAGGATACTATGAACAACTTCATGACAAAAAACTAGATAATGAAGATGAAATGGAAAAATTCCTAGGAATGTACAAACAACCTACAATGATTCTAGAAGAAATAGAAGACTTCAACAAACCAATCACAAGTAAAGAGATTGAAACAGTCATCAAACAGCTCCTTAAATGAAAAGCCCAGGACTAGATGGTTTCACAGGTGAGTTTTACCAAGCAGGCAAAGAAGATTTAAAGCCAATCTTACTCAAGCTCTTCCAAAAAATTGAACAAGAATTAATGCTACCAAACTCATTTTATGAAGCCAATGTCACCCTAGTACTAAAGCCAGATAAAGATATTATGAAAAAAGAAACTTATAGACCCATTTCTCCCATGAATACAGATGCAAAAATCCTCAGTAAAATACTTGCTCATCGAATCCAGTAACACATTAAAAGAATGATTCATCATGATCAAGTGGGTTTTATACCAGGCATACAAGGGCAGTTCAAAACAAGAAAATCAATCAGCACAATACACCACATTAAGAAGAAAAATCACATGATCTTATTAATTGATGCAGAAAAGGCATTTGACAAAATACAGAATCCTTTCTTGATAAAAATACTACAAAAGATAGGAATTGAAGGAAACTTTCTCAACATGATAAAGGTCATATATGAAAAACCCACAGCTAACATTGTACTCAATGGTGAAAGACTGAAAGCTTTCCCATTGAGATCAAGGACAAGACAAGGATGCCCATGGTCACCCCTGTTGTTCAATATAGTGCTAGAGGTTCTAGCTAGAGCAATCAAGCAAGAAAAAGAAATGAAAGGCATCCAAATCAGAAAGGAAGAAGTAAAACTTGCACTATTTGCAGATGATATGATCCTATATCTAGAAAGTCTCCAAAAATCTACAACAAAGCTGCTAGAGCTAATAAACTATTTCAGTAGAGTTTCAGGATCCAAGATCAATATGCAAAAATCAGTGGTATTTCTATGCAATTGTAATGTGTAATCTGAGGATGGAGTAAGGAAAAAAAAAATTTCATTTACAATAGCAACTATCAATATTTGGGGGTAAACTTAACCAAGGACATAAAGCACTTGTATCCAGAAAACTATAATGCATTGCTAAAAGAAATTTTAAAAGACCTAAATAATTGAAGGAATATTCCATGTTCATGGGTTGGAAGACTAAATATCATTAAGATGTCAATTCTACCCAAATGGGTATGCAAATTCAGTGCAATCCCAATAAAAATTCTACCAGCACTTTTTAAACAGGTGGAAAACACAATTATCAAATTTATCTGGAAGGATAGGAGTCCCTGATAGTCAGAAACATCTTAAAAAGGAAAAGTGAAGTTGGAGGACGAGCTCTCACTGGTAAAAATGCATGATATTGGTATAAAAATAGACACAAAGACCAACGAAACAAAACTGATGGTTCAGAAACAGACCCTCACATCTATAGTCAGCTGGGACAGAACAGTCTATTCAACAAATGGTGCTGGGAGAACTGGATATCCACAGCCAAAAGAAAGAAAGAAGACCCCTATCTCACACCTTATACAAAAATTAAGTCAAAATGGATCAAAGACCTAAATATAAAAGCAAGTTCTATAAAGCTCCTAGAAGAAAATGTAGGGAAACATCTTCAAGACCTGCTGGTAGGTGGTAGATTCTTAAACCTTACACCGAATGCACAAGCAGCAAAAGAAAACATGGATAAATGGGACCTCCTCAAATTTAAACACTTCTGTGATTCAAAGGACTTCATCAAGAAGGTGAAAAGTTAGCCCACTCAATGGGAGAAAATATTTGGAAATCACATATCTGATAAGGGTTTGATTTCCATTCTATATAAAGAGATCATACACCTCAACAATAAAAGAGCAAGCAATCCAATTTAAAAATGGTCAAAAGACTTAAATGGACATTTCTCCAAAGAGGAAATACAAATGAACAAAAAGCACATGAAAAATGTTCCATATAACTAGCTATTAGGGAAATGAAAATCAAAACAACAATGAGATATCATCTAACACCACAAAGAATGGTCATTATTTTTAAAAAAACAGACAATAAGTGTTGGAGAGGACGTGGAGAAATGGGAACACTCCTTCACTGTTGGTGGGATTGTAAAATGGTGCAGCCTCTGTGGAAGACAGTTTGGCCATTCCTTAGGAAGCTAAATATAGAACTGCCATATGATCCAGCAATTCCTCTACTAGGAATATATCCAGAATAACTAAAAACCATGACAAAAACAGACATCTGCACACCAATGTTCATAGCAGCATTATTCACAATTGCCAAAAGATGGAAACAACCCAAGTGTCCATCAATCAATGAATGGATAAACAAAATGTGGTATATACATACGATGGAATCCTATGCTGCAGTAAGAAGAAATGAAGTTGGGACACATATGATAACATGGATGAATCTTGAAGACATTATGCTAAGCGAAGAAAGCCAGACACAAAAGGACAAATATTGCATAGTCTCATTAATATGAACTAAATATGAAGAATAAACACATGGAGTTAAAATCAAGAGTATAAGTTATTAGGAGAAAAGAGAAGGGTTGAGAAGAACTAATGATGCTTAATGTATGTAGAAGTTTTAATTAACTTGACTGTAAAAGTGTGGAAATGGATGGTAACACATTATAGTGAGTAGCAACTGGGGAAGTAAATGTCAATTGAAAGAAAGCTAAAGAATAATCTAGGGACTGAATAACACAGTGAACCCACAGGTGGATGAGAACTGTGGTTGAGGGTACAAATGCAAGAGCATCCTTCTGTGAGCTAGAGCAGACGTACTTCATTATTGCAGGGTGGTGGGAATGTGGAGAAGCATGGAAAAACTACAACTGAGGTAACCTATAGACTGTAGTTAACAGCAATTCTACAATATTCTTGCATCAATGCCAAAGATGTACTGTATTGATAATGAAGGTGTATGAAAAAGTGTGCCAAATGTATGCTATAAACCATGGTTGGTGGTAATAGTCTGATGATATTATCTCATAATCTGTTACAAATGTTCCACCAAGGTGTGGTATGTTGGTGAAGGGGTGCTGTATGGGAATTCTACACATGTGCATGATTGTTTTGTAAGTTCACAACCTCTGTAATAAAAATATACTTTTCAAAAATAAGGTGGTTTGGAAGGGAAATACACCAAATGTAAGCTAGGGACTATGGTTACTAGTAATATTTTGATGATGCTCTTGCATAGTTTGTAACAAATATTTCACAGCAATGCAAAGTGTTGATGGATGGGTGATGTATGAGTCCCCTGTATGATGTTATGTGTGTTTATTTTGTAAATTAATGATCTTTACTATACAGTATACACTCATTGTTTATGCATGTTAATGTATGAATGATATAATTTAATAAAAAATATACTTTTAGAAAAGGTAATGTTTGGGGAGCAGATGTAGCTCAGTGGTTAAATGCCTGCTTCCCATGTATGAGGTCCTGGGCTCAATTTCCAGTACCTCCTTAAAACAAAACAAAAAGATAATGGTTGAGAAAATTTTTAAATAGTGGAAAGAGAGCAATCCCCAGATACAGGAATCCAAGTAGAATAAACAAAAGAAATCTATACCTAGACGCATTATGGTATACCTGAAAGAGTATACCTGAAGAATACATGATTATAAAACTACAGAATATCAAAGACAAGGAGAATATCTTCAAAGCAACCAGAGATGAAAAGAGATCACCTACTAAAGAACAGTAGGCAGGTTACCTTTTTTAAAAATTTAGACTGGTCACCTTTAACAGCAAAATGGAAGACAGAAGACTGTCTGCTTAGAATTTTATTCCCAGTAAAACTTTCAGGCAAATAGAAACAAAGATCTTCACTAAAGGAAAATTTTAAGATATTTTTAAAATGCAGCAACTAAGAGACTAGGCACAGAGCATATAACTTCCAAATAGGTAGAAAGGTTAAGATGGAATGATGAAAAGGGAAAAATAACAAACCAAAACAATGTGAGAAAGAATGGAGAAAATGGAATTCTTTTTAAGTGAGACAAATAGAAAGGATATAAAAAGAAGAAACTTGCCTAAATTTATTTGCAGTTATACTAAATGTAAATGGATTAAACTCCCCAGTAAAGGAGAAAAATTATTGAAATATATATATTTTTAAATCTAGCTATATGTATTCATAAGAGACACATTTAAAACATAATAAGAGAGAAGTGGACTTGGCCCAGTGGTTAGGGCATCCGTCTACCACATGGGAGGTCCATGGTTGAAACCCCGGGCCTCCTTGACCCATGTGGAGCTGGCCCACGCACAGCGCTGATGCATGCAGGGAGTGCCATGCCACGCGGGGGTGTTCCCCGCATAGGGGAGCCCCATGCACAGGGGGTGCACCCAGTAGGGAGAGCCACCCAGCACGAAAGAAAGTGCAGCCTGCCGGGAATAGCGCCGCACACGCGGAGAGCTGACGCGGCAAGATGACACGACAAAAAGAGACACAGATTCCCGTGCCGTTGACAACAGCAGAAAGCAGACAAAAAAAGAACACGCAGCAAATGGACACAGAGAACAGACAACTGGGGCGGGGGAAGAGAAATAAATAAAATAAAAATCTTTTAAAAAAAAACATAATAAGAGAGGAATAGATGTGTCTCAAGCAGATAAGTATCTGCTTTCCATATGGGAGGTTCTGGGTTCAGTGCCCCATGACTCCTAAAAACAAACAAAAACAACAAGCAAACAAATGAAAAAACCAACTCAGGGAAGCCAATGTGGCTCAGTGGCTGAGTAGCTGAATGTCAAGGTCCTGGGTTCAATCTCCAGTCCCAGTACCTCAAACAAACAAACAAACAAACAAACAAAAATAAGAACAAAGAGAAACTTAAGTCAAGGATGGAAAAAAGATATTCCAGGTAAATTCTAACAACAACAACAAAAAGCATCTGTAGCTTTATTAATAAAAGATAAAATAACATAAATTTTTAATGCATAAAGAGTTATTGGAAATAGAGGGTCACTGCATCATACTGTTTTCAATTTCCCAAGAACACTCAAGACCATACTTGTGAGCACCTAATAAAAGTCTTAATTATATAAATCAAAAGTTAATAGAAAGACAAAAGAATCTGACAGGTTCACTACCAGAATGGCATATTTTTACACACTTTTCTCAGGAGGCATTGATCAAGTAAACAAACAGATCACAAAATTAATTATTTAAAAATATCAATCAAGCTTGATCTAATAGACATTTATAGAACATTATACTCAACAATTAAAGAGCACACACTCTTTAAAAAAACCACATGAAACATTTACAAATGTTTACAAAATTGACAAAGTACTAGATTATAAAATTAGTCTCAACTAATTTTCAAGGTTGACACAGACAACTCTGACTACAATGTAAATTCAATCAGAAATCAATAACAATAATATAACTTTTAAAAATTGTATCTATTTAAAAACTTTTAAAAAATACTTCTAAATAATACATAGGGTGAAAGAAGAAATCATAAGGGAAATATAGAACTTAATAATAAATAAAAACACTGTTTCAAAACTTGGGGTATCAGCTAAAGGATTACATATAGAGAACTGTATACCTGTAGTGCCTAGATTAAAAAAGGAGAAAGGCTCAAAAGTGAGAAGTGAAACACCCAATTAATAAGCTAGAAAAAATTGCAAAAGAAAACCAAATAAAGTAGAATAAATGAAAAAATTATAAAAGCAAAAATGGAAAATAAGATACAAGATTGGAACCAACAAAACTCAAAATTAGTTCTTTAAAAAGACTAATAAAATGAAAACTACAGAAAGTACAAATAACCATAACAGGACTTTAGAAAGGACACCAATACATTGTTAAGCACAGTCCCTTGACTTCCAGCTTCTGGCTGCTCCCTGTGGCTTCTCTCTGACTTTTACTCTGTTTACAAAGGACTCCAGTAATCCAGATTAAAGCCCAACCTGGGTCATTTGGGTCACGCCTTAACTGAAGTAACATCCTGAAGACATCTTATTTTGCATGGGTCCAGAATGCAGACCAAGACCAAGAACATATTCAAATTAGAGTGCACAATTCAATCCACATCAATCACTTTGAGCACTTGGATGAAAAGGTCAGATTCTGAGAAACATATAACCTATTAAAATAGACTCAAGAAGAATAAAGAAGTCTTATAACCATTATAAACTTAAATCAGTAGTCAAAAATTTTCTACAAGGGGAAGCAGGCGTGACTCAACCAGTTGGGTGCCCACCTACCACACGAGAAGTCTTGAGTTCTGGTGCTGTTGTCTCCTAAAAGAAGATGAGCTAGATGCTGCCTCCCGCCACAATGAGCTGATGCCTCAAGCCAGCAAATGCTGTAGCCTGCAGGGAGTGGATATGGCTCAGGCCATTGGGCACTTCCCTCCCACATGAGAGGTCTTGGGTTCGGTTCCTGGAGTCTCCTGAAGAAGTCCAGCAAACTGACAATAGAATCATCAGGCGGGGGACGGGGGGCGGGAGAAAAGGGAAGGGGAATGGAGGGATATATAAAGTAAATAGATAAATCTTTTTAAAAAAACTTCTACAAGGAAAATTCCAGGCTCAGATAGCTTCACTTATGAGTTACCATCTTAAACAAACTCTTCAAGAATAAAGACAGGGAATAATTCCCAACTCAATTTATGAAACTGGCATAAACTTGCTATCAAAACTTGATAGTACAAGAAAGAAAAATTACAGACCAATCTCACTCATGTAGACATATGCAAAATTCTAAAGAAAATGGTTTTTTTTTTGGAGTAATGAAATTGTTCTAAAATTTTTTGTAGTGATGAATGCACAACATTTTGATTATACTAAAAGCCATCAATTATACACTTTGGATAGATCGTATGGTATGTGACTATATCTCAACAAAACTGCTAAATAAATAAATAAATAAATAATTGAGTGTGAGAATAGCCAGAAATAGCAGCTATGTACAGCAAAGGAAGAATAAAGAAATTGAGAGGTGAAGAATTTTCTTGTTTATTTGTTTGGTTTTTGTTGTTATTATTATTGAAATAATGAAAATCTCTAAATAGTGATTGAAGCTATGAATGCACAACCATGTGATTATATGAAATATCATTAATTATACATGTTGGGTGAATTGTATGCTTTATTAATATGTATCAATAAATATATTTGTTTAAAAAAAATGCTAGCAAACAGAGTCATCACAACAAAGTTGGGTTTATCCCAAAAAGGTAAGTTTGGTTTAATATTTTTAAAGCAGTTAATTCAATACAAACCACAAATTAAAAGAGAAAAAAAAATCTCAATAGCTGCAAAAAAATAATTCCCAATTATTTTAAACATTATTCATAATAAAATATCTTCTAAGTTCTGAATAGGAGAGCACTTAATTTATCTGCTAAAGAATAGCTTCTAAAAACCTATAGCAAAAGTCAAACAATACTTAAATATTTGCTTTCAAATTAAACATTCACTTTAAGATCAAAACAAAGATGCCCTCATTACTACTTCTATTCAATATTAGTATGGAACGTCCTAACCAATGCAGTAAAACAAAACCAAGGGAGCAGATGTAGCTCAATGGTTGAACATCTGGTTCCCATGTACAAGGACTTGGGTTCAATCCCCAGAACCTCCTAAAAAAAAAGATTATAAAGAGTAGGAAGGAGAAAAAAGCTGCATTAATGCAGCTGCTATAACTCTGAAGAATACCTCAAACAAGCTACAGATAAACTATTAGAATCTGTAAGAGAGTTTAGCAAGGTTGTCACATGCAAAAGTCAATATGTAAAAGTCAGTACCATTTTTGTTCATCAGCAACATCAATTACAAAAATATAATTTTTAAAAAGATACTACATATTATATAAAATATCTAGGTATTCTAACAAATAATGTGCAATACCTTCTTGGAGATAATTATAAAATTATTGAAAAACACTAAAGCTCTAAACAAATCTAAAGACATACTGTGTTCTTGTATAAAAATACTGAATATCATAAAATTATGCTCCACAAAATAGACCTAGAGATTCAGTGTCATTCCAACCAAAAGCCCAACAATTCCACAAAGCTTCACAAGCCAATAAAATGTAGATGAAAAAATAAGGCCCTTAGTAATAACAAAGATCATCCCAAAGAAGAAGAAGGTGGGAGAACTTTCTATACCAGATTTTAAGACATGTTACAAAGTTATAGTAATTAAGACTGTTCGGTATTGGCACAGACAAATAGAACATCAGAACATCAAAAAGAAACAAACCAAAGCATATTTGCAAACTTCATTTTTTGCAGACTTGGCACTGCAGATCGATGCGGAAAGATAAACTATTCAATAAATGTCCCTGAGACAATTGTAGATCTCTATAAGAAAAAACACCAAATACAAAAATCAATTTTAAGTAGATTAAAATAATTAAATATAGGGAAGTGGACTTGGCCCAATGAATAGGGCATCTGCCTACCACATGGGAGGTCTGCAGTTCAAACCCCGGGCCTCATTGACCCGTGTGGAGCTGGCCCATGCGTAGCGCTGATGCGCGCAAGGAGTGCCGTGCCATGCAGGGGTGTCCCCCACATAGGGGAGCCCCACGCGCAAGGAATGCGCCCCGTAAGGAGAGCCACCCAGAGCAAAAGGAAGTGCAACCTGCCCAAGAATGGCACCGCACACATGGAGAGCTGACACAACAAAAAAAAAGAAACACAGATTCCCGGTGCTGCTGATAAGAATAGAAGTGGTCACAGAAGAACACACAGAAAATGGACACAGAGAGCAGACAACTAGGGATGGGGGGAGAGAAATAAATAAAAAATAAAATCTTTAAAAAAAATACTTAAATATAAAAGACAAAACCATAACACACTTAGAAGACAACATAAAGGATATTTTTGACAATGGGGTAGGGAATTTTTCCATATAAGACACAAAAGGCAAAAAATGAAATAATTAAAGGGAAAGATGGATTATTTCAACTACATTAAAATTAAGAACTCTTGCTGTTTTACTATTATTTTTATTATTATTTACTTAATTTTTTAAATTTATCCTCTACCTCCTGCAGATGGTTCTCTTGTCTGTCTGCTCTTTGTTCCCTCGCCTTCTCCAGGAGGCACCAGGAACCGAACCCAGAATCTCCCACATGAGAAGGCCATGCCCAACAGCCTGAGGCTCATCTGCTCTGTGCAGGCTGCAGCATCTGCTGGATTGTGGCATCAGCTTATTGCAGCAGAATACGTTATCTGCTCCTCTTCTTTTATGAGGCACTGGAACCTGAACCCAGGACCTCCATGTGGTAGGCAAGTATCCAACTGGTTAAGCCACATCCACTTTTCAAGAGCTCCTGTTTTTAAGACCCCTAGCAGAGAGTGGAATGAAGGCCTCAAAACTAAGGGCATATATTTGCTGTATATAACATTGGCAAAGAATTTGTAGATCCTGGATATATAAAGAATATCTCTGAATCAATTTTTTTAAAAGACAAAAACTCAGTTTCAAAAATGGACAAAAAACATGCAAGGCCATTTCACAGAGGAGGACTCAAAATAATCTATTAATATGAAAATTAGCAATTAGCAACATGGAAAATGTAAATTAAAACCACAATGAAATTACCAAATTGGCAAAAGTTAGTCAGTCAATACTAAGTGTTGGCAGGGATATGGAGCAATAAAATCTCTTGTCCACTTCCAGCAGAGCTTTAAATTGGTAAAATCACTTCAGAAAACAGTTGATACCTAGTAACTTTGAAAATTTACTGCACACCCCATGTCCTAATAATTCTACGCTGCTACATGCCTTCAAGAAACTCTTGTATATATGTACTAAAAGACAATAAATGGAGGTGCAGTCATATAATTGAATACAATACAGCAGAGAAAAGGAATCCACTACAGCTGCGTGCGTCCACATGGATAAGCCTCAAAGACATAATGTTGAGTGAAAGAAGCCAATTAAAAACATGCAGTGTATGTTTCCATTTATGTCTTATTACAAAGAGATGAAACTACACAACAATACGTGCGTAAGTATAACTATAATGAAACGGATGGAAATCATTAACATAGATTAGTGGTTTCCTCTGGGAAGGGAAGGAAGGGAATTGAGGGCATAGGCAGGCTTCTAAGGTAGCGTTCTATTCTTCCTAAGCTGAAAGGTGGATAAACAATATTAATTTTATGTTTAACAGGCCATGGAAGTTTTTATACACACTTATATGTATGAGATACTCCACAATAAAGCATATTTTAAAGAAAATATGAGAAAGTTAAATTCTTATTTTTCATAGTGGGAACTAGATAGAAAACACCTAAAACTGAAAAATAAAGAAGTAGCAATTTCAGCTCCTTATCTAGTTTTACACAGGTAAATACCAGCTAAAAGAATTCACCATGGTGTTGCTGGAGAGCAAGATATGGCAAGAAGCAGTGAGGGGCAGGACTCTGCTGCTTTTTAAAAAACCTGTAGAACTATTGTTGACTCTTTATACAAAATACTGTATAACTGATTAAAATAAAAGTTATGTTCAAAACGTGGCATTTGGGAGATTGGATGAGTAGAGATAGATAGAGAGGTAGATAGAGAGATACATACATACATACTTACATACATATATATATACATGCATACATAGATGGGAAAAGTGGCATGTGAGCTGAGGTAGGTAAGATGTGTAGGAGTTAATTAGCCAAAGCAGGGTGGAAGGTTGCAGGAGAGATGATTCTTGCCCTGACTCCCTTCCTCATTAAAGGTAATAATTCCCAGTTCTGGTTAGGGACAACCCTGAGGGTGTTCAAAGAGGGCTGAGGTGCTCCAACATTTGTGAACAATTGTTGTTCAACTCCAAAACTCCCACACTGAGTTATGTTTAATCTCCAACCTACTCAGAAAAAGTAACCTTTGGGTAATTTATGAAAATAAATATATCAAATATAATCTTAAAACACTGAAAAACAAGGAGGTCTTCATTCACATTGCAAAGGATTCTTTGGTTAACAACAGGATTTACCACAGTTTCATAAAATAACCAGCTCCCCCATATACTCAGAATGTGGTTTAATTAACAAAACCAGGCTTATCCCACCTTCCAGAATTATGCCAAACAGCTGCTTTCAGAGGAAACTGAATATTGAAAATCCAAAAAGCAACGATCCACCAAAAGCAGAGTTAATGCTGCTCTGGACTCAAGGTTCTAGACACTTCATCATTCAAAATCCCACACTGGGGCCATCCAGAGGGGTAAGTCGTAGTTGGCTGACCGCTCTCCCAAGATAAGCTGATCACGCCTTGTCCCTCCCTCTAACATCACATACCACGTTAATTCTAATTGTTCACAGGCATTTAACATGCAATAAACTCCTTGCAGGCAGGGGCTGTGCCATATTCTTCTATGTGAAGTCTAGGCCACTGCCCAGAAACTATTTGTTGAACAAACAAATCTCCTAAACAAAACCTCACTTCCCTGGCCTATGCCTGTTCTGCATCCTTCAGCTCCCAAATCTTTGTTCTGTCCTGCTCCCCACTTTGAGTTACTGGACGCCACTCTCCTCTCCCACAAGCCAGAGACCTCAACTGGTGGCCACTTTAAAGAAAGTCTCTCCAACACCAGGGTCTTGCCTTCCCCTTCCCCATGACTGGTGTCCCTCCTGGAACAAGCAGTTAATGACCAGCTCTCAGGCCAAACTCTGCCATATGGTCCCCTCCACCACGGCACCCAACTGGGCTTCCTCCCAGCTGAATTACAGTCAAATCCAATGACCTCCAAAATGAGGCATTTATTCCTATTGGAGATAAAGGAAGAAAATATTGAAACTTCTACTGCATATTTGTTTTAATCACATCCTTTTTTATTGCAATCTTTGAGTTTTACAACATCAAAATATGAATACAATAATAGCATTTGTACAGAACTTAAGAATACAAAATTACATATATTGGATGTGAAATGCTAAGACTATTTTTAAAAAATATATTTTTATATTTATTGAGATCTACTTTTTTTTATTATTATTAACACCCCCCCCCTTGCAGCTTGCTTGCTGTCTGCTCTCTGTCCATTCGCTGCACATTCTTCTGTGTCTGTTTGTCTCCCTTTGTTGGGTCATCTTGATGCATCCGCTCCATGGGCCAGCAGGTCTCCTCAGGTGTGTGGGTGGGCCAGCTTGCCATCAGAAGGAGGCCCTGGGATGTGAACCCAGGGCCTCCCATATGGTAGACAGGAGGCCAATGGATTGAGCCACAGTCACTCCTCTGAAATGCTAAGACTTTTTAAATTATAGGGTGCAGGATAAAAAATTCTGAAGAGTGGTGGTCTACTATTCCAGCAGCAATCTATTAGGAAAAGGTTCACACTGTCATGCCTTTGTTTCTATAAGTAACTCTTCTTTCATATAGTGTTAGGTAGCAAAATTTGATTTTTTTTAATTAAAATTTATCTTAATGTTGATAGCTGCTGGAAAATTTCATGTACTTAAAATTAATGTGGTGGTTTTTTTTGGTAAGACCTTTATTGAGCACCATTATGAGTACAGTTCTGCCTTTGGAACCTGCTGTCTGGCTGGAATTTTTAAACTTTGCTGCACCTTTCTCTTATGGCATGTCCATGGGATAAAGAACTTTAAAACTACTATTGGATCCATGTTGACTTCAGGCTTTCTTGACTTTCATAAATTATATACCTTAGTCAACATTGTCTAAACAGCTGTGTTTGTGCATTTCACCCGTGTTCTATATAAAAAAAAAAAAAAATAGTGGAAGATGGGGGAGCAGACGTGGCTCAAGCAGTTAAGCACCTAATTCCCACATGGAGGTCCCAGGTTTGATCCCCAATGCCTTCTAAAAAACAAATAACAAGCAAACAAACAAAAAACCAACTGGGGGGTGTCCGATGTGGCTCAGTGGTTGGGTGCTGGCTTCCCACATACAAGGTCCCAGGCTTAATTCCAGCCCTGGTACCTCAAAAAAAAAAAAAAAAAAAAAGTGGAAAATGAAAAACTGAAATTATTAATGCCAACAATAGCCCCAATGATGGGACTATTGAAATAAACTTAGTACAACTGAAATAAAGATGAAAATAAACAAGCTGGAAGTAATGTTTCCCTTGAAAAATCATTGGATTAATCCAGGTTTCTAGGAATTCAATTGAGCAGGAAAGGAATAAAACTATAAAAGATTTTGCCGATAACTGGGAAGGATCAAAAATTCTACCCTACTTGTAAGCTAAAAAGTTAACTTGCTACAGTTGCACAGATGTTGACAGAAGACACAAAAACCTGGGTCAGAGACAAAGGACTTTATTACTCACAGCAATATCAGAATGTATGCACATTCCACAAGCCCCAATTTCCATAAGGCAACACAAAGCCAGGTGACACCTGCACAGGCATTGCGGCAAATGAAAGGAGAGAATGCTTAAGCTTCAGGAACCCGAACCTTCTATGATTTCTCTTCTTTGAAATTTGGTAAGATGTGTTTCATGGCCCAGAATGTGGTCTATCTTAGTGAGTGTTTCGTATAAGTTTGAGAAGAGTTTGTATTCTGCTGTTGTTGAGTGGAGTATTCTATGAGTGTCAATTAGATTGAGTTGATTAATAGTGCTGTTTGGGTCAACTCTTCCTGATTTTCTACCCACTCCACCTATCATCTAATGAAAGAGGGGTGTCAATGTCTCCAACTATAATAAGTGGCTTTGTCTATGTCTTCTTGCAGTTCTATCGGTTTTTGCCTCATATATTTTGATGCTTGGATGTTGGTTGCATACATGTTAAAGAGTGTTATATCTTCATGGAACACTGACCTTGGAGCACTATTGTTAGGTGATTGTTCAAGTTTCCACTGACTTCTGACTTCCTGTGGCTTTCTCTGACTGCATCTGAATTTCCACTTTTTTTAAGCCTCCTATAAAATGGAGTAAGGCCCATATACTGATTCAATTTGGTCACAGCTTACCTAATAATAATATCTTCAAGAGATCCTTATTACAAATGGGTTCTCACCCAAAAGAATGCCAATTAAGATTTAAAATATGTCTTTCGTTGGGGAATATGATTCACCATATCACATTTGTTCTTTATTTTTCTCCCTCTTTTTCAGTCATCTCTGGTTTTAATTGAGCATTTTATAGGATTCCATTTTATCTTCTCTCTAGCATATCAATTATATTTCTTTGATAAATATTTTTAGTGGTTGCCCTAGTGTTTGCAATATATATTTTAACTAATCAAAATTCACTTTCAAATAACACTAAACTGCCTCACATGTAGTGCAGGTATCTTCCTCCCATCCTTTATGACATTACTGAAATTTATTTCACTTTTCCATATACTATAATCACCCAATACATGATTACTACTGTTCCTTTAAATACTTATCCATTAGATCAATTAAGAAAAGAAAAATATTTTATTTTGCCTTAATTTATTCCTTCTCCAGTGCTCTTCCTTTCTTACCTATATCATTTTTCTATTCCCTGAAGAACTTTTATCATTTCTTGAAGTATACGTCTGCTGGTGATGAATGCCCTCAGTTCTTGTTTATCTGAGAGAGTTTCTATTTCTACTTCACTCTTAAAGGATAATTTCACTAGATACATAATTCTAGGTTGGTAGTTTTTTCTTTAAACACTTTAAATATTTCACGTTACAACCTTGTTTTTTAAAGATTTATTTATTTATTTATTTCTCTCCCCTCCCCCCCCACCCCGGTTGTCTGTTCTCTGTGTCTATTTGCTGCGTCATCTTCTTTGTCTGCTTCTGTTGTTATCAGCGGCACAGGAATCTATGTCTCTTTTTGTTGCGACATCTTGTTGTGTCAGCTCTCCGTGTGTGCAGCACCATTCTTGGGCAGGCTGCACTTTCGTTTGCCCTGGGCAGCTCTCCTTACAGGGCGCACTCCTTGCATGTGGGGGTCCCCTACATGGGGGACACCCCTGCGTGGCACAGCACTCCTTGTGTGCATCAGCACTGCACATGGGCGAGCTCCACATGTGTCAAGGAGGCCCCGGGGTTTGAACTGCGGACCTCCCATGTGGTAGACGGACGCTCTAACCACTGGGCCAAGTCCGCTTCCATGTGTTACAACTTTTTAAATTGTCCCACAGGTCTTGGATGGTCTGTTGTTTGTTTTCTCCACTCTTTTTTCCCTTTTCATTTCTGTTTGTGATGATTCTATTGATGTATCTTCAAGCTCATTGATTCTCTCCTCAGCTATGTTCAGTCTACTGATGAGCTCTTCAAAGGCATTCTTCATTTCTGTTACAGTGGGTTTTTTTTTATTTTTAGCATTTGCCTTTTATTCTTTCTTAGAGTTTCCATCTCTCTGCTTACATTATCCATCTGTTTTTGCATGTTGTCTACTTTTTCCATTAGCACCCTTAAAGTGTTAATCATTGTTATTTTAAATTCCGTTTGATAATTCTAAAATCTATGTCATATCTATGTCATTCCTTTGTCTCCTCAGGCTGTTTTTTTCTTTTCCTTGTCGTTTAGGATGGCTTATAAATTTTTTGTTGAAAACTAGACATTATGTATTGAGAACTAGGAACTGAGGTCAACAGAACTTTAATGTGGGGTTTTATGCTAATCTGGCTAGAAGTTAGACTGTGTTTAAATGTTTGTTGTACCAGGTGCCAGAAGCTTCAAATTCCTCAAGTGTCCTTGTTTTAGTCTTCCTTGTTGTCCTTGGACCTCCCTATATATTCCTTCTCAGGCAGAGTATGAACCCTGTGTTCTTTCAACTATAATCCACTATTATTATATTAGAGCCCTTGAGTTTCAAGCTCCTCCTGTAAAGTGTGTGTATAGGGAAAGCGGATCTTATGATTAAATCTCAGTTTTTTTTAATGTGCCTATGTCCCCCTGCTGTGGTTCTTAGCTTTTTTATTTTCTTTCTCCCTTAGGTAAGACAGGAAGTTTAGAAAGAACTAAAGCCAGGGACATGCCCTTCCCTCAAATCAGATAAGATTCTGATAAAGTCTTTCCCCCAACAAAGTAGGCCTTATTTATGGAGAATACTTTGGAGGTATTTCAAAATGATTACTTTGCCCCTTCCTCCTCTCAGAAACCTGAGTGTTTTTTCTTTGGCTCTTAACCATGAAAATCTGGAGGGGGGAGGGTGTGGCCTAGAGGTAAAACCCACAAAAGTATGAGGCACCCTCTAAGATTGTAGCCCCCACGAGTTTCTTACTTTCACATACTAGGCCACTAGCATCTAGCAATTCATCAAAATTACCATTTAGGCATTCCTACCGGTTTGTGCCTCCAGCAGCCTCTGCTCCAAGAAGCAGATCTTGGCTGTGACTTTTTGGATTTGCATGAGTCTCCAGATTTTTGGGTGGCAGTTTTCCCTGTGACCTTGATTCTTTGATGAATCCAAGAAAAATTGTTGGTTTTCACCTTGTTCAGCTTTTTTCTTGCTGTAAGGGTAGGAATGACAACTTCCAAACCATATGTCAGAGCTGAAACTGAAAGTTCTCAAATCTTTTATAATGGAGTTAGCCAACCTGCCCCTTGTTTCAGAAGAATTATTTTTATTATACAGTAAACAATCCTCTCTTGATCTCTTGCCCCTCTCCAATTATCACCCCATTCCTCTATTCCTCTGTTTAGTAAAACTCCTGGAAATACCGACCTATACAAACCTGCACTTTGCTCTAGACAGAAACATTTCCTCTGTGTTCAAAGGCGACTTGCTGTACTAAGGCCCTTGAAAAAATAATCTGGAATAAAGAGTAATCAGACCTCTGTTCACTGGATGTGCAGAAACACAAAAGATCCATATAGAATTATCTCCCAACAGGTATGTAAAACCTTGGGAAATGCAACTGGAAATTGGGTTTAAAACAATGATTATCAACCCAGCTGTCAATAGCATTATCTGGACAGACTGAAAAAAGAAAGAAAGAAAGATGTCCAGAAATAGTTTTCTAATTTGTCTGGGGTGGGGCCCAAGCATCAGAAGTTTGCAAAAGCACCCCCAGAAGAGCCTAACGTGTAGCCAGGATGGAGATCAGCTATCTAAAAAAAATGATGAGATAAGGTGTAATTAGTAATATATTTTAGCTTAGTGTTTCTCAAACTTTCACTGAGCATATGAACTACCTGGGATTCTTGTTCAATGTAGATTCTGATTCAGTAGCTCTAAAATGGGCCAGTTGTATCCAAGTGCCAGAGAAATAAAAAGTAAAACTCTGATATTGGTAGAGTAAAAGCTCCAGCAGGTATGAACAACCATTTCAAAATGATGAGACAGGTCAACCTTCCATTCCCAAAGGGTCAGGCCTCTCTGAGTTTTCTAATACAGATTTGCTGGCATTAGAGCAGAAAGCCTTTGCTTACTCTAACCTCTGTGTTTCTCACACCCATCAGAAAAAAGAACAATCCCATGATGCGGTCACCCCTCGGGCTGAAGTGTGGTTTGCTGGCCTGGCGGGGGAGCGGCCGCGGTAGGCCTAATTCCGCTGCCCCCATAATAGGGTGGTTGGTCGGGCCCACCGCCACCCCTGAAGGAAGCTCGGCATGGGCGCAGAGTGCCCTCGGGTCTCCCCTTCTCGGCAGCCATGCTTCCGCGGCCGCCCCTCCTCCCGGATGGCGCCACACGATGCCTGTGGGGCGGTACCCTTCTTCTTCTTTCTCCCTGCGCAGGCGCAGGGCGGAGAAATCCAGTCTGCCCTTTTCCCCTCCCCCGACAGCAGCAACAGCCAGGCGTGGGTGGAAAATTCCAGTCTGCCCTTTTCCCCTCCCCCGACAGCAGCAACAGCCAGGCGTGGCTGGAAAAATCCAGTCTGCCCTTTTCCCTCCCCCTCCCCCCCCCCCCCCCGGACAGCAGCAACAGCCAGGCGTGGGTAGGAAACTCAAGTCTGCCCTCTACCCCAGCAACAGCAGCCACCAATCACTAAACCCTGCCACTTCCCCCAGCAACAGCAACAGCCAATCCCTAATCACCACTCCTCCCCCATCCAGTACCGCCCACTGACCTTTCTCTGGCAACCAATCAGAACAGGACGTGGCTTCGACCAATCAGCCTTCCCCATCCCCTATAAAACTGTTGCCTCTCCCTCAATAAAGGGGACCTGCGTGTTTACCTCGTCTCCGCGGTAGTTCTTCTGCCGTGCGCCCTCCAGTCCTGAGAGCCCCCGACAAGGGCCTGGCCTCCCTTGTCCCCAGTTCGTCGCCTGCTTCTCCGGGCGACCCCGTCAGCCGAACCGCGCAACCCCTGTGAGGCCGACCCCTCGTCCCGAGCGGGACCAACCCCTCATCCGCAGCCAGACCCCACCTCTACCGACCGAGCAAACCGTCGCACCATGACAAGTTACTCAGAGCTGAGGCAGGGAGGCTGCCTCAGACAGTTAGCTAAGTGAAAAAAGACACTGGGCTCCTTTGGATCAGATGTGAATTGACACCACTGCAGGTCTTCATTCAATAAATCTTTGTTGTTGTTTTTTTGTTGTTTTTTTTTTTTAAAGATTTGTTTATTTATTTAATTCCCCCCCTCCCCTGGTTGTCTGTTCTTGGTGTCTATTTGCTGCGTCTTGTTTCTTTGTCCGCTTCTGTTGTCGTCAGCTGCACGGGAAGTGTGGGCAGCGCCATTCCTGGGCAGGCTGCTTTTTCTTTTCACGCTGGGCGGCTTTCCTCACGGGCGCACTCCTTGCGCATGGGGCTCCCCCACGCGGGGGACACCCTTGCGTGGCACAGCACTCCTTGCGCGCATCAGCACTGCGCGTGGCCAGCTCCACACTGGTAACGGAGGCCCGGGGTTTGAACCGCGGACCTCCCATATGGTAGACGGACGCCCTAACCACTGGGCCAAAGTCCGTTTCCCAATAAATCTTTGTATTGTACCATTATTGCTTAGGTGCTAGAGATCCCAAAATAAATAAAACCTGGTCTCTGTTCTTGACAGGCTTATAAGCCCCAAACCTGGGTTAATGGTTTTTTAGGGTTTGGCCAATTTATTTAATTGGCAATAGAAAATATCTATTTGCCTCTTGAGAGAAATGGTCATGTTGTCATCCCAGGTTGAGCAAAGCCTATAATTAAAGATTAGGAAGTAGGTGGTTCTATGGATTATAACCAACCCCATGAAAGAGCATAATGACCCTAAAGGATGGAAATAGCCTATTCCAAATATTTCATAATTATAACATTCCCCCAAATTCTCTCTGAATGACTGTCCTAAGCACAGGCCCATGGTAGCAGTGCCTATAGGAACCACATGATGTCCCTCAATCAGTGGTAGTCTTCAGCCAGCAATGGTGGCCATGAAGGGAGACCTGGCTTCTGTTCCTTACCCAAGGTCCCTCCCTTCACTGTGACGCTGAAAACTCAGTGGCCTTCAGGGGCCAGTAAGTAATGCAGGGGTGTGAGACCAGAGGGACTAGAAGAACGACGTGAATTTTAAAGGCAGTCCAATTTAAATATATATATACTTAAACATTCACTGCCCCCTTTGCTTTCTCAGCAATAATCTGTAGAGCTGGGCTTGAGAGTCTGCTCCACCATTTCCATCTGTATAAGTCTGGGCATGTTTCTTCACTTTTTTAAGCCTTCTATTCCTTTTAATAGGGACGATAATGCCCAGCCTTCATTTATCACCAGATGTTTGTGATAACTTAATTATCTAGTATCTATGAAAGTATTTTTAAACTGTAGATCAATACAAAAATGCAAGCAACTTAACCAATATCATGTCTTCCTTATCTCTGAATGTTTAATTTATGCTCTGTCTCTTTTAGAACTTTGAGATATACATTCCTATCTATTTTCCAAAATCCCATTGATAATTTTTGTTGGAAAGAGTACTTTTCCTGCTGCCCTAACTTGTTGAGTGCATGGCTTCTACGATTGTTAAATTGCCTCCCTACAGCAAATTGAGTCAATAAATATTTACTAGCTGCTGAGCTCAGCCTTGTGAAGATACAAAAAAAAAAAAAAAAAAAAAAACCATAAGATTCACTTTCTGCATTAAAGAAGCAAATTGCCCAGCTGCACCACAGTTCCAATATATTCTACGGAAGGGGGAAACTGCTGGTGTTCCCTGGATGCCCCCAATACACCTGGAGCTTTACTTCAAATACAAGAAGCAGCTGGTCTTCATGATTTAAGGTTCAGTACAAATAGTAGAGAGAATTTATTTTACAAGCTGTCTGGTTTGGCGGAATTCCAGAATTCATCAAACAGAAAGATGAGGATGATGAGAGATTCTACCTACTTGGTATTTACATAGTGACATAAAAGAAGTGCAACACCATAGGGTATTCCAGAGCTGGAGCACTGGAGCACACCCTCAACTTCACCAAAAATAGATTTATATCAGGGCCTACTCAGTATTTGTGAAAAACAGAGGGGAATCCCTTGTGTTTGGCAAGGTTGCTCTTGGTCTCATCTGGACTTGTGAAGGTTTAAGGCAATGGTACTTTGTATTAATCCATCCAGTAAAGAGGCATCATGTCTACTTAACATGGGAAAGCCTCCAGAGAAAGAATCCCAATCTTTCAAAACCCAAATAATACTAAAAATGACTTAACTTCTGGATAGTGCTTTTCTGTGTCATTAAGTCTCATTAAGAGTCTAAAGCAGAAGGGGAGGGAGTAGGGTATATTGTAATTCCCTCTGTTTTTGATGTGACATTTATGTAATCTAAAGCTTCTTTAAAAATAAAAAATTAACTAAAAAAAAACTAAGGGGTAAAAAAAAAACCTAAAGCAAATTAAGGGTCACACTTGGGGAAAATACCAATGACGTGATTCATGAATGAATTTCCACCATTTGGTGAGAATTATAATTCTAGCTAACAGGTATTTGGTGTTTCTATTGCCAGGTAAAGTACTGAGTACTTTAATATATCAGTTTATTTAATTCTCTTGATCAGCCATCGTAGATTCAAATTCTTTTCTCTTTTTTTTTAAAGATTTTTATTTTTATTTATTTATTTTTTTTTAAAAAAGATTTATTTATTTATTTAATTTCCCCCCCTCCCCTGGTTGTCTGTTCTTGGTGTCTATTTGCTGCGTCTTGTTTCTTTGTCCGCTTCTGTTGTCGTCAGCGGCACGGGAAGTGTGGGCGGCGCCATTCCTGGGCAGGCTGCTCTTTCTTTTCACGCTGGGCGGCTTTCCTCAGGGGCGCACTCCTTGCACGTGGGGCTCCCCCACGCGGGGGACACCCTTGCGTGGCACGGCACTCCTTGCGCACATCAGCGCTGCACATGGCCAGCTCCACACGGGTCAAGGAGGCCCGGGGTTTGAACCGCGGACCTCCCATGTGGTAGACGGACGCCCTAACCACTGGGCCAAAGTCCGTTTCCCTTTATTTTTTATTTATTTCTCTCCCCTTCCCTCCCCCCTGCCCCCTGTTGTCTGTTCTCTGTGTCCATTCACTGTGTGGTCTTCTGTGTCCACTTGCATTCTTGTCAGCAGCACCATGAATCTGTGTCTCTTTTTGTAGCATCATCTTGCTGCATCAGCTCTCCATGTGTGCAGTGCCATTACTCGGCAGCCTGTACTTTCTTCGCGTGGGACGGCTCTCCTTGCGGGGTGCTCTCCTTGCACATGGGCCTCCCCTATGTGGGGGACACCCCTGTGCAGCACGACACTCCATCCGCGCATCTGCACTGTCCATGCGCCAGCTCACCACACGGGTCAGGAGGCCTTGGATTTGAACCTGGACCTCCCATATGGTAGGCAGATGCTCTATCAGTTGAGCCAAATCCACTTCCCAAATTTTTTTCTCATTTTAAAGATGAGCTTAAGTCATGGCCCAAGGTCATAGAGCTAAGTGGGGGAGTTGAGCCATTGACTGCTCCCCAACATCTGTGATGCAGAAGACAGAAGTAGGTGTGGTCTGCTCACCAGTCCCCAGGCCTCTAGAGCTCAATGAGTGGCTTCTGGTTGTAAGCAAACTGCATGTGGATGACAACTGATCTTATCTACAGCCCATGGACTGTACCCCTCACCTATCAGCTACTTCAGGAAGGTCTTCCTCTGGTCCCAAACAGGACTGGATGTAAGACCTGGAGATAAGCCAGTGAAGCTCCACTCCAGTACAGGAAAAAAAAAAAAAAAAAAAAGAACTCTAACACTTTTACCCATTTTTGAAGGAGTATTCTTTTTCCATCATCATTGGTGTCCTTATTAGTGGGGATGTTCCATGAAGACTGATGTATGAAAGCCTTCCAAACTTACATGTGTTTCAGAAATTTAAGTCATGCCCATGAATATTTATGGCTTGAATTTTTCTCTTTTTAGGAGAGTTTTCACTTAGTGTGGTAGAACGAATTATGTACCCCAACTAAAGGCAGTTCTTGATCTTAATCCCCATCCCTGTGGCTGGGAACCCATTTGTAAACAGGATCCTTGGAAGACGAATTGTCACTTAAGGTGTGGACTCATTTGTGAACAGAATCTTCTAAGATCTATGTAGGTATGGCCCAAATGAATCACGATATGGGCCTTAATCTGTGCTCCCGGAGGCTTTATAAAGAGAAAGCTACAGGATGAAAGAACAATTACAAAAGGAGACCAAGGGCACTGCTATGTAACAGGAGGCAGATCTACAAGCCCAGGAATCCCAAGGATTGAGGCAAGCCAATAGCAGAACACTCCAGACTTTGGGGAGAAAGCACAGCCTTGCTAGCTGTGGATTTTGGATTTCTAGCCTCTGAATTCATAAGCTAATTAAATGCTTGATATTTAGGCCAACCCATTGTGTGTTATTTCCATAACAGAGAACAGAACATATGAAATTATTTGTGTTGGGTAAGAACTATACTGCCCTTGAGGTTTTCCTTCCATAAAATGTGGATAATAATATCTAACTCACATTTTGCATGTGTTTCTGAGGGAGTATACAAAGATTACAAAGAAAAAAGTTGAGAATAATGTATAATGCAAGTCCAAATGCCATCCTTTCTACTGTGCCGAATTGAAAAGTCCCACTGCCACCATCATCTCCTTACATTGGCCTATTTTATTTCCTTTATAACAGTTCTTATCACCTAAATTAACGTGGTTGTTGTGTTTTTTTAATTTAATTGTTTACTTGACTATTTTCTGTCCTCCAACTACAATGACATCCTATGCAGAAAGACTTTGTCTTCTAGTTTGCCACTGCATTGCCAGCATCTAAATCTGTGCCTGGCAAATAGTAGACATTCAAAAATGCTTGTTGAATAGTAAACTCTTTGTGTTAAAATTTTTGTCTTTAGAAACATTTTTAAAAATTGGATTTCAGGTGCATAGAAATAGATTAATCGTAATCCTTGGTTAATGACACATCCGTTGTTGATCTATGCATGGCCCTCTTCTAATTATTTAGCTGCTAGATTGTTTTGTAATCATGTAATAAACAACTGATAAAGCAGAATCTAAAACAAAAGCTAGGGTTATCTAACCATAGGGTTCTGTTTCCCATCTCGTCCCCTGCCTCCCCCCATCTGAGGTTACCATCCGTCAGAAATCCAGGTTCTTCATTTAGGTTATCTTAAGTTCATCTCCCTAGAAGTAGAGACTGAAACCGGCAGAACAGGGGAAAAAGCAAAACATGGATATGGCATCAGTTGGAGACTGGCTTCAGCCTGATTCCATGGGAAGCTCTGGAGCATACACTGCATCACAATGTTGGCCCTGCCTTGAGGCAAAGGACTAATTTGTACCCCTGAGTGAATCAGTCATTGGCTGACATTTTGGGAGGCCAGGTGTGTCCTGCCCTGAGTAAAGCAGCCCCCATTTGGCCAGGGGCAATTCTACAGAGGAGTGGAGCTATGAGCTGTTGGAAGGCAACCCTCAAAGCAGCTGGAATCAGTGTACTTGACTTGATCAGGAAAAGGGGTCTGGGCATGTCTACTCTGTCTTGCTTCCTTCTTTATGTCTTGCCATAATTTGTATGTCTTCCTTAAAGGATACGTATATATGTAATATTTTAAATGAATTTATAAAATATATTTAAATATATTTAAAAGTACATATATATATAATTATATACCATGACTAAGTGAGATTTATTCCAGGAATTCAAGGATGGTTCAACATATGAAAATCAACCAATGTAATACACCACATTAATAGAATCAAAGGAAAAAAAACCCTCATGATTGTATCAATTAATGCAGCTATTTGGAACTTTATGGAAAGCATATCACACTAAATATTGTTTGACTGTTGTATATTTCAGTGGGTGAATATACCGTACTTTTTTTTTTAAGATTTATTTATTTCTCTCCCCTTCCCTTCAGCCCCAGTTGTCTGTTCTCTGTGTCTAGTCACTGCGTGTTCTTCTTTGTCTGCTTCTGTTGTTGTCAGCAGCATGAGAATCTGTGTCTCCTTTTGTTGCATCTTGTTGGGTCAGCTCTCCGTGTGTGTGGCACCATTCTTGGGCAGGCTGAACTTTCTTTCGTGCTGGGCGGCTCTCCTTACAGGGCGCACTCCTTGAGCGTGGGGCTCCCCTAAGCGGGGACACCCGTGTGGCACAGCACTCCTTGCACACATCAGCACTGCACACCGGCCAGCTGCACACGAGTCAAGGAGGCCCAGGGTTTGAACTGTGGACCTCCCATGTGGTAGACAGATGCCCTAACCACTGGGCCAAGTCCGCTTCCCTATACCATACTTTATTCAGCCATTCTCCCACTGATGGACTTTTGAGTCATTTTTAGGTTTTTGCTATTATGAGCAGGGCTGCTATGAACATTCTTGTATATGTTTCCTGTGGTACATGTGTAAGAATTTCTTGAGGTGTGTGACTGGGGTGAAATAGCTGGAGCATAAGGTATGACCTTTAGAAGATAATGTCAAATTGTTTTCCAGTGTGGTTTTACTAATTCACACTTCCAAAAGGAATGTATAAGAGATCCTGTCATCTATATTCCCTCCAACTTTTTGATTTTTGTAAATTGAATGAGTATAAAATATTTCATTGCTGTCTTGATATTTATTTCCTAGATCACTAATCATCAATTCGTATGTTTAGCAGATCTACCTATTTCCTCTGATGTAAAATACCTGCTCACATCTTTTGCCTATTTTTCTATAGGAATGTGTTTTTCTTTTCAATTTGTAGGAGTATTTTATACATCTTTTGGCTGTCGTGTGTATTATGGATTTTGTGAATATCTTCTCCAAGTCTGTAGCTTGTTTTACCACTTTCTTTATGGTGTCTTTTAATGTGCAAAAGCTCTCTATATTATTATAGTCACAGGTACTGGTCTTTTCTTTGTATGCTTATGACTTGCTTAAGGAATCTTCTCCTTAAGGAATCTATAGGACAGGGGTTCTTAACAAGGGGTCCATGAGCTTGAACTGAAATTCAAAAAAACATTATTATTGTGGGGATATATTGGTGTGGCTGTGATATATTATTTAAACAATGCACAGTATAGTGTGGACCTAGTAAGGGGTTCATGCTTTTCACCTGGCAAAGGGGTTTGTGCAACAAAAAAGGTTAAGAATCCCTGCTATAGGACCAGCTCAATCTAGGGGTTAGAGAGTGAGGTTCACAAATGGAATCAGCTCCAAGGCAAGTCACAGACGCAGCCACTGCCATGCCCAAAGAGGCACTGTATAGTCTGAGGCAGCCCTGACTGGCCAGCACAAGTGACCAGCTGGCTGACTGCCAGGTGTGTTCTGGTTGTAGAATTGGAAACATCATGCTATTAGTGCTGAATGCCATTAAAATTCTAATCATAGACTGTAATTAACTTTCCTTGCTCTGACGCCCCGCTCACTAAGCAACCTTCTGATTATAATTTGGCTTCCATGTATCTTGCCTACAGGGAAAGAATGTACTGTTCAGCCAACGTGAGGATTCAATCCACTAAACAGTTACTTGCCCTGATGTAAATTAACAAATTCGTATTCAGATTTTATCATCGGCCTTTTCTGAGCTCTGTAAGCGTGAGTCAGCATGCCTGAGTCCAATCAACATGGACACTAAAAATATCAAGCTTCTGAACTGAAAAACTAGAGCTGGACCCAGGACCAGAGTGAAATCACCAAGGTAACACTGCCCTGGAGGCCCCTTGGCCTGACGGAGAAGGCCCTCCTACATGTCATGCGACACAGAAAGGGATTAAAATTGACTTTTGACATTATAAAGAGTTGTATATTCAAAACCATGTCTTGGTTCTGTTCGAGTAAAAGTGAAGAACAGGAGATTATCATGAGGCTTATATTGAATATTTATTGGCTTATGGGCACACACCAGATGCCGCACAAATCCTAGGTAAAGGGATAAGATCTACAGACATGTTAAAAAACAAAAACAAAAACAAAAAGGCAGCCAGTACATGCTAAGCAGAAATGAAACAAAAAGAGTCTGATGAATTCTTGCTCTGCTTAGATGTTCATGGCCCAGGATACAAAATAGATGAAGGAGACTCTAAAGTAAAAACATGAAACAAACAAAAAAGAAAAAAAAAGCAGAAGGAAGCACAGGGTATGCTACAGCACAAACAGGAATGTGCCAAGACGGTGAGTTTATCCAGGCCAGAGGAGTGATTTAGGACCGGGAGGGTGAGGGCAAGCCTTTGAAGTGAGTTCAAAAGGCAATGGAGGTGAGCCTATTGGGCCTGATGGGGGTTATTTAGCAATCCTGCTCTTCAGAGGTTTCTGGGGGTGAGCAGTGCCTATAAGGACAAATATATCCCTTTCTGGAATCCCAGTGTCACTGAATAATGAAAGAACAAAAATGATAAGTATAGTATCTGGAAGTTCTTTACCACTAATGTGAAGTGATCCTCTATCTTGTATTGGACTCCCCCTGGCCAAAAAAAGGTGGGGTGGGGCAGCATGGGAGAAGGCCTATACCAATGACCTTAAAGGATTTGTTGCTCAGAGAAAAATATGTTCAAGAAAGAGTGAAACAAATTAAAAGAAATTCTGTCATCTTTGAGAATGATCTAGAAAGCAAGCACTGTCTCCCACAGCACCTTCCTTGGCTCACTGGTTGAATGAATGTGGACGAGGCTAGACAACCATGTCAGATGTTGTCTCATTCTAAAAATGAGGTAGAGGTGTATCATCCAGGAGGGAATGATCCTAAATGTGGCCTGCTCAACCAGCGGTGTGGAAGGAGAGGCACGCAAAAGGCTCAGCAAAACAGCAGGACCAAAATATAGCAGCATCAGCAGAAGCACTCCTCACAGGTGCACTGCCAGAACACACAAATTCCAGGGAGTGGGGATGGACAGGGGCTGACCTGTGTTCTTAGCAAAGCCAGAGGCCTCTGAATCACACGTGAAGGCCTCAGTGTGTGTGCATAGATGGGAATAATTAAATGCAGAAGAGTGGAGTTGCTTGTCTAGTAGAGGTGGTCCCGCACATGCTCCATGATGGTCCTTAGTCCCAGCCAGGTCTCCTCTGCAGTAGGGATAATCTGGTTGGCTGGCAGGAGGAAGCCATAGTGCCCAGTATCTCTCAACTCAAACGTGAATACATACTTGATGCCATTGTCATATGCCCAGTCGATGCTGCTCCCACTGGCTGGGTCTGTAAGTTAGAAAAGAAAACACTTTTGACACCCAGTTCCCTTCAGGGTTAGGTAGGAAGGGCTCAGGAGCTCTGTCCGCCTGTTGTTTTTTGGGGATCCAGAGTCCTTTCTGCAAGACATCAGACCTATAACACACACACATACCCTGAGATACATGTTTACCGTTGATCCAAGCCAAGTGCCTCAGGCTGTCCTGTACCATGAGGGCCTGCATTTGTCTTAAAACAAGAAATTTTAAATCAGCATTCCCACCTCCTCTCTATCTCACTTTATAGACTTCTGAAGGTCACCCCAAACCAATCTTTACAGAAACAGAGTGTGGCAGGCAGCCTCCAAGATGGGCCCCAAAGGTCCTTGTCTCCTGGAATTCATTTCCTTGTGTCATCCCCTCCCACAGTGAATAGTGCTGACCTGACCTGTGTAACTAACAGGATACTGCAAAAATAAAGGTGTGTGATTTCCAAGCCAGGTCATAAAAGATACCATGGCTTCTGCCTTGCTCTCTTTTAGATCACTTGCTCTGGGGGAAGCCAGCTATCCTGTTGGAAGGACACTCAAAAAGAGGTCTGATGACTCCAGGAATGAGCCTCCCTGGTGCCGAGGGATTACTACCAATCACTAACTGGTGATGCAACTAGAAAGAGACCTTGAATAAAAGGGTCAACTCAGACCAGCAGAATGTCTCAGCCTACATGTAGGATTATGTGTTAAAAACTGCTTTCTGACGTTGAATAGAAGGAGGAAATGGCAAAGACAAATGAGTTTATATGACTAAGAGTCTTCAAAAAAAAGTCGGGAAGTCATCAAAGGGGTTGCGTTTACGCACACCTCAGCAGGACCCAAGAAAAAGCCAAAGTAGATACAACCCTAGGTACTGGTTCTCCTGAAGGCTACAGAGACCGACAGGGTACAAGATCATGGCAGATGAATTTGGAGTTCTGTGCCAGGTCAGAGGGCCCTACTTTGGAATTTATGCTCCTGAGCACGATGAAGCTAGACTCAGATGTGACCTTTCTACACATGCCTTTTCTGTCACTTTTACTGAACCTGTAGTTGGCACTAGGGATGGTTTATACTCAAGGGACTTGGATCTCTGGACTGCCCACATGCCAGCTGGGCCCTGAGCCTCAGCAGAGTTGCAACTCCTACTCTCTGGTTCATTGGACTTACCCAGGTCAGCTAACAGGGAGGTGAAGATGGTCAACCACCACACCAGGGAATTAAGAGTGCCTACAACTGCAAGCAGGAGAATTGCATCCATCATCCATGTGGAATCTAAGTCCCCTCTTGATATAGAGGTGGAATGGACATCACCATCCCAGGGTCCACAGAATGGAGGAATAAAATATGGATTAGAGTGGGGGAAAAAAAAAAAAAAGAGGTCCAGTTGGCAAACTGTGGCCTCCTGCTCATTATCAACCTGAACTACCTGGGCATGTGGGGAGCTACCTTGGAAGCAGCTCCTCCAGCCCAGTCAAGTCTTTGGATGACTGCAGCCCTGAAAGATATCCTGACAGCAACCTCATGAGAGACCCTGAGCCAAAGCTGCCCAGCTATGCCTCTCCTGAATTCCTGGCCCACAGGAACAATGTAAATGTTCAGGTAATTCTTTATATAGCAATAGAGAGATGATGCAGAGGAAGAATGAAGCACAACCTTTTGGAACTCACCTTTGCCAAAGGCTTGGGGAAGGCAAGAACCCTATTTTTCTGCTTCTTCCCAGTCAAACTCTACTAGAGCAGAAATTGGCTAAAAGTGCAAAGTATAATTGATATTGAATAAAATAATGATGGCAATATCAGCTATCATTCATTGGGCGTCTACCATGAGCCAATCATTTTACTAGAAACTTCACATTTATGATCTCATTTAAACTTTACAAAACCAATGAGGCGAGTATTCTTGCCTTGTTTTACAAAGAAAGAGATCCAGGCTCTGAATGGGTAATTTATCTAAGGAAACAGATGGGAAATGACAGAGCCGGAATTTAAACCCAGGTCCATTGGATGATGGCCGATGCTTTCTTCTGCCTCCTTTAGGAACATTTGGTCTAATACATGTTTGTTAACTGAAAATACAGCTCCTTTTGTTTTCCCATTGTTCCCAAGACGTTTCTCATAGCATTTGTGACTTTTCTATAGATCTTGCCTCCACTGAGATTACATATGTGCTCCCTTTAGGTATGGAAAAGGCTATCCTATATGCTCCAAAATGCCTGTGTGACTTTCAGGACCCTGAGAAAATGTTGAAAAAAAACAGATAAAAGCACCAGAAGTTTCTGGAGGTTATTTATATGGCAAGCTCAAGTATTTCAGAACACACCTAAAATTCAGGAAAGACTGAGCAGTTAAAGTGGTCATAAACTTCACTTTATATGGGTCCCTGCTCAAAGCCTACCTACTCTTTTTTAAAAACACACACACAAGTAGGAACGTGCTATAAACACTGTTCTACACACTGTATTTTTTCAATTAATAATTGAAGATTATTTCCTATTAGCACCTATGGGTCCACCTCATTCATTGAAGGGCTGCATAGTGTTCCATTGTCTGAATGCACTAAAATGTATTTAACCAGCACTCCTCTGATGGACATTGAGATTCTTATCCGTCTTTTGCTAATATAAACAATGTTGCCATGAACATCTTTAATACTCGCCATTTATCCATGAGTCAAATAAGCCCAAAGAACTTGTTTCCAAGCCCTTGGGTAGATCAGAATCAGCATAGAGGAAGGGAAAGAGTTGCTAGGAGCCATTGGCCTGAAAGCAGTACAAGCTATCACTGACTATCTGACAGAGGAAGGAGACATACAAACTCCCAAAAGCTGACACAAGAAGTAAAGAAGCAAAACAGGCTGGAACTATTAAGCATAGAAATCAAACAGTCCCATGAGGCACAGCAGGCTTTCAGGATAAAATAACTGATGTTCAGAAGACAGACCACTTAATCATGAAGCAAGGAGCTTAAATCTCCTCTACATGCTCTATTTAAGAAGGCAGGAAAGTATAAAATCCATTTTAGAATTATTTTAATCTAAAATGGTAATATAAGAAAAGTTCCAGCACTTGAAGGGATAAATATCTACTATTGACATAGCACATACCATGACCCCATGGGGTTTGATGGACTGTTATTATGCAAAAACTGATTACAGTTTTGAAGAGCATGGAGGGCAGACAAAGCCTTTAAGGAAGGCAAAAGATGAGCTCTTGACAGAGGAAGGAAATTTTATGACTCCTGGAAAGCCCTCGGGAGAGCCTTCTTCCTCTTCAGTTGGAGAAATCTGATGAGTATCTCTTAGTTTTGGCAGAGCTTATGCTGGGGAGAAGAATGTGTTTGATGTGGGAGGACAAGACCATTATTTAAACTAGTGTTTGATCTGAAAGCTGGGACCCCGATGACCGCAAAGATCTTCCGGGAGGACCTCTTCAGAGAACTGGTACCAAGTCTCTTCTAGCTCTTTGGTCCCTGACTCACATCTGACTAATTAAACAGAGGGTGGAGGAACTCTCCTGATGTATTCTCTGAAGAGCTTCCACTAAACAACAGTAATAATGATAAACAATGAATAACTAATGGATTGTTGCTGCAATTAGCAACACCAACACCAGTAGCACGCGGCCGCTTCAAGCAGCACGGTGGCCGATGAAACAGACGGGCATTGAGAGTGGACTACAGAGGAAGGCCCAGGCGGGTGGAGGCTCTTCCCAGAAGAGGGAGTCTGAAGGGACCAGCGAGTGCAGAAGGGGAAGCACGTAGGAGGGGAGAGTGACTGACAGTCCCGAAGAGGAATGAAATGTCAATGAGTCTGCAGGGGCTCTGAGAATGGACACACTGCTGGAAAACTATTTACACAGGAGGCACTTCAGGGGGAAAGAAGACCATGAAAGGGATCTGGGCTGTGCTTCCCATGTTAGCATTGAATATTTCCCATTTATAGCCTGAATCTGAGAGAACGATCATATTTTTTCCAGAGGGAACATCTAAACTCAAACTCACAGAATAACAGAACTGGAAGGCTCTCAGCAGCAACACCATGAACTGCTCAGATGAAACATTTCAGTGTGAAGCCAAAACAAAGATACAGCTTCAGAGTGAAGTTTTGGGTAATGAGCCTCAAGACCAGGCTGAGGTTCGATAGAATTTTTTTGTAGATTGGCAGATTTTTTTTGATTGATTGATTGATTGATTGATTGATGTCACCACTTTGGGAGGGCCTCCCACCACAGCTTGTTATGTTCCCACACTTGTTCAAGTCTGAGAGGAAAGTGAATTTCTCCCACCGCTGATACCACCACCATCAGTCTGCCAATCCAAAGCTGGCTTCTCTTTGAAAATGGAATGGGCTTGAGGAAGTTTAGATAAACGAGGTCAGGATCTTGAATGCAAGGTAAACACAGAGACTACAATAGCAAAAGGACCTAGCTCATCACGGGCTCATGAAAAATCGCACGTGGCGGTGGTGATGTCAGGGACAACTGCAACAGCTGCTATAACCCAGGCTTGACATAAATTCAGTCTATTACTAACAACAAAAGCAGTCACACAGCACATGGGAAGTCTAATTTGCAGCTCTCCTCCCACTCCATTTCAAGTTTTCTCTTGAAGTGTTTTCTAAGTAACTAATAAATACAGCAAGTACTTACAGACAGTGGTGCTGATCGGACCCACTCGGTACACAGTGCCTGACAACGAAGCCAGAGCTCTGGCCGCATGCCTCGCCACCTCGTCCTGAGAGGAGGGAACCAGCAGAATGAGAATAAAGGATCCCACAGGCCCTACATTCCTCAGCTGTTCTGCACTACAATGGTTTGGAAGAGTCTCCGCACCCCCCCTGAGTTTCCCTTCTGATCTCTTCTTCTTTCCCATCCAACCAGAACCAAGGCTTGAGAGGGAAAAGGAATGTTTCCTCCAACTTCTCTCCCACTGCATCCCCAGTTCTTTACTTCCAGTTTGGGGAAGCTGGTGGGAGGAGGTAAAGATGGAGGTGGAAGAAGACAGATAAGTACTCTGAGTACACTCGGACTGAAAGAGCTGTATTCAAGCTCTCCAGAGATCTGGACGGCTACATGCCAACCCTTTAGAAATATAGTAAAGCCATCAACATCTTCACCTATCCTGAGGAAGGGGGATGTCATATCTGTGAACATGAAGGAAGACCACAGGGTGGCCACATATGGGTGTGCCCTGCACAGAGCACCTGCCTGAGAGGACCAGGGGGGCCAGAAGCTAGCCCCAGCTAGCCAGACCCCTGGGTGGGGCTGCCTCTGCCCAGAGGTGTATGGGCTAGAGATGGTCCAGGGTAGAGTTGTGCCCTCAAGCAGACCAGCACAGAGACCCAGTACAAGCCAGCTCCTGCTCCAGCTGGTCTACCCCTAAGTGCCACTCCATGTCTTAGGTGACTCACTGTTAAGTGACACAGGACCCAGAGCATCCCCTAGCTGTGTCCTACACTCCTTAAACTCCCCCTTAACCTACACAATGGCAATCACGGTTCTTGTCAAGCAGTGTGCCATTGACATGTTTCTATCAGAAAAACGAGTGAGAAGCAAAGGCAGGTGGTTCTGATGGCACATCCTAAAAGCCAGGGAGAGAAGACTGGGCCCTTACTAAAACAGGCCCAGACTCCTGGGCTTTGCTTATAAGCTGTAGCACAACCCTGGCAGCACCTGAAGCATAAAGCAGGCCCAAGGACGGGCGGAAGGCAGCCCATTACTTACCAGCTCAGCAGCATCTGGGGCCTTGTGGACTGTGTATCCATATGGATACATCAGCAGTTGTGAGTAGCTGTGCAGGTCAATGAAGCATTTGAAATTCCCATGTTCTTGAATGAAATCTACCACCGATTTCACCTCCACTTCTGAATTGGCATGGGGTCCATGGTATACTTCAGAGCATGGGTTGTTACTGGCTCCCTCTCCTGTGGCGGATGGCCCAAGCATAAACATTAATCCATAGAACAAGAAAACAGAGATGCAGGACATACAATTCAGAGGAGAGGGTTGAAGGTATTGGCAGTAGGCAGGCCTGGTCTGTGGTGTGTGTATATTTGCAGGGAGGGCAAGGAAGAGGAAGCTTGAGGTATGAGGTATACTATAGCTGAGGAAGAAAATTGCTAGGACTCCTTCAAATGAATAGAGTTGACCTTGTATCACACCAGTAACAGTTGTTATAAATATTTAATATCATACTTGACAATGGGTTGTAATTAGTAAGTATTCTGGGTAATTAATATGAATACTAATAAGTAATGAAAATGTCTCCATTTATACTGCTGTCAGCTCCTTCTCTTGGTTCAGATTCTAAGGGCCAGTTTTGCCCAAAATAATCTACCGCTGTGGCTAAAACCTCTTGATTATTTGACAGGTATTTAGAAATACTGCCATCTGTGTTGCTTCAAATATAGCTCCCTGAGGTGTCTGGCATGTGCACGTGTGAAACCACCCCAGTCTGGGGAATATTTGGCTTAACTCTGATGTCCTCAGTCCCCACAAATACTAGCATGGTATTTCTATGCATGTAAAAGAAATACACTAAAAACCACTGACACCCTACATTGTTGTAAGATATTTGTTACATATTATGAAAGAACATGATCAGACTATTACCACTAACTATGGTCCATGGCATACACTTGGCATATGTTTTCCCTACACACGGGGATAATTTTTAAATAGCTGGAATTCAAAACGCAGGTCTCCTAATTTTCATTCATTTTCCAGGACATCAAACTGCTGAGGGGAAACATCTAGAGTTAGATCTTCACAACATAATATTGTCTATTAGGGGATGGTAAATGCCATAACAGCACATCCTCTGGCTGTACGGTGGGTTCAATTACCGTCATTCCTCAACCATATCTATCAACAACCCAGTTGGCCTTAACTGTGTGTGGGTAGGAGGCTCAATTTTTCTGAGTCGCCTCCAGGGGCCCCTCCACCCATCGGGCAACTTGCCCAGGAAAAACTGGTTGGCCAGGGATAAGAAAGGCCCCTGGATTTGCACATCTAAGACTGGAGTGGTTAAAAAAATAACAATGTAGATTGTAACTTGATGTAAATAAGTTCTGTCCCACCATTTGCTCAGGAGAGCATAAATTAATCATTCCCATCAAGATACAAAAATAAAACCAAACAACCAAAACTGAGACATAGAGTATAAGGGATTCACCTAAATTCTCTCAGTGAATCAGCAATGGAGCTGGCCTGGAAACTGGGCCCCTCACTGCCCGCTTGGAACATGATAGAGTGGTCTACTCAGGTGGTAGCAGGATTGGAAATTGTGCCACTCACCTCCAAAACTGGCATTCCAATTTCTGTTTGGATCTGTACCAATGCAGTGGCTTCCAGGATTTAGGGACCGTGTCTTCCTCCACAATCGATTCTGAAAAAGCCACCAAGGAAGGAACAAACATCCAGACATAGGTCAGGGCACAGGAGAGGAAAAGGATAGCTTTGGGGGTGATGGTGGAGGGGAGCTCTGCCCAGAGGTCTTCTGGGCTCCATGCTCACTGACAGAGCAGTCCCTTCTTTTCCTCCAGAGACAGGAGGGTTAGCCCTTTCCGGCCCAAATTGGCATCTTCCCCAAACTCCCTGATGAAAGCTCTACAATGCAAGAAACTGGCCAATACCACTGAACCCACTTTTCAATTTTTGGCTTCAGCAAAAGTGGGACAAAAGGACATTTCGTGCCTCAGTCGTCACTGACCCACTAGGACATACATGGCACCTGTCCTATACTTACCAAAAAAAATGAACCTTGAAGCGACCCAAGCCTTTAGATCTGCCCACCCTTGTATAGGAAATGCAAGGGAAAAGGGAACAAATTTAATGGCAGAACAAAGAAGGCATCAGCCAAATTCAGAATGTGAGGCATTCTGTGGGACAAACTACTTGTTTTTTCCAACAAATTAATGGCATTTTTGAATGGTTGGGGTAGGGATGAGGGGCTGTTATGGAATAGTGGGACTTCAGAAACATAACACCCAAATGCAATGTGCAGACCTTGTTTGGATCCTGATTTGAACAAACTGACTCTTAAAAGACATTTTTAAGACAATTGGGGGTATTAGATAATATTTAACAATGTCTGTAATTTTTAATAAGGTTGATTGTAAATGTGTGGAAATGGATGATGGTGATGGTAATGCATTATTGTAAGTATAATTACCAGCGTTGATTTACGGGTGTGATTGTGGTTGAAAAGGGAAGCTTAGGGTCCTATATGTCAATAGAAGGGAAGCTAAAGGATAAACTTGGGACTATATAACATGATGAACCCTGTTGTGGATAATGACTGTGGTTAATAGTACAATATTCTTCTGTGAACTAGAACAAAGGTATATCACTATTGCAAGGTGTTAATAATAGGATGGTAATATAACCAATGCAAATTGTCAACTATAAACAGTAATATTGTAATATTTTTCATCAATACTAACAAATGTACTATATCAAAGCTAAGGGTCAATAATAGGAGGTTATAAGGGAAATGGGGTTTTCCTTCTTGGAGTAATAAAAATGTTCTAGGGAAGCGGACTTGGCGCAGTGGTTAGGGCGTCCGCCTACAACATGGGAGGTCCGCGGTTCAATCCCCGGGCCTCCTTGACCCGTGTGGAGCTGGCCCATGCGCAGTGCTGATGCGCGCAAGGAGTGCTGTGCCAAGCAGGGGTGTCCCCCATGTAGGGGAGCCCCAAGCACAAGGAGTGCGCCCCGTAAGGAGAGCCGCCCAGCGCGAAAGAAAGTGCGGCCTGGCCAGGAATGGCACCGCCCACACAGAGAGCTGACACAACAAGATGACGCAACAAAGAGAAGCACAGATTCCCGTGCTGCTGACAACAACAGAAGCGGACAAAGAAGAACATGCAGCAGATAGACACAGAGAACAGACAACTGGGGCGGGGGAGGGGGAGAAAGGGAGAGATAAAATAAATAAATCTTTAAAAAAAAAAAGTTCTAAAATTGATTGTGGTAATGAGTGCACAACTCTGTGATTATACTGACAGCCACTGATTGTACACTTGGATGGATTGTATAGTGTGTGAATAAAACTTTTTTTAAAAGCAAATATACATTTGTATTTTTTTAAAAAAGAACTTGATATTTTAATGGTGATAGTGGTGTGATGTTTTCAAAAATAATCATCAGCTGGAGAGATATACTAAAGTATGTGAAATATAAAGTATGTGAAATATGATATCTGGAATTTGTTTTAAAATACCTCAGGAAAAAATGTGTGGGAGAGAAACATGAAAAAGAGATTGGTAAAATGTAGATAATTGTTCCAGAAAGATAACGGGGGTTCATTAGACTATTCTCTCTTAAAAAAAAAAAAAATATTCCCTGGTGATTTTCAGCTCTGAGAATGACTGGGAAATGAAATCCCAAGGAAGCTCATGATATGCACATCTGTGGAAATCTTCTCCAAGATCACACAACTATTTAGTGGCAAAGCAAGGAATTCAACAAAAAAGTCTTAACTCCAGGCCCTGCACATTTGATATTACTCACTTTCTTTTGAGTGTACACATATCCATCAGGATTGGCCACAGGCAACAAGAAAATATCCATTTTCTCCAAGATGGATGTGATGGCTGGATCCTTCCCGTAATCAGTTGCAATCTACATCGAGACAAAGCACTGTCAGCTACACCACTGCAGGCTGGGCTGCCAGGTCTGAGCTGTGTATCTTCCCCAGGATGCCTTGCTCCTGAAACAGGATCCACCCTCTGAAGCCTCCCTGCCACCTTCAGAGGCACAGCTCTCGGTGCAGCCTTTTGAGCACTTCAAAACCTGAGTGGAACACAGCTCCCTGAGTGGCAGCTTCTGCCATCAGCCCAGGGGTTCCCAGGTTACTCACTCCTTCTTGGGGGTGGGAGGGAAGGTTGCCTCCCATCGTAATAGTGATTAAGAATTTGATCCCTCGTTAAAGGGGCAGGGCACCATCCCTCCTCTCCAAAGCTGGCTGAAAGCAGGCTTTCCAAAGAGAGATGGAGGCATGGGGCCCCTGACAGCCCGTGCGGCTGGGAGGGGGATGCAGGCAAGGTTCAGGTATTTGGCTGCTAGAAGGCTCTGTTCTCTTCCTGGAGGACGACTGCAGGTCAGTGTTTCAAGCCCACCTCTGCTGGTCATTAGCTTGCTCACTGCCATGAATGCACTTTGCCATTTAGCCACCCTGGACTGACCAAAGGGCTTTGACTTTTTGCGTCTTAAAAGGCCCCTATACACAGCGCCTTTCCCCCTTGTCCTCCGGGCCCAGTGACACAGATACCATGGGGGCATCCCAGTCCCACCAAAATTCTTGGCTAATACCAGGCCACATGACCTTCCTCGCCGTCCAGATCCCCGTGGCGTGTGAGATCCACTCGCGGGCATGGATGCCCATGTTCAGCCAGATGGCTGGCCGCTTCTCGCGTTTTCCAGTGCTGAACTGCGGAGGGAAGAAGAAGCCAGAAAATGACCTGCCTGCCCTCATCTCCTGCTCACCTTTCCTCTCCCCATCTCGATCCTATTCATTTAATCCATTTAAGATAATTCAGAGACCAGATGTTCCTCAGGGTACCATCTATTTATCAGGCTTATCCGTGACCAGGGAGCTTAATTGGATGGCTGGCAGGCCAAGCCACAGCTCCAGGCAGCATGAGACTCTTCAGCATCTGAAGTAAATGTGAAAGGGAAATGAATGCTATTGTGGATTATAATGACAGTGTGATTAGAGATAATATCATTTCTCTTGAAAGACCTAAAACGGTATCCCAGCAGAGAGACACAAGAGTGCATGAACAAGGCTTTTACAGTTGATGCAATAAATGAATTCGGTTTTTAAGTTGGGAAGAAGGGGGTTCACTATGGCTCTTGGCAAATGGTATTAATGAATTCTGACTCCTATCTTTGCCATACTGTTGGGTCAGAGTTCGGTGCTAACGAAACCAGAGGCTCTGTCAGATTGACAAATATTCTAAAGCATACTTATTTTAGGGCAACCAGCTCAGTGGCATGTATCCTCTCACTAGTACTTTACCCACTGCTATAAGCCTGGATTGTTCAGGGCTTATATGATACTAAGGATTTGGCAAATTCTTAGAACCATCAGTTGTTCTGTGGTTCATGTCTCCAAATTCCTTTATTCATTTGGCTAGATTATTTATGTAATACATCCTTTGCCAATATTGACCTGAATCTGTTGGAAATATCTAGAAATTCGACTTGTGCAGCCAAGGATCTAAAATGACATAACAACTCTAAAATTAGCTTCCTAGGTTGCTTTTCCAATAAGCATCTCTAAAAGCAGAATAGAATTTGTAGACTGGTCCCAATTTGTCTTGCAATTTACAGAAGCTGGGAATAGAGGCAAAAGACTGAGGCCCATCTGAAAGTTTTCTGGAATGCTAACCCCAAGTTTTAAGACAATACTTGGGATGGGATGGGATGGGATGGGCTCATTCTAACTCCCCCCGCCCCCCCACACACACACACTAGGTAAAAACAAGGGACTCTCCGAAAGACCAGATCCTAACTGGGTAAGATATCTCCCAACATCATTCTCCTTCCTTAAGACAAGGAGGTCCTAAAAAGTTTCCTCCTTCAGAGGTCTGATGGCTGGTCTTGGACATAAGGGACCAGTAGCCTAAGCTCAATCAGGACCCTGTGAAGCACATGGGACCTCACCTTCAGTACGAACAATGACCGGTTTTCAAATGAATATCCAATTTCCAATCTGCTCACAAAGTCAGGAAAATCGGTGACAATGCTATCCATCTCGTGGTAAATCTGAAGCGTGAAAAAGTGAACCCAAGGGCATTTTAAAAAAATGTGTTCAGTTCTTGGTGGGTATTTATGAATTTTATGATTTCTTCCAGTCCCCTGTCCTTGGGGTTCATGAAATTATTGGGATGGAATGCTTACTCTTGAAGAACTGCCTAAAGAGTCCTTTTCTAGAAAATGACACATTTTATTTGTTCACAAATATTACAGTCCACTAATAAGAGTAGAGAGACTTATGCAGATTTTGCTCCAATAGCTGTAGTTCTTTACACCATACCAAACTGGATCACCATTTAGCCAAGGTTCTTGAAAACAATGCTCCCCAAATGTTTATCACATTCTCTCAGTAAAAGAAATATTTAGCATGTATCATGTGTGTGTGTGTGTGTAGAGAACATTATAAAACAAAAAATAGAAATGAAAATAGATTGAGTTAATAAATATATTCAGAAATATAAATAAAGTTTGCAATAGTTTCTTCCTCCATCCAAAAGGACCACCTTGCATACATACTGCAACACAGGCACCCCATTTTGGATATGATTTCTCCAAAGGTTTTGTGAGAACAAGTGAAGAGATATAAATCATAGCTAAGAATGCTTCCATTTGCTTTCAGCAAAAAAAAAAAAATAGAGCACATCCATATTAGTTGCTTAAGCCTTAAGAAGGAAGTTGCTCAAGAAGGAAATAAACAATGTAATATTTAGTCTTTCAGACTAGAAGGAGAGCCCAGTCCCTTCAAGATGGTGGAGTAAGATGCTTCAGTGTTCCATCCCTCCACAGAAGCTTTGAACTAGTAGCCAGAAACTGGCAGAAACATTTTTCTTAGCACAACAGAAAACAGTTAAAGGACTGCAGTAACAGGGCAAACACTGGATCAAGAAAAAGGCTATTTAAAAGTGATGGACTCTCATGGTACCCTGGCTGGACCCTCCCTTAGCCCTCACCTGTTCATCATAGAGCCAGGCTGTGCTCCCCATGTGGGTCTCTGGTCCCAGTCTGCAAGGAGCAGAGTAACCCTCTTGCACACACTAGGAGCAGGTGTGTCTGGCCAGATCTGTCTGGTGGGACAGACTGAGGAACCTGCTGTCCTAGAGCTCATCCTGTACATAGAAGGCTTTCACCAAGCTCTCTTACAGAATGCCGTGGGAGAGTCACAAAGTCGTACTGCCTGGAGCAAAGGATCGCCAGCTGCAGGACATACTATGCAGAGCCTGGGACTGTGGAAAACAGTGTCCTAGGGATTAGAGGACATTCAGAACTGTGTAAGAGAATTCCAAGGGCCACATGCACATGCCCAACACCAAAGGCTTGTAGAAAGCCTTTGCAGAAAGGTCTCTACACTTTGACCTGGAGCTATTCTCCAAACTGATTATACAGGTAGCCATGGAGAACACTCACACAGGTCAATCTGCAAAGACTGGAAAAGGTGTTTTTCTTCTTCTTCCTTTTTTTCCCTGCTGTAAGCTCCTGTCATTCAAGGAAAGCTCTGTCACAACCCTAGACTAGATACAAGCTTAAGGAGCAGATGCCTCAGATTCTAAATTCCAGAAATACAACACTAAAATATCAGAATGTCCAAGATTCACAAAAGATTGCAAAATATACAAAGAAACAAGAAGTTACGGCCCAGGCAAAGAAGATTAAAGCATTAGAAATCATCAATGAGGAGGATCACACCTGGAACACTCCAAAGACTTTTTAAAAACTGATCCTAAATATGTTTAAAGATCTAAAGGAAAACATGGACAAAGAATAAAGGTAATCAGGAAAATGACAGATGAACACAAATAGAATATCAATAGAGAGATGGAATTATGAAAATGCACCAAACAAATTTAAAATTCCAGAGGATTTCAACAGAAGGTCAGTGCTGGCAAAAGAAAGAATCGGTGGAATTCTTGAAGATAAGACAATTGAAATCATCCAGTCTGAGGAGCAGAATGATGAAAGAATGAAGACAAGTGAACAGAAACTGAGGAACCTGTGGGACACTATCAAGAGTACCAATAAATACAATGTGACTGCCCCAGAAGGTAAAGAAAGAGAAAAAGGGGCAGAGAGAATATTCAAAGAAATAATGGCTATAAATTTTCCAAATTTAATGAAAGACATGAATACATACATCCAAGACGCTCAATGAACTCCAAACAAGATAAACTCAAATAGACCCACACTGCACCATGTTATAATCAAACTGTCAAATGCCAAAGACAAAGAGAGACTTTGAAAGCAGCAACAAAGAAGCAATGTGTCACATACAAGGAAACTTCAATAAGATTAAGTGCCAATTTCTCATCGGAAACCATGGAGGCAAGAAGGCAGTGGGAAGACATATTTAAAATGCCAAAAGGAAAAATTGCTAACCAAGAATTCTGCTGCTGGCAAAACTGTTCTTTCAAAAGTAAGGGGAAAATTAATACATTCCCAGATAAACAAAAGCTAAGGACTTTGTCACCACTAGAACAGCCCTACAAGAGAGGCAAAAAAGGAGTTCTGAGGTTGAAAGGAAGGAACAATAGACAATAGACAAAAGACCAACACTGCCTGAAGAAATAAAGATATCTGGTAAGGGTACTGACATAAATGCCAGTAGTTTTGGTTTGTAACTCCACTTTTTACTTCCTACAGAATCTAAAAGGCAAGTGCGTAAAATGTAATGATAAAACAATGGTTTGGGACTCATAATGCATAAATACATAATTTGTGACAAGAATTACATAAAGGTGAAAGGACAAAGGGATATAAGAACACAGTTTATGTAAGCTATTAGAGTTGTTAAGTTGGTATCAAAGCAAACAAAACTGTTATAGATTTAGGGTGTTAAATTTAAGCCCCATGGTAACAATAAAGAAAATATCAGAGAATATGAGAACTCACAGAGATAGAAATTACAGTATAGGTTACCAGGTGTGGGGCGAAGGGATATTGGGGAATTAATGCAAAATGAGTATAGGGTTTCTGTTTGGAGTGAAGGGAAAATTCTAGTGATAGAAAGTGGTCAGGGTACTGCAACTTTGTAACTGTGATTAATTCCACTGAATGGTATGCTTGGGAGAAGTTGGAATAGGAAGATTTATGTTGTGTATATGTTTATACAATAAAAAAAAGAAAGATAAAGAGATCATGACAGTTAAATGCAATACATGATAATGGATGGGATCTAAGAATGGAGAACTCAAAAGGACATTGTTGGAACATAAGAAAGTATTGGGATGCAGAATGTAAGCTTTATATCAATGTTAAATGTCTTGAATGTGATACCTGCACTTGGGGTAACTGCATGAGTGAATATCCTTGTTCATAGGAAATGTACATGGAAATACTGTGTGTGCAAGAAGTATGATGTACACAACCTACTTTCAGATGTTCAGAAAATTAGATAGATAAATGACAGATGATAATGGGCAAGAAAGGAAGGGAGGGAGAGAGGGAAGGAGGGAAGGAAAGAACGGAGGGAGGAAGGATAAGGGTAGCAAGTTATTGTAATTGGTGGATCAGGGTGTCTGGGGTGGGGGTATGCCAGAGTTCTCTGTAAGGGGTTTTCACTCCTTTTTCAACTAAAAAAATTTTTTAAATTGAAAGAAGTAGCTATATAGAGGAGGAAAACATGCAATCAGTATCGAATAAAATTACACTTAAAGGGTTTATCAGACTTGCAGTCAATACGGCAGACTGAACAGAAGCAAGAAACCACTCCCCCAATACATAAGCAAGCCACAGAAAAAAGAAGGAAAATGTGTCAAATACATAGCCAAGAGAAGGGGAAGGAGAAGGAGGAGAAGAAGAAGAAGAAATGTTAGGTGACAGAAATGAAGTTAAGAATTTACTATCCGAGTAAAGCACAGAAGATAAAGCCTCAGAACCATATATCTGCCTTAGAGGCTGAGGGTTTACAGCAAACCAGGAATAGCAATAAAGGACATAGGAATCAGTGTAGGGCACTGAGAGCGTGGAATTGGCAACTCCAGCCATGAAGAGGGCCTGGAAAATTCCACCTACTGACCCTAGAAAGTAGAGCAAAAGCAGCATGCCTGCCTTGAGCCATGAGAGAAAAGACAGTAAGCCAGAAAAAGTTAGAACACCAAGCTGTGTCCAGATGTGGGATCTAAATTCACACTGCCAGGCTCAGGGAAAAACCGGCTCGAGAAACTAACAAAAATAATGACCACCACAAGAGCCACAACAATCACAATAGGTCTGGAACCTGAAAGCCTGGCAAGGAAGTTCCCACTAGAGACCTAAGAAAGCCTGAGTGGTTGTAGGAAATGAGCCTTGAAAGCTGTTTTTAGAAAGCACTGAATATACTCAAGCCAGGAGGAGATGGTACTCCAGTTCATAGCAAAGCCTCACAGGGAGGAAGAGGAAGCTGTCAACTGGCTTGCAATAGGCACCTACAGCCAGAAAAACCACAGTAAGTACTTGGATGAGAAAGTGAGGCTCCAGGAGCAGGCAGGTGAGGGGATGAGTCCTCCCCAGTCCGGAGCGACATGAGCTCAGCTGGGGAATGTCCCATGTCAAGGAAGCTAACATCATGGGTTTGATCCCTGTGGGGGGCCATTAGCTCTGCTTCTGTCCATGGGCCCAGACTGAACTCCTGACTTTATCCAGCTGTTTTGCAGATGTATGTCACTGGTAACAAGTGGGGTGAAGGAGCAGTGTGGTTGGAAGTGTGCACAATAAACAAAACTACCTACAATCATGGGAAAGAAGTGGAAATAGCTGGTCGGCCTTTGAAATAACCTCTAGTCTAAAAGAAAAACAACTCAAACTACAATGCACATGAAAAGCACACCAGGAACACCGTCTTTGTCTATAAGAACAACACGTATAAAGAATGCCGATTTATATTTGGGATGTGTTCCTGAGCTAGGAGAGTCTGCAGACGAATGAAGAAGAGATGAAGGGGAAAAAGAGAACAGTATTCTGCATGATGCAGTTCTATTCTATAGTCACCCTTGAGTTCTCAAGTTCCAATATCACATTAAATTATTCTGCTCCAAGTTTTTCATTTGAAGGGTTGGCTTACCTTGAAAGTCAGTCATCTATATAAAGTGGTTTCTAACTAAATGCAGAACCACAATGCATTATGGAACAAATATACGTTATAAGTAGTCATGATAAATGAGTGGAAATATTTGGTTGACCTTGGAAATAATCACTTGTCTACTTGCCTGGAATAAGTAACATTTTATTTTGAGTGAATAAAATAGAGGAATTATAGCAGGGCATAAAAAGGTTGAACTACAAGGACTGACAATGATTGCAATTATTTCATGGTTTTCCTTACAGAATTGCTTAAGAAAAGAAGGATGCATATTGGGAAAAATGGCCAGTTTGTGTTGCACTATGCTCTTAGGTGCTGGTGGGAATTAAACAACTCAAGAATTAGAAAGGAATGGAATAAAGTGCACACATTTTTTTGGCTTTACGTAAAGAGGTATCTGTGCTAAAGACTGATACTTCCTGGAAGTAGGGAGAGGGCTTACACAAATCCAGGAGGCAAACAACCTTGACATTGACCACCTCTGAAACACTTACAGCTTCCAGAGAATGGTAGGCTCCATAGTTGAAGTTATCACCGCTCCGTTCTTTCCCTTCATTGTGTCGCATTTCCTTATCTTCAACATCTAAAAGTGCCTAAAACAGGCACAGCAACATTGTGAGAGTAGTCCATTGATAATTAGGTTCATGTTTTTTTCTGCCATATCTTAGAGCATGGGCTGACCAAGATGGCAGCACCCTGAGCACATACATCAGCAGCACAAATGTCAAGGTTTAGAATGGGGTCCAATCTCTTCCACATACCAATAAAATCTTACTTCTTGGCACCCAACTTACATCACCCCATTCCAAACTCACTCCCTGGAAGCAACATATGTGCTATTTGGTTATTCTATACTGTGAATTCTCTAGACATCAGCCCGCATCTGGTATCCAGTGCCTCTGAAATACACGGCTTAGGAAACCATTCGGAAACAAAGAAATTCTTATAACCACTCATACTTTGAAGGTTCCTGGCAGATGTCTGTGACATGTGAGGATGATTAATAAGCTCACAGCTGCTCACGCCATCAGGAAACTCCCGGGCCAAATCACCAATTAGTCCATAACCTACCTCGGTGAAGGGGAGAACATGAGCCAGACTCTGTCCTGCTGTTGTAAGGCTGGTGGCTGGCTGGAACGTTGATGTTCCCTCTGCTAGGGCTGGGGGTGACACTCCCCATTTCCCAAAGGGTGTTTTTTTATTAATGGTTTCCAACACCCTTCCCATCACCACCACTCTAAATTCCTGCCTCCTACCTTCAAATAAGAAAGGAGAGGGGGACTTAGTATTTGTGGGGCACCTGCGATGTACCCAGAACTGTTAGACATTTGATGTACGTTTTATCATGCAGTCTTCTCATGAAGATTATCAACTGGGTATCACTGATACCATTTTACTGATGAAGAAATTGGGGCTCAATTGGCTAATAGCTTGTCTGACATCACACACCCAGTAGCTAGCAAAATCCGGATTTGGATCTAGATCTGCCTGGTTCAATAAACAATGTATGCCTTTTCTATGAGAACATGTTCCTCTAACAAGTTGCTTTGCTTTACATCCATCTACTTCAATTTCTTCATCTATAAAATGGAGAAGGGAAGGACCAGAACTTGAAAATCTCTCATGTCTACTCTGGATCAGCTGCTTGACCCTATGTAAGACTGGTGAGGGGCCTGGCCTACCCACCTGCAGGTCTTTAATTGTCACTGAGTATTCTAAGCCCTGGGTCTTCAGGAAAGATTTAACTGGATGCAGACTGACAGATGGGACCAAGACATCCACAGGATGACCTAAAGTGGAGGGGAGTTTCCAGAAGTTGAGCTGAAGAGAAGAGAAACAAAACCAGGTTAAAGGACAGTTCAGGTAAAAGGCACAATGAGCTCATTCTTCTAAAACCACTGCCAAAAGCCAGGGTGATCCCTGAGGGTCTGGGTTATGCCCAAGGGCAAATTTTGCCCATTTCACAACTGTATCTGGTCATGCCTGCCCAGCAAGCAGCACCTGGCAGAGTCCAAGAACCAGGCCTCCCACCTCCCAGGACCACATTACTGATTTAGTGATCTACAGCACCACTTCTCCCCCATCAACCCTCTCAGCCATGTAAATGGCATGTTGACAATACAGGATTAATCATGGCAAATCTTCAGGAATAATAATAAAAATGTCGGTGGTGCAAGAGTCCTCTTTCACCAAAGTGAGAAGAAACCCAAGAGGCTAAGAAGAACAAGTTACCCGCAAGTTGTCTGAATTCACCAGCTCTCTCAGTCTGCTGATCTCATCTCCATTTCTGACATTAATCTTAAAAACTTGGTCCCTGGTAGAAAAGAAAGAAAAGTATAATGGTGAGCTTTCAACTGGCAAATAAACCAAACCTACTGTCCCACATATAACATAGCCAAATGAGAGTAAATGGCCTAGTATTTGGTTATAATGTGTAGCCATTAAAATAAGACTATGTGGCAAATATGAAGAAGTGTTCATGGTATAACTTTCAGGAAAATATTAAGTGAAAGAGCAGGACACAAAGTTGTATGTATGCCATGATTACAAGTATGGAAAAAGCAGATGCACTGGAAGAAAAACAGACAACGGAAATATACCAAATGCTGACAGTGCTTATGTTCAGGTCGTGGGATTATGGATGGCTTATTTTTTTTCCCAGTATCTGTTTTCTGTAATGTGGTCATATTACTTTATAATGAAAAACATATATATTTTACAGAAAGGAATGTTTCTGAGTTACACGCAAAGTTAACTCAAGACATAAAGAAGCACTTCTTCACTGTCAAGGGCAAGGACTGAAACTGGCAGAACGTCCATGCTGGGAGGAGCAAAAGAAGAATGTAGATCCCTGCTATCCTTGGAGGTTTAGCTATTCTTCTGTTAGAAAAGACAGGAGATGCCGGGTGCTCTCTCAATCCCTTCCAGCTCCAGAATCCTTTACAAATGTGAATTATGATGGAAACGGAATTGGGCCCAGTGTACTGATGCCAAACATGGGATTCGATCTGCCCGATGGAGCCCTCAGCGGGCCCAGAAGGGAGCCGGCCAGTCTTGAGCCCCCTTTGTTGTTTGGCCTGCGCTTGTTTCATATACAGTATTTCACTTCCCAGCAGCGGCAGGGTAGAGGCCCCTGGAGTCCTGTGTGTGGGTGGGAGAAGGCCAAGCCTGAAAAGCTGCCTTTGTGCTCTCAGCCTGCTCAGGGAGTCCAGGGATCCATTAGGCCGTTGCTAGGTGACGGCCCGAATGAATCTGCACTCGACGCTGTCACATGCGTCATCCCTTTGACACAAGTGAATGCGGGAAGAGCTGCTGGAGAGGGCTGTGGGCTGAAGGACCTGTTGACAGAGAAAATGGGTCTGTCCCATGGAGGTAAACGTGCAGCCTCACGTGGCAGCTCAGCAGCATCTTGTCAGAAAACCAGCTAGATTCAGATGGACCCTGGAGATTTAACTTTGTTCTAGGAGGATTTGGGGGCCCTCTGGTGAGGCAAGTCTCAGCTAGCCGCAAGAAGGCCAAGTCCACTGCAGAGGGACTCCCATTTCAGGTGTCAGGTCTGAAGGGAATGCCAGTGCCAAAGGCTCCTTTCCCCCAGACTCGTCCAGTCTCTCCAGGGTCCTGGGAGGTGGGTCACTAATGTACATCCCATGAGAGCTGCCAAGGGTGTCATGGGGAAACCACTGGCTGGGCAGGTCTTAGTCTGAACCTGACAGTCTCGTTAAGGGCTGGACTGCATGCAGCCTTGGGAAGATGGAGGGTCAAACCACCATTTTCCTGACACAGGCAATGGCCTCACAAAAAAGGAACAGATTTTTTTTCCTTCTTTCTTTTTTTTAAATGTTTCATTCAAAAAATGTGAGGTCCCCATATATCCCCCACCCGCAAGGAACAGATTTAAAATGGAAAATTCTTACTCCTGACTAAGTATCAGGGCCAGTCTGACAAGCTCAAGCTCTGTCACAACCTACCCCCAAGCCTTCAGAAAAAGGGGCAGAGAAAAATGAGTGTCCTAGAAAAAGCCTCGGTGTTGGCATCTTATTGGCAAAATCAGGCATTGTAAAATATAGTGCTGACCAGAACAATAACAAAGAAGTGGAGAGAGAAGGAACAGAAAGAGAAAAACGAGGAACCTAAGAATAAGAAGCTCTTTCAAGTGTGAAAATCATGTTACACCTTCACTTAGAGCATGCATTTTACTTTTCCCAAAGTGATGACTCCATCAAAGAATTTCCATACCCCTGGGTGCAGTACACGACCATGGAAAACAGTGAATCTGAGTGGCCTATTAAATCTGCAGCCCATTTCCTCATGCTCTAATCAGTCAAGCTATAGAGGCTAAAGAGACATCTGTAGCATACAGAGAGGATGGAGGAAGGACTGGTGCAGAGTGGAACCCTCCCCATCTGCTGCCTTCCGCCTCCCGCTCCACACCCTCTCAGCTCTGGCCTCACTGAAATCCCAAATTCATCATGTGCCCTTCTGTGCCTTTGCACATGCTGTGCCCTCTGCTTGCAGGCCCATCCCCTTTCCTTACCTGCCTGGCAATCTCCCACCCAGTCTTCACGACCTACCCGACATCATCCATGAAGATTTCCCTAACCAGAGGAGGCAAAGTCAGGTACTGTGTTCAGATGGTGCTAAAGACTAGGAAGACATGCAGAGGGTCTGATATTATTCTTATGAACATAAGCATATCAATACTTGATAGCAAAAGAAAATAAGTTGGGGAGCTACAGGAAGGGTAGGCAGCCTTTTTCTTGCCCTCAGTGTCCTCATCTCTGACTGGAAATGCCTCAACCAGGTTACGAGAGTGTGGATGGTTGAGTACAGTTTAAGCTCTATCTGGAGATTAAGCCGAAGACTTTGAGCTCTTTCTGAGGATGGAAAATTGTGGGCTGAGGATGACACTATTGATTAAAACCAACTGCAATTAGCTCAGGCACACAGTCCCTTCTGTGCAAACTCCCATGGTGAGCACTCTAGGTCCCAGCCCAGCCGTCTCAGGACCAGGTGTCTGCCACATTTTAAGAGAGGTATGCATCCTAAAGAATAGAGATTTTTCAGAATAGCTACAGTGGGCACCTGACAAAGCTCTGTGTCAACCCATGCAGCAGTGAGTGTAGTTAGTACATACCTACTGCTGAGCTGACTGGAAAAATCTCCTTCCCTGGACACCTGCTATGCCTAATCCCTCTGAGCTATTTGGCAGTAGAGACACAGGTGTGAACAGAAGTCATCACCATAAAAATTACTCAATCTCATATAAGCAATTATCTCAATAAAAAACCCCAAAGTCCCTTTAACCGGATGGTATAACAGAGGGTAAGCTAACAGATAGAGATAGATCAGGGAGACATAGGGTTCTGTTTGGAGATTAGCTTGTATTAGAGCAGGAGGGTATGGGTCTTGCATTCGGAGTTCCAGATCCCCTGCTTACCAGCTAAGTGGCCTTGGGCAGGTTCCTTAACCTTTCCAAGGCTGAATTTTTTCATGTTTAAATTGAAGAAAATAACACCCCTGCCTAGCAGGGTTGTTCTGTGATCCAAAAGATAATGTACATGAAAGCTCTTTGCAAATGGCAAAGCATTATGCAGTAATGAGTTACTATAATTCAAGCTTCTAGCAAGGCACTGTGGCATCCTTTCATCTCTCCTACCTCCCAAATGTCCTCTCCTTTGCAAATCTCAGAGCATACTGTGTGGAACATATTGAGCACGTGTGTGCACGTACACATGCACACAATGCACAGGCATGTCCTTGCATGTCACTTTTCAGGGTAGTTAGCAACAAGGCATCAAATCCCCAAGTCCAGGAAGCCAGCAAGAAGGTGCCAGCTCTCCAAAGCCTTCATCATGAACAGAAAGGTAAAACTAAAGAGCCCAGCTGGGACCCAGGTTCCCTCTTAAGCACGGTAGAAATCAGAGACAAATAATCTCCGGTGATTCTTGGTAATTAGTAATGTAGGGGTAAGAAAGTAGAAGATGCCTCCACCATTACAAATGAGAACGGGGAAGAAAAAGATTTGGCAAGAGATAAAGAAGCTGGGAAGGGACCATGGAAATCATCTGGTTCTGATTTCCCAGATAAGGATATTGAGCCTCAGAGAGAAGTAACTTGTCTAACAATGACAGAGCTGGGACAGGAGCCTGAGTCTTCTTTCCTCAATACTCTCCTGCTTATGGTATAATCAGCTGTTCATTTTCTATTTTATTTGGCTCCCATATAATAAGTCCAAATAACCAATAATAATAAGTACAAAAGTAACTCACCCAAAAAACTTTTTTTGGCTGCAGATGCTGGGCCCAATAAGAGCCCCAAAGAACAGTATCCACCTCATGTCCCAAGGGGTGTAATTGGTACAGTGGCTGAGTCAGGCTGTATTTATAAGGAGTCTGAAGCAGACTCATGACCTCAAAAATGCCGATTTAACTCCCAAGCACCCTTGCAACTCTGACAATGACTTAGGCTGGCCCCTATCACTGCCTCTTTCATTCCTTTCGAGTGATAAAAAACAAGCCACTTGATGTACTAGTCAGGGACTTGCTCCACAGGCTGGAAAAGTCTGTGCCGAGGATGCCATCCATATTGCTCATCCCTTGGCATTTAAGTAGTGCTTTCTGAGTAAAGAGGGAAGTCCCCCTGTGCAGGATGGAGTTTATAGGAAAGGCCAGATTATGAATTTGGGACACAATTACTTCTAGAGTAATAAAAAAGTGAAGAGTATCAAACGAAGCAAGCCCAAGCCAGCTTCCAAGATCACATGCTTGTCAAGCCCTCTAAGAATTTCACCAGAGCAGGTTATAATGGGGAGCTTGTGATTCCTTATGAATCTGAGGCATGATTCTTATGACTCCACAAAGAAAGAAGAAATATATGAGGTAAACACTATAGGAAGGAAAAATCACCAGTTTTCCTTTAATTAAGCTAAAGGAAAAGTTTAATGATATCATTAAAAAGACTTTCTTACATATGCTAGACTCTGCGTTTGCTTCCTTTACACCAAGTCAGAGCAGAAGAAATAAAAAATACTCAAGATATCCAGAACTTCTTCAGGGGTTCTTAGATCTTTGATTTTACCCTGGGAAGCCCAATTCCCACAAACGTCCCCCACCCCACAGTCCCCATTGCCTGCGTTCTTTCTACACTTGCCCAAGGGAATAGACACAAGCAAGGGTCATGGTTGGCAGTGGTGGACCTGGGAATGCTATCTCCTCTTGCGCCCTCAGGGCTCATTTGTCTTCCCAACATGTAAAATGAATTTCAATACCCATCTGGTACCCACAAAGGCTGGGCTCTACTTCACAGCGAGAAATTTCAGCTTTGAGGTTAGTAACAAGATACTGAGACCTAAATCTGCAAGGGAGGTGAAGATAAGAATCAAATACCCAGAATTCCAGGCAAGTTGAAATTCATGTCCCACCATGTCTCCCAGAGAAAATCATCAACATACAGACAATCTAAATGCCTAATGGAAGTGAATGTCTAAAGAGAAATTGTTAAGAATCTGAGACCCAGTTACAACAGGGCAAGCAGGAGAAAGGAATGTTGTTGGTTTGGGTCCCCACCTATATTTACAATACAACATACCTGAAGACAACAATGCAACCAGAGAACCCAGCACCTAGCACAAGGCCTGCACAGCATCATTGCATAATTAGTATTCACTGAATAAATGAACTCAAAAGACCCTTTCTAAATCTACAATGATACATGATTAAGATGAAGGGACACTAAGCAGTGATTTTCTGTGTTTTAGGGAGTATAAAGTGGAGAAATGGGGCTTCCAGATCAGGATGAGAAAAGGGAATAATCACAACCCAACTCTGCTTCAAACCAAAGAGATTTTAATGGTGCTGGTTTATTCCCCTGAGCCCTAATATGGGTGGTCTCGTACATGCTCCATGATTGTCTTTAAGCCAAGCCAGGTCTCTTCAGCTGTGGGCAAGATCTGATTGGCTGGCAGGAGGAAGCCATAGCGACCAGTGTCTCTCAGTTCAAAGGCAAATGAGTATTTGATGCCAGAGTCATAGGCCCAGTCAATGCTTCCTCCACTGGCTTGGTCTGCAAGGAAAATAAGAATAAAATCTGGTTATGCTCAGGGTCCTACAGGGGACCATGACAGCAGGGATAAGTTAGGTAAGAAAAAACATAAGAATAATTCCAAAAGCCGAAGGTCTCATTTAAATGGACACTCTACTTATCCTTCCTCTGCTGTTCCTAGGAGCCTCTGGTTTCACCCACCTATTTAGAATCCTGCCCCCTCTCCTAACTGGCATCTTCTACATGCCAGGGAGGCTGCACCACTTTCTGAAGTCCTTCTTTAGACTGACGTTAGGCTTAGACATTGTTTTCTCCAGTGAGGGGTGATAAATGCAGTAAGAGATTTGGTCCCTCCTCTCAAAAGACTTTCAGTATAAGGGTGGATGGGCACTGCTCTGATATCAAATAACGTGCCCAGCACCTGTGCATGATAAGTTAAACCACCACAGCAATGTGCACCTGAGACACACTTCATTGTTGCTGATGTGACAGCTGATGTGACAGTTGATGGAAGAAGACAGCATGAACCTAGAAAGGCTAGAGGCAATCATGACTCTAAAGAGGTGAGCAAGGGATCAATCCTGAGGCCTCTCCCAGGGAGGAAAGATAGAGGGCATGACTAGGGCAGAGATGGAGGAAGCCACCTAGTTCCTGAAAAATGGGGCTGGGTGAAGTGAAGGAGCAGGGAGGCTGTACCAGGGAGATTAGAGGTAGTGGTTAATACTGTGAATTAATACTGTGAGCTACTGTGAGTTGTCTTTGCCTTCAGCCACAGCAGTTTATGGTAGTACCTGGTAAACAGCAAAAGCTAAGTGGTTGCTGAGTTGAACTAAATCTTAATGAGGTACCAAATCACAGACTCATACTTTTGGTATGGCTACATGACACAAGCAATCCCAGTAGAGATCCATATTGGACAGAATAGTGTTTTCAGATTGAATCCTGACTCTGCAAATCATAAGCAGGATGACCTGAGGCAGGTCCTTTAATCTCTCTGAGGCCTGGATGATTCATCTGTCAAACAGGGATAACAATACTATTTATTTCACATAGCAATGAAAATTAAATGGGAAAATATAATGGCTATAATTATAATGATTGTTGAGTTTTTACTAAATGTGTTAGGCATTAAGCTAAACATTTATTAGAAACTGGTTTATTTACTCCCCATCTTGGTCATGAGGTAGGCAGGTGCTAATATTATTCCCATGTTATAGATGATGAAACTGAGATTCAAAAGGATTAAGTGAAGGAGCAGAGATAATGTGTGTACAGGAAACATGCAATAAACATCAGTTATGATTATAACAGTCATTATCAAATAAATGGCTAGGATCACATTAAGGATGAGAGGTATCTGTAGGAAACCAATTCTCCAAGAAAACTAAACACGAAAATTTATATAGCGCTTTAGAGTTAGTGAACACTTTTATTCTACATTCTATCTTTGGAGCCTCTCAACAATTCATTTTAATGATGAAGAAACCAAGATAGGATAAGTGACTTGCCCAAGGTTACTTGGTCCCAAAGTAGCAGAGCTATAGCTCCACCCTAGCCCTCCTTGTGACAAAATACAAGTAACTTCTTCTGAACCAAACACCTATTGTAATGCAGCTGCTCAAAGCCCTTTCCAGATGGGAAACTGCACAGGAAATGTCTCATGCCCCAAAAAAGCATGGCTACCTTGTGGGTGGAGTGAGGAGGCAAGTGTTCAGCTCAGAGCTGCATACCAACCTGGGGCAGGAGGCAAAGAGTACTTAATTGGGGCTGGTTCTTAGAGGCACTGGTTGCACAAGTTGAAATGAGGCCAAGGATAAGAGTCAGCTCTGGGCACAGGTGCATCCAGTACTTGCTTGACCATTAGTGGTCAGATTCCAAACCGCACTGGTAGTCTGAGATTTGTCTATTAGAAAGCTCTTTAATCTCCTCTACTCAACTGTGATGTTACCAAGGAAAATATACTAAGCCTCAGCCTTCCCAGATGTATCTTTTTTTTTTTTTTTTAAAGATTTATTTATTTATTTAATCCCCCCCTCCCCGGTTGTCTGTTCTCTGTGTCTATTTGCTGTGTCTTGTTTCTTTGTCCGCTTCTGTTGTCTGTCGTCAGCAGCAAGGGAAGTGTGTGCGGCGCCATTCCTGGGCAGGCTGCACTTTCCTTCGCGCTGGGCGGCTCTCCTTATGGGTGCACTCCTTGCGCGTGGGGCTCCCCTACGCGGGGGACACCCCTGCGTAGCAGGGCACTCCTTGTGCGCATCAGCACTGCACATGGGCCAGCTGCACACGGGTCAAGGAGGCGCGGGGTTTGAACCGCGGACCTCCCATGTGGTAGATGGACGCCCTAACCACTGGGCCAAGTCCGTTTCCCCAGATGTATCTTATGTGTAAATACCTCCTGATAAGGAGAGTAAACAACGACCTCACGTGAAGGGTCTTGGGGGTATATGGTGCCATCCTGCTGACTTTCTGGGCTCCAGACTCCACTCAGAAGCTTCCAACCCTAGAAAGTCACACATTTCTCAGCCTGAGCTGCCACTGTGGTCTCAGGCTTAGAGCTAGGTCCACTGCTACCTCTCTACCTCCACATTCAGAGGGCTCTCCTACCTAAAGATTCCCATAGTTGAAGTGAAGGACTATCCCACATGGAGCATGGGCAAGTGTAAGCAAATCAGTCTTCCCAGAGCACACCCTAAAATATATGGAATAAGAACTACAAAGCTGTTCATTCCATTTGACTTGGTAATCTTGCCTTGGGAATACACTCCAAAGAAATAACATAAAAGAAAAAGGAATCCAAATGAAGATGTTCACAGTAGCACTTTTTAGCAAAATTGGTGAAATAATTCACAGGCCCAATAACTGGCATACAGCAATATAATGGAGTAACAAAAGCCTAAACTTTAAATACCTACAATCTTATAGGAGACAATGTTAACTGAAATAAAGCTGGTCACAAAATAGAACAAAGACATTAATTACAACTAGATAAATGTACTTGTGTTCATTGGCAAAAGTAATAAATGAGACAAGGATTGTGGGAAGATAGTGGAATAGGAAGCCCCAGAAATCATTCCCTCCACAGAACTACTAAACAGGCAACAACTGACTAAATCAACTATTTGAAAACTCAAAAATCCAGTAGATCACTGTACAGCTTTCAGGGAAGAGCAGGAGGAAGAATCGGTAAATTATGGTAAACACCAGTAAGTTGTTTTCTAGGGACAACAGTTATAGCACCCATCCCTCACACCTGCAGCAGACAACAGTGGAATCTGGCCCAAGGCATAGCTTGATAGTGCCAGAATGGGATATAAAAATCCAGTTTCCCCCACCAAAAAACATAAAGAATTTTTAAAAAAATTTTTTAATAGTAATAATTTTTTTTAAATGGGAAACAGATGTAGCTCTGTGGTTTGAGCACCTGCTTCCCATGTATAAGGTCCTGGGTTCAATCCCAAGTACCACCTAAAAAAACAATAATAATAAAATCCAATTCCTCAAGATTCAGGGTGGGATGGGATGGAGGGAGGATACAGATTGATCGCTGATCACTTTGGATCACTGGGGGCCCAGCTCTGAGGGCTGCCATTGTTCCAACCCACCCAGGACAAAAGCAGCAGCAGAGGAAAATTAAAGGCAGTACTCTTTCTCAGAGCTGAGGAGGACATTTAGTTGAAGGGCTGCATTACTGGGCAGGTAAAGAAAGCGCAGCTTTGGGGGGCTGTGGAAGAAGCTTCTGGCACCTTATCTGGCTCTTCCATCATCCCATCCCAAGGGCAGTTTGAAACCAGCTGATGCTCCCTCTGTTGGTCCTTGGCCTTGTTCCAGAGAAAGACTGACATGGGGGACCCCTCTCTAGCACCCCTCCCCGCCTTCTAGAATTTGTCTTCCAAGGCTTACCTGCTTTAAGTCCAGCAGTGGAACACCTGGGAGAGGGAGGTCTGTTTCATGGGAAGTAGACAGGGTACTCAAACTCCTGTAAACAAGGGAAGTCCTAAGGCCACTAGCAAGCACAAGCCCATAGCAAGACACAGACCCAGAAAAGACAGAGAGGACCCTGCACTTTGTATCCATCTTTGGGTCACAATCTGGGTGAGGGGTTGAACTCTGATGGAAAGCAGCAGCCAACACAAAGTCAATTTGCAAAGATGATGAAATATGTTTTTTGCTTAGGTTTGCTTAATTTTGTTAGATCCTGAAACACAAGAACATCTCTGTCTTATCACCAGCTGTTCACAAATTCAGGAAAAAGACATCTCAGGAAATATATCCCAGAGTTAACATTTTAAATATTAAAGTGTACAGTGTGCAACATAAATCACAAGACAAAGAAACAGGAAATGACGGCCCATCCAAAAGAGATGATGAAAATCCAGAAAACATCAATGAAGAAGACAAAGGTATAGACATACCAAACAATGACTTTAAAAAATTGATCCTCAAAATGCTCAAGGGGATGAAGAAAAACATCAGGAAAGAACTAAATGATATTAGGAAAACAGTAAGTGAACAACATGAGAGTCTCAATAAAGAGATAGGAATTTTAAAAAGGAACCAAACAGAACTACAAGAGTTGAAGACTGCAATAACTGAAATGAAAATTTCTTGGGGTGGGGGGTTCAACAATAGATTGGAGCTGGGAGAAGAAAGATTCAGTGAACTCAAAGACAAAACAATTGAAATGAGTCGGGCTGAAGAACAGAAAGGAAAAATAATTATAAAAAGCAAAAGTAGCCTAAGACATCTCTGGGACACCATCAAGCATACCAATAAATGCATTAAGGAAGCCCTAGAAGAAGACAAAAGAGAGAGGGGGACAGAAGGAACATTCAAAGAAATATGACGAAAATCTTCCCAAACTTAGCAGAAGACATGAATATTCACATCCAAGAAGCCCAGAGAACACTGAACAGGATAAACTTGAAGAAAAATATGCTGATCACACTACTGAATGCAAAGGACAAGGAGAGAGTTCTGAAAGTTGCAAGAGAAAAGCAACATATACATACAAGGGAGTCCCAGTTAGATTAAGTGCCCATTTCTCATCAGAAAAAATGGAGACAAAAAGGCAGTGGGTTGAAATACTTAAAGTGCTGAAAGAAAACATTTGTCAGCCAAGAATTTTATATCCAGTCAGACTTTCCTTCAAAAATGAGGGAGACATTAAGACATTCCCAGGTAACAAAAGCTGAGGGAGTTCATCACCACTAGACTTGCCCTGTTAGCAGGGGGATTCTTCAGACTGAAAGGAAAGGACACTAGACAGTTGTTCAAAAGAAGCATAAAGAAATAAAGACCTTGAGGTAAAGGAAAACATTTGGGTAAATATAAATGCCAGTACTATCGTGTTGTATTTTTTGGTATGTACCTCCACTTCTTATTTCCTACAGGTGCAAAAACACAAATGCATAAAAAGTAATGATAAATCTATGGCTTTGGATATACAATATCAAGGATCTAATTTGTAAAATGTACATAAAAAGGTGCAGGGGGACAGAGCGGATGTGGGAACAGTATATGTGCATTGAAGTCAAGTTGGTATCAAATCAAATATTATTGATATATATTTCGGATGTTAAATTTTAATCCCATGGTAACCACAAGGAAAATAGATGAAAAACATATCCATATAGAAATAACAAGGGATTTTATATGGTACAATACAAAAAATCAAATAAATATGGAAGCAAGCATTAATGGAAAAATTAAGGGACTGAAAAGGTATGACTTACAAAGACTGAAATAATGAAATGGCAAAAGAAAGTCCTGCATTATCAGTAATGACTTTAAATTTAAGTAGATTAAAGTCCCCAGTCAAAAGGCAGAGATTGACAGATAGGTAAAAATAAAACAAAAATAAATTTTAGGGAAGCGGACTTGGCCTAATGGATAGGGCATCCGCCTACCACATGGGAGGAACCACAGGTCTCCTTGACCCATGTGGAGCTGGCCCATGCGCAGTGCTGATGCACTCAAGGAGTGCCCTGCCACACAGGGGTGTTCCCCGCGTAGGGAAGCCCCACACGCAAGGAGTGCACCCCATAAGGAGAGCTGCCCAGTGTGAAAGAAAGTGCAGCCTGCCCAGGAATGGCGCCACACACACGGAAAGCTGACACAGCAAGATAATGCAACAAAAAGAAACACAGATTCCAGTGCTGCTGATAAGGATAGAAGCGGTCACAGAAGAACATACAGCAAGTGGACACAGAGAGCAGACAACTTGGAGGGGGGGCGGGGTAGGGAGAGAAGGGGCCAGAAATAAATCTTTAAAAAAAATTTTTTTAAATAAAACAATAAATTTTGAAAGCATGATCAAACTATATGCTATTGACAAGAGACTCACCTTAAATTCAAAGACAAAAGTGGTTGAAAGAGAAAGGATGGAAAAAAATATTCCATGCAAGTAGTAACCAAAAGAGAGCTGGGGTAGTTATACTAACATTAGATAAAATAGACTTTAAGTCAAAAACTGTTACGAGAGACAAAGACGGTCATCATGTACTGATAAAGGGGTCAACTTAACAAGAAGGTGTAATAAGTATAAACATATATGTACCTAACAGCAGAACCCCCAAAACATATGAAGCAAATACTGACAAATTTAGAGTGAGAAATAGACAGTTCTACATTAATAGCAGGAGACTTTAATATACAACTTTCTTAAAACTACAATGGTGGGAATGTTCTCTTGGGAGTGGGGGGATATGCAGGATAGGGTGCACGCGGAGCATGTTCTATGGTATATGAAAGTGTTCATCTTGTCATAGTGTGTTATCTCAGCAGGTGGAGACCCACACAATAAAGAAAATGTTAAATGCCAAAAAAAGCAAAACAAAACCACACAACACTTTTAATAATAGATAGAACATCTAGACAGAGAGTCATTAAGTAAATATAAGACTTGATCAATAGTCTAAACCAACTAGACCTATCAGACATATATAGAACACTATACCAAATAACAGCAGAATATACATTCTTCTCAAATGCACGTGGGTTCATTCTCTAGGATAGACCACATCTTAGGTCACAAAATAAGTCTCAATATATTAAAAAATACTGAAATCATACAATGTATCTTCTCCAACCACAATGGAATGAAGCTAGAAATCTATAACTAGACAGAGAAAAGGAAAATTCACAAATATGTAGAAAGTGAACAACGTACTCTTTAACAACCAATGGGTTAAAGAAGAAATCACAAGGGAAATAAGGAAATATCTTGACATAAATGAAAATGAAAATATAACATACTAAAACTTATGGGATGCACTAACGGCAATGCTAGAAGGGAAAATTTACAGCTCTAAATGCTTATATTTAAAAAGAAGAAAGAGGGAAGCAGATGTGGCTCAAGTGATAAGGCCTCTGCCTACCATATGGAAGGACCCAGATTTGATCCCTGGAACCTCCTGGTGAAAAAGAAGAGAAGCATGCCTGTGCAGTGAGCCGAGTGCCCACATGTGAGCTGAGTGCCTACGCAAGTGCCTGCATGGCAAGCCAAGTGCCTGCACGGTGAGCCGAGTGCCCGCATGGTGAGCACGTGCCCCACGACAAGCCAGTGCCCATGTGGCGAGCCAAGTGCCTACAGGAGTGCCCTGTGGCGAGCCGAGTGCCTGCGTGGTGAGCTGAGTGCCCCATGACAAGCCAGTGCCCATGTGGCGAGCCAAGTGCCTACAGGAGTGCCCTGTGGCGAGCCGAGTGCCTGCGTGGTGAGCTGAGTGCCCACATGAGCGCCCACATGGTGAGCCAGTGCTCACTAGGCAAGCCAGTGCCTGTGGGACAAGCCGAGTGCCAGCACAGCAAGCCAAGTGGCCACGTGGTGAGGCAGTGCCTGCGCAAGTGTGCCACACAGCAAGATAATGACAGAGCAAAACAGAGACAAAGGGGAGAGTCAAGTGAAGCACAGCAGAGACCAGGAACTGAGTTGGCGCAATTGACAGGGAACCTCTCTCCACATCAGATGTCCCCAGTATCAAATCCCAGTGAACCCTAGAGGAGAAAAATGAGAAGACAAAAAGAGAAATAGATACAGAAGATCACACAGAGAATGGGCACAGACAGCAAAAGCAGCAGAGTGTGGGAAAAGGGGAAATAAATAAATAAATCCTTAAAAAAAAAAAGATTTCACATCAGAGACCTAACCTCAAAATTGAAAGAACTAGAAGAACAAACCAAACACAAGTGAGCAGAAAGAAGGAAACAACAAAGATTAGAGCAAAGATAAAGAAAATAGAGAATTTTTAAAAATAGAGAATCAACAAAACCAAAAGTTGGTTCTTTGAAAAAATCAATAAAATTGACAAACTTAAGCTAAAATGATGAAGAAAAAGAAAGAACACAAATAACTAAAACCAGAAATGAAAAGGGGCACATTACTACTAACCCCACTGAAATAAAAAGGACTAAAAGAGGATGCTATGAACAACTGTATTAGATAAATTAGATAATCTAGATGAAATGGACAAATTCATAGAAACACACAAACTACCTATACTGACTCAAGAAGAAAGAAGATCTCTACAGACCAGTAAAAAGCAAAAAGATTGAATCAATAATCAAAAACCTCCCCAAAAATAAAAGCCCATCACCAGACAGCTTCACTGGGGGATTTTAGCAAATATTCCAAGAAATATTAACATCAATCCTGCTTAAACTCTTCCAGAATATCGAAGAGGAGGGAATACTAACTAATCCATTCTACAAGGCCAACATCACCCTCATACCAAAGCCAGATAAACATACCACAAGAAAAGAACATTACAGAGAAATATCGCTTATGAAAATAGATGCAAAAATCCTCAACAAGTACTAGCAAACCAAATCCAATAGCACATTAAAAGAATTATACACCATGATCAAGTAGGATTTATCCCAGGTGTGCATGGGTGATTCAACATAAGAAAATCAATTAATGTAATGCATCATATTAACATGAAAGAAAAAAAATTATTATCTCAATTGTCACAGAAAAGACATTTGACAAAATACAATATGCTTCTTGATAAAAAAAACAAAAATTTAAAAATTTAAAAAAACACTTAGAAAACTAGGAATAGAAGGAAATTTTCTAAACATGATAAAGGGTACATATGAAAAACCCACAGCCAACGTGGTAACAGACTGAAAGCTTTTCCTCTAAAATCATGAACAAGACAAGGTTGCCCACTGTCACCACTGTTATTCCACATTGTACTGGAAGTTCTAGTCAGAGCAGCAAGACAATAAAAAGAAATAAAAGATATCCAAATTGTTAAGGAAGAAGTAAAATGTTCCCTATTTGCAGATGACTTATCCTATATAAAGAAAATTCTGAAAAATTCATAACAAAGTTCCTAGAGCTAGGAAATGAATTCAGCAAAATGGCAGGGTACAAGATCAATACCCCAACATGAATAGTGTTTTTATACACTAGTAATGAACAATCTGAAGAATAAACAAGAAAAAGAAATTCCATTTACCATAGAAACTAAATGAATCAAATATAGGAATAAATTTAACCAAGAATGTAAAAGTTTTACACTCAGAAAACTATAAAACATTGTAAAAGAAAGCAAAGAAAACCTAAATAAATAGAAGGATATTCTGTGTCCATGGATTGGAAAATTAAATATTGTTGTCAATTCTACCCAAAGCAATTTACAGATTTAACACAGTCCCAATCAAAAACTCCAACAACCTTTATTATAGAAATGGAAAAACCAATCATCAATTTTTTATGCAAAGTTAAGAAGCCCCAAATAACCAAAGCCATCCCCAAAAAGAAGAACAAAGTTGGAAGAGTCACACTTTCCAATCTTTTAACTTATTACAAAGACATGGTCATCAAAACAGCATGGTAACAATACAATGACAGACATATAGACCAATGAAATAGAACTGAGAGTTCAGAAATCAATCCTCACATTTCTGGTCAACTGATTTTTGACAAGGGAGCAAAGGCCCCTCGACTGCAAAAGAATAGACTCTTCAACAAATGGCACAGGTAAACTGAATCTCCATTTGAAAAAGAATGAAGGTGGAACCCTACCTCACTCCACATACAAAAATCAACTCAAATGGATTGAAGACCTAAGGATAAGAACCAGAACTATAAAACTCCTAGAAGGAAACACAGGAAAGCGTCTTCAGGACCTTGTGTTAAACAATGGTCTCTTAGACTTTACATCGAAAGCACAAATAAAAGAAGAAAAAATAAAAAACAGATAAATGGAACCTCACCAAAATTTTTTAAACTTTTGCACATAAAAAAACTTCATCATGAAAGTAAAACAACCTGCACAATGGGAGAAAACACACAGGGTTCATTATCTCTCTAATCCCACCCCTTATTCATCTTCCTGGATTCTCTCTCTTCGTTAATGGCACCACTCAATGTCCTTTGGTGAGAAACTCCACTTCCAATAAAAGACAAAAGCCTTTTGATTTTACCTCCTAAATACCTTCCCTCCATCCTCACATTGCACATATCATATTAAGCTTCATTTGTTTCGCTACTAATCAGTGAGTTCTTTGTGGGTTAATTGTGTACTTGGCATAATGCTTAGCACATAGTAGATGCTTAACAAAAGTGTGTTGAACAGAATGAGTGCTGGCAAGAGACATTTGTTGCCAAAAAATCCTTGGGCATGAGAGGCCTAATGAACTCCTGGGCATTCAGCTGTGGGGTCCTGCGTTTCTAGCTTTGCCCATGTGGAAGGGACTGTGCCTTTGGGGAATTTAGAATCTACATGAGGTCACCTTAGGACTTCCCACAGCACTGCTACAGTTGCATGTTTTTATCTTAATCCACTGCTACACTGAGAAAGGGGAGTCTCAAAAAGTCTGAATGTGGGCTCCCCAGACTTAAGTCCTGATTTTGCCCTTATTCTGTCTAGTCCACCTTGTCTCCCATATTCCCCATTTACAAATGGCTACAATAGAGTCTACTATGGAACATCTGAATCCTCTTAAAAAAGAATTACAATCATTCTGTCCCCAGGCATAGTTCATGGGATTACCTAGAGTGTGGGCCCCTTTAGCCAAGGAAAAGGAAATTAAAGACCATGCCTTAGAACTTTTATCATTGATGTAGAGGAAGTGGCCACTGGAGGTTCTGATGGGAGGGAGAAGGGAAAAAAGGTGTAATATGGGGGCATTTTGGGGCCTTTGGAATTGTCCTGAATGACATTTTAATGACAGATACAGGCCATTTTGTACCTTGTTATAACTTACAAAATTGTGCCAGAGAGAGTATAAACTACCATGTAAACTATAATCCATACTCAGTGGCAATGCTCCAAAATGTGTTCATCAATTGTAACAAATGTACCACACTAATGAAGGATGTTGTTAATGTGGGATGGGTAGGGAGCAAGGTATATGGGAATCCCCTACATTTTTTATGTAACATTTCTGTAATCTAAGTATCTTTTTTTTTTAATTTAAAAGTGTATTTAAAAAAAAAAAAAAGACCATGCCTTAGGACCAACTGTTGATAAAGTCCATCTTTTTTTTTTTTTTTTTTAGAGATACATAGATCACACAAAAAAGGCCCATCCTTAGGCAGATATTCTGCATTATAAGAGTGAGCCATAAGGATCTGGACACAGAAGAGAGCACAAAATGCAAATATTTAGAAAGTTCTTTGTTCTAGATATCACACAGTAAGTATCTCGTGCAGACGTAGCTCTACTGAGGGAAACTGGGTAGGGGCTAGGTTCCATGCATGAAGGCCTATGCCTTTCACATCAGGTCATTTAAAGGCTTTGGTCCAAATTCTCATGGTGCCTGTCATCTTAGTGGATCATCTGTAAAAAAAACCTCCAGCATATTAGATACTTACAGATGACTGAACAGATAGGTCCCACTTTGTAGTTTGTGCCATGCAGGCTTGTCACAGATTCAGCAGCTTTTTGGGCTACTTCATCCTAGAGTGAGAGAACCAAGGAAAGGTAGATGGATAACACTTACCTATTGGGAGAATGGATGCCCAATAGCAGAATTGGGAATGGGGTGGTATGGTTAACCAGACAGTATGGATAATTAAGACTTCAGCACAACACCCTACTTGTTTCAACCATTTTCAGTGAGAAGCAAGCAGAAGTTCACTTTTGTTGGCTTTGAAAATACAAGATAAAAACCCAGGTGTCTGCAATACACTAGAATCATTATTTTGCCCTCAGCTCTCTTTGTTTAGCAATATGGATGAAAACAGGGTGGGTGTAAAAGGCTAAAGAGAATGTGTCTGACCCCAGGATGCACCCAGGAAGTTGATTTTTTTAAAAACCAGATCCCTACATTCATTTATTTCCCTAAGACTGACTCTTTTTCCAAGAAGTAGAGCTCAGGAAAATGTTTTCCATTATTTAAGGGTTCCAATTTTGACTGATTGTGGCTTTACTGTCTTTGCTAGGGCTAAATGTAAGGTCTTGAACTTGGGTCCAAGAAAACAACTGTACAATTTCCAGATGAAGGAAGCCTGGCTCAGCAGAATCCTCAGAGAGCCTGAGGGTTTCAGTTGCCAAAGAGCCTACATGAGTCAAAGGCATGGTGCTACAGCCAAAAAATCAATGTAAGCCTCAACTACATTAGCAGAAGTGCACTGTCTGGATGAGGGCAGTTATGGTCACACTCCTCTCTGTGCTGGTCGACTTACAACACAGGTTTTACATTCACTTCCAGAAGCTACCCTTGAAGAATACAGACAGACCAAAGTATGTTCAGAAAACAGCAATCAGATTGGTAAGATAACTTGGGACTATATTACGAGTGTTGAAGGAACTGGGGATGTCTGGTAGGGATAAGGAAAGACTTAGGAGAACCAGATTATTGGTCATCAAGTAATTAATGGATTTGCCTCTCAAATGGAATACATTAACTCTATGGAGCCGATCAATAAACTAGGAGTCGTAAGAAAAAACTATAGGGAGAAAGTGTTGGCTCTCAGGAAGAAGGAATTCTACAAACAAACCTGCCCTGACATGGAATATGCTCTCTTGGAGGCAGGAAGTTGTCCAGCCTTGAGGTTTTCTATCATTGGTGGATGACTATCTGGTAGGGATTAGAGCACCAGATTTGGATAATTTAAAGTTATACAGGTCTATTTAAACTGCATTTTAAATTCCTTCTGACCCTGAAATTCCTTTTCCCTGATTCAACCTTAAGTGATAATACCATCAAAACCCTGAAAACTGCCCCACTGGACTAAAATCCAAATAATGAGATAGAAGATACACCTGAATTGGAATAATCTATTCCATTTCTGCCTGGCGCTGCTGACAAAAATGTATTTGAAGGTGAAATTGACTAAAAGGCCCCATCAGAGGATTTTTCCCTAATAAATGGATTTCAAAATCCAAACCTAAAAGCCAAATTGGAAATATTTACACATACTCTTCAGCTGGGGATAGCTCTTGCTCAATTATAAACCCAAGGCTGCTACCAGTCTGCGTACTCCTGAAACAGGAAAGATGATGGAAAGTATCAAGTTCAAGAAGTGAGTGTTTTATCCCCAACATCATATGCTAGTGCATGATGATGGCAAGTGACGGGGACAAAGACACCTAGAAAGTAGTAGGCAAGGAGCTGGACAGGGCATTGCTTAACATAGACTATCTGACTACAGATCCAAGAGCCTCAGATCCAAATTCAAGTGGTTATTCCCTAAGCAACATAAAGCACATTCTGGGAATTTATGGTCTAATCAGACTTCTGCTCATCTAGATTCAGACAACAATAATTTCATGAATTCTATTTCCCAAAGAAGCCTAATTTAAGGAAGTCCATATCCAGTCTTTCAAATACAATCTTCTCAATGGTTGGACTTATGTCTCATTCATCTTTGTAGCATACACTTGTATACCCCCATCCTAAAACCTAACTTTAGGACTGAAACTTAGCTAACCAAACATTGCATGTTTGTTGCTGAACTGAAATTAGGTTTCAAAAACTCACCAGCTCAGCAAAGTTCTCTAACTTGGTACATTTATACCCATAGGGGAACATCAGCAGCTGGGAATAGCTGTGGAGGGTAATGAAGGCTTTCACTTTTCCATGACTCTTGATGAAGTCCACGATGGATTTTACTTCAATTTCAGAGTTGGCACTGGGTCCGTGGTATGAATCAGAGCAAGGGCTGTTACTGGCTCCAGGTCCTGGTGGGATGCAGAAGAAGTCCAGTGACAACAGTGAGCTTTAAGAACACACTGCGCAGGGGAAGTTACCACACATCGAGTGCCTCCTCTGAAATTCAGAGCAAGACTGTCTCTGTGTTACATTGAGTCACTACCTAAGCCACAGTCAGGAAGCCTAACTGAAGTGATTCTTGCCACAACTCTCTTCTAAAAATATATATGGTTCTTCTATTGGACAGAAACAGCTATCAAATTAGATCATCTCCTTGTGGGAGTCATTGGAAGAGAAGCTAGATTTAATATTATGGGCAGAATTCCTGTATCGGGAAGGATTTTAGCAAGTTCATTTCTGGGATCTCTTCCAGTTCTTAGAGTCCAAGAGTAGAAAATTCCCTGCATCTGTATTTCTAAGTCACAAAGCCACACATGCAAGGGCCTCTGATACCCTTTCTCTGCTGAGGAAAAAACATCTACATTTGACAATAAAGTCATGACCCCTGAAGTGGGTACAGTGCAGTCCCAATCAGGGCTCTGAATGCCAGAGAATCTCTAATGGGATAGGCAGGGTTTGGGATTCCCAGGATCTCTAAATGATATCAATACAAAGTGTAGATACAACCTCTGTCATCTTATTTTAAGTTCATAGGAATAACAGCATTTCAGGAAAATTTTTGACACTTTTTAAATAATTTGGATCTGATTGATGCTTTGACTTTTTTTTCCCTTGCACTAAAAACTTTTTATCTAAAGGCAATGAATGAAGTTGCCACTCATCCGTATCCTATCACAGCTCCCTGGTGTGTCCTTACTTGGTTTCACGGCACTAATTAATTCATTTGTTTTACAAATATTTAGTGATTGCCTTCTGTCTTCCAGATACTGGGCTAGTTGTTGGGAATACTAGAGTGAAAAAGACACAGTTCCTAACCTCACTGTTATCACAGCAAGTGAGGAAAACAAATTTCAATTCTGCAGTTAAACATAGGGGATTTTAACATGGTGCTTGAAAGCACAAAGGAGACACACTAACCTGCTTGCCACTGAACTCTGAAAAATAATAAGACCAGAGCAGCAAGTAAATACTTTATTTTCAAATCCATTTTGAAAATCAATTTCTTAATCCCGTTTGTAATTCTTTTTAGTTTTCTTTCCCGAAGCATCCATAGATGATGTAATGCTTCTCCTACAAATAGATCCTAACCCCCTCTAGTGGTTGGTTCAGGGCTTCCTGAGGCCTCCCACCATTGCGCAAAGTCTTGCTCCTGCAGCTCAGAAGCGGAGCCAGACTACAGCTTGTGGGAAAATCAAGATGTGAGACAAATATATTAAATGCTGCTCAGAGTCTGTGACAGCACTGTGCGCCTGTGAAGGGAATTTAGCTAAGTGTTTTTCAAATAGGTTTTTAAATGACTTGAATCCTGAATGGATTTAGCAGACTGAGAGCACTACAGAGTAATGCAAAATACCAGAGCTAGTTGGCCAGACAAGAGGTCTGACCATCCCTGTGGCAAGACCCTATGCTCACCTCCAAAACCTGCATCCCAGTTCCGGTTAGGATCAACACCAACGCATAAGCTTCCAGATTCCTTGGACCGGGTCTTCCGCCACATACGGTTCTTAAAAATCCAACCGAAAAAGAGTAAGGAAAAATGAAAGACAGTCATTCAGCCTGCAGAGAAGGTCCCTTCATAATTCTTTTAATTTCCTTTGCTCCCTCCCAGGAAGGCCCCTCTGGAATTATACTAACTTCCCTTGCCCACAAGAGGCTCCGATTGTCCTTAGGCGGGGTTCTGCTTGGAGCTACTCTACAGCCTGAACAAAAGTGAATATTCCCCCATCCCCTCAAATGAACACTTGCCAAACCATGTTCCACAGCACGCTAGTTCCGCTAAATGTTAAAAAAAAAAAAAAAAGCAGAAGGTGGGGGTCACGAGGTTTCTCTGACAGACTATATATCATGGAAAAACATAGGGGTTAAATAGGTTAATTTGCTTCAGAATTTCTAAGAGTTTTTAATGCTTAATGTTTTTTTATGAATCTCCAAGAAAGTGATATAGTGGACGTTATTTCCAAGACTTGACTCTGGAACCCTTTATTCATAAAGTATATCATGGGATAGTAGTAGTATCAGTATGAGTGTCTTGGAACAAGCATTGAAAAATGCTACCATAGCCAACTCTCACCAAAAATAAACATGAGCTCTGACTCACCTTGAATATGCGTGGGGTCATGGTTGCCACAATGGTATTTTGTAATGAGATTTTCAAGGGGGAAAATCTCCTTTTAGTGATGTTAGTGATCACTTTTAGTGATGTTATAGAGGATTTCTACTACAGATTGTAAGTGAAATGCTAGCTGCATTGTACTGCCTACCTAAATCCTACTACAATCTAATTGTCAGCAGGTAACATCCGCCTCCTCTTTTCTATCAATCCTACCAGGAAAATGCAGAGATAATTGGAACAAATCTCCTAGGTGACTCACAGTGAACACTGAGCTCTAATAGCCTACCGGAAGAGCTGAAACGAGCTCTGACTGAGGCAACATGTAACGCCATCGTGTGCTGGAATAAGAAGTGATTATAAACTCCACACACCTCAATTCAAGGCCACTACTGAGAGATTATACATCCTATTTAGGGTAAATCAAAAGCAGAAAGATGACTTTCATTTTGCTTTTGAAGTGCCTACACATCTCCTTAGATCCTTGTTGAAGAAAAGAAAAAGTCAACACTTACTTTAGTTTGGGAGAACACATAGCCATCGGGATTTGTGACAGGCAGCAGGAAGATATCCATCTTGTCCAAAATGGAAGTGACAGATGGATCCTTTCCATAATCAGAGGCAATCTGAGAAGAGAAAACATACATGTCAACCTCACACTCCCCTTTGGCCAGGGCACACAGGAATAAAATATTAAGGCAGTGTGATTTTTTTTCAAAATGTGAACCAGAAATCACTGTTCGTCAATGAGAATGTTCCAGTTACAATGCAGCCCAGTTTCCTGCAGTTTTAACGTTTTTAATACAACAGTGTCTATACTTTTATTTCTGGCCTGGATAATTTACTTATATTAAGTAAAAATCAGATATCACTTATCCATTCTCTCTCTAAAACAGAAGCGTTCTCCCTATTAATTCTGGAGAGGCATTTGGCAATGATGTATGTGGCTTAAGGGGATCTTTGGTACCCCCATGCCTGGGTAACCAAAGAAAATTTTTAGTTTTCCTTAATCACCATTCAGTGTAGCTTCCCAAACTCATGTCCAATATGCTTAAATATGCCAAGGTTTTTCTAAAGATACAAAGAACCAGTTAAATTCCATTTGGAAAATTACATTTTACTTGCAATCAATTGCAGTAGTTGAAGTTTCTGCTGGATTAAAATTTATTCATTTCCTGTGCTCAGCCATCCTAAGGCATTATTATTCAACTGTTAAATATCCGTTTCATTATACCCTAAAGGTAACCACACTTTAATTGAAGGGAAAAATGTATCAGTCGGCATGCACGTGATTGCACATGCTTGAATGATCTGATGTGAATTGATTTCCTTTGCTCATGAATTAACATTCTGATTTATAGTATGTCATTTTTTAAATACTTAAGAAACACCAGATTAGGTCACACCCAGCCCCATGTCCTGACTCTAATCCCAAGGAACAAGTTGAAGAAAGAGGTATTGCAACACCCTGACTTCAAAATCAAATTGGGGAAATTTTTAGACACCTAAACACCCTTAACTAATTCCACTTTGGATGTGTATGGCAAAATGAACTCTTTTGTGACCAGTTTATATTTTTCCTATGTGATTTTACAGATTTCTAGCATCATGCCTTAGCCCTCAGAATTCCAGTCGGCAAAGCAAGTTTTCTCTAGTCTTTTGGTACACTGAAATCATACTTCTGGGGTCCTTACTTGCCTCTCTGTTGATTTCTTCTAGCTCACTGTGTCTATTAGGGATGCAAGCAGTGGCTGGGGCAGGGGAAGAGTTCCAGGGTACTAGGTAGGACAACACCAAAAAAAGGTCGGATGGGTCTGTCTCCTGCCTATGTGACACAAGGGCTTGGGATTGCGAGCACCATTGGATTCTGACCACAGGGACAACAGCTGTATGAGATGGGTCCCAACTCCAGAAAGAAAAAATAATCGAGGAATTTTAGGCAAAATGACCTTATTTGCTGTCCACAATGCGGTAGCTTGTGTAACCCACTCACGAGCATGAATCCCAGCGTCTAGCCAGATGGCCGGCTTGTCTTCTCCCGTGCTGAACTGCAAAACAAGCCTCAAAATGTGAACCGCTCCACTGCTGGGGGTGCCTCATGCTGTCCCCTCCCCCGTCCTTCTCTGTCCCCTTTTCTGTATTTGATGGCATCGAGAGAGAATGAAGAGTTTTCAACAGCGATCCTGTTGATTAATTCTTCTCATTTCAGAAGGTTTTTTTTGTTCCCTTCTTTACCGTAAAATTAAATGCAGACTAACAAGAGTGGCAATAGACTTTTCCTCCTTTGATGTTCGTAAAAAAATCATTGCAAATAACGTAATGATATGAAAATATGTTCATCATATGTGGTAAATGGAAAACAAACAGATTACAGAATAGTATCGATGCCATTTTTATTTCCAAGACAGACTAGTTCATATATACATATATCTACACATATATATACACACATACATATATATGTATAAACACAAGAGGAAGGGAAAAGAAGAAGAGAAGGAATAAGAAAAAAGAGGGAGAAAGAAGTAAAAAGAGAATAAAATGTTAATAGCTATTATCCCATTTTCATGAAATTAGGATTGCAGGATTTTGGGGTTTGTTTTGGGTTTTTTTGCTTTTGTATGTGTAATTTCTCTATTTTCCAAATTTAAGCAGTGAGTGTGCTATTTTAGCAATAAAAAATATTTGTGATAACCTGAGTCCTTCATAAAAACTAGATTGGAAGGCTCCAGAGGCACTTCCCAGACTTTAATTTTTATCATCTAAGTGACTTAGTTTTATTTGGAACAGTGGCTGTACCAATTGGATCAGTAAATGGGGAGGAAAAGCTTATTTTTGCACCATCAACTTCTAGCTCTGTTCAGCATTCTACACATAACAGCTAAGGTAAATAAAAAATGCAAATCCTTACTAAAAATTACATTTCATGGGTTTGGAGAGTTTGGTTCAAAGTGCCTTTTCCTCCAAAGAGCGCAAATGTAAAAAGCAGGAAACTTTCAAAAGCATTTAACATTCTCAGCCACCGAACCATCCAGAAAAAGGGAAAGCCAGGAAAATCCAAGGGAAAGGAAAATCTGGGACTTAGGCGACCCAGTTGTAAGAGAAACAGGGAAACACTAAATTTAAAAAAAGGGTAGTAAACAGCAAATGTATCCCAGTGTCAAAAGTTGGCAAACCATTCCCCTCAGGCCTGCTTTGGGAAAAACGCTCTTGAGAAATCCATCGTCCTAATGACTCAGTTGATTCCCAGCCATAAGGTTTCCAAATTTAGTTGGGAGTTGTGACATTACCTCCCCTTTTTTTCCCGTATCAAACTCTTTCTAGGAAATCCGGGGAAATAATTTTTTCTGTTTCAGGGCAATGTGATAAGCTTGAAATCATCAGCACTAAGATTGTGAAAGGCTACCGGTTAGGGTAAAACCTTAACCTCTTTTCAGCAATGGCATTAAAAATGCCTGCGTTTCAGGTCATTTCTTTCCCAGGCCAGCCATCCTTCCGCACGCTGCGGGGACTCTACCTTTTTTTAAGGGCAGCTCAAGCAGGTACTCGGCGCTGTTTCTCTCCCTTCCCACCCCTCTCCTCCCGGTTTGGGGGGTGGGGGGGGAGAGAGAAAGAAAAAAGGGGGGGAAAGAGAAAGAAAAAAAAATGGAGAGAAAAAACGCACAGAACTCCTATCTTGGTTAATTAGGAGTGCCTCCCCGCCCTCCCGCGCCCCCTCCCCCGTCCCCGGCTCCTATTGGCGCGTTCGGCTCTCGTTCCTCTCAAGCCAAGCATTAATTCACTCCTGCAGACCTGCGTCAGCGTGCACAGGAAAAAAGGAAAAAGAAAGGGGGAGTGGGGAGGTGGATACTCAAAACCAGTAAGGACCGGTTTGGAAGGGGAAAAAAAAAAGAAAAAAAGGGAACTGCTGTGCGGGCGGAATGCGCCGGCCGCCGGCCTGGGAGGAGCGGGATTCTAGGAGAAATCAGGAGGAGCAACCGGCGCTGCTCGGCCGTACCTTCAGCACATTCATGGGCCGATTTTCATAAGAAGAGCCAATGTTCACTTTGCTTACTAGACCAGGGTATTCAGCAACGAGGTTATCCATTTCTTGGGAAATCTGAAATATTTAAGTGAATAAATAGGCTTTTAAAAAATTCATCCATTTGTGATTTTTTTTCCCTTCTATTTAAATTCCCTTAGGAAAAAATGGAGATGGCAGCTGGCTGATTGTTTAGGATCAGGGTTGTTTTTATTAAAACTAAGAGATGATGAGTCATTCCGCATCTGCTGGAGCTGGAAAAGGAGAAGCCATTTTGCTACCTGAGCGCTGGCTCTTCCCAATTTGGGGCTAAAAACAAAATGACAGTTTGCTGGTCTGCCTAAAGGGTTCCCAACCCCACCAATGAATCGGAGCTCTTCCAGCCTTATCCTAAAGCTTCTCGCCCACACTAGCAGAACAGAAATGGTGGTGGCACAAAAAAAAGGTGACTAGAATCAGCACTTAAAGATGCAGCAGGGCTACCAGCTTAGGCCAGGGGACAATGGAGCCTCTGCCTCAGGTGCATGTCAGTCCCTGGCTACTCAGGTGCCTATTTTCAAAGCTAATTGAAAATCTGTGCATCAGGGACACCCAAGCTGTGCCCATAGATGGATTTGAGACATGTCTGGGTCTGTCTGGATCGTTAACAGGATGAAATCCACTCTTCCAGTTTTTACCATCCTTTGCTCTTCAGCAGACACAGACTTTTCTCTTGACGGTCTACTGTCCCTTTATGTGAAAACTTTGGGGCCATACATATTTCATATTCAGAATTTTGGGAGGATTTGAGAAAGGTAACGGTAAGCATATGTTGTACATGAGATGCATAACATTGTTCCATATTCAAACACGTTAATATTTCTGGCCATGAAACAAATGAGTGGCATGTCAGTTCAGGTCAGATTTTGTCACCAAATGAGATCAGGTCAGATTTTATCACCAAATAAATTAGGGGGAAAGTTTTCAGAGCAGTTTACATTTTATAGTCACTGGTTTGGGGGATCCACATTTACCAGATACCTCCTTTGGAGTTCTAGTCTACTCCTCCCCAAAACCCAGCCACACCCTCTACCCACACGTCACAAATCATGTAGTGCAACTGGACTCCTGTGGGTCCTCCAAAAAAATTATGCATCACAAAGGAGCAAAAGCAGGCCTGCCCGGGTGGCAGCGTATGACCCAGGTGGAAGAAGCAGGCATTCTTCACCCACCCAACAAAACTCAGGTAAGACTGAAGAGACTGCACAGGCTTTGTTCCCAATGAGTTCTTGGAGCTTCTGGCCCATTGGGCAACCCCATGTTGGCTGGAAGTCAGATGCATCAAGGTGGCCCCTGGTCCCAGCCTCAATGGCAACCGTGAAGCACAACGTTCAAATGGCTTTGTGAACCACAAGAGACCTCGAGGAGAAGAGCATGAGAGGACTATTTATATGCTCATTTAAGGGACTCCTGGACACTTCCAGAATAACTAGGTGGCTATTGAGATAGGCAGGTGAGCTTCAGGTCCAGCAATTAAGCAGAAGTAGGCATAAAGCCCATGACACTGATGTAGGTTGTGGAATCCAAGAGAAACTTGGAAAAGTTAGGAAATAAAATGAGAATAATTTCTAGGTCATTAAATCACCAGTGTAAGTATTGACTTTGTCACGAAAGGAAAGAATGGCCCATTTCTCTCATCCTCATCTTGAAACACTTACCTCTTCAAACGTATGATAGGCCCCAAAGTTGAAGTTACCATTTCGTTCTCTTCTCTGATTAGATAGCATTTCTTGATTCTCTTTGTCCAACAGAACCTAAGAAAAAAATTAATATATAATTTATTATAGCAATCCATTTCATTCTACAATTGTGAAGAAACAGTGACACTCAAGTCTCTCTTGCCAAGCTTTCCTCTTTCTGTCATGTAGGTTTTGGGATCAGCCTCTCCCTTATTCTAGCAGAGCCCTGATCAAACTTCCAGGAACTATATCAAGAAGAGTATCCTGATCCAAAAGGAGATGGAGCATTCATGGGGCTTCTGGCCAGTCAGATGCTACACATATAGGATGACAGTCAGTCCCATGGTGGGCTTGCTGGCACAGTAAGGGGGTCCTGACTTTGTTTTATGGTTCATTCTACCTTTTGGGGAACCCAAGGCTTGAAATAACTCCAATTTTAAAAATTAGGGGTGGGGGGGTATATGGGGACCTCATATTTTTTTAATGTAACATTAAAAATAAATTAATTAAAAAATAAAAATAAAAAAATTAAAGAAAGCAGATTGGCTTGAGCAGTTGGGCACCTGCCTATCACAAGGGAGGTCCCCGGTTCAGTACCCAGTCCTTCCTAATGAAGATGAGTAAGACAGTGAGCTGACACGGCAGGCTGGCATAGCCAACTAACACAACGAGATGATGCAATGAAGAGATACAACAAGGAAATACAATGAGAGGCACAATGAACAGGGAGCAGAGGTGGCTCAAGCCATTGGCACCTCCCCAGGACCCGGGTTCGGTTCCTGGTGCCTCCTAAAAAAAAGACAAGCACTCAATGAACAGACACAGAGAACAGACAGCAAGTACAAACAACGGGGGAAAGGGAGGAGGATGAGAAATAAATAAATTAAAAATTAAGCAAGAGCAGCTTGCTTTTCCCTACTTTGACCCATACCCTTCGGGTTGTACTTTCTATTTCATACTATAGCCTCTCCTTTGCCCTTTCCCTTAAATTCTTGGTTACCATAGAACTTGTATCAAACCTGAAAGAGCAAGAGAGAGCATCCCTGTCTATCCTGTGATAGCCCAGACCACAGGAAGGCCCTAATGGCATTCATAGGTCCCTTCCCTGGCAAAGGGTGACCAGGGATAAAAGAGGATGGACCTTCAGTTCATGTGGACCAGCAAGTCTCTGGAAGAATGATCTGTGGGGTAATTACCTGAACATCTTCAATCATGATGGAATAAGCAATTTCCTGGGACTCTAGGAAAACTTTGACTGCCTGGATGCTGGCAAAGGGAACTCGGACATGGGCTGTCTGCCCTGGGGTGGTGGGTGATTTCCAGAAATCAAGCTGCAAGGGATAAAAACACCAAGTCAAGGCAATGAGTGTCATTCCAGGGACATGAACAGTTCATTATATCCAATGTTTTAAGAAGTCAATTTGTATCTATTTTATCTTGAGCCCTCAAAGACCAGAATCATTGTGAAATCACTATGATAATGCACTAGGAGTTTTTAAATATCCAGGATTCATCATATTTCCTTCCACCCCATCACTGGGTATTAAAACTGGCAGAAAGAAAAGATTCTTTTAAACTGTGGCAGTTTTTTAAAAGCTGGCATTCAAGGGCTCCAATTCATTTCATAACAAGATATTAATACTAAAAATTGTTTTAGGAGGGAAATAATACATTAAGGGTGTTCAACAATTTTTCAAAGTAACTTTCACATTTGACCTCTCTTTTCATTCTGAAAATAATCTGTGATATATATGAATATTATATGTATCCCCATTTTCCGGAATGGAAGAATGAGACACAGGGAAGGTAGGTGACTTGTCCATCACACAAATAGGATTAGAGCCCAAATCTTCTGAACCCTAGCTTCATTAGTTAGCATTCCACTCTGCATCAGAGTAGGCGAGATACAGTCCAAAGTAAAAGATCTTATTCATCGTGTCTGTGTTTACTCTGGGAAACAGAAACTTCCACCAGGACAGATACCTGAAGATGTTCTTCGGCTTCCAATTCCACCAGATTCTTAATTTGTTCTTCATTTCTTGGTGTAAGCTCAAGAACTTGATCTCTAAAGAATATCAAACAACAGACATGGCCTTACAAGCAAAATCTGGACACTGTTTCCTGTTACTTTCTGCTTCTGGCAGTCTCTGCATGTAAAAAGTTAATGCAACAGTCAGTAATTTCCTTTGACAATCCAGAAACTAATAAATAGTTTGTGGACCCACATCCCCAGAATGAGGGGTTGATAAAATGGACGTATTTCCCCAAGGAAATATAACTTAAATAATAATTAAGGAGAACAGATGTGGGTCAAATGGTTGAACACCTACTTCCCACACAGGAAGTGCCTCGTGCCTCCTAAAAACAAAAACAAACAAATAAAAAATAACAATAAGCAAACAAACGAAGAAACCAACTCAGGGGAGCTGATGTGGCTCAGTGGTTGAGTGCTGCCTTCCCACATATGAAGTCCCAGTGTTCAATCCCCAACCCCAGTACATAAAAATAATAATAATTATTATTATAGTAATAATAATAATTAAGAAGTGTATGTGCTCCTAGCAGGAAGCTTGCCATTAAAGTTACATTTCCTTAACTGATGATTATTTGTCAAATAACACTGCTGCTCATAAAGCATTGACCTGGGGAACGGATGTGGCTCAAGCAGATGGGCACCCTCCTCCCACATGGGAAGTCCAGGGTTCAGTTCCAGATGCCTCCTAAAGAAGACAGGCTGATGCGGTGAGCTGACGCAATGATATGATGCAACAAGGAGGCACAAGAAACACAACGAGAGACTCAACAAGCAGGGAGTGTATGTGGCTTAAGCGACTGGGTGCCTCCCTCCCACATGGGAGGTCCCAGGTTCAGTTCCCAGTACCTCCTAAAAAAAGAAGACAAGCACACAATAAACAGACACAGAGAGCAAACAGTGAGTGCAAAAACAAGGGTGGGAGCGGGGAACAGATAAATCTTTTTTAAAAAATAAAATAAAGCACTGACCCTTAAAACCTGTTTTTCATAAATACAGTTTTTAAAAAGTGGAATAATTGATTTGGTGCTTGTAAAAGGAATCAAATTCATATCTGAGTAGACCTTGGGTTTTTCTGTCAACATCAGAGTTCCATTTCCAAGCCCTATTCCTGGTCAGAGAAGTTTTGCCTCTCTATCTTTCTCCTGAGTCACTGCCTAGTCCATTTGTGCAGCGGGGAATGGATTGGTATGATGAGGGACCAAAATCCAGGTCTTCTGAAACCAAGCCCCATGCAATTTCCAGTGAACTCTAGTGGAATACATAAGTGACAGAATGTTAGATCTTCAAGGGTCTCCTGCCTTAAAGTATCCACCTTCCACAGATGGTCTAAAAATCCCTCCATTTGAGTTTCATTCCTTTTGGTCAATGCATAGACTCTCAGGAGTCCTCTTTTAAAATGGGAAGGCACTGAGAAAAATAACACATTAAGCTAATGTTTCCTGATACATGTTCAAAGGAATAGTAACCCTTTGGGTTGCTGTGCAAAACTAAAAAAGGGGTGGGGGAGTTTGACAATAAAACAAAAATTGTGTAAATGCTGCACTCTAGATACCCTCTTAGAGATTTATAAAGCATACTAATATAGTAAAAATTCCTGGAAATTCTGTATCTTGTTTAATCCTTTGATTCTCAAATTTGACTGCAGTAAATAAATTTGACCACCCATTTTTTTGGATCAAATTCATTAGACTACTTCGTTAGTTCTCTGGATCACTCTTCAAAGTAATGCTGCCTAAAGCCATTCACAGAATCTTAGAACCAAAGTACTTTGGAACAAGAAACAATCCTCATCCAGGCCCTTCCAAATCCCCTAGAGGAATTAGGCTGAAAGGTGCAGCCCTGGTCCTCCCACTCCAAGAGGTTCCACCACCTGGGCCCTAGATCTAAAGAGTGGGAGGACAAGTACTGACATGGAGAATGGAGTTGAGTAAAGGGGGAGGAGAGGTCAGAGAGTAATTGAGACACATGCCAAATAGCTTCCTTTTTACTGATGGCTATCATCCCTACATTCTGATCATCAGAGGGAAAAAATGAGTAAGGACAGAGGGAAATAGGGTTTTGTGTGTTTAGTTTTCATTCTTGTTTTTTCCCTTAAATGCCATTTATGTTTTTTTTTATCACACCACTCCTATTATCTCCACCACCCACCCATCCATCCAAATTTAAAAGAACTTCTCAGCTCTGTAAGTGCTGAGGACACTTACATCCATTATCCTGCACTAATCAAGTGAGAGGCTCCATGAATCAGGTAAGCAAACTTCAACACAGGCACCAGAAAGCATAACTTACCCCACAAATGTTTCTCGACAGTAGATATGCCCCAAAAGGGCGCCAAAAAGCAGGATCAACTTCATGGTCAAGGATTTTCCCAGAGTCCAGAATTCAGAGTCCCTCCTGAACTTTTATTTATAGAGGCCATGGTTGAACTGCTGGCCCTCTGAGAATTCAAATGAATTCCCAGATGGTAAAATTCCCACCTGCACATGAAATTTTCAAGGCTATAGATACCCACCTGTGTGAAATCACCAATCCGTACATTTTCCATTTGTATGATGTGATAACAAACTTTGATGGAAAGAAAACAAAATTTTTAGACCATGCCAAAGGCGAATCATATATTCATGATTTAGAATATAAAGTGCCACTAGATCTGCCCAGTGACAGAAACCAGATTAATAGACCTAGAGGTTAAAGACCTTTCTGGGTCTCTGACCCAAAAAAAAAAAAAAGGGGGGGGGGCATAGCATTTATAGTAATTACTCTAGCATCCTGTCTATCACATTCCATTAGTTCACTCATTTGTTTATTTTTATAATGTTTACCCTAAAGGACTGCAATCACTCAGTCCACATCTGCTGAATCTCCCTGAAGATATGGTCTGTTCCAGAACTCACTCTATATTAAAACAAAAACAGAAGGTCTTTTAATATTCAATTTTGAACTGTCTCTAAAGTGATCCATCTGCATTTGCACCAAATTGATATCCCTGTTTCTGTGCTTTACCCCAAAATGAAAATGTCTTTCTTTCTGATTATAACAACAAAATTGCTTATTATAGAAAATTTGGCTAAGGAAGCATTTTATTTAATCATCGATAATACCTTCACCCAAAGAAAACCATTTGGTGTATATCTTTTCAACTTTTTTTCTAGGCTTTAGAATTCTTTCCTTGAAGATTAGACCATGTCATACAAATTGTTTTTAAAAAAAGGTTCTTTTTAAACAAAGGTGATCTTCCTTGTCAATTTACATCATTATAATTCATTGCATATAGAGAAAATACACCTACCTCTTTTGGGGTATCATACTTTATAGCGTTTTAATTATTTATATGCATTATATTCAGCTTAACAAAAATCAATACAAACAGTTGCAAGGAAACTTTTATCTGTCCTTTGTGTACAAATTCTTCACCTGCACACACTTTAAAACACAGGGTTAGGAGATCTGAAGAACCTAATTGAAGGGGAAAGGTCTAACTTGGTTTTTCATTCTCTTGGGAGTCTAATGAAGACAAATCAAGAGACAGAGGCCATAATTCATCCTCACATACCCAGCACCTAACAAATAAACAGCCAAATGAACTGAAATGAATGTATTTGGAGAGTCTATAAAAGCTTCTTGGAAAAATGGGACTAGAGCTGAGTCTTAGGGCACATAGGATTTGCCAAGGCAAGAGTGAGGAAAGCCTGGATCTCTGGTGGCAGAGAAATATAAGAAAGATAAGGATCTAGGAAAGAGCATGGTGTGCTGTTGGGATAAGGAGGAAATTTACCCCACTTGAGCAAAGATGACCTGGGCATGATGGGAAAGGTAAAATGAGAGAAGATGCGGCCAGAAAGCAGAGGGCCTCTCCAAGCAGGGGAGTTTAAACATGGGGGGAAAGCCTGAGAAGGTTTCTGAGCAGGTAAGTGATTGATGAAGGCAGTACTGAGAAAGATGAATCTTGCAGGATAGGTTGTGGTGGAGAGATTCTGTAAGCAGGGAGCCAAGTGAGGAGCCTCCTGAAAAAATTCAGTTTCAAGATGAAATGTCCAAAGTGACTGCAGATGGACTCAAAGGTACTTCAGTGGTAGAATCCCAAGTCTATAGTGAGTAACTTGTACCTGACTGCTTATAGAAGAAGTCAAGGAAAGGGCACTTTCTGGTGGGTATTATTAAAGGAGGAGCAGATAGCCACTTTCCTGGCTGCTCCCCAACATTTCCCCACCCAGTTGTTACACTGTGTGAAGTTCCACTTTAAGAGTTTATTTTGATCATCTCCCTTACAGATAAGCTTTCAAAGAGAAATTATTGTGAAGAAGTACTATCCAATGAATTGAATTCACTGTAAGTATTAGGGACATAATTGTTCTCATTTCTTCATGAAAAAGGAAAACAAGGATGAGCCTAGAGCTGCAGCTGGGGAAGAGAGAAGAGGGGCAAAAGGAAAGAGGTCTAAGAGAAGCTTTTACCTCACACCTGAGTCTAAGGCAGTCCAAAGAAAAGAGGGGACTCCAGGATGAGGCTTGAAGTGAGGAAAATAAACATTCCCTGAAATGAATAAAAAAAAGATTTTAAAAAAATAAATAGAAAGTTGGAGGAGAAAGCACAAGCCTTAGTAGAAGTCTGTATCAAAGCCTCTAGAAAGGACTCTTATTTCTTTGTGTTACTTATAATATAAACAGATCCATATAAGAATTGGGCATCTCCTTTCCAACTCCACAATACTTCTAAGCCTCTATTCATTTAACTATGTGCCAGGCATCATTAGAGAATCTAGGTAAAATCCATTTTTATTTTTCAAGCAGCTTTATTGAGGTATACATGACATGCGATAAACTACATATATTTAAGATATGCATTCAGTAAGTTTTGATATACATTTATACCCATGAAACTAGTGCTACAATTAGCATTATGAACATATCTATCATCCCCAATAAAATCTGTTTTTGCCAATCACTGAGAAAATACCCAGCTAGAAAGAGATCATTGAAGCCCTCTTGTTCTGCAGATGAAGAAATGAGGCCCCAAGAGGGTAAGTGACTTACACAAAGCCCCAGAGCTAGTCAGGGTGTAGCAGGCACTAGAAGCTCCATCTTCATTCTGGATTGTCCAATTATCCAAGGTACTTCTACTAAGCTTGAGGAAAAGACCATTTTAACCAAACATCCCTTTATCAACCCAACCCTGGGGAAACTATAATTCAGAATGAGAAAGATGATAACTCTCTTTAGAAAAGAGCTCTAAAGGCATGTTATTCCCTGTGAAGGAGATGTTAGCCACACGTCTCACTTTTGCCCTTTAATGCCAGAAAATGAAATAGCCTAATAGGTAGACTAGGACATTATATGGAATCATAGGAAAAACAACTAAAAATTAAAACCTTCAATAGAGTTACTGGACTCCAAAGCACTTCCAGATCAAAACTCTTTGCCCATAGAAACATTGTTACTCATAACTAAATAAGATCTACAGCCCTAATAATAAGCCATAAGTAATAAATTTCCAAATGTTATGAATTAAATAGCCTTCTGTGCTCTGACTGGGAAACAAACAAAATCATAGATACGGTGGGCAAAAAAATGTGCTTCATATTTCAAACCTTAAACAAAATTTTGAATCACAGGAAGATGAAGATCACATCAGGGTTGCTTGCTTCTCTGCCACAGACGAACAATGCGCTTTTGAAACTCTACAGGATTTCTTAATTTTGATAAATAATATCATGGTTATGTAAGATGTTAACATTTGGGGGGAAAGTATATAGGAACTCTCTGTACTATCTTGGCAACTTTTCTGTAAACCTAAAACTATTACAAAAATTATTACAAAATTTAAATGTTTGTTAAAAAATAAAATCTTAGGGGAAGGCACATGCAAAAACAATTAAAAAGTAAACATTGTACAAGGAAGAATATTTGCAGCAGGTATTATAAAGGGATAATATTCTTCCGTCATAGAGAGTATTTACAAAATTGAACCAAAAAATTCTAAAAACATTCCAGGGGAAGCGGACTTGGCCAATGGATAGGGCATCCACCTACCACATGAGAGGTCTGCTGTTCAAACTCCGGGCATTCTTGACCTGTGTGGAGCTGGCCCATGCACAGTGCTGATGCTCACAAGGAGTGCCCTGCCATGCAGGGGTGTCCCCCACACAGGGGAGTCCCACGCCCAAGGAGTGCGCCCCACAAGAAGAACCGCCCAGAGCGAAAGAAAGTGTAGCCTGCCCAAGAATGGCGCTGCACACATGGAGAGCTGACACAATAAGATGATGCAACAAAAAGAAACATAGATTCCTGGTGCCACTGATAAGGATGGAAGCGATCACAGAAGAACACATAGCAAATGGATGCAGAAAGCAGACAACTGGGCGGGGGGAAGGGAGAGAAATAAATTTTAAAAAATAAATCTTTTTTTTTAAAAAATTACAGCAGAAAATAGACAAATAGGCAGGACACATACACACAGATATAAGCAAACATTTTTAAAATGTTCAAAATCTGTAGGAAAAAATAAATGCTATTTAAAACAACAAGATTGCATTTTTTCACCAATCAGATTAGCAAAATTGCTGGATTTTTTGGTTGAGATAATTTTCATTGCTAGTGTTTATTTTTTATTATTACTCAAAGTTGTTGAGGATTTGGAAATATGAGCACTGCTATAAGAGTGTACACTGTTACAGACTTTCTAGAGAAGGATTTGGCAATTCAAATCCAAATACTTACAGATATGGACCTCTGGCCCTACCATTCTACTTTTAGGAATTTAAGGAAATCATCATGGATACATGCAAAGATTTATTGAGTATTCATTGTAGCATTGTTTAAAATAGTGAAAAATTAGAAAAATCCTAGTGTCTTTTCATTAATGATTGGCTAAATCAAGCAGAGCAAATTCACACAATAAAGATGTGATGACCATTAAAAATGATGCTGTAGAACAAGATCATAGAGTGAGACACTTCAGGGCACTAATGCCCTGACAGAAACTTTGAACAACCAGCAAGAACTGGCAGAAATATCTTTCTCAAAGCTCCATAAAATAGGTAAAGGTCAGCAGTAACAGAGTGAGCACCAAATAAGTAAAAGATAACTAAAAAGCAGTAGGACTTATGGCACAATGGCTGGCACCACCTCCACCCTTCACTGGCTCAGTATGGTTCCCTCCAGACTGTGACCAAATATCCACACTGGAAGTGTGGGCTGTCTCTGCACTAAACTATCAAAATGTCCATGTTTCAACAAAAGATTACAAAATATACAAAGAAGCAGGAAGTGATGGCCCTGGCAAAAGAGAAAATTACAGTATTAAAAACCATCAATGAAGAGGACAAGACATGGGATATATATTTTTTTAAATGATCCAAAACATGCTTTGAGAGTTAAGGGAATACATGGACAAAAAACTAAAGAAAAACAGGAAAAAACAGATGAACACAAACGAAATCTCAGTAGAGAAAGTGACATTATAAAAAGAAAACAGAGCTGAAGACAACAGTAATAGAAATTTAAAATTCCTTTGAAGGGCTCAAAAGCAGATTGGAGCTGACAGAAGAAAATGTCAGTGAATCTAAGGAGAATGCAATTAAAATAAATCAGTTTGAGTAGAATAAGGAAAGAATTTTTAAAAAGTGAACAGAGACCATAAAGAATGCTGTTATATACATTGTAGGAATCCCAAAAGGAGAAGAAAGACAGAAAGGAGCAGTGAGAATATTCAAATATATAATGATTGAAAACTTCCAAAAGTAATAAAAGGCATAACTATATACATCCAGGATGCTCAACAAGCTCCAAAGAGGATAAATCCAAATGGACCCACACCATAACATATTATAATCAAACCATCAAATGCCAAAGTAAACAGAAAATTCTGAAAGCAGTAAGAGAGAAGCAATGTGTCACATACCAGGGAGTCTCAATAAGATTAAATGCCACTTTCTCATCAGAAACCATGGAGACAAGATGGCAGTGGGCAGACACATCTAAAGTGCAGAAAGCAAAACATTGCTAACAAAGAATTCTATATCCAGCAAAACTGTCTTCCAAAAATGAGGAAGAGATTAAGACATTCCCAGATTTTTTTTAAAAAGCTGCATGATTTTGTCACCACAACTGGCCCCATAAGAGATGCTAAAAAAAGAGTTCTGCAGGTTGAAAGGAAAGAACAATAGTAATAGATCAAAGCTGCATGAAGAATTAAACATCTCCTATAAGAGTGAAGACATGGATAAAGATAAATGCCAGAACTAGTATATTTTTGGTATGTAACTCCACTTTTTACTTCCTACAGAATCTGAAAGCCAAAGGCACAGAATTTAATGAGATGTCAGTGGCTTGGGTCTCATAATGTGTAAGCATGCAGTTTGAAGCAGGAACTACATAAAAATAGGGGGGATCATCGGGTATAGGAATATATTATGGGTGTAGAGTTTCTGTTTCAAAAGATGGGAGGGTTTAGTACTGGAAGGTGGTAAGGGTAGCCCAACACTGTGAACATGATTAACTCTAATGAATGTTGTGCTTGGGAGTGGTTGAGATGGGAAAGTTTATGTTGTATATGGTCCCACAACTAAAAAAAAAAAAGAACAAGCAACTATAGAGACAATGACAATTAAATACAATACATGATCCTGGATGAGTTTATCAAGGGAAGTGAAAAGGCTCAAAAGGACACTGGGACATATGGAAAAACTGGAATATAGATTATAAGATTTATAACAATATTAAATTTCTTGAACTTGATAACTGAACTTAAGGTGCTATATAAATGAATATCCTTATTCTTAGGAAATGTACATGGCAATATTAAGTATTGAAGGACACTAAAATACACAACCTATACCCAAGTGTTCAGAAAATGGATTGATAGAAAGATAGGCAGATAGATGGCTAGATGGATGGATGGATGGATGGATTGCTGGATATGATAGAATGATATGGTAAATGTTACAAAATGTTGAAATTTATGGATCTAGATATCTGGGAGAATAGGGATATGTTGAGTTCTCTGTATAGGGTTTGTATTATTTTTGTATTTGTCTTGTAATTTTGAAAGAATTTTGAATTTTTTTTTTAAGCTTTAAAAATGATGTTGTAAATGTATATCTGCAGTTCCCACCTCATCTTCACAGAGCTTCTCCTCCCCAGAGTTCTGAACAAAAGTCCCCAAATTGAGTCAAACTGGATTAAGTAGATTCATGTGCCATCCCCAAAAATAGTCACCATGGCTTTGGAAATGTGATACTGATTGGTCGGGCCAAGGCCCCACACCTACCCTGGATGGGGTGCAGTGTGCACCCCAGGATCATATGGCTTCACAACTGTGCTAGAAAGCATACAAAAAAACATATAGTGGGCATGCCCTTCAATTTTTAAAAACTTTTCACACTCCCGTATCCCCCAGTATCCAACAACCCTATCAAGATATGAATCATTCATTTCCATTAATCCAGAAATTACCTCCTGTACCTTCAGTCAATACACATACTCTCTCCATATGCATGCAGCCTGTTCTGATTTTTATCACCACACACCATTTTTGCAACTTTTTGTAATTCATAAAAATGAAATAAATAAATCAGAATGGGAAAAAAATGATGTTGTATAAGAATGCTGACTATTTAAAGACATGGAAAGATATTCACAGAGCATTAGACTTAAAAAAAAAAACAGCCTATGAAACAAAATATGAGTTCAAATTGTGATTATATTAAAAGTAAATACATCAAAAAGTTAACCAGTGATTGGCTAAGCAAATTGTCAAAATCTCTGTGTGGCTAACAGTAACTTTAATTTTTCTCTTTGGCTTATAATTTACCAAAAAAAGAAAAGACCAAATTTCCTACTGAAATGGGATGGTTTTATGGATTGAATCACATCCCTTAAAGAGATACATTCAAACTCTGAACCCCAGTCCTGTGGATGTGAAGTCCTATGTTAATTAGTATCTTCAAAGAGCCTATTAAGATGAGACCAAACTGAATTGGGGTGGGCCTTCATCCAAAATATCTGAAATCATTATAAACCAACCAAGAAATTTAGACATGGCAGTAGGAGTGAGGAGGAGTCAAAACCAAAGAGGTCACCATGTGACAGAGGCAGAGATGGAATTATGGACTGCCAGCAGACCACCACCAGAATGCTACAGACTCCAGAGAAAGCATGGCCTACTGACACCTTGATTTTGGACTTCTAGCCTCCAAAACTGTGAGACAATCAATTCCTGGTGTTTAAGCCAACCAGTCTATACTATTTGTTATAGCAGCCCTGGCAAACTAAGACAGACAGGAACCATGGATTCCCAACATTTTTCCTTGGTCCCAACATAGTTTGGCTTTCCTCTTGATACTGTGATTTCCAACCTGGCTTTCCTTTCTGCCCAGAAGTTTCTGAATAGTGTTCACCCTAATACTCCATTTCCTCTACCTACACTCTTAGAACTGAGGCAAGGGTCCAAGGATCCTTTGGGACTTCCCAGAGCTCACCACCTTGGCAGCTCTCTGCTGCCCCCTTCTGCCACCAGCAGACAACCTCTGTGTCAATCCAGCTGGAACCAGTTTATCCTGGGCTTGTGCCTTTGTGTTTCAAAGAGCCTTTGCAAAGATGCCTCTATTTACAAATTGCTTGGATCTAAAAGTCCATTATACAAATTCATTTTTATATCCATTCAGATGTGAAGAAGAGACTCCACAAATCATTTGCTGTTTGCAGTAATAGCAAGCCCCAAAGACCTCTCTAAGTACAACTATTTTTCCTGCATCAGATAGAGGTAAAAAGGGCCACCGGACACTATGTTGTAAAGGTCTGTCTTTTCATCCTTTCCTTTCTGCATGTTTCCATTCTTGATGAGCCCAGTCCAGGATCCACGAATATATTCCTCGTTATGTGACAGGAACTGTTAAGTTGTAGGGCTCCACAGATTAATAAGACAGATTTTATCTACTAAGAACTCAATGTTTAGACCAGCACTGGGCAACAGAACTTTCTACAATGATGGACATATTCTATATCTGCACTGTCAAAAACAGTAGCCAGGGGAAGCAGCTGCGGCTCAATCAGATGAGCTCCCGTCTACCATATGGGAGGCCCTCAGTTCACATCCTGGGGCCTCCTTGTGAAGGCAGGCTCACCTGCACACTGTGGAGTGCCGCCCAGCCCACAGATGCCACAGAGAGCTGACTCAGCAAAAAGGTGACACAACAAAAGAAGGGAGACAAGCAAGAACACAGAAGAACCAGCAGCGAATGAACACAGAGAGCAGACAGCAAGCAAGCCGCAAGAGGGGAGGGGAAAATAAGTAAATACACACACAGAAGAACATACAGTGAAATGGACACGGAGAGCAGACAGCACACAAAAAATTGCAAGGGGGGAGATAAAAAATAAAACAACAAACAAAAAAAAACCCATAACCACTAGCCATATGTGGCCAGTGAACCCTTGAAATAAGACTACTGTGATGGGGAACGGAAATTTTTTAATTTGCTTAAATTTTTTTTCTACCTGGTTTCATCATCGGTTTTTTGGTGCATCACTTCACCACACTGGGGCCCTGTGCTTCTCCATGCTGCACGGGGGCCTGCATCTCACCATGCAGGTCTGGGACGCCTTTTTTCTTTTTTTTCTTTTTTTTACCAGGAGGTTCCTGAGATCAAATCCATGTCCTCTATATGGTAAACGGGAGCTCAAATTGCTTGAGTCACAGCTGCTTCCCTATTTAGTTTAATTTTAATTTAAAAACTGAAGCAATGTAAAATATTATTTCCTTTAAACACACCTTACTGTTTGGGTAGGGTTGTTTCATGTGCGTATGTGTGTAACATATATACAACCTAAAGTTTCCCATTTTAACCACTTTCAAACACAATTCAGTGGCATCAATTATACTCACCATGCAGTGCTACCATCACCACCATCTGTTACCCAATTTTTCTATCATCCAAAATAGAAACTTTGTATCCATGAAGCAATGACTCCCCATTCCCCATCCTTTACTACCCCTACACCATGACATTGCATACTCCCACCCCCCTATCCCAGGTAACCCATATTCTACCTCTATCTCTATAAATTTCCATATTCTCATTATTTCACTTAAGTGAAGTCATATAATAATTGTCCTTTTGCATCTGGCTTATTTCACTCAACATGATGTCTTCAATGTTCATGCAGGTTGTAGCCATGTATCAGAACTCCATTCCTTTTTTATGGGCTAAATAATATTCCCATGTATGTATATTTGGTAGGGCATTTTTAACTGTTGGAAATTTAGCATCCAATTGAGATAAACCATAAGTGTAAAATACACACCAGACTTCAAAGGCTTGAAAACAAGAATATGAAATATATCATTAATAGTTTTTATATTCATTATACATTGTGATGATATTTCAGATTTACTGCATAAAATATGAAAACTAATCTTACCTATTTCCTTTGACCTTTTCTTAATGTGGTTACTAGAAAATTTAAAATTACATATGTGGCTTGCATTATATTTCTGTTGGGCAGCACTGATGTAAAGAAAAAAATTAACGTCCAAATAGTCTGCTACTATCTTTCATAACTGGTTTCTGGAAGCACATACAGAAGTCTAATGTATAAAAGTTAAACAATAAACTTACCTGATAAACAGAGTGGTAGAGTTAATTCCCAAGGGCTAAAAAAAAATCATAAAACCCCTAATTTCAACCTGTATTAAATAATAGCATCTTATACCAATTGTAATAGGAATTTATATTGTTTATTAAGAATTAAAACATTACAGGGGAGCAGAGGTGGCTCAAGTGATTGAGAGCCTGCTTCCCACATGGGAGGTTCCAGAGCCAGTTCCCGTTGCCTCTTAAAAACAAAGAAAAACAAACAACAGGCAAACAAACGATAAAAAACAACTCAGGGGAGCCGATATGGCACTGTGGTTGAACAGCGGCTTTCCATATATGAGATTCCAGGTTCAATCCCTGGCCTTGGTACCTGAAAAAAAAAAATTACAGCAATAACTCAAAAAAGTTAAGATATCCCTACACAAAAGTACCATTAACAGTTTGACCTATATAAAAGCATATTGTTATTTTGGCTATTTTTGTAAAAGTGGATTATATTTCATTTTTCAGGGAGATGAATTGTATTCCACTGTAAGAATGTACTATAATTTACTTAAACAATCCCTTATTGGTGTGAATTATATCCAATTTTGCATTACTTCAAAGTACATTACAAAGAACATTGCTATACATACTTTTGTATGCTTTTTATATTTATTTTTTCTGCTTCTAAAATAATATTCTCATAATAAAAAAATTTAAACTTTACCCCTACCCCAATCTGTGCCTCTGATGATTGTTAACAGTTGGGTATATATATTAACCAGCTTATTTTTTTCTTTTACAAAATTTTAGTCATACTACATACACACTGTCCTACTTACTTTTTAACTTAAAAAATATTATTTAAACACCTTTCCATTGCAGTATATATACTTGGGTTACCAATCAATGTCTACTAATAAGGAAGTAGTTAAATTATGATATGTCTATACAATAGAATACTATGCAGCCATAAAAAGAAGTGAGATCTATCTTTATTTATGAACAAACATGCAAGGATATCCAAATCATATTTATAAACAAAAAAGGTAAATTGTTGAGTGGTGTAAATTACAATTCAACTTTTGTAAGAGAAAAAATATTTATACAATTATACCTGGCTATCCAAATCTGTTTGTTCATATGGAAAGAATTAAACTTTGTATAGTGAATTGAGATAGTGAAGGACACTAAGTTTTCCAAATATATTCATCTCCTAAGTTTCAGATGTAAATAGCAACAGTTTGGTTGAGGAGAAATATCTCTCAAAATATTTATCTGAATCTATTCATTTCCTAGGTTTAGAAAATGAGAGTTTAGATTATTACATTTGCTTATGCACTAAAATGGTCTTGAAATAATATGCATAACTGATATTTGATTTTCTTGTAATAAGCATGCATACTTATAATCAGAAAAACAACACAATACAAAATGTAATTTTTTAAAAAGTGGATTCTGGGAATATGGAAACTTTAGCAAAGGCAATTCTGCAGAGAATATTGGTAGGTATATATCTTTTTGTGCATCTGAAAAGATACTTTTGTTGGACAAACTTTTAGTAATGGAATTGTTGTATCGCATGAGGTAAACATTTTTGATACTCCCAGGTTGCCCTCCAAAGAAATTATACCAATTTTTTTTCCAAAAGCATTTGAAAGGCCTGCCTCCCACATCATCAAATATTGGGTATATGCCAATCTAAAATGAGAAAACTATTTCATTGTTTTATTTTGTATTTCTTCAATAATTTGTAAAGTTTAGCATCTTTTCATGTATTTATTATAGTTATTTGGAATTCTTCTGTATGTTATTTTAAAAATTCTTTGTATATTAGGGAAATTTGGGCTTGCCTAAAATGTTCCATTTGTCTTTATTTACTGGCTGTTTTTTTTCCCTCTACCAAAGTCTAAATATTTTTATGCAGTCCAAAGTATCAATCTTTTCCTTTAAGTGTTCTGGATTTTATTTATATTATGCTTGGAAAAATCTTCCCTATTTCAATATTAGGAAACTTTACAAGTGCTTTTTCCTAGTATATGGTTTCCTTGCCTTATCTTTCAATTTTTTTCCATCTGGAATTGATTTTTATGTAAGGAATTAGTTCACATTGCCTTTTGGATATATTCTTCAAGGATACATTTTCAATAATTTATATGTGCTCTTTAATTTTGATCTTTTATTTTTTCACAAATGAACAGTCAACAGACTTGAGTTCAAGTATGTGATGGATGCTAAAATGCACCCTTTCCAGCATGTCTAATGATTTCCAGCTTTGTCTCAACTGAACTAAGTTTATGAGATCTACTCTTCTTATCACTAACACCATGTTCTTTTTGCTGTGTATAAAGAGAACTTAAGTTCTAAATATTCAAATAGGTGTACAAACCCTGATGCACAAAGATCTTGATGCTGTTGGAACTAAATATTGCAGTCATTTGAGATGTTTATTAATGAGCTCAAGTAAAAAATGGGAGTTTAGGGTTGTTAATATATAATGCCCTCTAATTCCAGTTATTTGGATATCAAACCTATGAGAGGAGGGACTGTCTTTCATTAGAGTAAAATGTGATCAATGCTGCGACAGGGTATGAGCTGTCCAGGGAGACCACAGAAAATGTTACAGAGGGCTGACTTTTGAGATCGGTCTTAAAATTGAGAAGTTCATCATTCGAAGATTTGGAGATTGGCATTTCAGACAGAGGAACCCAGTTTGGGAACGTAGCTGGGCTAGAAAGGGCTCTTGATATGTTTTTCAACCACTCCCACTCTTCCTCAACTAAGTAGGGAAGGATCTAATACCAGCCTCTTTACTCTTGCTAATTATTTGTCCTCATTCACAGGGACAGTGTTACGTGAACTGGCATAGGTGTTGTACACCTTCTTATCTTATCTCTTCGTAATAAAAGACTTTGCCCTGGGACTAAAGGAACTTCAGCAAAAGCAAAGCAGGTCAGGAGATTTTACTTGAAATGGCCTGTCTGAAAAGGCTGAAAGTCCTAATTTAGTCCTTTGTGGATGTGGCGGCTAGGGGTACTCGGTAGCCTGTGACTTCTCGCCCCAGAATGTCCCTCCTTACCTGGAAAAGGTGATAATCTTATTTTGGTAAAGGCCTAGAGTCTGCTCTCACAGAGGTTACTGTCTTCCTCATGCTCAGCCTCTTTCTCTTCCTTGACACAAGTCCCCTACCACCCCTATATTCCCAATATAGAAAAAAGCATTATTTATTATGAAAAAAATTATTTTAATATGATTAAAACCTTACTCCCACTTCCTCTACTCCCTAGGCCCCAAGCCTCTGCACATTTGAAATTAAAATATTTTTATACCCAAATTCCCAATTTAGCTGCCATCAGTATGTATCCCTGAATCTCCTACATAACGGTGCTCCTGAAAAGTGTTACATGTTGTATTCTTCAGGAAGTGGCGTGGTGGCACCATCACAGACCATCTTACCAGAGCTGATGTGCTCATCTCTTCCCAACTCTTCCTTCCTTTATTCATTCTGGTAACTTGAAGTAAGCAATAGTGGAAGTATTTATATTGTGGAACCCTGCAAAATGCTACAAAATCAGGGCTTTATTCTCCTAGAGAGTCCATTATTAAACATTTGCCAGCACACCACTGCTTTAGAGATTCTTCTGGTTTCAATTAATAGCAATCTAAGCATAAAGGAGGAATTTGTTGTAAGAATATACTAGTAAAGTATAATGGCACCTATGAATGGGTAAATAGATAGGTCTTAGGAATGAACTGGAACCAAGAACTTGAGAAGCATCAGAACTTTCCATCTCTTTCATTCTTTTCTTTCAGTTACAACCTGTTTTCGCTCATTCCCAGTTAACATGGAGGGAAATGTGGGCCCTGAAAACCTGCTCTTGGTCCAGTCACCCAGAGAGTGACTTATCTTTCTTCTGGTCCCAAATCTAAAATTTCTGGAAGAGACTCAAATTGGAAAAGGGTTCTACCCCAATCAATGCCTGGTCCAGGTAAGGGTGGGGCAGGAGGGGGCAGGATCACACTATACTGATATTCATGAAGCTGGGGAAAAGAAAAGTTTCCTCGAAAAGGGATGAGGCAGTCAACCCAAAAAGGTCCACAACATGTATAAAGGCCTTTTCCCAGGCATTAATACTTCTCAACCCTACCACTGTGGCCACCAGAGGCAAAGCCACAGGCCCCATCAAGGAAATACACACACTTTAATCAGTATTTATTTAACACCTTAAGCATTATAAAGCACCTTTACATCAAAGGAGCAGCTCTAGAAATTAGAGAGGATAAGAAGACTAAGACCCTATACCAGTTGCAAAAAACAGAAAAATCAACTTAAAATGCTTAAAATGCTTAGAATTATCTCGCCTTAAAAAAGAGGTCCAAGAGTAGAATGCCTCCAAAATATTTCAAGTCAGCAGCTCAGGACCTGGTCTTTTCCATATTTTCACTCAGTCATACACATGGACACAAGACGGCTGCTACAGTTTCAGTCATGTGAAGACTTAGCATCATCCACCAGAAGAGAAGGAACCATTTCTTTCCTGTGCGTGTCTTAAGACTGAAGAAATTTGTCTTCAGTAACAACAAATTTCCCTTCAATAACCAGCAAACTTCCCTTCCCAGAATTAGATTACATGCCTATGCTTGAATCGTTCATTGATCAACACCATCACTGACTTAGACCAATCAGGATCCAACTCTACGTCATGTAATGGAAACAGGACCATGGAGAAAATGGGGGTCTGCTAGATTGGAAGAAAGGAAACAACCGACAGTGGCTACTACAGACCCGTTCTGTAAAGGGGTGCAGTCAGAGAAAATAGTCAAAAATATTCAGGCTCTAAGTGGCATTTTTCCAAGTCCTTTTGTCTCTTACTCAACTCTCTGACCTGCCAGTCAGTCTTACTAACCCTGGCTGCAGACCTTTCCACTGGGACTTGGTTTTTGTCTCCCTGTCTGCCCCCTTTTTGATTTATACTAATTAGTAACAGAGTTGGCTCCCTGCCTGGTGTTCTCACTGCTAAATCAAGATTTTGAACACATGAAACTTCATGGTGACAGAGCTCCCTAATAAACATAGACTATTATAGACAACAGCCCCCTGTAATAAGGCAGCTTGAGAAACTGCCTGTGAAAGAGGCCAAGCTTAGAAAATTAAAAACTGGAAAACACTATTGCCCAGATTATAAAATTTGTGCCTTAAAAAGTACTTCATGCATTTCTATTTTGTGCACTGAGCAGAAATGTGTAACGAGAAATAAAAGGTACTCGAAAAAGCACAAGTCCAATTTTATTTGTAATACATCTTTCCTCTGCCAAATTCCCTAGGCCTCTCTAATAACTTCCAGTCTAAATACAAAAGAAGCTCAGTTTTCTATTTTCAAGTACATCTGTAGTTTTGTTAAATTTAGATCTAAAGTGCAGTTCTTCTTTACACCAAAAACACCTATAATTTAATATTCCCTTGGCATGTAATGGTTACTTAAAGAAAAAAAAGCACATTTCTTCCTTTGTCTTCCATCACCAACCCTGCATGTTTGTGCCTGATTTGTATTTCCCCCTCATACTCCCGTCCACCCCTTTGACCACATGTTCATGACAGATAGAGAATATCCAGGTGGCCTGGTACTTGGAAACTTGTCAGATGTTATTCAAGGCAATAAAGAATACATCACACGAGTCTTTAGTATATTGTTACAGGGAAGCCCTGTTTAGAATTCACTAATTGAGAATTTGTGATAATTTGAGAAAGGGCTGGCTAAAATTGACCTTTGCACTATCTGTGAAAAAAAGAGTTCACTGAAGCTCTGAATAGTGTAAACAAGATTGGAAGGGGAATAATTATCTACTTAAAAGAACCAGTTGTTTTGAAAAGCTTTAGAAGTATCCTTTTACATACAGAGTAATTATGATTTAAACAATGGCTAGCCTGTTTCTTGGGTTTCTTTGAAATGTCAATTAAAAATTACTCTCGTCTATTCACCAAGGTAAAACCCAGCCCTGTGTACCAGCAACAGTTGGTTAGCTTGCTTCCACTTACCCTATTTGGAAATAATAAACCTGAAGTTCTTTTATAGTAATATAAATTAATTCAGACTTTTCACTCATCTAGACTGTTGGTTCATCCTATAGTCTGACTGTGGTTTTAACTAATTACCAGCATTCAAGAATTAGGAATTCATGGAGTGACTTCTTTCACTAATTTAGTGCTATAGCTGACTGACGGGGACAATCTATGAAGAAAACTACCCTAGAGCAGAGGCTTTTTTTATCTCACCAGTAGTAAGAAACACATTTTGCATTGCAATTCAGCATGAACGCACTGAAACAAAAACAATACTTACCCTTATTATGTGCAATGCACTGCTATTTTCTATTTATCTTTACCACTGCACTAAATTGATTTCACAATCTAGTAATGAGTCACCATTTTGAAAATCCTCCACTAGAGTATGTTGGGAGAGTATTCCTTCATAAGAGAAAGGGGCGGTGCTGGGGGGAGACCGATAGTTGCCATCTGGTTTTCTTCATGATGCGTGGCTTGATGCAGTGCCTGCAGGAGCCAACCTGCAGGGATGGAGCAAGGTAATCCACTCATACAAGCCTTCTCACTGTCCCTGCTTACCCTTTCAGAAACTGGATCCTCTTCCCATTCTCTCAAACACTTGGCTATTAACTTCACTGGTAGTTACTACAGCCTCTTGTTTCTCCATATTCAGTGCAAACACCTTCCTGCCCTCACCAACCTTTCCAGACAAGTTTTCATTTCCCCCTTTTCTTTAGTGTTCTCAGACCACCCTGGTGTTTGCTTGACTTACTCTCAAGCCCGCCCCTGCAGATGAAGCAAGCTGAGGCTTCACGTGTGAACCTGCTCCTCCTCACTTCTGACTGCTCCCATAGCTGTAGGGTTTCTAACTCTTGGCTTCATTTTCCATTAACAGTCTTCCTCTGGTCTCTGGGCTGGTTTGGTATTTGGTTTCCCAAGTTTTTCTAATTGCTATCCATATCTCCATATGTGGATAATGGATCATCATCATAGTAAAAACAAAATATCTGTGTCAGACAACACCTAAGCTCCAGCTTCCCCACACTTATCTGCTGAATGAACTTGGGCAAGTTATTTAATTTCCTAAGCCTCAATTTCATCATTCATAAAACTGGGAAAAGTCCTGTCTCACAGGCTTGTGAAGGGTAAATAATCCTTATAAAATGTTTGCTTCTGGGCCTAGCATATGACAAGCACTCCTTAAATGTTACCTTTTTTTAAAAAAATCTGTGTAATCATTGTTGCTGCTATTATTGGGTTAGATTTAACTTGTTGGCTCATTGCTCCTCCCTCCAAAACCATATCTCTTAGTCCACGAGAGCGGATTCCTAAACTGGTTCAGAGTTTGAAACTGTCTCCCCTAGGTGCATGGTTCCCGGCTCCCCCATTCCCCAACCCCTCTAAAGACTACCTACACATATCCTCTCATACCTTGTGCATCCATCTCAGGTGGACCATTACCTGCACCCAGGAGTTTTCTTGCATCCCAGTTTCTGATAAGAATTCTGATACTTGATGTAGGTGGATATTGCCACAGAAGTCCGTTGTGATATTTAACCACATGATGGATTATAGATAGGAGACAAGTCCAAGATTCCCATGACTCACCTCAAGTAAGCCACCCAAATAGGTTATAGTCTTCTACCATATAAAGCAGAAAAGGCTAGCCTTATCCCATTCTGAAAGGAGAAATTGAGAGCTGTCAGGGGTCCCACCCTGACAGCTAACACCAGGCTCTCCATAAAAACAATATACCTGCCATGGCTAGGGTCTGAAGCCCTGGTTTCATAAAAGATCACCCACCTTACCAGTTCTGTACCTCACTCAATTCAGTCCCAACACATCTGACCAAGGCTCTGCTCCTCATTCTACATCCTTACCTTACCCCTTTGATTTCATGCAATTCCCTCCTTGGTTTTGGATATCCTCCCCATTATGTTCTTCCCTGTTTCTGTACTCACAGATTACCCTAATTAAGCCTCCCCATATTTAAGAGTCCCTGCATTAACTCAACACAGATTTCTTCTTCAAATAGGCAAACATCTTCCATCCCCAATTCTGGTCTGTTCTAGCCCAATGGACCAGAAAAGGTAGCAGTCTTCAATATAAATGACTCTTTGGGTAATAACATTAATGGTTTATATCTAGACCCGCAAGCAAAATCTTTAGGGCATGGGCCCTAAATGGGCTTTATATACTCCAGAAAAACATGTTCTTAAACCTTATCCATTCGTGTGGATGTAAATCCATTCTAAATAGAACCTTTTGATGAAACTGCTTCAGTTAAGGTGTGACTCACCTAATTCAGAATGAGTCTTAATCCTATAACTGGAGTCCTTTATAAACAGAATGAATACAGAGAGAAAGAGAAAGTCATGGAAGCAAGAAGCTAAAAGCTACAAAACCCAGAAGAGAAGGGAGACCAGCAGATGCCATGTAAGTTCCTTGATCAGCAGTAGAGGAGCCAAGGATCACCAGGAGTCAGTCTTTGGGAAGAAAAAATTGCCTTGTATTTTGAGCTTGTTTTCTTTGGTTCTATTGACAGGAAAATTTAAACAGCTTGAGCATATCAAACTAGAAATACCAGAATCACTCACCAAGTTTTGGATATTGGCCCCTACCCTACTTTCTCTACCTCTGCTATTCCCAGCCCCTCCCTCTTGCATTCATGAATCCATTTATTGATTCAACTGTTATTACTTATCTGCCATGTTGTCTGGCACTGTGCTAGGCCACAGAGAAAGATGACAAATGAGATGCTACCTTTAAGGGTGGATAAATATAGAGGTCAGAAAGAGATTTGCGGGAAGCAGATTTGGCTCAAATGATAGAGCGTTCACCTATCAGATGGGAGGTCTAGGGTTCAAACCCAGAGCCTCCACTATCAGTGTGGTGAGCTGGCGCACGCACAATGCTGATACACACAAGGGGTGCCATGCCACGCAGGGGTGACCCTGCGTAGGGGAGCCCCACGTGCAAAGAGTGCGCCCCGGAAGGAGAGCCACCCTGTGTGAAAAAAGTGCAGCTTGCCAAGGAGTGGTGCCGCACACATGGAGAGCTGACACAGCAAGATGATGCAACAAAAAGAGACACAGATTCCTGGTGCCACTGACAAGAATTTAAGCAGACACAGAAGAACACTCACAGCAAATGGGCACAGGGAGCAGACAACGGAGGAAGGGGAGAAAAATAAATAAAAAATAAATCTTGAAAAAAAAAGATTTGGAAAAAAAATATTCATTGAAATGCTAAGGATGGGGAAGTGGCTGTGGTTCAACCAGTTGGGCTTCCGTCTACCATATGGGAGGCCTGGGTTTGCGTCCCAGGGCCTCCTTTTGAACACAGGCTCTCCCGCACGCTGTGGAGAGCCGCCGACCCGCAAGCAACGCAGAGTGTTGCCTGGCCTGCAAGCACCACGGAGAGCTGACTCAGCAAGGTGATGCAACAAAAAGGAGACAAGCAAAAAAAACGCAGAATGCATAGTGAATAGACACAGAGAGCAGACTGCAAGCAAGCTGCAAGGGAGGGTTGGGAATAAATAAAATACAGACAGAACGCACAGCGAATGGACACAGAACACACAGCGAAAGGACACAGAAAGCAGACAGCAAGCAAAAAGCCGTGGCGGGGGGTGGGGGGGTGGGAAAATTTTAAAAATGCTAAGGATGCTGAAATAAATAAGTTTTCCGGGTACGTGGCGGCATAAGGGAGGACAACGTGAGCTCTGCCTGAGGGAACAAGGTAGAGGAGTGTGTGAGAGAGTAAAGAAAAGTCTTCATGGAAAAGGGTGATGCTTGAGCTGAATATTGAGGTTCTCATGCTTCTCACCTACTACCTCAGACCCATTCCAATCCTGAAACAATCCCACAGATAGGCTCAGAAATGTCAGCCACATCCTGGACTTTAGTGGCCTAGTCCCAGTGGTCTGGGCTCCCACACTGCCCCCCACCCCCCGCCCCCAAGTCTCTTTGCTACAATCAGTCAAGGAATCTGCAGTTATCAGGAATGAAACCTGGTTCCAAATCACAGATTTCTTGTCTCTCTCCCCACCCCTTTTATTCCCCATGAAAGGCTCAGATCTCAGTATTAGACTTTAGTCTAATCATATATAGTACCAAGTCATCTTCCAAGACTTAAGCCTTTCTCTGAACTCTAGCCCAAAAACTAGAGTTCCTACTACTTTATCTTGTCCCTACTAGCCCTCTCCTCTGGGATCTTTGTTTTAGTTTTACATCTCAGTTACGGTCCTGCCATCCACAGAATGATCTCCTCAAAGGCCACCCATTTATCTAGGCCTGCCTGAATTCCACACAGCTGGTATCCCCACTTAACTGGGACACCCAGCCCCAACTAGGCCTGGATTGTGGCTTTTGGGTAACAACCTTAGACAACCCATAGGTTAGTTGCCCCTCTGGGTCATGCTGCCTCCCCAGTTTGCTCTACTCCAGGAATCAGATATTCCAGGTTCTTGATCTCTTCCTCACCAGCCAATAGCAGATACCTGTGCAGAAATGCAGCACTGGGGGAGTCACCTGAAAATATGATACTAGAGAGGATGGATCAATTCTATTCCAACTAACTTAACCTAATTCATTCATTCAGATAATCAAAATATATGAATACTTTTAAATAGTTTTTCAACATAATGTATTTGCAAAGAGCCTCCTTGTTTGTACTATAGGCATAAACAAAATAGATACTCTCAAGGCATAAAACATGTCTTGTGCTCTTTTGAATAAAAATTACAGTGGATGCAGGTCTTTGATACTCCAATGGTGCCATAAAGAAATCTGCTGTCCTTTTTTTTTCTTTTTTTTTTTTTTTTGACAAAGAACTGTCTGAAATTTTACCTCTTGGGTTCCAAGTATATTTGCTATTAGTTAAGAGGCTTTATTGTAAAAGCCTCCTCACCTAGAGATCTGGTGATTTTTTATATTGTATCTATCTCTTTCATTTGGCTTCAATTAAGGTAAGGACTTGATAAAATTCAAAATTTACTAAATTTTGTGTTAATGTCAGGTACAGAATTTTCCTCTTGAATATCTCCCTTCGCTGGGGGTGTTACTAAAGTGTTTTGAAGGAAATGGCGGGTCAACCACTCATTGGTTCTCATGGCTTTGCAGTGGAGGCAGGGCCTCTCCCTGATTTGGTAACTTCCCAGATTCTTCTGCTTCTGAGCTATTTTTCTCCTTTTAATATTAGCTGGTGATGGGTGATGTTCACTTTCACTCTCCTTCCATGAGGAAGCTCCTGAATGCGATTCTTCACTGTCATACTCAGTAGTATCACTGTCATGCTGGATCTGATTCATCTGGCTGAAATGAGAATGGAGCCTGGCTCGTCTTCGTTCAAGATAGGCATTGACCAAAGCCGCCTCTGAGTCTGTTACAGGGGCAAGTTGGATATGCTTTGGTTTCTTCATCGTTTGTAAAGAGTCCCAGACATCACCTTTGTTTTGCCGCTTACGGGAATCATCTTTGCTTGCTAACAACCAACAAAACAAATTAACAAGTTAGGTACACTGTTGGTTACTATAACCTCATATTACTTAAGGAAACTTAAGGCACCTGTGGGTTTACTCTCAGTGGCCAGTTGCTAAGTCACTGCTTTTCTCCAGTCATCTGCAAGTGTGCTGGCTGATCTGCATTCTCCAGTATCTCCCCCATCTCCTACAGAGCAGTGAGGTCAGACAGACGCCTGACATATATCACTTGTGAAGTTTTGAGGACCCCTGATAAGAGATCAAGGGACAAGGTCTCCAAACTTTTCCAGATAAGTACCTTGTTTTCCTTTGCCCTGATTCAAGTGTGTACATGAAGGTGATCTGGGTGGCAGGAAACTAAGAACACTCTTTCTTTATGAGGTGGTGCACTGGAATTAGTTTGTATCAGATCATAAGAGCTTATTGTTCTATGAAATGGTTGTTAAACACAGACATTGTTTTAAAAAATGATACAAACTTACAATTAAATCAAATGTATTAAAAGGGTAGTAAGTACTCAAAACCCATCATTTCCTAAACATTTTATCACATTTTATTATGATTTACGCTTTTGATGTTATTCATGTCTGTTGTATATGAATGATGGAAATACTATGACATAGTGTGCTACTGTGTATCTCTTCCAACTAAATGTTTGGTGACATCATATTGGCAGCATGAAATTAGTCTTGGTAGGTATATTTACACCATGAAAATTAGCAAACACTAAAAATCAGGGCTTGATTTACGGTTTTGTTGATTTTCTAGTTTAAAGTGATGGAGAACATGTTACTAATGCAGATTACATTTGAAAGTGGCATGTCTGTAGCCACTACATTGGACAAAACAAAAACAAAAAAAGGGAATAGTCTCCCAATATTCTAAAGCTTTTATCCAATTCAGCAGAGAAGTCACTTCTATCATTGACAACTAAGTTAATTACCAATAGACATCTTCCTGTTTTACTTTCATCTTACTCCTTAACTTAAAGAAAATAACATTCATGTCGAAACTGCACTTTGTCAACTGCAGCCATATGTTGGCTAGTGATGCAAGGATTAGACAAAAATTGAGGAAAGCATTTGGTGAGAATTAATTGACTATATGGAATTTACCATAAAGAAATTGTATATTTTATTTGTAAACTGTGTGATATGCATCCGTTATATCAGTAAAATATTGATAAACATGTGTGTATACACATACATACAAATTTTGAAGAGTTGGTTGTTAAAAGCATTTACCAGCACACCACTGCTTCCAACATATTAAAAAATATGTTGTCATCTGCAGCTCATAATCCTGTAGTAACACTAACAATAAAGGGGTGAAAGAGCAAGTTATGTTAAGGAAGAATACTGAGGAATGAAGAGAACCTGAACTCTGCCTACTAATCATTCATAACCTCTGACTGTTCTGCTAAAGGAGCTAAACTGTCCTTCTGCCCCAGGGAGAAGAAAAGCAAGGAGCTCGCCCCCCCACCCCCATCCCAGGCCTCCACAGGCATAGAGAGGCCCTAAAACACTCTTGGCTGTTAACTTCTCTTCTGTGCATTCCACACTCAGTACATATTTTTCTCATCACAGACAGACTAAATATGCATTGGCTCTCACCTTTACTTGCTGAAGCACTTGTCTCACTGTCTTCGTCCTTTTTTTTCTCAGACATCTGTGTCAGAAATAAAGATTAATAATAGTGACTCTCGGTTGTTTTACATAAACATTTCCTCATTAACAAACACTATTGTCCTAAGCCCTTCAATAATGTCTGATTTTAAATACTCAGAGCAGTTCAATAAGTTTTGTTTGTTTGTTTGTTTGTATTTTAGAGGGTATCTGGGATTAAACCAGGACCTCATATATGAGAAGCAGGCACTCAACCACTGAGCTACACCTGCTCACCAGGCTCACCTGCTTACTGAGTTCCTGTTTTAGTAATCCTACTTCTGTCCAACAGCAAGACCAAATTTTGATAACAGAATCTACCAAAATGTTTTGAACCAACCAAAATAAAATCTTGAAAGAGAATAAAACCATAAGTTATAAAGTTTTCCTGGATTCATTTACATTCTGGAGCAATTTGGTTAAAAACTAATTACTTTTAAATTACCTTTTTAAAGGACATTTGAGGGAAGCGGACTTGGCCCAATGGATAGGGTGTCTGCCTACCACATGGGAGGTCTGCGGTTCAAACCCCAGGCCTCCTTGACCAATGTGGAACTAGCCCATGTGCAGTGCTGATGTGTGCAAGGAGTGCCCTGCCATGCAGAGGTGTCCCCCGCGTATGGGAGCCCCACGTACGTGCAAGGAGTGTGCCCCATAATGAGAGCCGCCCAGCACGAAAGACAGTGCAGCCTGCCCAATAATGGTGCCGCACACACGGAGAGCTTACACAACAAGATGACGCAACAAAAAAAAACACAGATTCCCAGTGCCGCTGGTAAGGATAGAAGTGGTCACAGAAGAACACACAGCGAGTGGACACAGAAAGCAGACAACCAGGGAGAGGGGAGAGAAATAAATAAAAAAGGACATTTGATCAGGTCACATTATTGATAGGTCTTTAAGATGTCTGATCTGAGACATCTACATATGCTCAAGATCTTTACCAGAATTCATATATTTAATAGCTCATAAATCCATCAGTTTCTTCCGAAAGGTAAACATAATGTATTATCTATGAATATGGCTACCAGAAGAAATGGATATCTATGAATAGTTCCAATTTCAAATATTCTGCTCCAACACTTTAAAAATATATTTGTTCCATTTTTCGGATCAGTGTTACAAATTTTACAGCTGAAAATAGTTATGTCAAAAGACACAAATATAAAGCAACTCTTTCAGAATATATAAAAAACTTTAGAAATATTCAAAACATCTTTGACACATAATTCTTCTTCTGGGACATTTTCACCAGGAAATAACCCCCAAAAGAGGGGAAGCTTTGTGAACAGAAATATTCATCATGAGGCATAATTAGGATAATACAAAATTCTAGATTAAGAAGTAGGCAGGGAAGTAGACTTGGCCCAATGGATAGGGCATCTGCCTACCACATGGGAGGTCCACAGTTCAAACCCCAGGCCTCCTTGACCCGTGTGGAGCTGACCCATGCGTGCCGAAGAATGGTGCCGCACACACGGAGAGCTGACACAACAAGATGACGGAACAAAAAGAAACACAGATTCCCGGTGCTGCTGATAAGGATGGAAGCGGGCACAGAAGAACACACAGCAAATGGACACAGAGAGCAGACAACTGGGGGGAGCAGAGAAGGGGAGAGAAATAAATAAGAAATAAATCTTTAAAAAAAAAAAGTAGGCAAAGGGTTAAGTAAATTATAGTACAATCATACAATTATATAATGTATAGTAAAAAAATAATAAAAGTATGTCATAGCATGAGGAAATAAGTATGTTACAATATTAAGTTGAAAATCAAGTTGCAAATTTGCATAGGCAGTATATCACAATTTAGCAGAAAATATGAAAAGAAAAAATACTTTAAGGAGTGTACACAAGTGTTAGCAGTGGTTGGCTTTGAGTGGTGAAAGTAACTCTTTTTCCTTCTAATTTTTCAAATTGTCTACAATGAAGGGAAAAATGAGTTCATTTGGAAAGTCAAACTTACTTTGGGTTGAAAAGTGCCCTACTTAGATATTCTTAACTGAGATTTAGATCCTTGCCCCTTCCTTTCTTAATAATTCATCTCTTGCTTTTTTGGGTTACTGCAACCATTCTCTGAAACCTTAAAACTGGAGTCCTCTTTTAAGATACTTTTTTTTTTTTTAAAATGCTTTTTGGGGTTTAAAAAATACTTTAAAATTGAATAAGCATAGAGATGATTATTTTTAAAAGATTGGAAGTTTATAAACCTAAAAGTTAAAAGTAGTTGGTCATTGCTACATACTCTGGAATGATTTTTCGTTTGTTCTTTGTATATCCCTATAATCTCTGCATATACTTTTGTAATCAAGCAGGAACGAAGTGTTTAAAACCACTTATTAGGTATATATCATTTTCACAGAAAGTTCCCACATTTGATTTGATGTCAAATCAAAATATAATCACTAAGTCCAAAGAAAGGTTTTGTATCAAGCTAAGTGGAATCATATGAAGTGTGGTTACCAAATGCTTTTATTACCTGTCTGTGTTACTCAGTGCATAAAAACAGCAGTGTAGAAAAGTGGAGAAATCTGGGCTGTGACTATCTTTCTGCTTCTAAACAATTCTTACCAAGCCATTTAACACCTCCTAAGCTCAGTCTCCACATACGCAAAAAGAGGAGTTTGGGCAATGTCATGTGGAAAAATACCTGGCACTGGCAGACTGAATAAATACTAAACAAATGCATAAACAAATACTGCATAGTATTTATAGTCTATGAAATCAAAGGGTAAATGCATCTTTAAAAGTGGTAAATCTAGAGGAAATCAGCTTGCTTCATCTTTGAGGATAATTACAACCAGATTTCCGTCACTCTTTTACCATTACTTCAAGGTTTGTAAATAAAGTCTCATAGTTTAGCAGAAAAAAATGAAGAAGTTCAAAGTAAAGAGAAAATTCCATTCTCCTTGATTAGCTCTTATATGGGTCTCAGATTTCAAACCTGGGACCCTTCAGAAAGAAGCAGTCCAGTCTATTGTAGCTGCCATAAGGGTACACAGTGAAAGATGAAACCTCTAAGGTAATTAAGGTTTACTCAGACCTGAGTAGATTTAATTCAACATTTCAAACTATCCTTTGAAACAAATAATATGGCAGGAGACCTGCGTCCATTCTCCCCCTGCCACTAACCAATTGTGTGGCACTGGATAAGTCACTCAATTTCTGTGGGCCTTCTCAATAAAACATATGATATTTTACTTGCCTACAAACAGGAGGCTAGACCACACACTCTGTTGAGATCCTTGCAGCTCAGAGCTCTGTGACTCTAAAGAGCTGATGCAAGCATGGGAGCAGAAAAATTTAGACCTTTAAGCATTCTTCATGATGAAATTGTTGTAATCAATTTCAATTTTTTCTTAATTTTCTAAAGTAACTTTTCTTGCCAGGCCAGACAAAGTCCATGTGCTTAGCTAGGAAGTCTAAGATATGTAAGCTATCACTATTCTAACTCTTCTTTTGGCAAAGTATCTACCTTAAGAAGCATTTAGACTTTACATGAAACTTCCTTGTTGAGGGGGGAGGGGGAAGAGTCTTTGATTATTAAAATGGAATCCAGATGGCATAGACATACAAATCTTCTCCTCTCCATCTAGAGTTGAAATAGCATGCAGTTTAGCTGTTCATTGCCAGTCTGGCATTGTGGCTGTAATGCTAAGTGATGGTGTTTGATTAATTATACCAGCCTGGTATTAATGGCCAGCAAGGATTCCATGTCAGCAATTTATAAGAGCTCAGTTATCCATAATAATGTTGGGGCATCACATACAGAATAAGATAGTCCTGATACAGCAGGCTATCTCATTCCTAAAACATCCCTGCTAGATTACCTGCTAGTAGATGGTCTAGAGTGGTGACTTTAGCTCTGTTTAGCCTGCATCTTATGCAGAGGGAATACTGACTCTTTCTAAAAAGCCCCAAATCCAAAGACACATGTCTTACAAATATAACATCTTTTTTATCTGTGATCAAATTATACGGCTACAAAAGGAATTTGGAGGTCCTTAGCCAGTAGAAAAGTTTATCCTAGCATTATATAGCATATGGGCAAACTGCAAACCATCTAAATGTCTCAAAACTGCATAATTTTAAAAAATTATGGTGCAACCACAAGACATAAAATTATGCCATCATACAAAGGGCTGCTGTGTGAATACAATTTGGGGAAGGGCTTACAATATAACATTAAATATATACTTAATATATACAATATAATACCAACTATGTCAAATCAAAAAGAGAGATAGAGATTAGCGTAAAGGGGAAAAGGTAGGACATACACCAAAATGTTAACAGTGGTCATCTGTGGGTAACAGAACAACAGTAATTTAAAATTTTCTTCAGCTTTTCCATATTCTTAGATTCTCTAGAATGAGGATGCATTATTTTTAAATCTGGAAAACTTAAAAAGAGTAGTTTCATCAAAGAAGAGTGAATTTATATTACGGAAACTTCCCTAGTATACAGTAAACATATTATTTAAAATGAAAAAGTATATCCTACCCAGAGAGCAGCCCGAGAGAAGAACATCAGAACCAATAGAATGACAAAATACCAAAGTAGGAAGCTCCCTATTGCCCCACAGGAGTCATCCTTCCGGCATTCATAATCTTGATTTGAAGTGGTAAAACTTATAGGTTTGGGGGGAGGGTCAACCTCCCAAAACAAGGATAAAAGATCTCCCATTGTGGCTTCTTGCTTAGAAAATAAAACATGCTAAAAGGGATGAGGATGACAGGGAAGTACTTCACTCCAAGATGTATGACAACTTCCTTGGCGACCTATTATGACATAAACTTTAGCAACTGTGGCAGGAACTGACAAATGCTTCTTAGATTTCTAAAAACTTTTGGAGGAATTTCACTTAAGTTTATAATCTCCCCACTCCAGCCTGCTTCTCATGTGGCTCATTCTGCCTTATTATTTTTTTCCTGAAATTTATTGTATATATTGTATTTCTGTGTCTCTGAAATCTAAGTGTCAGAGATATCAGTTTTTATACATACTTTATATGTATAATGCCATTATAAATTAACATACACAGTTCTAATGCCAATTATATATCAAACTTGGGTGGTAGTGGTTTTTTTAAAGCCTTGAATAGATGCACAATTTAGAGATTACATTAAAAGAGAAAATAAAGATGTCTGTTACAAATTACATGAAATGTATACAATTTTTTTCTAAGGAAAGAGACGGGGGGGGGGGGGGGGGGAAACCTGATATTCTAATTTTGACTGTACATAGGACTCTTCCATTTTAGAAAATTTTCAAGTTAGTTCATTTCTAAGACTATAACTAAACAAAACACATTGCTGTTAAGGCAATCTTAAAATGATAAAAACCTCACTTTAAAAAAAAAATTCGTTAGGTCTTTAAGAGCATAGCATACCTGAAATGTTCATTAATTTGCAATACCCCGAGGAAACTTCATTTTCTTCCATTTGACCTTAGAAGCATTTTAGGAACACTTTTGGTCATTGGGATGTGCGTGATGCAACACTCCACCAGCTTATTGTGACAGGGCGTGATGTTTCTTATAGGGACACACTTTTCCGTGTCCGGAACGGGGCGTCCCTAGGCCTCGGCATACCGGCGGTTGGACGTCGCCTCCTCCAGGAAGCCCATGGGGAAGCAGGGAATGGGCTGGACGCACCTCCTCGAGGCTCCCCGCGCCCCACCTCACCTGCCCTCCTAGTGCACCTGTAGACCTCCTCTCCAGGGCCGCCAATCTCCAGGCAGTAACCAAGGAAGTCTTTTAAGCCGGGGGCCTGGCCTAGTGGTACAACGATGTATTTGCTAAATAAAACCAAACTGAACTCTCTGTTGAAACCTCGGGATTAGAAATTCGATCAAATATGCAGGGAAACTAAAGTTTTAGTGTTTTTTTTTTCATCCTCAAAAAACACTAACAATTTTAACAAAAAAACAAGTTTATCTGGAGATTTTGGGTTTGTTATTCCTGCACCCTCATTTCACGAATATTTAAGAATTTACATAAGGTCAGAACATTTGCTTTAAAAAAACCACACGCACACAGAGGGGTAAGAAATTCTTTGTCCTTGCTGATGGTATCTGGACACATTATCACGTACTCTGTTATCCTACAGCCACCCTACTTAATAAAATCTGCGAAAAATGTGAGTCCATAAATGCTCTAAGGAAACTAAAATTATATTAATATATACAAAGTCAGCTTGTTATAGTTATTACTTTTCACTGCTGGTTCAGAACCAGGTCTGAATAGTGCTGCTCAGCTTTCTTCCCCCGAAGCTGAACAGGAGCCACAAACCAGAGAGCTGTTTCCCTAGTAACACTCCCAGCGCCCGTCCCCTACCCATGCACCACTCTCGCGAGAAGACGTAGCTCCGTCTTTCCGGTTGCCGGAGAGCGGTTTGCCTCCGCCGTAGCGCTTGCCTGGCTTTGCGCAAGTGCAGTAGAGAGTGGCGCGAGCCTGCGGCTTCCCGCCGAAGAACATGGTGCGTTTTCCCGGGTCACCTTTGTGCCTCCCGGACGTGGAGTCCACGCGGCCTCTGGGAGTTCCGCGCTAGCTGATCTGTCCTTAGCTCAGCTGAGGGAGGATATAGTCAAGCGTCCAGCCACTTGTACTGGGAGAGAGGAAGGAAGCTATGGCGGGAGCTAAAATTTGTGCTGAGGGAGCCAGGGAGGGAAGCTCACTCTATTGGGGTGTTTTGATGCGGGGCTGGATGGACGGAAGGGTACGCCAGTGACCACGGCTCCGTGTAGCTGAAAGACGTTTTACAGTTGTTAACAAGAGTTGAGGCCTAGCAAAACAAAGGAAATATTCCGATGTGAACCAAAACAACGCACGGTTTCCCCACGCTCCCTCTGATTCCCTTCACATCATGGGTACCTGCCCTTCCTAAAACTTAAGTGGATAGTTTACCAACAACACAAAACGGAAATCCCTGGTGTACACCAATCGAGTGCAGAGTTGTTTAGAATCGTAGACAGTTAATAGCTAAGTCGTGGATGTAGATTGAGGCTTAAATATGGAATATCCCCCCCACACGGTTGGTGTTTTGAGTTTATTAAATTAGCTCTTGTACTAACCCTTGTGATGTATTCCAAAAACAAAATATGGAGTAATTGCAGGCTTACTCACCAGGTCCTAGGTTACAAAATAAGACATTTTTATTTATTCGAAGCATTAAATTAGTCTCTGAAGTAACCAGTCAGTTCTCTCCTAATCACACTATGGTGCCAACACAAGCATAATAATTTTTTAAAAGGGTTCCCTTTTCTTATACTAATACTGTAAAAAGCTTTGCTAGGACATTTTAAAGATGAGGAATAGTTATATGCTATTTTTAGTTACCTTTATTTAAATCAACAGCTTTAATTTCTTAAATAGACAAGTAGTGGCTTTTGATTAATTCTTGGGCTTTTTGTCTTCAATAGATGATGCAAGGGGAGTCAAACCCTAGTACTTCCCTTATTGACAGAACCATCAGGATGAGAAAAGAAACTGAAGCCAGGAAAGTGGTCTTAGCCTGGGGACTCCTAAATGTATCTATGGCTGGAATGATATATACTGAAATGTAAGTTAATTAACCAAAAAAACAAAAGGAAATATTTAAGAAGCCAGTGACCAGTTCTACAGATTTTTGTTTGTTTTGTATGGTTTTTTATTTCTTTGTTTAGAGATACTGAAAAAGCCTTTCTAATTTTTTCAGGACTGGAAAATTGATTAGTTCATATTATAATGTGACATACTGGCCCCTCTGGTATATTGGTAAGTAAATTTTCACTGCAATTTAGATTTACTACCAAAGAAAAATTGTGTTCAAATTTAGTTCGGTGTAGTATTCTTTCCTTCATTCAACAAATACTTGAGTGTGTCAGATGTTCGAAGAACTGGGAATGTGGCAGGAAGGAAGCAAGAAAAAACCTGCCCTCATATAACAGTCTAGTAGAGGAAATAGATATTCAAATTAATAAACAATAGAATTTCAAGTAATCATGAGGTCTGTGAAGAAAAAGAAAGGTTTAGGGTAATGGAATTTGTATTGTTGCTTTCCCTGAAATGCCTTTCCTACTTCTTTACTTAGTGAATACCTTGACATATTTCAAGGCCAGTCCACTTATCTCCTCCGGTGATGCCTTCCTCAATTTCCTTCTCTCCTCTGTCTGCTTTTCCATAGCCTTGGGTATAAACAGACCTTGTGAATGCAAAAATAAATTCCATGGTCTAATATACATGTTAATCTAAAGTCTGTGATAAGGAAATAATGTGGCAAGTGGAAGAACAAGGGTTTTGGAATCTGCAGGCCTGAGTTAGAATTGTGGCTTGCCTAACCAGCCCAGTACTCTCAGTTCATCTTTAAAATGAAGGTGATAATACTTACCTTAGAAGATTGTAAGGATTAGGAGTATTACTTTGAAAGTCACTCATAATTGCCTGACACATAATAGACATTCATTAAATGACAGCTGTTAAAAGGAATAAAGAAGTAGTTTTAAATTATTGTTCATTTGCTAAAGTATGAAGGATTTTGTTTTCCCCCTATTAAGCCACCCCCCTTCTTTTTAAAAATAAATTATTATCTTCCAGAGCTTGCCCTTGCCTCTCTCTTCAGCCTGAATGCCTTATTTGACTTTTGGAGATATTTCAAATATACTGTGGCACCAACAAGTCTTGTTGTTAGCCCTGGACAGCAAACACTTTTAGGGTTGAAAACAGCTGGTAAGTGTTTTATATCTTGTAAAAGGGTAAGGGGTTGGCCAATAAATCTTCTTCAATTTAATTTTACCTTTTCATAGATTCAGAGCTGGGAGAGACTTGTAGGACAATCTGTTCAACTGTATTAAGCAGATCTCAAGTTATCTTAAGTCTGGTTATTAATATTCCTGTTTTTATAAATTGAATGGATTGCATGGCTATAACGTTCAACAACCTTATGGAAGTTTGTTCCATTGTTTAATTACAACAAAAATTAAATGACTAATTCTTGCTGCATTGAAGACAATTATTAAACTATGAAAATGATAAACAACTGATTAGTGGCCTTTGGTAATGATGCTTCAGGAAATTTAACAATGAAATCACTCTTACTTTTACTTTTCCTGAAGAAAAAGACTCAGTTCCTTAAGTCTGTTTTCATAAAAAATTTTGACTATTTATATATATGTATGCTTTTCCTTCTAGTTATACAGACTACTCCTCCACATGACCTGTCAGCAACCCAAATCCCTCCTTGTCCACCTTCACCTTCAATTCAGGGTCAGAGTGTGTTGAGTTATAGTCCATCTCGTTCGCCTAGTACCAGCCCCAAGTTCACCACCAGCTGTATGACTGGATATAGCCCTCAACTGCAAGGTCTGTCGTCAGGTGGCAGTGGATCTTATAGCCCTGGAGTCACCTATTCACCCGTCAGTATTTATAATAAGGTAATAGCTCTTTCTCTTGGACAATCAGATTATTTTAAAATTGGGAGGTGCTTTGAAAATTTATCTATGATTTGAAACTTAACCATTTTATAGGTGAGGAAACTGAAGAGCAGTAGATAATTAAATTTCTAAATCTTCTAAGAAGGAACCCAAATAGAACCCAGATTTCCTGACAGCTAGTCATAAGTTCTTTACACCAGATTTATCATTTTCAAAGAAAATGAACTGAGGTTTAACATCTAGATTTTTCAGCAGGTCTTTAAAACAAGTTGAAACTATGATAATTTTTTACTTTAGTTTCCTTTACTCATGTTTTCCCTCTTTCTTTGCTTTATATGATGCCTTTGCATGCCCTTATTGAATTTTAATGCTTTTCAACATGTTGGAATATCTTCTTTTTTTTTTATTTTTCTTTTTTGTTTTTGAAATGTCTTCTAAACTGAAAACGTACTGTCATGTAGTTTGACTCTTGAGTCTGGACACTTTCCATCAGATGAGTAGACACCTTCATTCTGCAATGAATTTCATTACTTCAGTAATGTGAGCTTTTGTTCTAATCTGTAGGCTTGATAGAAGGAGAAATGACAGATTTGAAATTGTGTCTCCTTCCTGAAGCATAAGACTATAAAAGGAACATTGAAAGGGGGGGTAACTACACTTTCAAATGCTTTCACTATTTTGTTGATTTAATATCGATCCCTAGAACTACATGTTAAAAAAGCAATGTATGGAAATAAAACCAACACACTGTCTGCCCTTACCCACTTTTTTTTTTTTAAGATTTTATTATTTATTTTATTTTCCCCCCTTCCTCTCCTCCTGTCCTGCTATTTTTGCTGTCTATGTTGTCTTCTCATTTTCTCTCTAGAATTCATGGGATTTGATCCAGGAGACCTCTGATAGGGAGAGAGGTTCCCTGTCAATTGTGCCACCTCAATTCCTAGTTTCTGCTGTGCTTCATCTTGACTCTCCCCTTGTCTGTCTTTTGATGCGTCATGATCTTGCTGTGTGACTCACTTGCGTGGGGCGCTGGCTCACCACGCAGGCATTCATGCAGGCACTGGCTTGATGCACAGGCATGCTTTCTCTTCTTTTTCACCAGGAGGCCCCAGGGATGGAACCCAGGTCCTCCCTTATGGTAGGCAGAAGCTCTATCACTTGAGCCACATCCACTTCCCTGCGCTTACCCTTTTATATAATATTTCGTTGTGGTGAAATTCTTACTACCTGTTACCCAATATTAAATCTAATTTTGGCAGGTAATAGAAGTTAGAATTTTGTGTAAGTCAACTATGAGGAAATGGGTATGGAATGATAATACATAATGCAAGGTAAATATGACTTTTTTTTTTTTTTGAGAAAATTAATATATGGTCTTTATAGAAAATTTAAAAAATAAAATAGAAGGAAAATCACTTTTAGTTCCACCACCAAAACATAATCTCTGTTTAATACTAAACAATGGACATACTATAGTTTACTCTTGAATATTTAAGTTTTTTCATGTTTAAAAAGCTACTAATCTGCATTGAATAGCTCTGTATACAGAGTTATTGATAAATTTGGGAGGATGGCTCTGCAAAAGAATTATACCAGGTTACAATATCACAGAAATATATATGAATATTAATTTTACCACATTCTTACTCATCATTGAGTTATTTTTTATAAATCACTGCTAATATGAAAAGTGAAAATCTGTAGTAGCCTAACATTTATTTCTTATAAAACCACTTAACTATATTATGTTCTCATTTTGCCCACTTGTCTTTTGAGCCTGTATTCTCTTTGATTCCCCTCTGCCCTGGTTGCTGTCTTAAATATGGGATTAAAAAATATAGAAGTTTTTAATTTTTAGTAGTCAAATCTATGTCTCATTCCCTTGTGGTTTGTTTTATTCTACGTTAGAAATTTTCTTATTTTGAGAGTTGATTTTGTTTTTCCTCTGGCTTAAGATGAATTTTTTTTTTTTCCCACTAAAGTTGATAACCAGTTGTCCCAGTACCACATATTAAATAATGTTTCCCTTTTCTTCACTTACTTGTTATTCCTCCTTCATATTATATATATTCTTATGTATCATAAGATCTTTTTCTTGGCCATTTTTTTCTTGATCCTTCTCTTTTAATGCTGTATATAGCAGTTTTGCTGTAGATTACCATTGTTAAAGAGTTAAAAAATGATCAGACACTATTGTTTGTTTAAAAAATGGGTAAATGGTAGCGTATAGTCTGTCTGTATAAAAGAAATGACACCTACTACGAAAATATTAAGTAAAATGTTTATTTTTAAAGAAACAATCTTTCCTCACTTTAACTCTTTTTTCCTGTCTGCTCTTTTCTAGTCATACATCTGCCTTGAACATTGTTCCATTTACATATTAGATGGAAAAAAATGATGAATTGAGAATTATCTTCCTATTGACCTTTCTTGTTTTTAAGTCTTAAAAGATATATCAAGAAAACATAAAAAGGAAGTAAAGGTGACAAAGATATATCAGGAATGCACAAAAATTAAAATGGGAGTATTATCAAAGTAACTTTAAGGGAGATAGCATTAAATGGGACAAAAGGTCATTTTATTTATTTATTTTTATTTATCTATCTATTTTGCCTTCCCCCCCGTTGTCTGTTCTCTGTCCATTTGCTGTGTGTTCTTCTGCGTCCACTTGCATTCTTGTCATGCAGCAACAGGAAACTCTCTTTTTTGCTGCATCATCTTACTATGTCAGCTCTCCATGTGTGCGGTGCCACTCCTTTATTCATGCAAGGCGGCTCTCCCTGCATGGCACAGCACTCTTTGTGCATGGCAGCACTGCGTGTGGGCCAGCTTACCACATGGGTCAGGAGGCCCTGGGTATAGAACCCTGGATCTTCCATATGGTAGCAGATGCTATATCAATTGAGCCATAACTGCTTCCCCAAAAGGTCATTTTAAATTGATGAAAGAAATAATTGATAATGAAGATAATAACAACCAAGATCCTTATATGTTGAATAATATAGGATCTTAAGATGTAAAGTAAAATTCTTTATAAATACGAAGAGAAATTAATAAACACAAGTAGTGGGAGACTTTAGCATTATCAAGTTATGTCAAAGAAAGTTGGTAATAAATAAGGATAAAGATTTGAACATTAACACTTAATAAAACTATATCAATAAATATATTGAATGTTGTACTCTTCTTTTTTAAAACGTTCATGAATTTATACGTAACTTTTTCTGACCCAAACACAAATAAAACTAGAAATTAAAAATAAAGGTTTCAAAACCCTCCACCCTTAATTTAACAATTTAAAAAATACTCTCCTAGATAATTACTGAGTTAAATAAAAATTACAATTAAGAAAATGAAAATGCTTAAATAACAAAACTTAGGGATATAACAAAAGCTATACTTAGTGGCAAATTTTTAGCCTTATGTGCTTTCATTGTTATAAAAAAAGAGAATGAAAATAAATGTAGTTGGAATTCAACTCAAAGTTAGAAAACATACAGAACAGAAAGGAGATAGAATAATGATAGATACTTGCTACAATAGGATGAACTTTGAAAACATTATGCTAAGTAAATGTCACAGAAGACCAAATATTGTATGACCCCATTTATATGAAATGCCAGAATAGGCAAATCCATGTGGAGGGCAAAATGGGGATTGACTGCAGTGTTTTGGCTTTTTGTAGGGTGGGCTGAAATTTTCTAAAATTGGATCATGGTGATGGTTGTATAACCCTGTGAATATATTAAAAACAATGAATATACTTTAATTGGGTGTATTGAATGGTGTATTAGCAAAGGGGTGCTGATGCAAAATACCAGAATTGGTTGGTTTTTATAAAGGGTATTTATTTGGGGTAGGAGCTTACAGATACCAGACCATAAAGCATAAGTTACTTCCCTCACCAAAGTCTTATTTTCACGTGTTCGAGCAAGATGACTGCCGATGTCTGCAAGGATTCAGGCTTCCTGGGTTCCTCCGTTCCAAGGGCTTGCTTCTCTTTGGGTTCAGAGTTGCCCTCTTCCTGGGGCTTGTTTCTCTTTCCTCTACGAGCTTACTTCCCAGGGCTCTAGCTTAAGGCTTCAGTATCAAATTCCAGCATCAAAATTCTAACCTCAAAAACCCTCAACTCTGTCCTTTGCCATACCTTTTATCTGTGAGTCCCCACCCACCAAGGGGTAGGGACTTAGTGCCAAAACAACATGGCCCAGTCAAAGCCCTAATCATAACTTAGTCACGCCCAAGTACAGACCAGGTTACAAACATAATCCAGTACCTATTTTTGGAATTCATAACCATACCAAACCGCTACAAATTGTATGTAAGTTATATCTCAATAAAGCTGTTTTTAGAAAATAATTATAAAAGCAGGTATTAGTATGTTGGGATTTAAGAGCTTTTCTGCCTTAGGAGGGAAATCCAATAAAGTAGACAAATCTGTCAAATCAAATCAAGCAAAATAGGACACAGGCTTAAGGAGAAATTGAAAAAGGGGATTTGATTTAGTAAAAGATACAGAGTTGTTAAAAATGGAAGTGAATATTTTTATTTTTTGCTAATAGCCATGAAGTTTCATATCTCTAAGCTCCTAGTCATTATTTGTTACTCTATCTGCTCAAACATCCTTAATCTCAAACTTCCCTCGATTTTTTATATTTGTGGACTCACTTTACTCATTATCTCCTCCAGAAAGTTTGAGGAAGCAAATTGGGGTATATACTTTTCTTATATTCTGCATTGGCACTTAGCATGATCTTTTAAAATACTTGTTTAATTGTCTTCTTTGAGCACAAGGGTTATATATTTGTACTTATCTTGTTTCCTTAGTACAGTGTAGGGAATATAGATACTATGTAAGTGTTGGTTGAACCAAACTAATAATTTGGGAAAATTAATGAAATGAATACATAGTTTTGTGGAGAAATTGCCAAAATCGATTAAGAATTAGAAAACCTAAAAAAAATCAAGGAAGAAAATCTAAAAACTGCTAATCAAATACATCCCCAAAAGGCTTTAAGGCCCTAGAGTTTTACCATTGATTCCTTTCAAATTTTTAAGGAACAGTTACTTTTCTTTTTTAATTTTTTATTATGGAAATTTTCAAATATACACAAAAGTGATGAGACTAGTATAATGGCCTTCCATGTGTCTGTTACCCATCCTCAACAGTTATCAACACTTTGCTGGTGTATGAATAGTGGATTTTGATGCAGCTAAGCAACATGATAAAAGCATAAACTCTAGTTTATAAACTTTAGTCAGAAAACTATATTGAAATCCTATTATGATCTTAAGCAAGTTACCTAAACTCTCATAAATAAAATTAGTACTGTAATGTTATTTACTCATTATTGAAAGGATGATGTGAAATAATGTTTATTAAGAATAATTTGTACAGTATCTGACATATGTGTAGTAACTGCTTAATAAATGTTTAGTATTTATTGTAAACTACTACCAAATATGGGAAAAGATAGGAGCACTTCTTTTCACTCAGTTTATTTGATGATTTATAATGAAACTGTGAGAAAGCACAAAAAAAAAAACAGGACAATCTTATTTATGGATATAAATGTGAAAATTATAAAATAAATAACTTATAGTCCTATTCAGCATTTCTCACTTAGATAGAAAAGGGGTTTCAAATTCCTTTTCAAGTATATTTAAAAAAACGTAAAATCCCATGATTAACCTTTAGAACTATGTAGGTCCTCTATGAAAAAAATATATAATACAAACATTTCCAAGATGCATAAAAGATATTAAATGGGGAGGCATTTTCTTGGATGAAAAGATATTGTTATAAAGGTTTTCCTCCCATGTTAACCTATAAATTGTATTCAATTCCAGTCAATCCCAATGAGATTAGGGGAGGGGGTTATTGGGGAGGGGGTGCTCATTGATTTTTTTTTAAAATTAATCTAGACAAATAGATGAGCCAAGAAATATTTTATTGAGAGTTGGGGTACTTCCCCATAGATGTTAAATCTTAGGAATTAAAACGTTAGGCCTGGGAGCAGATGTGACTCAAGCAGTTGAGTGCCTGCCTCCCACATGGGAGTTCACAGGTTCTGTTCCTGGTGCCTCTTAAAGAAAAAAGTAACAAGCAAAAAAAAAAAAAAAAAAGGCCCCTTAAGCGAGAGTAGACCAATTAATCAAAGCAATAGCCCAAATAAAGTTATAGTATGTATAAAGATTAAATATGTTAATTAAAAAGAAATAAGTGATATGGAAGAGAAGTAACATTTTTATTTTCAAACATTAATTACATGACTTTTAAGATTTATATTTATTTAATTTTTTTATTTCTCTCCTCTTCCCTGCCCCACCCCCCCAGTCGTCTGCTCTCTGTGTCCATTTGCTTTGTGTTCTTCTGTGTCCACTTATATTCTTGTCAGCAGCACCGGGAATCTGTGTCTCTTTTTGTTGTGTCATCTTGCTGTGTCAGCTTTCCATGTGTGTGGCGCCACTCCTGGGCAGGCTGCACTTTTCTCACACTGGGCGGCTCTCCTTACGGGATGCATTCCTTGCACGTAGCGCTCCCCTACATGGGGGACACCTCTGCATGGCATGGCACTCCTTGCATGCATCAGCACTGCACGTGGGCCAGCTCCTCACGGGTCAGGAGGCCCTGGGTTTGAACCCTGGACCTCCCATGTGGTAGGCGGATGCTCTATCTGTTGAGCCAAATCCACTTCCCTTATATGACTTTTAAATCCTTAACTTATTACAAACTAATGTGAGTTGGTAGTGAAAAACTCCAGTTGAAAAAAGTTGTCATTGTACTTGAGTAAACAGGTAACAAAATGGGAAATGCCAGGGACCAATATTGTGTTTGTAAAGTGTTTGACTTCATAAATATAGGAAATGCATATTATATGTACTTTTTTTAGAATTTTATATATCATGTAAACATTTTAAAATAGTAGTGCTGATAGATATATGCCAAAATAGGCATCTCTGACTATACTCTTCTTATGGAAGTATAACTTGGCACATTTTCATTTGGTAGAATGGGAATATGTTTCTAAAATGTTCATATGCTGTGACCAAATAGTTTCAGTTTTAGGAATCTGCCCTAACGGAAGTCATCAGAAATTCAAGATTTATGTACAATATGTTCTTATTTTTTACAGTAGCCAAAAATTGCATACCATCTAAACATTCAGTGTAAGAGAATGTAAAATTATGGTATATTTATACAATGAAATATTATACGGCCAGTAAGAATCTTTGTAAAGGATTTTTGTAGGAAAATGCTTAGTTAACTAGAAAGTGATAAAGTTAAACAGTATTGTCTCCATTATTTTTTTAAAAGACATTGATATTGACATAGCTATGTACAATTTAAAGATTTGAAAATATATTAAATGTGAAAAAGGGATTATATTATCAATGGGTGGTGAGGTTATATGTATTACATTTTTCTTAATATTTTTTATTTTAACTATACATACGTTGCTTTTATAGTAAAAATAAATAAATAAATTTCAATTAAAGAAAAATAAAATAAAGTTATTTTATTTTATATAGTTGGCAAACCATAGTCCCTCTCCTTCTTGTCCATACCCTACCACTGTTGGACCAGTGGAAAGCACTGGATTGAGATCTCGCTACCGTTCTTCACCCACTGTCTATAACTCACCTACTGACAAAGAAGATTACATGACAGACCTACGAACTTTGGACACTTTTCTTAGAAATGAAGAAGAGAAACAGCATAGAGTAAAGCTGGGTATATATTTATTTTACTTAAATCTAATGCACATATTTTTGGTGACACTTTACATAATGCTTAACCTATTATCTTCATTACTTCGCTCTTTTTATGTAAGTCTTACCAATAGACTTTTCTATAGCTTAGAGAAATACATTTGTTTTATTTTACATGTAATATTCATTTTAATATACATTTTATGTAGTTAGAATTAAGTTCACTACATTTAGAAAGGGAAATATTGCTGAACTAATTGAAACATCTTTCACTTTTCATCTAAAATAAAAAATTTTTCATATAATGTAAATTACAGTTTCCATTTTATTTTATTTTATTTTATTTTTTTTTTAAAGATTTATTTATTTATTTATTTATTTAATTTCCCCCCCTCCCCTGGTTGTCTGTTCTTGGTGTCTATTTGTTGTGTCTTGTTTCTTTGTCTGCTTTTGTTTCTTTGTCCGCTTCTGTTGTCGTCAGCGGCACAGGAAGTGTGGGCGGCGCCATTCCTGGGCAGGCTGTACTTTCTTTTCACGCTGGGCGGCTTTCCTCACGGGCGCACTCCTTGCGCGTGGGGGCTCCCCCACGCGGGGGACACCCTTGTGTGGCACGGCACTCCTTGCGCGCATCAGCACTGCGCATGGCCAGCTCCACACGGGTCGAGGAGGCCCGGGGTTTGAACCGCGGACCTCCCATATGGTAGACGGACGCCCTAACCACTGGGCCAAAGTCCGTTTCCCTACAGTTTCCATTTTAAAGTGGCTATAAATTAATGCTTTTGAAGTAGTGCATAGCAAAGATTGTTCAAGTTATTGTTGTCGTTTCATACTTCCTTAAAGCCTATAGTTTACATTAAGAAACAGTGTTAGCAAATCTTAATCTATTTGAGGTAGCTTTGATTATTACAAAATCAATTACTTGAGACTAAATTATGTTATTGGACTGAGTAATGATTTTCCCCCCTCAGCACCTTAGAAGCGGAGTGGGTGTAGCTCAGTGGTTTGAGCACCGGCTTCCCTTGTATGAGGTTCTGGGGTCAATCTCTGGTATCTCCTATTAAAAAAAAAAAAAAGAAAGAAAGCACCTTAGGTGCTAAAGCATGACCATGGTGAGGAAGGCAGTTATCGGATCATGGCTTTTTGTGTCACTTGAAATCTCCAGTGATTTTTTTATTTAATTTTGCCTGGACGTGCCATGAATGTCAAAGAAACAAACATTATCTCTACTTGTTATCGTTGATATATGATTTTTTTCTTCTTTTTTAAAATTTTGACATATTTCAAAGTATAATACAAAGAACAACCCATGTGTTATACCTTCTGCATTTCTTTGCCATCCATATATTCTGATTTTTATTTCTTCTTTGACCCATGGGAGTTACTTAAAGGTATTATTTTTGATATTTAAAAGTGTTATTTTTGTTTCAAATATGTGAAGAGGCTTGGTTACCTTGTTTGTTCCTTCCTAATTTAATTATACTGTGGTTAGAGAGTCTGATCTCTATGGAGATCCCTATCAATTTTTTGGTTTTCTGTTTTGTTTTGTTTTGTTTTTGAGACTTGCTTTCAAGTCTGCTATATGGTCACTTTTGTATATGGTTCTTGGTACATTGAAAAGAATGCCTATTCTCTAATTATTGGACTCACATTTGTCCATTGAATCAAGCTTCTTGATGGTGTTCTTAAATTCTTTACTTGATTTATCAATTACTAAATAAGTGTGTTAATGAAGAAACAAAAGCTCCCACTAAATGTTTCTTCATAATTCTGTCAAATTTGCTAAATACTGATGAGATTTTTAAGTGCATATAAATTCAGTTATTGCATAATTCTGGTGAATTCCTCCTTTTATCTCTATGTAGGGATCCAATCTCTTAGACTTTTTACCTTAAAGTCTATTTTGTCTGAAATTAATACAGCTATAGTAATTTTCTTTTGGTTAGTGTTTGCCTAGTATATCTATGTCCATCCCAATACTTTTAACCTTCTTATGTTCTTGGAAGTATTTTGTACAGATTAATTAGTAAATAATAAGTACTTTATGAGAGGCTCCTTTGAGGGTTAGTTATCTGTTCCTCATCAAACTTTCACTTACTAGCTTTAATATCCTTTGAAGATTCTTTTCTAAATTAATTATTACCATGTTAGTTGTCATGGTACTTTTCTAATTCTGTCATTCTTTATGTATTTATCCCTTTTACATTTATTTGTTGATATCCTATTCTAGGATAGAGCTTTTTCTTCTCCCCTCATTTATGTCATTTATTGTCCCAGATTTGGCTAGTGGGAGCCTTTTTAAGCTGGCTCCTATGTTCTTTTACATGCCACCTTTTATTTTATTTTATTTTTAATTTTCTGGCATGACAAGATACTCCAGGTTCATCTTGTACTTTTCTCTGTCTTAGCATGGAGTCACTCTATTTCTCTGAGGAGCTCTGGTTCCTTTTAGTGGAGAATGATATTTAAAAATTAATATCTGAGCACTGGTACAGTGACAATGACACTGTGTCCCAATTAGAGCATAGTATCATTGCTTCGAAGCTCACTTGGGCAGCTGGGAAAATAAATACATACACAGAGAGATACAAGTACACATACATTTATATTTCTTCATCCATGTGTATATATTCAAAACTGTGAGTTTATACTTGTACCTCCAGTTCTAGTCCACCTACACAGGATTTATTCTAGCCCATCTTTCCATATTTGTAACTCCTTTGTCCAGTATTGAGAAAGCAGGGTCTTATAATCCTGAAGTTTTCACCTATATGTATAGTCCCCTTGTAAGTAACCAATCTTCTGGCCAAGTGGGCTATAGACTGTCCTTTTCTGATCTTCTCTTTGTCTTTGGTGTTCCGCAGTTTAACTGTGATGTGTATACATATGGATTTATGTTTTACTTTGTACTTCTATATTTTGTTTTCAATTTGATCCATTTTTAGGCATTTTTATCTGTGAATTTAACCTTTTCTTTCATTTTTTCTTTTATTTTTTTGTTGATCTGTATGAAAGTTGTAGATAGCATTCCATTTCACCCCTAAATATTTTAGCATGAATCTCCTAAGAACAAGGACATTTTCCTTTATAACTACAGTATGATTGTCATAAGTGGAATACTAATATTATTCATAGTCATATTTCCCCATTTGACCCAATAATGACTTTTATAGCTTGTTTTCTCTTTTACTGATCTGATGAAGGATCACACGTTGCATTAGTTGTCATGCTTCTTTGTCTTCTTTAATCTAGAATATTTGTGTAGTTTTGTTTTGTTACTTTTTTTGTCTTTGATGATATTGGCATTTTGAAGAAGTCAAGCAAGTTGTTTGCTGGTTGTCCCTCAATTTGGATTTGTCTGATTATTTCTTCATTAGTAGATTCAAGCTAAATATTTTTTTGTAAACAATACAACTTAGTTGGTGGTGTGTCCCTTTCAGTATATCGCATCAGGAGATACAAGATATAATTTTGTTCTATTATTGGTGTTAATTTGATCACTTGGTCAGGGTGATGGCAACCATATTTCTTCGTAATAGTGATTAATAATCTATAGTGTGATACTCTGAGACTTGCGAATATCCTGTGGCCCTCTAACCGCATTGTTTTTATCCATTATTGATCTTTGCCTGAAATGAGTTAATACAATGGTGGTTGCAAAATGGAGATTTTCTAATACTTTCAGTTGTTCAGCATTTGATAGTTTGGCCTTCCGTAAAGAAAAGTGTTTTGTTTTACCCCCTTCCTATAATTTGTTTTAGTCACTTTGGGCTTTCTTTAGCAGTGTCTAACTGTTCTTTAACTAACACTTTGAGTTTTTACTTTGTTACTGGTTTTTTTCAAAGTTTCATTTGATTCTTTTTCAAATATGCTTGTTTTCTTAGAGTATCTTCTTTTATTCTTAGGTTTTCAGTTCCTTTTTCCAGCTCAGTCATTTATAAACACATTTTTAAAAGTCTCTGTCCAATAGTTCAATTATCTTAAAATTCTTGGAGGTTAAATATTAACATTTTGTCTTGTTGACTCTTGTGTTAGAAGCTTGTTGCCTTGTGATATGTGTGTATTTTGTTATTTTTGGTAAACATGTCTTCATAGAGTTTTACCTCTGTGCTCTGTCTATCCTGGATAGAAACTCCTAGCATTTTTATATTTGCCTACGTAAGGTGCCTCAGGAGTATCATTGACTTAGAACTAATTTGAGTAATTTCTAGGCTTACAAGTTCCTGGATGTCATAGGTAGTGTAAATGAGCTCTCTAAACCCATGTGAAGATGGAGCTATAATTTCAAACCTAACAGCCTGATTGAGACAAACCTTCCTTACTACCTTCCACTGTTGGTAGACAGATTTTTTTTTTCTTACCTACTGAGACTGTGATTCTTTGTGATCCTAGCCCTATGTCTGGGATCAGGGAAGAACAACAAACCCAGTTCAACTCTCTACCTCTCCTGGGTCCAAGTCCTTATCTCTGGTTCTCACTTGGGTCCTGAAATCCAAGGTAATGAATTTCCCAAGGTTTGCAAAATTCTCCAGAGCAACTATAGCATCAGTGCACCAGATAGGCCACTCTGAATTTTCAATTTTCTCTTCATTTTTAGCCACTGGCTATTCTTCCTCTTTGTAAGCTCCACTATTTATTTAAATATGTTGGTTTTATTTAATAAGCACCTGTAGATATTTGTAGTGAGAAATGTTTTAGGTTATTTGTGCTGCCAGAATTACAAACCTCTATGTGCTTTGATTCTTCTCTGAGTTTCTCCAGCTACAGATTTTGCGCAGTTAGGTTGTTGTTGATTATCACAGAGAAGCCCCATTTTGTTGATATATATCTTTATTGGTACTTTGGCTAATGCATAACAGATATTAAAACCATGATCTAAAACCAATTTTCATTGAAACTTGTCTCAAGTTTAAGTTTTCTCTCAAAGCTTGATTATCATTCATAAAATTCATCAAAATGATTAGTAAAACTAGGACAATAACTTTGTGCTCTATCATGACCATGTCTCTTACATTTCTTCTATTCTCTATTAAGTCTTTTGTGCTGATTCAAAACTCCTTTTCTTGGCATTATTTTACTCCTGTAAGTCAATTTTGTCATAATTCTGACTTGGAAATTTAACTTCACACAAAGTGTGATAATCCTTTACTGTATATAACTATTTATTTTTATGCCAGCAGAAAGCATACTTTTATTCACCAAAGCTACTAGCTTTGACTGGCTAACTTAACAAGGTTTTAATGCTGCAAATTAAAATATTGCCACATATCTCTTTCATGATTTCTCCTTTGTGCCTGTAACATCAATAGAAAACCACTTTTAGTACTTTATAGTCACTTCTTTTAGAAATTCTGCTAAGATAAAAAAGAATCGATTTCCATTCATGATTTATGTGTGTAGATGTGAAGTATTGATAATTTTAATATCAGTTAAACTCTGAAAATTTTAAGCCATTCATAACTATCATAATTATCATTGAAAACTTGCTATATGCTAGGGAGAAAAAATGTTCCCTGTCTTCCAGGAGCTCAAATTCTATTTGGGAAAACACACAAACTATAGTCTTAAATTGTGATGAGTATTTTGGTAAGGCCTCTATAGGGGTAGATTCCTAAATGTAACTTTTTTACAATTTCTAAAAGTATCGCCAGCAGATAGTCTTCTAATATAATACAGAAATTACTATAAGCTATTAACTAGAACACATTATAGTACAGGGATAAGTAAATTTAACCTATAGGCTAGAGAGTAATTTGTTCATAGGAGGCTATAGTTATACCATTCAGGAGCTTGTAAAAATTCAAGCTAGAAACCTGCTTAGCATTTATTCCTGAAGAACTTTGTTTCTTGTTCTTGCTGAATGAATTGATATTTAATCACTACTAGTAATTCTCTTAAAAAAAAAAAAGCCAATATCTTGTTGAGGAAAAAGTGGACAATGAAATAAATTAAAGGAACAATGAAATGAATACTATTGCAGATTATTTCACATCTGGGAGAATAAAAGATTACTTTTACAACAAAAACAAACACACTTTCCACCATTTATAGTTCTTAGGGCAGTTGTATTGATACTGCTCAGTAAATGCTCTTTGTTTTTAACACTAGCAAGTCCATGTTCTCTAAAGAAAAGGATAACGTGAGAGGAGGGTAGGGAACAAACCCCCCTTAAGTCTTTGCCTTCTTATTCTTTGATTGTCATTGCCTAGGTACCTAGATACCCAGTGTTCATGTGTTAACTCTAGATATAAAAGTTACTGCAACAGACTGATATTCTTATATTAAATATTGTAGGGAGCCCAGATTCTACCTCTCCTTCCACCAGTCCTACTTTCTGGAACTACAGTCGTTCTGTGGGGGATTATGCACAAACTTTAAAGAAGTTTCAATATCAACTTGCCTGCAGATCTCAGGCCCCATGTGCTAACAAAGATGAAGCTGATCTCAGTTCTAAACAAGCTGCAGAAGAGGTAAGAGGAAAAATGACTATTAACATTTATCTTCTTCTTCTACTTCTGGAACATTTTTTCTGAACCCCACTTTTACTAGATAGAAACATAAATCTGGCTCATGTTAAATATTGGAAAGACTCCCATTTTATTTTGTGTACCTAATAGTGAGTTACATTTTACGTTTTAGTCTTTATGGCACATAGAAGACATGAGTATCCTGCCTAAAATATTTTTCTGCATTCGTTATAAAAAGGCTCTCAAGTCTAATTATATTTAGCCTATATAAGGCTTTTGCTTTCTTCCCCTCTCCCCCGCCATGGCTCCCTCATCTCTTTACTTGTTTTGCTCATTGTTCGTGCTAGTTGTCTGCAGATTGTGTTTTTGTCTTGTTTTGTGTGTGTAGCTTTTTTTGCTTTTCTGCTCATTGTCTGCTTATTGTCTGCTCATTGTCTGCTTGTTTGTTTTTGCCAGTTGTCTGCTAGTTGTTTGTCTTCTTTAGGAGGTGCTCAGAACTGAACCCAGGACCTCCCATGTGGGAGGCAGGCCCTCAACTGCTTGAACCACATTTGCTCCCAGACTCTTGCTTTTAAAATATGTTTGGATTAGAACATTTGGCAGTCTGTAACTTTATCAGTGTAATAACAAATACAGAATTTTAATTTTGTTCTGAAAGGCAAGAAGATTATCTTTTAACATACCAATAAAAGTTACTTTTAAAGATCTGTCTGTGCAAGAACAAAACAAAACAAAAATGTATCTGTACATCAACCATAATGGGTAATAAGAAAATTACTGCATATTAATCAGATGCATATTGATGTTTGTGAAGATATTTTTCAAGGTTCATCAAATATTTTTGAGGATAGGGCAAAGAATGACTGGTTTCTTTACATTTTTCCTTACTGTTTGTTCATTTTAAACATTTTTCGTAGGTTTGGGCAAGAGTGACTATGAATAGACAACTTCTTGATCATATGGATTCATGGACAGCTAAATTCAGAAATGTAAGTTCTGACATTACTCTTTGGACAATATTGGTGCTTCTTGATATGCAAAATATGTTATTCAAGTATTGATTGGTTATTTATTACTTAGAATATTGAAATTAATTAAAAATATAATGAGTAATGTACATATATAGGAATATAGAAGACATTTGCCCACTTTCATGGGATTTTTTTTCCTCCGTATTTAGTAAATCAGTGTGTTTTGAGAGGATAAAGGCACAGTGTGTTTAGTTATTAAGATCTTCCTTTCTTCCCTAACTTACCATTTTTTTTCCAAAGAGCTTTTTCTGTCAGAGGAAGTTAAGTGCCTAGTGCTGTGAAGGCAAACAGAGATGAGGTCCTTGTCCCCAGGAAACTTGAGATAAGATTGTATGTACTAGAAGATACTTCAGAATATATGTAATTTGTTTGATCTTTTAGAGGGACCCTCTAAAATTGGTCTAGAGGTTAGGAAGTTCTAACCTACAGAGTTAGTTAGTTTCCTGGATTTCAACCCTAATTCTCCCCTTCTCCGTAGTACCTATTTTTCTAGGTTCTTTGGGACAAATTGGCTCCCTGCTTCACTGCTTGTAGCGCCACTTAAATTCTAAGCTGCCCATTGCTCTGCTGTTTTGTCCTTCAGTACTCATCCATCCACTATATTATGTATTATAAATTTATGGAAATCATTTTACTTTTCCTTGTTTATGCCTTTACTTAATTGAAATAGGGTATCAAGAGAGAGAGATGAAAAATATAGTGTTCAACCTGTTTTCTTAAACCAAAAGCCTAGGTAGCTTTTTGAAAAAAAAGAAAAATTCCAGGACCTAACTCTATCTAGAACTACTTGATCAGAATTTCTGGGAGTAAGGCCCAAATTACCCCTTAGGTAATTTTGTTGCATTCAAAGTATGACTGGCAAGTAGGAGGCACTTAATGAATATGAGAAGAATAAATGAGTGAAAAGATGTCCTGGAAATGTACTCTTTTAAACTTTCCACCTATAGTCTTAGCTAATATAGTTAAAATAAAAAGTCTTGGTCATGAGTATTAGCTATTTAGAAGAAATATAAACATAATCCCTTTTCTGAATTCCTTAGCTTAACATACAGCATTTTGAAACTCAGAGTTTTTTGGAAATTTTCAAAACGTAATATGTGTGCCCCATATATTTTGTAACACCATCAGTGGGGTCTCAGGTAGCACCCAGTAAGCAATATGTTACTATTTCTGCAATAAAATATGAAAAGTCACCTAAACAGGATATAGGACTATAAATAACTCCATGTGAAATCAGCTCAGGTCTTGCCAACAAATCAAATTTTACTTGCTAAATGGGTTAAGAAAACTTTGTTTTTAGAAGTTTTGAGTTTAAACTTGCTTTTAAGAATTATGGGATTGTATTATATCTGAAACTTTTTTCAACCTTTTATGTTATAGTTAATCAGAAGTGGCAGTTGTTGCTACCATCACACATGAAACATACACAAACCAAACTGGATATTTCCTTGGGCAATATTTTCACATTGCAGAATTAGTTTGATATTAGCCATGGAAAACAGCTAGTTTGAAATTGTTTTTTTTTTTTTTTAATATATAATAATTTTATTTTTTAAAAGAAACTTAGATTACATAAATGTTACACAAAAAATACAGGGGATTCCCATATTCCCCACTCCCTAGCCTTCCCACATTTTTCTATATCAGCACCATCCTTCGTTAGTGTAGTACATTTGTCACAATTGATGTACACATCTTGGGACATTGCCACTAAGCAATGATTATAGTTGACATTGTAGTTTACATTCTCTCCCACACATTTTTGCAAGTTATTACATGGTGTACAATGGCCTGTATCTGTCGTTGACATGTCATTCAGGATAATTCCCAAGGCCCAAAAATGCTCCCAAATTACCCTTATTTTTCCCTCTCCCTCCCCTCAGAACCTCCAGTGGCCACTGCCTCCACATCCAACGATAAAAGTTCTTCCATTGCTAGGGTCACAAGTCTACAATAGAACACTGTAAGTCTACTCGAGTCCATCATCCATTCCCCAATCCTGAGGATTCTGTTATGGTGATACCCACTCCACCTCTAATTGAGAAGGGCTTAGGTCCCCTGGGGCAGATGCGATGGGCCTTTTTTGCTTGTAGTTGCAGACTTTATCTGTTTCTTGAGATGGTTGTTATCAATCACCTTCTCCTTGTTAGTTGTCCTGGGTGAGTCCAATGAACTGGAGAGTAGGTGTTGCAAGTCTGTTGAGATTCAGGGCCCAACTGGCACATGGACAGCCCGAAGATTTAAGTCTCTTGAACATATAACTATCTTCTCACATTTGAAATTCTTGTCCTGAGGTAATACATTAATATTCACAAACCATCTTCAAATATAAGAATTGTTTTCTGCATTGTTGAGGAATTGGATGAGCCTGCTAAAAGTTAATCATTTATTTTATTTTGAAAAACTATTTGTGATCACAAACCAATATAAATAGATATGTGAATACTTAGCCTAAAAATGTAAACTGACAATTTATCCTTTTAGCTAAGTATAATAATCATAGATAGAAAAATTTAGGAACATATAGCTAAAAGTTTTGTATTTTTTTCAGGAAAAAAATAGACACATATGGTTTAAGAATATAACTTAGTTAACTTACACTCCCATAGCACATTTACTTAACTTTCTCTAGACTCAGCTAGTTGCTACTTCCATTCTTTTTCACTATACTTTGACTGTTAATGCTTAAGTACAAGGCAATAAAGAAATTGTAAAAGAATTGCGTGTAAAAATGAAAATAATTATTTAAGAAATAACTTTGAAATTCTGTATGCAAACTCTATACCTCATTTCTTCCTAGTGGATTAATGAAACTATATTAGTGCCACTTGTACAAGAGATTGAATCTGTCAGCACACAGATGAGACGAATGGGTTGTCCAGAGCTACAAATAGGAGGTATGTGAAAATGGAGCCAAACATTTGAATTTATCTTCAGTAAATATGCCAAGTGGAAAACTCCTTCTTGTAAAGAACAGCTTCCTTTGTTATCTTGAGATAAAGAAAGAAAACTGTCTATGATAGCTTTTTTTTAATGTAACAGCTTCATCAAGATATAATTCACATATCATACAATTCACCCATTTGAAGTGTACAGTTTAGGGGTTTTGGTTGTGCAGACACCACCACAATCAATTTTAGAACACTTTCATAACCTCTAAAAGAAATCTTGTACCCTTTAACAGTGTCACCCACCCCCACCCAATGTCCTTATTCTCCCCAGCCCTAGGCAACTACCCGTCTATTTTCTTTTTTTTTTTTTTTAAGATTTATTTTTATTTATTTAATTCCCCTCCCCTCCCCCGGTTGTCTGTTTTCTGTGTCTTTTTGCTGCGTCTTGTTTCTTTGTCCGCTTCTGTTGTTGTCAGCGGCACGGGAAGTGTGGGCGGCGCCATTCCTCGGCAGGCTGCTCCCTCCTTCGCGCTGGGCAGCTCTCCTTATGGGTGCACTCCTTGCGCGTGGGGCTCCCCTATGTGGGGGACACCCCTGTGTGGCATGGCACTCCTTGCGCGCATCAGCACTGCTCATGGGCCAGCTCCACACGGGTCAAGGAGGTCCAGGGCTTGAACCGCGGACCTCCCATGTGGTAGACAGACGCCCTAACCACTGGGCCAAAGTCCGTTTCCCTACCCGTCTATTTTCTGTCCTTATAGATTGTCCTATTCTAGACTGGACATTTCATTAATGTTAGCTTCTGGCATTCAAAGAAATCTCTTGTCATTTCATTAGCTAGATACAAACTTAAGGAACAGAGAGCTCAGACACTAAATCTCAGTTAAATCCTTAATATATTAAAATGTATAGTATGCAACAAAAGATTACAAGACAAAGAAATAGGAAATGAGGGCCCATCCAGAAGAAACAATACAAAGATTTAGAATTCATCAAGAAAGAAGTCAAAACTTGGCCCACACAAGGCTTTAAAAAATGATCATCAGTATACTCAAAGAGATAAAAGAAAACATGAAGAAAGAACTACAGGATATCAGGAAAAAAATGAATGAACAATATGAAAATCTCAATAAAGAGATAGACATTTTTAAAAAGAACCAAACAGAAATACTGGTGTTGCTGATTACAATAACTAAAATTAAAAATTCCTCAGAAGGTTTCAGCAACCGATTGGGGCTGGCAGAAGAAAAATCAGTGACCTGAGAAGAGAAGGAAGAAACTGGCAGGTACTGCCATATGCCTTGCCATGTGGCAGAGAAGACTGGCAACCAGTCTTCAGGAAGAAAGCATCACTTGATGATGCCTTGATTTGGACATTTTTCTTAGTGTTTTTCTTTAGCCTCACTCTAAAATTAAGAAAGTAACTCTGTATCCCAGCTTGGAGTTTTCTTTGGTATTTCTCTGTAAGGCCCTTTCTCAACTATCAGCTCTTCTACTCTTGTCAGACTACTGAAAGAATAACTATGTTCTGAGAACAGTTCTTTCTCAGAATTTCTCTCTCTTTTGATGTAGCAACAACTAAATATTTTGGTCAGATAGGAAACATTCCAGGTGAGGATAGTAGCTATCCTGTCTCTTTTGGGAGTGTAAGCTACTCTTGATATAAATTAATAAACTCACCCCTAAATCTACACATTTTCCACTGAGGTGGTATAAGGTGGTGAGTGACCAGTAAGAGGGCGTCTATCAGCTTTGATATGTTACCAACAACTTTGGACTCAAAACTTTCTGCTGAAGACTTTGGGCCAGTTACCAATTAATAACAGTTATCTCCAATCGAGAATATATTTCTTGACCTAATGTAAATGCATCCACCTGAAACTTCAAATGATATTTTAGAACAAAATGGATATTTGCATAGAAAATGTTTTTCTAAACTGCAAATGATTTCGATTCTCTTCAAGGTTAGCTCCCACTTAGGTTTTAGTTCCAGGATGGAGTGTCGAATGCTACAGTAGATAAAGTATAATGGACAGTAAAAGTGAAATTTTTATATGAAAAAAAAAATCAATGAACTCTTAAGATATGACAGTTGAAAGGATTCAGAATGAGGAGCAGAAAGAAAAATAATGAAAAAAAGCGAACCAAACCTAAGAGAACTATGGAACACCACCAAGTGTACCAGTGTAAGTATTATGGAACTTGAAGAAAGAAAAGGGCAGAACGAATATTCAAAGAAATAATGGCAGAAAACTTGCCAATTTTAACAAAAGACCTGAATATACACATTCATGAATCCCACCTAACCCCAGACAGGATAAATGTGAAGAGAATGATACCCAAACACAGAGTAGTCAGATTGTTGAACGCCATGAACAAGGAGAGAGTTCTAAAAGCCGCAAGAAAAAAGCAACATGTTACATATAAGGGTATCTCAGTTAGATTGTCATTTTCTCATCAGAAACCATTAATACAAGAAGGCAGTGGCACAAAATATTTAAAGTGCTGAAAGAAAACAGTTGCCAACCAATAATTTTATATCTGGCTAGGCTGTCTTTTAAAAATAGGGAAAGATTAAGACATTCCCAGATAACCTAAGTGGAGTGAGTTATCACTACTAGACCTGCCCATAAAGCAATGCTAAAGGGCATTCTTCAGACTGAAAGGAAAGGACATAACAACAGATTGAAGCAACATAAAGAAGTAAAGATCTCCAGTAAAGGTAACCATATGGGTAATTTTAAATGCCAGTAATACTGTATTGTATTTTTTGATGTGTAGCCTCACCTTTTACAGGTCCTAAAATGCAAATGCATAAAAACTAATGAATGTACTGGAAGTTCCAGCCAAAGCAAGTAGGCAAGTAGAAGAAATAAAAGGCATCCAAATTGGAAAGGAAAACATAAACTTTCCCTTTTGCAGTTCCCATGGTCCCATATACTGAAAATCTACAACATAACTGCTAGAGCTAATAAAAGACTTAAGCAAAATAGTGGGGAACAAGATCAACACCAAAAAAATCAGTAGTGCTTCTGTACACTAGTAATGAACAATCTGAAGAGGATATCAAGAAAACAATTCCATTTAAATGCCACAGCTACTAAAGAAATCAAGTAACTAGGAATACATTTTTCCAAGGATGTAAAGGATTTGTACATGGAAAACTACAAAGCATTGCTTAAAGAAATCCTTAATAAATGAAAGTACATTCCAGGTTCATGGCTTAGTGCTGCATTCAGCTCACAATAGGTTGGCTTGAAGGGAATACAACACAGAAATAAAGGTAGAGACACAAAAGAGGAGACAAACCTGGGACCAGGGGACTCACAGCCTCTGGAACTGAGAGCCTCAACCCTAGTTTTCCCATCACATTTATTAGGAAACTACCAAGCAGCTGTTTGTTATCTGAACTGCAACATCATTTACAATAACAGGGAACAACTGCAACATCTAACAACTGCTACATTTAGCAGGTGTAACATTTACAATAACAGATAAGCCAGTGTCCCACAACTTAGGAGACTAAATTTGTTGAGATGTTAATTCTATCCAAAATGATTTACAGATTCAATACAATCATAATTCCAACAACCTTCTTTGCAGAAATGGAAAAACCAATCATCAAATTTATATGGAAAGATAAGAGGGCCAGAATAGGCAAAAATATCTTTAAAAAGAAGAGCAAAGTGGGAGGGCTTTTATTTCCCAAGTTTTGAACTTACTACAAAGCCACAGTAATCAAACAGCATGGTACTGGCACAAGGCAGACATGTAGACCAATGGAATCAAAAGAAGTGTTCAGAAATCAGCTTTCACACTTATGGCCAACTAATTTCTTAAAAGTGCCAATTCCACTCAATTGGAAAGGAATAATCCCTTCAAACAAATGGTGCTGGAAAAACTGGATCTCCATTTGCAAAAGAACGGCAGCAGGGGAAGCGGACTTGGCCCAGTGGTTAGGGTGTCCGTCTACCACATGGGAGGTCTGCAGTTCAAACCCCAGGCCTCCTTGACCCATGTGGAGCTGGCCCACGTGCAGTGCTGATGCGCCCAAGGAGTGCCGTGCCACGCAGGGGTGTCCCAACGTAGGGGATCCCCACCCACAAGGAGTGCACCCCGTAAGGAGAGCCATCCAGCGCAAAAAGAAAGTTCAGCCTTCCCAGGAATGGTGCTGCACACACGGAGAGCTCACACAGCAAGATGACACAACAAAAAGAAACACAGATTCCCATGCCGCTGATAACGACCGAAGCGGACAAAGAAGAACACGCAGCAAAAATAAACACAGAGAAAAGACAACTGGGGGGTGGGGGGAAGGGGAGAGAAAAAATAAAATAAAAAATAAAAAAAAAGAAAGGTGGCGGACTCCTACCTCACACCACATGCAAAAATTAATTCAAAATGCATCAAAGACCTAAATATAAGAACCAAAACTATGAAAGCCCTGGAAGGAAGCATAGGGAAACATCTTTAGGACCTTGTGTTAGGCAGTGGTTTCTTTGACTTTATACCAAAAGTACAACCAATAACAAAAAATAGATAAGTGGACTTGATAAAATAAGGAACTTTCGTGCGTCAAAGCACTTTATCATGAAAGTAAAAAGACATCCTATAGAATGAGAGAAAATATTTGGAAACCACTTAATCCAATAAATGTTTAAGAGGCAGAACCAATAAAGAAAGCCTACAGTTTAGCAACCCAATCAGAAAATTGCAAAAGATTTGAATAGACATTTTTCCAAAGACGATATGCAAATGGCCAGTAAGTACATGCAAAGATGGTCAGCATCCTTAGCCATTAGGCAAATGTGAATTGAAACCACGATAAGATATCATTTCATACCCAATAGAATTGCTACTATTCAAAAAATGGAAAATAAATGTTGGAAAGGATGTAGAGAAAATGCGCAGCCACTGTCAAAAACCATTTGGTGTTCTTTATAGAATTACCGTATTACCTAGCAGTTCTGCTTCTTGGAATGTATCCAGAGGATTTGAAAGCAGGGACTCAAACATATCTTTGCACACTGGTGTTCATAGTGGCATTGTTCACAGTTGCCAAAAGATGGAAGCAACCCAAGTGTACATCAACAAGTGTAAGGATAAAGAAAATGTGTTATATATATACAATGGAATATTATTTGGGCAGAAAAAGGAATGAAGTTTTGATACATGCAACAACATGGATGAACTCTGACAACATAATTGAGTGAACTAAGCAAGACGCAAGAAGATAAATACTGTATGATCCCATTTATATGAAGTATTAGAATATACAAATTCATAGAGTCAAACTAGAGTGGAGGTTATCAGTGGTAGGGTTGTGGATAGGGAATGGGAAATTAATGCTTTATTGATACAGAATTTCTATTTGGGATGATGAGATAGTTTAAGTAAGGGATGGTAGTATTGGTCGTATAATGTATCACACTAATACAAAGTATTAATAGTAGAGAAGACTATATCAATGGAAACTGTATTTTCCACATGATATTTCTATAAACCTATACTTTAATTTAAAAAAAGTAAAAGTAATCAGTAGTTATAAAGAGCAAAACAGTGGTGCCTCGGGTCTCAAGTAGGGAGGATTGACTATTGATTAGAAGAGAACACAAGAGGAATTTTGGGGATGATGGAAATTATAATTGTGGTGTAGGCTACATGGGTGAATTCATTTGTAAAACTCATCAATCTGTATACTTAAAATGAGTATAAAGTTTTGTTTTATGTAAATGAAATCTCAATAAAATGTATTTTTTAATGTGCAATTAAATAAGACATAGTTTCCTCTATCATAGTAGCAAAGATATAAAAAGTATTGGTAAAACCAAGTATTGTGAGAATGTATTCTCATATATTGATTGTTGTTGTGTGACTTATTTCAATATTTTTGGAGGGCAGTATCAATAATAATTTAAAACATACACTCTGAGCCAGGAACTCCATTTTTCCATAGAAATATAATCAGAAAGATAAGAATATTACAGTATACTTCATGTGGATATTTATTATAGGACAAATACCTTTTTTTTTAAAGATTTATTTGTTTTTTTTATTTCTCTCCCCTTCCCCCCTGCCCCAGTTGTCTGCTCTCTGTGTCCATTCGCTGTGTATTCTGTGTCTGCTTGTATTCTTGTCAGCCGCACCCGGAATCTGTGTCTCTCTTTGTTGCGTCATCTTGCTGCATCAGTTCTCTGTGTGTGTGGCACCATTCCTGGGCAAGCTGCACTTTTATCGCGCTGGGCGGCTCTCCTTATGGGGCACACTCCTTGAGCGTGAGGCTCACCTATGTGGGAGACACCCCTGCGTGTCACAGCACTCCTTACACGCATCAGCACTGTGCATGGGCCAGCTCCACACAGGTCAGGAGGCCCGGGGTTTTAACCTTGGACCTCCCATGTGGTAGGCAGATGCCCTATCCATTGGGCCAAATTCGCTTCCCATAAATATATTTTTAAACTATTGAAATGTCTATCAAGAAGGACTAGCTTTACAAGTCAGGATATAGCAGTAAAATGAATGGTAGCTTTCTATTAAAACATATAAAGGAGTTCTATGTGATTTTATGTGAAAAGAAATCCCTGCCATATTGGGAAAAGCACATCAATTATAGAAAAAATTATAAAACAAATATGCAGTTGAATTATATCAGTTACAGTTTACCTTACATCTCTTGAGTGCTTACCACATGATGGACACTGAACAATGCACCAAATTTTTACCCTTGTGAAGTGAGAATATTAGAGCAGATGGCAAGGTGGAGGGAGAAAATAGGCAGTTAGAGCAGTTCGTGATGAGAGGTGTCTCTACTACTATACACAGCAGTATTGCTTGAATTTTATTATTATGAACATGTATTTTCTTTATTGGGGAAAATCTTTAAAAATATTTCCATTTTGAGAGAAACAAAATTAGAAATGTACAATATCTTGTAAATTCTCAGCAAAAATTTTCACAATTTTAACTATAATTTTGGTATATGTATTAGTTTTCCAAAGATGATGCATTGTTCATCTTTATATTGCATTGTTTCTGCACATGAGCAACAATTAACAAATGGTAGCTCAATTAAATGATCAGTTACTTTGATTAAAAACTCTTGGGGAATGGGAAGCAGAATAGGCTCAACTGATAGAGCTTCCACCTACCATATGGGAGGACCTGGGTTTGATCCCTTGTGAAAAAAGAACAAGAGAAGGCTTGCCCACGCAGCAAGCCAGTGCCCATGTGAGTGCCCACCTGGTGAGCCAGTGCCCACACGAGTGTCCACGCGAATCCTTGCATGGTGAGCCAGTGCCCCAAGCAAGTGAGTCACGCAGCAAGATGATGACACTTCAAAAGAGAGAGATGGGGGAAGCGGACTCGGCCCAGTAGTTAGGGCATCCGTCTACCACATGGGAGGTCTGCGGTTCAAACCCCGGGCCTCCTTGACCCTTGTGGAGCTGGCCCATGCCCAGTGCTGATGCATGCTAGGAGTGCCGTGCCACACAGGGGTGTCCCCCGCATAGGGGAGCCCCACATGCAAGGAGTGCGCCCTGTAAGGAGAGCCACCCAGCACAACAGAAAGTGCAGCCTGCCCAAGAATGGCACCACCCACATGGAGAGCTGCCACAACAAGATGACGCAACAAAAAGAAACACAGATTCCTGTGCCGCTGACAACAATAGAAGCGGACAAAGAAGAACACGCAGCCAATGGACACAGAGAACAGACAACCGGGGTGGGGGGGGAGGGGAGAGAAATAAATAAATAAGTCTTTAAAAAAAAGAGAGAGATGGGGAGAGTCAAGGTGAAGCACCGCAGAAACCAGAAACTGAGGTGGCGCAATTGACAGGGAACCTCTCTACCAATTAGAGGTCTCCAGGATCGAATCCCAGTGGATCCTAGAAAAGAGAAAATGAGAAGAGAAGACAACACAGACAGCAAAAACAGCAGGGCAGGAGGAGAAGGGGGAAAAATATATAAAATAACTAAAAAAAAAAAAACTCTTGGGAATGACAACGTTTTGTAGGTTGGATTTAGTTTCTGTTACATTAAGAAATTGAGTTTAAAAAATATAAATGTATAAAAACTTATTTCCCATAACAAAAGTACGGTTTTAATTTTTAAAGTGAAAAATATTATTTTATTCAACCAGTTCTTTTGAGAATATATTTCTCTTTGAAATATAAGTCCTTGGATTGCAAATTAGCACTTTCTATTTACTTTGGGTATCTTTTAATCAATTTTTATTCTCTGGACTAAGAAAAGAAATGTACAGCCCTGAAGTGTCTTCTAGAATAACACATAGCTATTTACTGAGTGTCCAAGTGTTTCATTTATAATTTATAAAACCTTCACATTAACCTTGAAAGCTTGTACTTACCCATTTTGTGGATATGGCTACTGGGACTCAGAGGGGTTAAGTTGCTTGTCCAGTGTCACAGAGCAGTGATTTGAGGCCAGATCTTATAAGTTGCACCACACTTTAAGAACGTTAACATTGGAAAGCGGACGTGGCCCAACTGATAGAACATCCGCCTACCATATGGAGGGTCCAGGGCTCGATACCCAGGGCCTCCTGACCTGTGTGGTAAGCTGGCCCACGTTCAGTGCTGCTGCACACAAGGAGTGCCATATCACACAGGGGTACCCCCATGTAGGGGTGCCCCATTCTCAAGACATGTGCCCTGCAAGGAGAGCCACCCCACATGAAAAAAGCACAGCCCGCCCAGGAGTGGTGCCGCACACACAGAGAGCTGACACAGCAAGATGACACAATAAAAAAGAGACGCGGTTTCTTGGTGCTGCCTGGTAATGCAAGCAGATGCAGAAGAACGCACAGCGAATGGACACAGAGAGCAGACAATGGGGGGGAGGAGGGGAGGTAAGGGGAGAAATAAATAAAATAAAGAACACTAACATGAACTTTTTTAACCTGCTTTTTTTTTCCTCCCTTTTTCCATTTTGTTGAATATTCTCCAGCACTACTACTATGGCTAGATTGTTTTTGTAGTTGTTGTTGTTTTTTAAGATTGATTTATTTATTCCCCCCCTTGTGGCTTGTTCCTTTTTCTTTTGCTCTCTCTTCTCTGTGTCCATTTGCTGTGCATTTTTTCTGTATCTGCTTGTCTCCGTTTTGTTGCATCATCTTGCTGAGCCAGCTCTCCATGGTGCACGGGCTGTCAGCTCTCCACAGCGCACGGGCCAGCTTTTGCCTTCACAAGGAGGCCCTGGGACATGAACCCAGAGCCTCCCATATGGTAGATGGGAGCCCAACTGATTGAGCCACAGCTGCTTCCCTAGATTGTATTTTTTATATATAAAAAAATGTTTTTAATATATTTTACTTGTCTCTGTTATCTAAAATGTAGGGTCTTTTCCCCTTTAAAAGTAATGCTGCAGTGAATATCCTTTTACCTAAATCTGTAAACATTCAAAATATTTAAGATAATGTCTTAGAAGTGGAATTGTTAGGTGTCAATATTTTAAGATTTTTGATGCATATTAACCTTCAAAGAGGTTATACCAGTTTGTATACCAGCAGCCAAGTCATATATGAGAATGTGTTTTTCCTAACATTGGATATTGCTAGTTAGAGTGGACATTTTGAAAATTTTAATTTTTATTCTTCCTTTGGAGAGTTGCCAATTGCCTTTTGTATGATAAGAAAAATCACTATTTAAAAACTTTCTGCTTGTCACTGGCATAATGGATAACTTTTAATTCCACCTAATTTTGAAAATGCCTGTGTATCTTTTTATACATACTCCATAAAGCTTTTCCTGGGTATTAGTTATTTATTGATTTGCCATTATGGATTTGGTTCTTTCTTTTGGTGTGTGTGTAAATCTGGCCATGTTGCCTAAAATGATAAAATAAACTGTAGGTGAGCTAGGTAATACCATTTGTTAAGAAGCTATTATCGGAGAGCATCTGTGGCTCAAGCATTTGGGCTCCTGTCTAACATATGGGAGGTCCAGAGTTCAATTCCTGGGCCTCCTTGTGAAGGCAAGCTGACCCACACAGCTAGCTGGCCCATGTGGAGAGCTGGCCCAAGCAGAGTACTGGCATGTGTGGAGAGCTGGTGCAGCAAGATGACAGAACAAAAAGAGACACAGAGAAGAGACAATAAGAGATGGAGCATACTAGGGAGCTGAGGTAGTGCAACTCCCACTCCAGAAGGTTCCAGGATCAATTCCTGGTGCTGCCTAAAGAGAAGACAATCAGGCACAAGAAGAACACACAGCAGACAACGAGGGGGTGGGAGGAGAAACAAATCTTTTTTTAAAAAGCTATTATTGCTTTCATTTATTCATTCAACATCTGTTGAGTGCCTCCTCTGCTATTCTAGATGTTGGGGATACAATGGTAAACAGAATGACCCAAGTCCTTACATTCATTAAGTTTTCATTCTAGTAGATGAGGTACAGTGAACAAGATAAAGTATGCTACATAGTGGTTAGGGCAAAGGTGAAAAAAGGAAAGAAGGATGTTATATTAATGTTTGTGAGAGGGTTAAAATTTTAGATAGGGTGGTCAGGGAAGATCTCACTGACTTTTGTGTACATATCTGAAGGCTTTGAGGAGCTAGCTATATAATATGTGGAGAAGAGCATTTTTAAGTTCTTTCAGAGACCTGTATGAAGAATAATCTGTGTCCTGTGTGTTTTATTTTTAACAGAAGCTAGTATTACTAGCTTGAAACAGGCTGCTTTGGTCAAAGCCCCTCTCATTCCAACGCTGAATACAATTGTGCAGTATCTAGACCTTACACCAAATCAGGAATACTTGTTTGAAAGGATCAAAGGTAATTACTGATTTGAAGGAAAATAATGAGAGCATTTCCATTACTTGGAGATTTTATAAATAAACATGAGGAAACATTTTATTGAAAAATTAAAATTTAGGTATCATATTTTTTAAATATGTATTTATGTCTTAATTAAGATGCTTGAACAGCTTTTGTGTTTTATATTTTATGTGCTCAGAATTGTCAGAATAATGTAATTAGCATTAAATGTTAATACTTTCATTCCATATTGGAAAACTTAAATATAAACTAAGTGGGTTCAAGCAAATATTTCATTCAATTTTCTGCTCTTTGACTACCAGGAATAGAGGTACTACTGCGTCATTCTTTATAATTTCAGCAAACTAATCCCTGTTTTTCTTAATTTTGATCATTTATATTTAATATGTTGCTTCCTTGTATTTCTGTTATATTTTTATTATTTGGGGGAAAGCTGATCTGAGGAGACTGGCTTGTGAATAGAAAATTTAGCCTCCTAGACACTCCCCCACACTCTCTCTATGCTTTTGTACTTTAAAGGACTAATTTAAAAAGCTTGAGTCTTTTTTTTTTATTTGGGTAAGTTTTGTAATATATTTTTATTGCTAAAACAAGTTTTAGAAATAGTATTTTGGTATCCAGATTGATCATAAATCTTAATTTGAAAATGCTATGTTGCTTCCCATCTCCCCCAGGTTTTTACTGGGGTTCTGTATAGGAATAAGCATTTTTTCATGACTTTTAAAATACTTTTCTATAAGGAAAATTTCAAACATACACAAAATTAGACAAAATGTTATGCTCAACCTTGTTGTACACATCACCCAGCCCCAACAACCATCAGTCCATGGGCATCTCTGCCCTATCTGTACTCACATCTACTTCCTTCTTGAATTATTTGAAGCAAATCCTATATATATTTATCAGTTCATCTGTAAATATTCCCATATATATCTCTCAAAGATAAGGCATTTTTTAAACATAACCACAATACCATTATCACACATTCCTTTGTAACATAGCATGTCTAGTCTGCGTTCCAATTTCCACAGTCTCATAAAGTGTATAATTTACTTTTTTTGGTATTGTTTGTTTGAATCAGGATTCAAATAATATATACATGTTGTAATTCGTTTATATATTTAAGTTTCTTTTAAATGTTGGTTCCACACCATCTTTTATTTCTTTGTCATTTATTTGTTGAAAGAACCAGATTGTCCTGTAGATTTTCCCCTGGCCTGAATTTCACTGATTACATCCCCATGATAGTTTTACATAAGCTTCTGTCCTCTTTATTTCCTATAAATTTAGGTTTGAATTTTTTTGGCAAGATTGTTTCATAGGTAGTGTAGGATAGTTGTATACCCTGAATAAATACGCATTTATGTTTGTGTGTATGCCTATACACATCTATACAAAATATATATCAAGTATTATTATATACCAAATATACAAAAAGTTTAAGAGAATAGTGCAGTAAGCACTGTAACTTCTTTATAGATTGAACAACTGCCAACATTTTGCTATATTTTATTCTTTTTACATACACTTATATACTTTTTTTAAGTTGTAGACATCATTATTACTTTTAGCTTGCTTTTCCCAAAAATAAGAACATTCTCCTACATAAACAATTACCACACCTTAAAAATTAACAATAATTTTATAATATCATCTAATATACAGCCCAAATTCAAATTTCCCAGCTGTCTGAAGAGTGTTACATGGCCCTTTTTCTTTTTTCCTAACCAGGACACAATATACATTTATACATTGTACTGTGTCATTTTATTTTTTAGCCTGTTTCTTGACAGTACAGCCCATCTTTCCCTACACACACATACATGATAACAACTTTTCTAAGAATACAAAACAGTAGCCTCATCTCACATTTTGGATTTATCTGATTCTTTCTTCATGGTGATGTTAACTTGATTGTATCTTATATTTCTTACTTCCCTCATTATAATCCCTTGGCTTTATATATATATATAGCATTTTTTTATGTATATATATATCTTTTCTTATTTTACTTTTATTGCCACAGAACTCTCTCAGGGAGGCTGTATGAGCTCGTTTCGTTGGAATAGAGGGGGAGACTTCAAAGGACGCAAGTGGGATACAGACCTACCCACAGATTCTGCTGTAAGTCCCTAGTTTTATTTTGTTTCTGTTTTTGTTTTCAGGTTAACATATTATTGGATTTAAGTGTCTTTATTTTTCTATTATAAAAAGAACATTTTAAAAAGAATTTAGAAACTAAAATGGAAATAATAAATTAAAAATAGTACCAGCAGCTTATTAAACCAATTTTTGATGTATTTTCTTTACTTATTTTTGTTTACTTAGGTGACATTATTTTGAATTATGTTAGTCATAGTTATTACATTACTATATGTAAAATTTTGCTGCTTTTTAAGTTTTTGCATGTTTAAGTATTTTTTTCATTATTATACAGTGGCATTTAATGATTCTCCTATATTGGACCTAAAAAGTTTGAGGAACTTGTGGTGGGGGAAGATTGTTTTTCTGTTTTAAATAAGGTTGCAAGGAATATCAGGATGCGTATGTCATTCTTATTTGGGATCATCACTTGAGAAAGAGTCCTAACTTTAGATTTATGGGATCAAAGAGTATAAAAGTTCTTGAGCACTTAGGATTTTTTCAAAATATTTGTTTTTATTTTTTTATAGTGACTGTTACATATAAAAATGCAAGTTTAAATGCTGATATTCAAATTGAGAATTGAATATATGTGTGTTTTATCTTGGTTTTGCTGTTAACTATATGGATGTGAACGATCATCCATTTAACAGAAAACAATGATGCCCTGCTTTTGTAAGATTGCTGTGAAAAAACAAAAATGGAGATCAAATATTAATATTTAGTGAACAGAGGCGGCATTAAGCATACACACATACAGATAATGGTAACTGTAGTCTGGGGTATTTAAACTTTTTCTTTTTTTTTTCTTTTTTCTTTTTACTTAGGCTAGTAAAAAAGCATTTATTGGGATATGTAGGAAAAGAACAGAGCTTGCTGAGAAATGGGAAAGAAAGATGGAAATACACAATTAGATTGGTGTGGGCTCCTCCAGTCAGAGAGAACTGAACTTTCTTTTCCAATATGAAAAGGAAACCTTCCCATCAGAATATAAACTGATTTGACTTTGATTTACAAACGTTTTTTTTCTATTTTAAATTGTGAGTGTGTTGTTTGAATTAAGGACACTGAATTCTTTTAGGATTTAAGCAAGGAAATATTCTAATTAGTGAATTCCTTATCTTTATAGGGAATAATATTCTTGATGAATAGTTATAGTATCTGAATTGTTTTTTTATATTTTTGTTCTATATATTTCACCTTATACCTATAACTACTTGAAAACATTTGTGCTAATTAATTCTTTTTAGGAAAAAATTTTAAAATTTGGGGTCATTATGAATACAAATGTTTTTAAGGGCTATATCCATAATAGATTTTCATGCTGACTTTGAAAATTTTTTCCTAATCTTCAGATCATCATGCATGTATTTTGCACCTACCTTGATTCCAGATTACCTCCACATCCTAAGTACCCTGATGGAAAAACCTTTACTTCTCAGCACTTTGTTCAGACACCAAATAAACCAGGTATAAACCTCTGGTAAAAGTATGAATTGAGATTTTCATGTGAAATGTCTTTAGTAGTTTTGGTTTGTTCTTTAATGTAAGATATTTCCTTTACAGATGTTACAAATGAGAATGTTTTCTGCATTTATCAGAGTACTGTTAACCCTCCCCATTATGAGCTCATCTACCAGCGCCATGTCTACAATCTTCCAAAGGTACATCTGTATTTGGAAACTGCTGTTACAGAATGTTATGGGTGATATGCTTTGATAACTTTTTTAAAAATTAGATTCTCCTGTTTATGGAATAGGTAGACTTTTTCAACAAATCAGTTTTATTGATACATATTAATAAAGCATGCAATTTATCCTAAGTGTACAATCAGTGGTATTTGGTATAGTCACATAGTTGTACATTCATTACTTTAATCATTATTAAAGCATTTTCATTATTTCAATAATAAAAACAAACACAAGAAAATTCCTCACCTCTCAATCTCTCTGTTTCTACTCCTATACATAGCTGTTATTTCTGGCTATTCTTTCACAATTATTTATGTTTATTAAACAGTTTTATTGAGATATATTCACATACCATACGATCTATCCAAAGTGTATATCAGTGGATTTTTTTTTTAGCTGTTAAAAAGGCCTTTACTGTAAAACTGTAAAATAAATAGAAAAACAGATTGAAAGAAATTACAAATTTTCAAAGAGAGTGCAAGGCCAGGTTAGGTTTAATATAATCAATTATGAATATAGGTAGCATAGCAACAAACCTTTATAAATGTAAATAATAATTCAAATATAATAAAAATTAATTATAACAATTCTAATTTTTATGTTACAGCTCTAACTATTGGATATAATAATCTCTAAGAATGAAATAAGTTCTTGGTTTAGTTATTTAATTTTCTATTTAGGCCATAATTTTTTCTAGATAACCAAATTCCTATTTGGGAATTCTTCACATCTTATTGGAATGAATTACAGCAGATAACAATTTGCCAAGTCATAATTTTATGAGCCCTAAAAACTAAAAATCTTGTTCAACAGTAGTCATGCTAAATCATTCTTGATCCAGATAGATTATTTTAATTAAAGAATATGAATAAGAGAAGGTTGAAGAAAAATTAAGTATCCAAAAATGTATCTCTTCTCCAGTCCTTCTCAATTAAAAGCAAGTGTTTATTTTGTATGAAAAAAATTACAAAATACTGATCACAGGAACAATTTACCATTTCCACTGAGTGATTATTGTTCATTTACTATATTATTATTTTACATTTATCTGGTCTACTCCAGCTCTTTTTTGGTTACTGTTTGCATGGAATACCCTTTTTCAGCCTTTTACTTTTAACTTGGTTGTTTCCTTACGTCTCAGGTGGGTCTCTTGTAGACAATATAGACAGCTCATATTTTTTTTATCCATTCTATCAATCTATGTCTTTTCATTGGGGAGTTCAGTCCATTAACATTCAGTGTTATTACTTTAAAGGCATTACTTACATCATCCATTTGTTTTTTTCCTTTCAGACTGTAGCACCCCCTTTAGTATCTCTTGTAAATCTGGTCTTTTGGTAACATATTCTATCAGGTTTTTTTTGTCTGTGAAGACTTCAAACTCACCTCATTTTTGAAGGACAGCTTTGTCAGATACAGAATTCATGGCTGGCAGTTTTTCTCTTTCGGTACCTTAAATACATCATACCACCTTCTTCTCTTCTCCATGGTTTTTTATGAGAGGTCAACACTTAAATCTTACCAAGTTTCCCATGTATGTGATGTTTGCTTTTCTCTTGCTGCTTTGGGAATTCTCTTTATCTCTGATATTTGTTCATTCTGAATAGTAGGTGTCTCACAATAAGTCTACTCAGATTTATTCTGTTTGGGATGCATTGTCCTTCTTTGATATTGGTATTTATGTCTTTTGTAAGGGTTAGGAAGTTTTCGGTCATTATTTCCTCAAGTATTCTTTCCACCCCTTTTCCATTATCTCCTCCTTCTGGACACCAATAATGCAGATGTTTGTGCATTTTGTGTTTTCATTCAATTCCCTGAGACTCTATTCCAATTTTCAACTCTCTTTTTGTTTTTGTTTTTTTTCCATTTTCTAATGTATTTTTTTTAATTAGAGAAGTTATGAGCTTACCAAACAATCATACATTCTAGTGTATTTTTTATCTCATTTATCATGTCTTTCATTCCCATAAGGTCTGTTTCTTTTCTTCGCAGGCTTTCACATTGTTCTTTATGCTCTCCCAGTGTCTTCTTAATATCCTTTATTTTTTTAGTCATATTTTCTTGAAATTCTTTGAAGTAATTTAGCAGAGTTGTGTCATTATCACTGATTAATTGTATTAAATCCTGTATCTCTTCAGGATATTTCGTTTGTTCTTTTGGCTGGCCATCTCTTCCTGTTTCCTAATGTGACTTGTAATTTTTTGCTGACATCTAGGCACCTGAATACATTGGTGAATTTACTCTGATGGCTAATTTTCTCTCTTGCCTAATGTTTTATTTTTTCTTCCACAATTTTTCTTTGGTATTTGGTTCAACTTATTCTTAGCCTTTAAAATTGCCCAGCTTAAGTTTTCAAAATCAGGCTTGGGACTCACTAGTGGGGTGGAGATTTTATTTTCTCCCAGGGATTGGATACAGAAAGTACGAACCATTTTTGGCCATGCAATTTCCAGATTGGTCAGCAGATGACACTAGTCAGCACACCTTTCCTTGGAGGTGTTTCAGTCTCAGCTTTCCTGTGTTCCTGTCTTGAATCCAGAGCTGAGAGTCAAAGCAGGCTCTGCTGGCCAAATTCACTGAAGAAAAGCACCCTGACCTCCCCTCCCTTTTCCCTTGAAACTGCTGAGAGGGAGGAAGACATCTGTTCCCCTCTCAGTTGGCTGCATTGAGCCAGGTGTTTCACCCCAGCTTACTGTCTTGGGGGTAGGGGAAGGGAAGCCTTTCCGGCTAACATGTGACAAATGTGGTAACTCATGTTTGTCATTTGGAATTCTTTGTCTCTCTGTCCCTCACCCTCCTGGGAATTGTATAGCACTGTCCTTGTCTGATGACCCCAAAGCAGGTCCCTTGCACAACTTTTGGCTCTTTCTCTGTTGTTTTTTTGAAAGCATTTAGTTCTGTCTCTTAGTCTGTCACCATCTTCCCACAATTTAAATTAGGGAAAAGGTATTTCTTATGTATTTCTTTTTTTATAATTATAAGAGTAATATGTGCTTAATTTGGACAATTATAAAAGAAAAAGAAGACACACCACTCTTTCTTCCATTACTCGGAGGCAGCCAATGTTAATATTTTGGTTTATTGCCTTTTGTGATAAATTTCATTTTGATCTTTCTCAGCCCTTTTTTAGGGGGTGAAATCAAAATATTTATGTATTTTTATAGCCTTTTTTTAAACAACTTTATAACATAAAAAATCCCGTACTTTTTAATTGCTATGAAAAAAACCTCATCATAAGATTAAAACATCATTTATTCAACTGTTCCCCTCCTCTTGGACATTTTGTATGTTTTTAATTCTTCACTCTTACATTGCTGAATAGTCATCTTCATATATATAGCCTTCTGCATTTCTGTATTTTGAATTATTTCTTTAGCCCAAACTTCCAAAACTGGAATTCCAGGTCACAGAATATTATCAAGGCTTTAAAATATCTGTATAAATAATCATTATTAAAGTACTTTATTTTAAACAAGCCAATTTTATGGTACATATTAGTAAAGCATTCAATTCATCCAAAGTGTACAGTCAGTGGTATTTAGTATAATCACATAGTTGTGCATTCATCACTTCAATCACTGTTAGAGAATTTTCATTATTTCAATAATAATAATAAAGAAAAAACAAACAAGTATATAAGAAAATTCTTCCCCTCTCAGTTTCTTTCCTCTGCTGTTTATAGCTGCTATTTCTTGCTATTCTTGCACAAATTTTATTCATTTATTCAGCTGTTTTATTGAGATATACTCACATACCATATGATATATCTAACCTGTATAATCAATGACTTTTAGTATAATCACAATGTTGTGCATTCATCACACAAAAAATTTTAGAACCATCTCATTACTCCAAAAAGAAAAACTCCACACCCTTTAGCATGCCTTCCCCCAGCCTTACATAACCACTAATCTAATTTCATCCTTATAAATTGGTTTATATTTACATTTTATATAAATGGAGTCATACAATATGTTACACAGTATACCTAGTTCATAGTAACGCAGTCATACAGTATTTGTCCTTTTGTTTCTAGCTAGCTTCACTCAACATAATGTCCTCCAGGTTCATCCATGCTGTTATAAGCTTTATGACTCGTTTCTTCTTTTTTTTTTACTTGATTTCTTCTTCAAGCTCCATAGTATTCCATCATATGAATACAGTACAGTTTGTTTATCCATTCATCAGTTGACAGACACCTGGTTGTTTCCAACTTTTGGCAAGCGTGAATAATGCTGCTATGAACATCAGATGTCTGTTTGTGTCACTGTTCTCAATTCTTCCGGGTATATACCCAGTAGTGGTATTGCAGGGTCATGTGGCAAATCTATATTCAACTTCTTTAGGAACTACCAAATGGTCCTACACAGTGACTGTACCATTCTACCTTCCCATCAACAGTGAATAAGTGTCCCTATCTCTCCATATCCTCTCCAACACTTGTAGTTCTCTGGCATTTTAATATTGGCCATTCTGATAGTTCTGAAATGATATCTCATTGTAGTTTTGATTTGCATTTCTCTAATCATTAGTAAGGTTGCACACTTTTTTCATGCATTTTTTTGCCAATTATTTCTTCTTTGGACCAATAACTGTTCAAGTGTTTTGCCCATTTTTTAAATTGGGTCATTTGTCTTTTTAGTGTTGAGTTGTAACATCTCTATATATTGGACAGTGATTTCCAAATATTTTCTCTCATTGAGTGAACTGCCTTTTCACCCTTTTGACAAAGTCCTGCAAGGTGCAAAAGTGTTTAATTTTGAGGAGATCCCATTTATCATTTTTTCTTTCATTGCATATTCTTTGGGTGTAAGATCCAACAAGCCACCACCTACCACAGAGTCTTTAAGATACTTTCCTACATTTTCTTTTAGTAGTTTAATGGTCCTGGCTTTTATATTTAGGTCTTTGATCCATTTGGAGTTGATTCTTGTATACGGTATAAAATAGGAATCCTTTTTCATGCTTTTGGTTATTCATATCCAGTTCTCCCAGCACCATTTGTTAGAGACTATTTTGTCCTGTTAACATGGAATTGGTGGGTTTGTCAAAAACCAGTTGGCCGTTGAAGTGAGGGTTTATTTCTGGACTCTCAGTTCTATTCCATTCATCTATGTGTCTGTCTTTATTCCAGAACCATGCTGTTTGACAACTCTTGCTTTGTAATGTTTCAAAAACAGTCAAGAAAATTCCTCACTTGTCGCTCTTCTTTTTTAGAATGTTTTTGGTTATTTGGGTGCACTTTCCCTTCCAAATGAATTTGGTAATTGCCTTTTCTATTTCTATAGAATAGGCTGTTGGAATTTTTTTTTTTTTAAGATTTATTTTATTTATTTCCCCTCCCCCCACCCCACCCCAGTTGTCTGTTGTCTGTGTCCATTCACTGTGTGTTCTTTGTCCACTTCTGTTGTCAGCGGCACGGGAATCTGTGTTTCTTTTGTTACGTCATCTTGCTGCATCAACTCTCCGTGTGTTCGGCACCATTCCTGGGCAGGCTGCATTTTCTTTCGCACCGGGCAGCTCTCCTTATGGGGTGCACTCCTTGTGTGTGGGGCTCCCCTACACGGGGGACACCCCTGCATGGCCTAGCACTCCTTGCGCGCATCAGCACTGCACATGGGCCAGCTCCACACGGGTCAAGGAGGCCCGGGATTTGAACCACAGACCTCCCATGTGGTAGACGGATGCCCTATCCACTGGGCCAAGTCCGCTTCCCTTGGCTGTTGGAATTTTGATTGATTTTGCATTGAATCTATAAATCAGTTTGGGTAGGATTGACATCTTCATGATATTTAGTCTTCCAATCCATGAACATGGGATGTCTTTCCATTTGTTTAGGTCTTCATTGATTTCTCTTAGCACATTTTTGTAGTTTTGTGCATATAGGTCCTGTACTTCTTTGGTTAAATTGATTCCTAGATATTTGAGTCTTTTTGTGCTACTGTAAATGGAATTTTTTCCCTGATTTCCTTCTTAGATTTTTCAGCACTAAGGTACAAAAACATTATTGATTTTTGCATGTTGGTCTTGTTTCCTGCCACTGTGCTGAACTCATTTAATGGCTCAAGTAGCTTTGTTGTAGGCATTTCAGAATTTTCTAAATATAGGGTCATGTCCTCCGCAAAAAGTAAGAATTTTACTTCCTCTTTTCCTATTTGGGTGTCATTAATTTTTTTTCCTTGTCTAATTGCTCGAGGTAGAACTTCTAATACAATGTTGGATAATATTAATAATAGTGACATTGTGCATCCTTGTCTTGTTCCTGATCTTAGAGGGAAAGCTTTCATCCTTTCCCTATTGAGTATAATGTTAGCTGTGAGTTTTTCATATATGCCTTTTATCATATTGAAGAACTTTCCTTCTAATCCTAATTTTTTATGTGTTTTTATCAAGGCAGAATGCTGGATTTTGTCAAATGTCTTTTCTGTGTCAGTTGAAAAGATCATGTGGTTTTTTTTCCCTTCAATTTGTTAATGTGATATATTATGTTGATTCATTTTTTTATGTTGAACTAGCCTTGCATACCAGGAATAAATTCTACTTGATCATTGTATTAGCCAAAGGGGTGCTTAAGCAAAATGCCAGAAATTGGTTGGTTTTTATAAAGGGTATTTATTTGGGGTAGGAGCTTACAGATACCAGGCCGTAAGCATAAGTTAATTCCCTCACCAAAATCTGTTTTCACATGTTGGAGCAAGATGACTGCTGACGTCTGCAAGGGTTCAGACTTCCTAGGTTCCTTTCTTCTATGGTCTTGCTCCTGTCTGGGTTCAGGGTTCCTCTCTTCCCAGGGCTTGCTTCTTCCTGGGCTCAGGGTTCCTCTCTTCCTGGGGCTTGCTTCTGTTTCTTCTGTGAGCTTACTTCCTGGGGCTCCAGCTTAAAGTTTCAGCATCAAACTCCAACATCAAAAACCCTCAACTCTGTTCTTTGCCATGCCTTTTATCCGTGAGTCCCCACCCCTTGGTGAGTGGGGACTCAACACCCTAATGACGTGGCCCAATCAAAGCCCTAATCATAACTTAATCATGCCCAGGTACAGACTAGATTACAACTATAATCCAGTATCTATTTTTAGAATTCATAACCATATCAAACTGCTATACTCCACCTCTGAATTCCAAAAAGACATTACAGTATTTGAAAAAACCTTAAATCAGTAATAATGCAAGTACTAAATCATATCACAATCAATTTAAAGAAATAGTTTGTCTTGGGGCAAAGTCCTGTCTGCTATAGACATCTGAAACTTAAGAAACCATTTATCTGTTTCCAATATACAAGTGGACAGACAAAGGATAAACATTTCATTACAATAAGGAGAAATTGGGAGGGAAACATGAGTTACGGGTCCTCTACAGTTCAGTAAATCTGCAGGGCATCCTCCATTCGATTTCAGTCTGAGAGTCACTCTTAAGATAATGGTTTCTTCTCCTTGGTGCCATATGGGGACCCACTCTTCCCACCAGGTTTTCCAATGGCCATTTTCTTGGTTCCACCCTCATCAAACATCTCAATGTCGCCCAAGCTCCAGACCTCACCCTTCAAGAGTGTTGGGGTGATTTCCACACCTTACTTAAGCTTTGGGTTGGAGTTTTAACCCCCTAGTACAGTGACATGAAGACAACATATCCCCTAACCTTTGGCAAACAGGCTCAACCCACTCAGAGCAACGAGTTGACCACCTGGCCTTCCCTAACCTTTAGCATACAGGCTCAACCCTCTCAGAGCAAGAAGTTGACCACCTGGCCTTCCCTAATCCATGGAGGACAGGTCCACCCTCCCTGTACCCTGGGGCAGCAAAACTGTCCCAGAACATTGGGTGGGAATATCCACCCTCTTCAACTGCTGGTGCAAACTCACCCTCTTTGTACACGAGTGGGTTTCTTCTCTTGGCCCAAGGTGATACCTTAATTCCAGATCTCAGCTTCCATAGTTTTCCTCTTAAAGCTGTTTCTCCTTTACGCTCTCCTTCCCATGTCCCTTTTAGTCCAAGCTGACAGTGGTTTTATTAATACAGTTCTCTTAAAAACCTTGTTGGTTTAGCATGCAAGAAGCAGGAGTCCAAGCCTTCAGACAGTAAGACTTTCCACAAGTCTTTCTAAGATAACTACATCTTCAGTCCTGATTTACAAGTTCCAACTTCAGTTAAACCCTCCAATGGGGCACTTTCATCTGGGAGCTTGATTTCCAGAGGCTTGGAATTTTCAGAATTAGTTTCTGTTTTCTTTGTGCCTACCGTTCAGTCCTCAGTATATCTCTCTTGTCTAGCATTTTGCTATAAGTTGCAAGGAGAAGCCCAAGGCTCATTCTCTGGGTTTACTTCGGAAATTTCTTCAGCTAAATGCCCAGGCTCACCATTTTCAATTTTTGCTTCCATAAAACACCAGGAGTTAATCTTGCTAAATTCTCTGCAACTTTAAAACACAGATCGCCTTTCCTCTAGTTTCCAATAATAGTTTCATCATTTATTTCTAAGGCATCATAAAAAATCTCTTTAGCATTCATATTGTTATCAACAGCCTCTTCAAAGCACTGTAGGTCTTAACTCACAATTCCTCCAAAAAATACCCCTTACCCATTTATAAAACCATTCCAGCATTTTGGTAATTGCAAAAGCAAGGCCCTACTCTTGGAACCAAATTCTGTATTAGTCAGCCAAAAGGGTGCTGATGCAAAATACCAGAAATCTGTTGGTTTTTGTAAAGGGTATTTATTTGGGGTAGGAGCTTACGGATACCAGGCCATAAGCATAAGTTACTTCCCTCACCAAAATCTGTTTTCACATGTTGGAGCAAGATGGCTGCCGACGTCTGCTGGGGCTCCAGTTTAAGGCTTCAACATCAAACTCCAACATCAAAAACCCTCAGCTCTGTTCTTTGCCTTGCCTTTTATCTGTGATTCCTCACCCACCAAGGGGTGGAGACTCAATGCCCTAATGACATGGCCCAATCAAAGCCCTAAGCATAACTTAATTATGCCCAGACACAGACCAGATTACAAACATAATCCAATATCTATTTTTGGAATTCATAACCATATCAAACTGCTATAGTCGTGATGTGTAACTCTTTTGATATGCTGTTGGATTCAATTTGTAAGTATTTTGTTTAGAATTTTTGCATCTATGTTCATTAGAGAAATGGGTCTATAGTTTTCTTCTCTTGTAGTATCTTTATCTGTCTTTGGTATTAGGATGACGTTGGCTTCATAAAATGTGTTGGGTAATTTTCCCTCCTCTTCAACTTTTTGGAATAGTTTAGACAGGATTATTATTAATTCTTTTTGAAATCCTTGGTAGTATTCACCTGTGAAGCCGTCTGGTCCTGGACTTTTCTTTGTTGGGAGATTTTTGATGACAGGTTTAATCTCTTTAAGTGTGATTGGTTTGTTAAATTCTTGTATTTCTTGTAGCATCAATGTAGGTTGTGCATTTCTAGAAATTTACCCATTTCATCTAGGTTGTCTGGTTTGTTAGCATACAGTTACTCATAATATTCCTCTAATGGTTAAATTTATTTCTGTGCAGTCATTCGTTACTTCCCCCCTTTCATTTCTGATTGTATATATTTCCGTCATCCTACTTTTTTCTTTGTTAGTCTCTCTAAGGATTTGTCAATTTTATTGATCTTCTCAAAGAACCAGGTGTTTGTGTTGTTCATTTTCTCAATTTTTTTTTCTCAATTCATTGATTTCTGCCCTAATCTTTATTATTTCTTTCCTTCTTCTTGCTTCGGGATTGGTTTGCTATTTTCTAGTTTCTCTACTTCAGTTAAATCTTTGAAGTTAGTGCTTCTTTTTTAATATAGGCGTGTAGGGTTATAAATTTCCCTCCCAAGACTGCCTTCTCTGTAATCCATAAGTTTTGATAAATTGTATTCTCATTTTCATTTGCCTCAATATTTTTACTGATTTCACTTGCAATTTCTTCTTTGACCCACTGATTATTTAGGTATGTGTTGTTTAGCCTCCACACATTGCAAATTTACTTTTTTCCTGGCTATTCTTTTTTTTTTTTTAAGATTTATTTTATTTCTTTCTTTCCCCATCCCTCCCCCCCGCCTCAGTTGTCTGTTCTCTGTGTACATTTGCTGCATGTTCTCTTTTTGTCTGCTTCTGTTGTCAGCAGCACGGGAATCTGTGTTTCTTTTTGTTGTTGTTGCGTCATCTTGCTGCATCAGCGCTCTGTGTGCGTAACACCATTCTTGGGCAGGCTGCACTTTCTTTCACGCTGGGCGGCTCTCCTTATGGGGCGCACTCCTTGCGTGTGGGGCTCCCCTAACGCGGGGGGGGGGGCACCCCTGCATGGCATAGCACTCCTTGCGCGCATCAGCACTGTGCATGGGCCAGCTCCACATGAGTCAAGGAGGCCCGGGGTTTGAACCACGGATCTCCCATGTGGTAGGCGGATGCCCTATCCACTGGGCCAAGTCCACTTCCCAAAATTCAACAGTTGTGTTTTTTTTTAGAAGGTAGCAGAGATTGAACCCAGGACCTCATATATGGGATGCAGGTGCTCAACCACTGAGCTACATTAGCTCCCCTTTCCTTTCTATTCTTGATTTCCAGTTTCATTTCATTATGATCTGAGAAGTGCTTTGTATAATTTCAGTCTTTTTCTATTTATTGAGAGCTGCATTGTGCCCTACCGTGGTCTATCCTAGAGAATGATCCATGGGCACTTGAGAAGTGCTGAGTTTGGATGCAACATTATATATATGTCTCTTAGGTCTCGTTTGTTTATCATATTGTTCAAATTCTCTGTTTACTTGTTGATCTTCTGCCTAGTTGTTTATCTAATGATGTCAGTGGTATGTTGAAATCTCCAACAATTATTGTAGAGATATCTGTTTCTCTCTTCAGTTTTGCCATAGTTTGCCTCATATTTTGGGGCACCCTGGTTAGGTGTATAGATATTTAAGACTGTTATTTCTTCCTGGTGGATTGTCCTTTTGTTAATATATAATAGTATTCTGTCTCTCTTATAATTTTTTTGCATTTAAAGTCTGTTTTGTCTGATATTAGTATAGCGACCCCTGTCTTTTTTGGTTACTATTTGCGTGGAGTATCTTTTTCCATCCATTCACTTTCAGCTGGTTTGTATCCCTGGATCTATGGTGTGTCTCTTGTAAGCAGCATATGGATGGCTCATAGTTTTTATCCATTCTTTCAGCCTATTCTTTTAATTGGGGAGTTTAATCCATTCACATTCGATGATATTCTTGTAAATACACTATTTACTTCTACCATTTTATTCTTTGGTTTTCATATGTCATTATATTTTTGTCATTTTACTCTTGGTTATCCTTTCCGCTATTCATTCTTATATACTTTCCTCCAAGCCTCTCTCTCCTGTCTTTTTCTTTCAGGCACTAAGGCTTCCTTTAATATTCCCTGCACAGGTGGATTCTTTTTTACAAACTGTGTTTGGTGCAACGCATACCAGATCAATGTGATAGAGGTTCCTGCCTGGAGTCTAAGAGCCTTGTAATTCAAACTGTCTCAGAGACAGTTCTCCAGCCTTCTCTGGCAGCCCCCTCCCTTTTCCTGAGTTGGAAATTATTCTGCTCCCCTCTTTGTCTTCAACAATCAGTCCGGGGTTAGTAGAGAGATTAGGAAGGTGGGATCTCTTTCGTAGTGGATCACCTTTTAGTCCTTGCCGTCTCCCAAGGCAATCAATGGATCAACCCGACGTGTTCTGGAAGGGCTGGTGGGACACAGCAGACCAAATTTGTGGGTCAGAAGCTGAGTCAGCCTTAGGCTATGTGTCTCTCTCCCCTTTCCTGGGGCGCTGGATCCCTGGAGCCCCCTTTGTCTGTAGCGGGCTCAGAGACCTGAGAATTCTAATGTGTCTTTAGTGTGGGGGAGGGTGCCGGCAGGAGCAGCCGCTGGTTTCAGCGCACAGTTTTGCTGTAGCAGTTCTCTTCCTTTGTCCCCCTTTTTTTCTGGGCGGTGTCCAGCCTTCACCTGGTGTCCTAAACCCCAGAATATCTTTTTCGAAACTGTTTCAGCCTGACCTCTAGCTACTTTTCTGAGAGAGAAGAGAGTCCTGTGTCTTTCAATCCACCATCCTCCTGGAAGTCTGTATACAGTGCGTTTTGACAGATGACTAAAAACTTTTTTAATTGCAACACTCTGGTTTATGCTATTTAATTTTGGGTATGGAGGTTTTTCATGTGTGTAGTGTAAAGGGTATCAACCTGAGAAGCCTACTCTCCAAATCTTTGTAAATGCTGTTTACATGTGTGGACCCTCCCAGTCTATTTATCTTTATCAGCTGAACAATCTCTTCCTCAAGAAGGCATTTCCTGCCTCACCAATCTAGGTTAGATACCTTCTATTTGGTCCCATTCCACCCTGCACCTCCTCTCTCATAACATTTAACACACTATAATTCCTGGTTTCCTGTCAGAGTTTCTTTGATTCCCCAGACCCTCCCTATTTTATTCACCACAATATTCCCACTTCTTAGCACAAAGTAAATCAAAGTGTGAATTAGTTGAGATAGTAGAATGTGAATTAGTAGCATCTGCATTAACCATCAGATTTAATCTTTGATTTGGTTTAAATTTTACACTCTTTTTTTGTCTTTGTTCCAGGGTAGAAATAATATGTTTCATACATTGTTAATGTTCCTCTACATCATAAAGACCAAAGAGTCTGGAATGCTTGGGTAGGTATTTAGGCTTTAAACACAACTTATTTTGTTTACTGTTTTTCTTCCTATGTTAAGATTCTGCAGAAGATAGTACTCTATACTGAAAAGATTTTAGGACTGAACAACAAGAGATACTGCTCTAGCACTGGCTCAGCGCTTTCTAACTAGTTCTGTGATCTTGGGCAAGTCCATTAACCCCTCAGAACCTCTTTCCTTGGTAAAAAAATATTTGGACCATATCATTGTTTTAAAATTGTGTTTCCCAGAGGAACAACTCTGAAATAGATATATATCAGGTTCTTGCCACTTTAAAATTCAAAACAAAAAATGAAACTTGGAGTCTGTTTTTTCAAGTCATTCTATTTCAGGCACAAAATCTTCTGCAAAAAGTGTCCACTTCCAGAGAGATTGGCTCAGTACCTATTACATACTATAATTGTTAAATGGGATGATGAAAAAATGGTCAATTAAAATTGTCTGCTTTCTTATTTATTAAGCTCAAATGATGTTAACAATAAATTTAGAAGTACTGTATTATTATTTTTATTGTTCTAAATGTTACTATGTCAAATAATATTTGAAATAAGTGGATCCCAGCTAAAGTTGAAGAATCTTCTGATAATGCATGGCTTCTGAGTCTGAAAACCTGGGCTCTGGTTTCAGCTCTGCCCTTGCTAAGTAACCTTATACTAACAAAATGTAAAATGAAGGGCCTGGACTAGAAAATATTTGGTCAGTTCCAGTTCTGATATGCTATACCTCTTTTAAGTTTGTTTAGGCATCCTTTGTAATTTAGAGATTAATTCATGGAACTGTGCTGTCCATTACAGTAGCCACTGGCCACATATTGCATTAAGTAGTTGAAATACAACTAGTCTACATTGAGATGGGCCATAAGTGAAATATACACCAGGTTTCAAAGACTTAGTACAAAGGAAAGAATATAAAACATCTCATTAATAATTTTGTATTGATTACATGTTGAAATAAGATTTTGAATATATTGGGTTAAATGAAATATATATTACTAAAAATTAATTTCACCTGTTTCTTTTTTACTTTATGTGTCTACTAGAAAATTTAAAATTGCATTTGTGACTCTAATTTTGTTTCTGTTGGACAGCGCTGGCTAGAGAACGCAAGATTCCTGTCCTTAAACATAGTAGATTACAAAGATTAAAACAGACATGGACAGAAATTATGAACAAATATGAGCATTTATCAGCTTTTTAAATCATATATAACAGTATACCAGTCTATTAACTAGAAACTGAAAATTCCCCTCTGCTCAGTCTCTGTCATCCCACTTTGAGGTACTCAATGTCACCCGTTTCAGGTTACGTTTCCAGTCTACTTTCTGGGAATAAGTTGATTTTGTTTTTTAAACAAAAATACATTGTTCCCAAACATTACTTTCTAACCTACTTTTTAATTTTATGGTAAATATTGAACATTTCCATATCGGTACATACAGATTTTTTTTCTAAAATTTCTAGGAATATTTAGTTATAAATACGTAAATATGTAAATTTGAAAGATGGAATATGCTATAAATGCATTGTTTCGTAATTACTCTTCAGGTAACCATGTTTCTGAAAGCCTACTTTGAAGTAAAGAATTAATTTAGAAACATTTTAAATAGACAATATTTTCATTTTAATTGAAAATTTATCTTGTGTAGATTCAAATTAATATTTTGAAGCAGAAGCGATTTATTATGATAGCATGAAACTTGTGTCAAGTGCCGTATGCAATTTGTCATATGCAGAAAAATGGAAGGCCAAAAAGAATACAGTTTTAGATTTTTAATTATTAACCCCATTATTATGATATAGTCTTTTTTTTTTCTCTCTCCCCTTCCCCCCACCCCCCTGACCTGGTTGTCTGTTCTCTGTGTCTATTTGCTGCGTTGTCTTCTTTGTCTGCTTCTGTTATTGTCAAAACTTGTGTCAAGTGCTATATGCAATTTGTCATATGCAGAAAAATGGAAGGCCAAAAAGAATACAGTTTTGAATTTTTAATTATTAACCCCATTATTAGTCTTTATTTTATTTTATTTTATTTATTTATTTCTCTCCCCTTCCCACCCACCCCCCTGCCCTGGTTGTCTGTTCTCTGTGTCTATTTGCTGCGTCTTCTTCTTTGTCCACTTCTGTTGTTGTCAGCGGCACAGGAATCTGTGTTTCTTTTTGTTGCGTCATCTTGTGTCAGCTCTCCGTGTGGGCAACGCCATTCCTGGGCAGGCTGCACTTTCTTTCGCACTGGGCGGCTCTTCTTACCGGACGCACTCCTTGCGTGTGGGGCTTCCTTAACGCTGGGGACACCCCTGCGTGGCACAGCACTCCTTGCGCGCATCAGCACTGCGCATGGGCCAGCTGCACACGGGTCAAGGAGGCCTGGGGTTTGAACCGCGGACCTCCCATGTGGTAGTCGGGCACCCTAACCACTGGGCCAAGTCCACTTCCCATGATGTAGTCTTTAAAGTACTTAACTTCTCTTAATGAGCTATTTATACTATTTAGACTTTTCTTCTCATATCAACTCCCTATTTCCACATAATAGATGTAGGCTGCTCTCCCTTGATTCTTGAGTTTTGGGCATTTTCTGCTGATTTCTTATATTGTTAGATAAGTAAAATTCTCTCTCCCATCTTCTAAATTTAATTTACACTTATTTTTCTTAAATATTTATTTATTTCTCCCCACCCCTCATTGTTTATATCCTCTGTGTCTGTCTGTTGTGGGCTGGTCTCCTTTTTTCTTTTTTTTAAGGAGGTACGGAACAGAGTCTTGGCTCTCCCATGTGGGAGGGAGGTGCCCTAATCACCTGAGCCACCTCAACTGCCTGCTTTGTTGCATCTCTCATTGTATTTCCTCACTGTGTCTCTTGGTTGCATCATCTCATTGCATCATTTTGTTGCATCAGCTCATCATGTCAGCCTATCATATCAGCCTATCACATCAGCTCGCTGTCTTGTTTGTCTTCTTTAGGAGGCAGCAGAAATCGAGCCCAGACCTCCCATGTGGTAGACGGGAGCTCAGTCCCCTGAGCCACATCCACTTCCCTAATTTACACTTTAATCTTACTTCTTGCTAAAATTATTTTGGAAACTCTATTATCTGGTGCGATAGTTTTGAAAGTCCACTAAAAATTTTAATTTTCAACACCACATAAATCCATTATTCTAAATTAAGGTTTAAGCACAATGTCTGAAGAAAGTAATTAGTATTACTACAGTTCACCTGATAAACTTTGTGTAACATTGCAGAATAGCATTAAATGTCATCAGTTACACATGTATTCCTTGTAAGACTCTTATTTTAGTAATTAAAAAAAGACTAATTGCTTGATAATTGGTTCCATTAAAACTTGTTTTTTTCTCTTTATAGGAGAGTTAATCTTGGTCTATCTGGTGTAAATATTTTGTGGATTTTTGGCGAGTAATGGGTCTTTCAATTCCAAACATTTGGACTTCAATTTGACTGAACCAGAAGAAGTTGAATCTAAACATCTCTTAGTCACTGCATCTTCTGAATAAAGTGCATATGTGTATATGTTACAAACTCTTTAGATTTAATGATGCTATTATGAAGTTTCCTTGTGAAAATATGTCTGATACCTCTTCTATGCCAACATTCTATACATTGTCTTCAATTTTATATTGCATTTCACAGTTTTTAGTTGCCAGCAAAACTGCAACCCTTCAGATTTTTATTGACCAAAAACAGTGTTTCTCTCTCCTTTTTCATTGTAATCCCCAAATCAGTCATCCACCTGATTCTTTCACTGCAAAATTTTTTTCAGTAGTGTTATTTTTAGTATAAAGTAAAAAGAACATACACATTGCTAATTTAGTATTTCTATCTCTCTATTTTCCGTTGTTTTGCACATCAGTCCAAGATGCATATTCAAAGAAATGAGATTAACTTCTAAATAGTGTTAGCCCGTGTATATTTTTAAATATTATTAAAAGAAATTCGACAATATTGGTGCTTAAAAAGTCAATTCCTGGGTTAAATTTAGCTGGTAGAAATAAACTATTTAGGTATTAGGAGTCTGAGGACATCAAAAGAGACTTCACTGCTTTTAGTTTTAACAACTGAATTTCACTATTCTGTATTATTGTGAAATATTTAAGATCATAATGATATCCTTTCTGTTTAACTTTTTTAGATTTGTTTAAAATAGCCAAGAGTGAGAAATTACCAAGTTTGTAATTTTCACTCGGCTCCCCACCTTTAGTTTCTTATGTATATACTTATTTTTTTATTGACATATTAGAGACTACTTCCATCACTTTATGTAAATCAAGAAACAGCTAAAGACAATATCTTCTGAATAGCTGTGTGTCGGTCTTATATATGCATCTCATTTTGTGTAATTTGTATATTATGTTTTTCAAAAAGTTGTTTTTGGTTTTTCAAAAGCTGGATGTCCAAAAAAAAGGAAGATGTCACAATTTCCAATCACATAACTGCTTTTGATATATGTTAAATACATTTGTTATGTTATTTTAGAAAAAATATCAACAATGTTAAATATATAAATATGTTAAAATCTAAGTCTTCTATTTCAAAAGTTATTGAAGATGTCATGGAACACAGTGGAACAACAGTCACTGTACAGTTGCATATACTTTATTAAAAACAATAAGGAAAAAATTTTTAACAGTACAAAAAACAAAAGATGTTCTTTCTTGGGTCTAAGGTAGCTTTTAGTCTAAGAATTCAAAGCTATAATATTTTTTAAGGTGACTATCAAAAGATACAGTATACACTAAAGACATGTCAAACAACTAGGGATACACACTAGAAAAAGTGTTTGCATCTTAAGTCTAACGTGGATTGTAGTACTCTTAAGTAGCTTTCCTATATTAACTTCTCTTGACAGAAGTTTGTGCTTACAACAGGTATATATCTTTTATAAAAATTCTTTGGTGAATTAATTTGAATTCATACTTCACAAAGACAATGCACAGCAAAATACAATCAATATTTTGGTCTTTGGGTTAAAATGAGTAGATTGTCATCACCCTCAAAAGATTCCTCATGACCCTTTATATTCCTTCCATCCCTACTCATCCCCACCACCATCTCTAGGCAACCAGTTAGGCACCTCTCTCGGTATAGATGCTTTGTATTTACTAGAATTTTATATAAATGAAATCCTACTGCAACACATAATTATTTTGAGATTTTTCATGCTGTAGTTTTTAGCAATAGTTGATTTTGTTTTATTGCTGTATAGTATTCCATTGTATAGGTATTTGTTTACACTTTTGAAAATTACAAATAAAGCTGCTTTGAATATTCATGTACCCAAAAAAGTGATGACTTTTCTCTAATTAAATATTCTCTGTAGGATAGTTGTCATAAGTTTCTCTTTTCATTGCTTACTCATCCTTGTGAGATGGAAACCATTGATCTTTTTAGATTATGTTCACTGCATTATTTACCGATTTTTTTCCTCCATGATATATCAGCCATTACTTGGGCCAAATTTGTTTCAGGGGCATACTGAGGTGTTTAAATTATAATTTAGCTCCTGTTGAGACATAAAAATGCTATCTTCCTTGGCTTTCTCAAACTGATACCTACTTTTAAATGAAGAGGACATGCGTAGAATTACTTTAAATGTGTCCATTCTTTGTATGCTTTTCCTTAGAAATCTCATTCATTCCACAACTTCATTTGTCGCATTGCAGCATTTGATTCCCAAATTCATCATCATTCATGACTTGTCTCCCAAACTTTAGTGTTACATTTCCCATTACCCAGCATACACTTTGCTTGTTTATCCTGTAGACTGTCTGTCTGAAACTGAATTCACATTACCCAAACAAGCTCTGTCTTCTAACATCCCTTTTTCTATTCATTGTTCTACCAGTTGCCCATGCTCAAAACTCTGTTGTCCTCTTTGATTCCTTGAGCTCCCTGTGTCCCCAATCCAATCAGGCAGCAAACCTCATCCATTCTTTCTTAACAATGTCTCTTGCAGCTGTCCCTTCCCATTTCTGCTGCACTATGCTCATTTATACCCGTATCATCTCACACAGGGCTCCTGCAACAACCTAATTAATCTCACATTCTCCTAAATGTTGCCATGCTTCCAGATTTTCCAGTTCATCCTGCACATTCTCTTCAAATTCATCTTCTTAAACACCTGTTTGATCATTACATTCCCCTGACAAATTCCTTAATCTGATATTTAAAGCCCTCCACAATCTGGCCCAAACCTGGCCTTATCCACCCAAATCCTTAGCTCCCCCAGTGCAGGCTGCTCATTGCGTGCTGGGCTCTCTGCTTGCTGCCTCCTGCTCATCCTGATCACTCTCTGGGGATGCCTCCATCCCATTCTGCTGTCTTCCCATGCCTTGAGACCACTCTAATTAAACCCACCAGGTGGAGCTGGTCCTGGCCACTCCACCTAGAAGTCATTTCTCCCCTAGAGTGATTAGGTCTGTGCCACTTCTTTGGCACCCAGCAGGCATATGAATGGATTCAGAAATAACTTTTTAGTCTAACAGTGGGTTCTCACATCTTGTCTCAGCCTGAAAAAAGAGCAGATTTTTCACTAGTCTGAGCTGTTTTGCTGTTCAGGGAGATTTGATGATGGCTAGGCTAAAACTACCTTTCGGGAAAAGCCTCGCAATTTCTGAATTGCAGCCAACCACACTGGCTTTCCTTTTGTGGTAGAATAGACATAAGGAGGAAGAAACATTCCCAGAACTGAACAGCTGCAGCAGGGGAGCTGCTTGGAAGGTGAAGGCGTTAGGAAAATGAAGCCACCAATTCCATGTACTCTTGGGGGTCTTCCTCAGTAACCTGGGGGTGCTGCCACTCTACCACGTGCCGCAGCGCATTGTCCCAGGTGCCACAAGTTCTACTGGGAGGGACCAGGAGAGGCTGACTGGCCCACATACCTCTCTGAGTGATTTCAGTCACAGCTGCCCCTGGACTGCCTCTCCCTAGTCCTTGACAGTAAACAACAGAGGGCTGGCTTCTGGGGAGGCTCTATGTGGAGTTTTGTCTACCCAGTTAGAATGAGAGGGGTTTGCACAATCAGTGCCTGGGCTTCTTGGGCCACTTGTAACTGGATATGCCAGTGGCTTTCTTTTGAGTCTGCAGGATATTAGGCATTAGCTTTGAACCACATCTTTAATTTGACCCCTGGGCAGTCATCAGTAATTCTGCTTCGAGACTGAATGAACTGTACTAATCTGAGACGGGACAAGTTATTGATGCTACAGAGGGTGGCATCTCAGGGTTAGGAAGAGGAGCCCAGTGCAGCTGGATGGGGATGAATGCCCAGGGCCCTGTCCACCTAGGAGTGCAGTGACCCCAAAGATATTTCTTAGCAAGTTTGCAGGCTATGGATGCAATTTAAAGATATGACTAAATCCATTCATGCCCCCAAACCAAATTGCATCTTGCAAGATTAGTCTGGCTAGAAGAGACAATGGCCTAAGTGAGTTGAGACTTGAGAGGACTGAGCCCTGCCCCTAACTGAGGCAGGACAGTGAATCTGTTACACTGTGGTTTCTGATTATAAGATAAAGTTACTCTGCATCACTTCCACGTAATTGAGAAGCTAAAAGTGGACACAATAGGTGACAGTGCTTTTAAAGGTGAAGAAAAACTGGCTTGTAAAATGTCTTTTGAGGGACGCAGATGTGGCTCAACTGATAGAGCGTCCATCTACCATATGGGAGGTCTGCAGTTCAAACCCAGGGCCTCCTGACCTGCGTGGTGAGCTGGCCCAAGCACAGTGCTGCCACGCACAAGAAGTGCCCTGCCACGCAGGGGTGTCCCCCATGTAGGGTGCCCCACGTGCAAGGAGAGCCACCCTGTGTGAAAAAAGGGCAGCCCACCCAGGAGTGGCGCAGCACACATGGAGAGGTGACACAGCAAGATGACGCAAGAAAAAAGAGACGGAGTTCCCCAGTGCCACCGGATAAAGCAAGTGGATGCAGAAAAACACAGCGAATATACACAGAGCAGATAATGGGGAGGGAGAAAGGGGAGAGAAAGAAATAAAATAAATCTTAAAAAAAAAAAAATTTAAAAAAAAGTCTTCTGAAATAACTGCTTAGTGTAAAACTAGGAAATGGCCCCTTTGGCATTGGAAAGCAACCATCTTATTCCTGATCACGCTGAAATGGAGATCCCCATGGCCTTGGCACACTCACGCCCAACCCACCTGCATCTGCCCCCTGCTCTTTCTTTCCTTACCCCACCCCAGTCCTGGCCATCCTCCAGCATTAGACAGCACTGCCCTTGTATCCTGAAAGCTGTGCTTTCTGGTATACCTTCCTTTCTCATTTCTAAACTAGAAGGGAAAAATAACAACCCTGAATCAGACTCTTCATGAACACATCCCATAGGAGGAACGTCAGAAGGTGGTGATCTGTTCTGTGGGGGGCAAAACTTATTTTTTCAGGAGCTGCAGCCAGGCATGATTCTTCCTCAAACACATGGTGTGTAGACTGGAATCAGGCAGCTCTGTGATTGTTTTGGCCCGGAATACAGGCATTAACTTACTAACTGAAACGCCAGAGAAAGGCCCCTTGTATTTCTCATGGGGATGGGGTTGTCTACTGGACAGCCTGAGGGGTGAAGGAGGAGTCAAGCAAACTTGGGAAAGAAAGACTTGGCAGAAGAGTCTGAACTAAAGCCATCAGCCCCAAAACCTAGTGGTTTGAGGAGGTGTTATATGGCTTCCATCTCAAGTTGGTTAACCACCCTTAAAAATAAATTCAGAACAATGCTCTGTTTCCAGTTAAATGTTCTGCCTGGGTTCTTTAAATGCTTTTTTTTTTAAATGCCATCTTTTGAAAACTCCTAAAACCGTTACCTTAATGTAACGGTTAAACTCCACTTAGACCAAATGCTTTGGATAGAATTTAAAGGCAAAGTCCACATCCTAGAATACAGTGTCTCTTAAATAATACACTAGATATTTTCTACGTAGCCAGATTAATTACCTTTCATTTGAATTGCTGTTTCTCCCTGAGTAAGTTGTAAGTTTTTCCTGATCACATCTGCATTTCACCACACTTACCCCCTCTCCACTCACACACCCCAGCAGCTAATCTTCTTTGACCTTCCTGACCCTATCCTGGCAGGTGCAATGGAGGGACCATGCTAGAATTAATACCCAGCGGCCACTGCAAGAGTCTCAGACAGATGGAAGTCCTAAGCACGATGGAGCTTCTACTAGGCTTGAGTTTCTTGAGGGCAGGTGCATGTTATGCACTCAATAGATATTTGTTGAATTAACAATTGGGCTAAACAATACTCACTTGAAAAGCAACCTCTCCCCTTTTTTTTGGACTGGAATTTTGTGTGAGCATTCCTTCCACACTGAAGACCATGAAGAGCTCTCTCTGATTTGGGGTATTGATAGCAAAGAAAAGACGCAAGAAGCTGGCAATCGAAGGCCAGATCTAAACTTGTGAAAGGGAAGGCCAATGGGCCTCTCTGTTTTTCCAAGCTTCCTCTCTGATGGGCTATATGAAAATTGAGTCAATAGTAAAAGGTATGCATTTGGATAGGAGAAGAAGCCATCTAAATACATCTTGGCCAGAAGTTTTAAGTAGGATGCACAATTGGTGACATCCTCAAAGCTGTATTATCCAGCCAAAGGGTGCTGATGCAAAATACCAGAAATCTTTTGGCTCTTTTTTCCCCAAAATTGATTTATTTACTCCCTCTCCGCCCCACCCCCATTGTCTACTCTGTGTCCATTCACTTTGTGTTCTTCTGTGTCTCTTGTATTCTCATCAGGTGGCACTGGGGATCTGTGTCTTTTTGTTGCATCATCTTGCTGCGTCAGCTTTCCATGTGTGGGCACCACTCTTGAACAGGCTGCAGTTTCACGTGGGCCAGCTCATCTTGCGCAGGAGCCACTCCTTGTGCAGGGGGCACCCTTATGCGGGGGCATCCCTGCATGGGCCAGCACTCTCTGTGCGTAGCAGCACTGCGTGTGGGCCAGCTCACCTCACAAGCCAGGATGCCCTGAGTTTCGAACCATTGGACCTCCTATATGGTAGGCAAATGCTCTATCTGTTAAGCCATATCTGCTTCCCTCTGTTGGCTTTTATAAAGGGTATTTATTTGGGGCAGAAGCTTACACTTACCAGGCCTTAAAGCATAAGTTATTTCCCTCACCAAAGTCTATTGCCATGTGTTGGGGCAAGATGGCAACTGATGTCTGCCAAGAGTTCAGGCTTCTTGGGTTCCTCTCTTCCTGGGGCTCTGTTTCTCTCTGGGCTCAGCTGCTGTGCTCTGTCCCCAAGGCCAGCTGTAGGCTATCAGGCAATCAGCTCTGTCTCTCTTCCAGGGGCTTCTGCTGTGTCAAAGGAGCTGTCTGTCTTCCTCTGTGGTGTTCTTCTCTGTGTGTCTACTTCTGTGTGAGAACCCATTTTATCAGCCCACCAAGGGGGCTGAGACGCAACCTTGAGTCGCACTTTAATGGCATGGTTGAATTAAAGCCCTAATCTTAACCTAAGTTTATCAGATGTCTTAGCTGAATCTCATACAATCAAAGGGTTATCACACCTAGAGGAAAAGACCAGTTTACAAACATAATCTATATCTCTTGTTGGAATTCATCAATAAAATCAAACTGCAACAAATAGGGTTTTTTTTTGTTTGTTTTCTTTTTTTCCATTAGAATTACGTTTTTTATTGAAGTTTATCATTCATACTTGAACATCCATAAACAATACATGTAGAGTGTAGGGTAAATGAAGATGGAATGCCCTTTCTGTGAACCCAAGTGCCTGGAATAAGGATGGGTTGGTGTGGCCAACCACCTGGCCCTCATAAACAGGGGATTGGATGTAAGCATAGACGGTACACCTGCGGTAATAAAGAGGTCTGGGTAATTGTTTGCTAGTCCCACTGTTTGTAACCTTATAAAAGCTGACCGTGTCTTTTAGGCGGCACAGAGCTCGCACAAAGCTTCGTCCGGCCTGCGCCACTGGGTTCTGTAAGTAGGCTGAGCACTCCCCAGCCTGCCGCCACTGGGTCTGTGTATGAGCAGTAATAAAGGCATGACCGTCCCTGGACTCCCGTGTGGTTTCTCTGGAATATCAGATTCGTTGGTCAGGCTTGACCACCTGTGTAGCTGGCAGGCCAGCGTCTCTACCTGCGTGACATATAGTAAAAGTTGTGAACTTAGAAAACAAACGTGCATATCATCATGCAGAGCTCCCTACGTTACTCCGCCACCAACCAACACCTTGCATTGTTGTGAAACAATTGTTACGAACTATGAAAGACCATCGTCAAAAAAATCATTCCTAAATACACATTTGGTGTATTTTTCCCCCAACCCATCTGGTTATTGATACCCTGTATTAGTATTATATACTTGTTACAATTTATGAGAGAGTGTTCTCATATTTGTTCAGTTAACAATCTTCTACCACAGGATCCATTATGTTGTACAGTCTCATGCTTTGTGCAATCCATTCGAAGTGTAAACTCAGGGGCTCTCGTATTCATCAGAGTTGTGCTGACATCACCTTGGCCAACTTCAGAACTTTTTCATTACCCTAAAAGGAAAAATCCCATGCTCCTTTACCCCCTGTTATTGTTCCTTAGAATTGATATATCTTTTTTGCCATTGCTGCACAAATATTACAATATTACTATTAACTATAATCCCTAAATTATATTAGTTGTAATTTTCCCATGTATCACCATATTCTTAACATTTGTAAAAGGAGAGCATTCTTTTTTTTTTTTTAAAGATTCGTTTTTATTTATTCTCTCCACCACTCCCCCACCCCATCCTCACCCCCCCCACCCCCGTTGTCTGCTCTCTTGTGTCCATTTGCTGTGTGATCTTCTGTGTCTGCTTGCATTCTCGGCAGCACCGGCAATCTGTTTCACTTTTTATTGTGTCGTCTTGCTGTGTCAGTTCTCCATGTGTGCGGCGCCACTCCTGGGTGGGCTGTGCTTTTTTTGCATGGGGTGGCTCTCCTTGCGGCACACTCCTTGCACGTGGGGCTCCCCTATGCGGGGGACACCCCTACATGGCAGGGCACTCCTTGCACGGCAGCACTGTGCGTGGGCCAGCTCACCCCATGGGCCAGGAGGCCCTGGGTTCGAACCCTGGAACTCCTGTATGGTAGGTGAATGCTCCAGCATTTGAGCCACATCCGCTTCCCATGAAGGGCATTCTTAGACTGTTAACCACGAGTGCAATGTGGGCCTACCTGCGTGTTTCAGGCACTCCAGCTACAAAACAAATCACCTCCCAAAACAATAATCATTGTCTCTTTCCGTGGGTCAAGAATTTAGCCAGAGCAAAGTGAAGTTAGTTCATGTGGGCTCCACCATATCTGGGTCTGGAAGGTGAATCATTTTAAAGCTTGTTCTTTCACAGATCTGGCCATTGGTGCTGGCTACCGACTGCAGGCCTAGCTGGGGATGGTGGCAGGACACTCCCACAAGGCCTTTCTATGTTGTGTGGGCTTTCTCATAACATGGTTGCTGAGTTGAAGGGCAGGTGTCCTGAGAGGGCGAGGGCGCCAGGCAGAGGCCTTCTGCCTTCATGACTTAGCTTTGGAAGTGCCACAAGGTCTCTTCCACTGCATTCTGCCCAGTTTCAAGGGGAGAGAATGGAGACTCCACCTCTCAATGAAAGAATATCCCACATCACACCATGTGGAATGGAACATATATTGTAATGGCCATTTTGGAAAACACAGTCTGCCACAATGTGCAAAGCCCCCCTCAAATTGTTAATATCCTTTGACCCATTGAGCCCAGGAAAATGAATCCTAGGAAAATAATCAACTGGGAAAAAACGTTATGCCTAAAGATGTTCATTTATTTAACCATCCATCCAATAAATATTTGTTGAAGTACTTTGCTGGATGGTATGAATACTAAGAAGATTTAAGCTACCCTTTTTTCCTTCAAATAACTTCTAGTCTATAACAGCTAAAACAAAACCCATCCAAATGTTCAGTGGTAGAACAGTTTAATAAATTAATAGTACATCGATTCTGGGAGTTATGTCCTTGAATGAGATACTTTTAGGCTTTTATTTTGACCTCTTCTTAAAACATTACAGCTTTGAAAAGACTATGTAGAAAGATGGGGGAAATTTGGGGCAGAAGTGTAAACAAATCAAATTTGTATGTGTACTGCAATTACAATTATGTAAAAATATGCAAGCATATCGCCAAGGACTAGAAGAAAATATCCAAATGTGAACTCACTTGTTGAAAAGGGAATATGAATGATTGTTTTCTGTTTTCAAATATTTCTCAGTGTTACATTGCTTTTACAACAGAAAAAAAGAATGGTGCAAATAAAGAGAAAGCTCTGCTGAATATCAGGCCGAGAGACTTCATGGAAAAGGTGGCATTTGAATTTCAGGGGGCAGAGGAAAAAGTCGGAATCAACATGAATAGAGGGGGAAAAAAGATGTCTTGGGAAGGCTGGAAAGATTCCAAACTGAGTGGGGTTTTGAGAAGCATGGGAAGGTAGGACTGGAAGAAATGTGGGCTTTGGGTGCTGGGCTCAGGAATTCTAACGTTGTTTGTTGAGACTCTGAAGCGCTTGGGGCAGTGCTTTAGGAAGATTAATCTGATCATGGTACTGAAGATGGACGGAAGCTGGAGCGGCTGAAAGTGGGGAGATCTGTGAGGAAGCTGCTGGGGTCAGCCACGGTCTGGGCTCCAGAGGTGGCTGGAAAGATTGGAGAGCATTTGTGGGGAGGGGAATTTGGGAATTTGATGTACACAACCCCAAGAGTTCGGTCTAAGTGACTGGGAAGATAGTGGCACTTACAACACATGGAACTAGGAGGAAGAGAGCTGGTTGGGTGCCAATGAGAAATTTTCAACATGTTGAAGTTAAGTTGCTACGGGGATATCCTGGTGGAGTTTGACATCATAGTTGGAAATAAATGTCTGACCCTTAAGTAGGAGATCCCTACTTCTGACTTTTGAATGTTTTGTCAAACATTTGTCCTCTTTACTGGAATGTTCTTCCCGCAGTGATCTCTAATAGCTCCTTCTGTCTCTCATTCAGATCTCTGTCCCTACCCCTTCTTCCTACCCTAAAATAGCACCTGTCCCTTTATCCTGTTAGCTTTTCTTCATTGCTCATATCACTACCTGAGACTACTTATTATCTGCTCCCCCCACTAGAATCCCCCTTAGAGACAGAACAGTGACCTCATCTTCCTGTTTGAAGAAATGAACATTAAAGTGAAACTCTGCTAATCCACAGTTACATAAAGTTCTGTGCAACAACATGGATAAACCTTGGAAGGCATCATGTTGTGAAATAAGTCAGGCACAAAATGACAAAAGGACAAATATTATATGATCTACTGATTTGAAATAATTAGAATAAGCAAACTCATAGAGTCAGAATCTAGAATAGAGGTTACGAGAGGCTGGGAGGTGGTGGAGGGAGAACAGAGAATGGGAGGTTCAGGCTGAAAATGTACAGGGTTCTTTTGGTAATGGATGGGGATGGTGATAGGACAATATCATGAACATAATTAACAACACTGAAATATATATCTGAATGTGATTAAAAGCAGAAATGCTAGATTGCATATATGGTCACAAAATAAAATAAAATATAAAAATCCATGGGCCATACTACACAAACAGGGAATCCTAAATTAAACCATGGACTATAGTTAACAATACAACCATAAAAATGTGCTATCATCAATTGTAACAAATGTTCCATGCCAACGAATGTGTTAATAATGCATGGTATATGGAAATCCTGTACTTGATGCATGATTGTTCTGTAAAACTCACTTCTCTAATAAAGAAAAAAATAGCATATGCTTTGCTGACTCCTTCAGATTTTAATCTAAGGGTTGAAAGCTTTTCTGCTATGTGATAGCTCAAAAGTACAACTCAGAACAAAAGATACACACCAGCTATTTCTCAAGAAATGTTCCTGGATGACAGCAGACATTTCCAAATCCAATCCACCGACCAGAACTTAATCACATTGGTACAGATAGCTGCAAAGGAATCCAAGAAAAATAGTAAGAAGTTTTTGTTCTTCATGACCATGTGCCCAGCTAACGATCCTTCTACCATGGAAGGTGAGAATGGATAATGGACAACAAGCAGTGATCTCTGCCGCTGCAGGAGGTACCTCGATCATCCTGGACAGTAGCCGTTGTGGATATGGGGTTCATCCGTCCCCTTGAAAAACTTAACTCTGTCCAAGAGATGACTTAATTGGTTCACCCTTACTCCCTTCCCCAGGCACTGAAAATGAGGAAATGTTCAAAATGTCTCCATTACACACACCAAAATCCTTTAAAGCAAAAACATGTGTGGACATGTCCACACTGGGTCCCCAACGTGGGGCCCTTCTGGGAGTGGAATCCTAGGGGACCTACAGGTCACGGGCCCAGGTGGCCCGCCCTGTATTTAGCCTAGCAAAAGAAAGGAGCTGTGAGTATCCTGAGACACCGCAAACAAGTAGCCGTGGGTTTTCTGATTGCTGCAGCTTTTAGTAGAGACTTTTTTTTGCCCTTATGTGTCATGGCTCAGACAAACTTAGAAGTGGTCTTGGGGATCAAAGAGTTGGATTGCCTCATTTTACAGAGGACCAGAGCTTGGCCACTGCTCTCTAATCGTCCCTCTCCACGGATTCCTCCAAGCTGGGGGTCTGTATCCCTTTGCGTTGTTGTATCCCTTTGAGGTGTTGGGGTGGATGGAGAGTTTACGGGCCGATTCCCAGTTGGACCCCTAGCCCGCCTGCCAGCTATCAAGGGCTCACCCAGTCACCCCCATGGAGGTTGGAACTGGAGGCGGTCAGCGGGGTTTTGCATGGAGCAGCAGCCACAGCAGTCGCAAGGACAGATGAACGTGGCACAGGGAGCCAGGGCAGACGGGCGAGGTGTCAGATGGACTCGCTTTCCTCCAGGGGAAGGAAGGCTGTGTGAGAGGTGGAGAGGGGAATGACGCGCAAGCATCCCATCCCTGGGCAGTCGTGTGCGCCCACGGGCTCTCCTGGGTGTGGGCTCCATGTCGGGCTGCACAGCTGGCCCTGTGAGGGGTGCCAGGGTCCCTGCAGGACCTCAGGGTGCGGGGAGGGGGAGCCAGGATTGCAATGGCCACCTGCTCCTGGCTCCGCTCCAGATTCCGCTGGTCTCTCCGCCTCCTGTCTTCTTAGCAGGCCCTCCGCGGCCCCCTGACTCCCTCCTCCCTCCATATCCTCAGGCTCTTGCCCCTCCCATTCTGTCCCCCTCTCCCCACTCGCCCTCCATCCCCCCACCCCTCCCCGCGCTGAAGAATTCTGATTTCTAAAGAGCTTGTCACTGGGAGGGAGGTGACAAGCAGCCAGGACACAGGGCTCCCTTCCCTCCCTGGCCTGTGTCACCACTCTCGCCTTACACAGAGGTCCCTGTGGGGGCCGCAGTGTGGGGAACACAGCCACGGGCTCGAGTGCCACCCAGGGAAGCGGGAAAGGCGCCCTTCTCCAGCTCCCAGGGAAGGCTCCAGAGGCAGCCTTGGCCGCCACCAACGCGCCGCCATCTCGGCCTCTCTGATGACTTCCCGAAGAGAACATCGTTTTCTGGTCGCGCAGGGAGTGTGGTGAGCCAAGGAAACCCAACGTCCTTCATGCCCTGCCCCGGGCTCCAGGGCTGCGAGGACTGCCAAGCCGCCGGGTGCCACGTCCCGCGGGATTCCCACGCCCTTCTCGGGGCTGACCGCCCCTGTCCTCCTCCCCGCGTGGAGCGCCCTGGGCGCCCTCCACCAAGAGCGCTGACCTTCAGCCTCGCCACCCACAGACACGGGAGAGCGGGACGCCGGGGACCGAGGGAGAGGGCAGCGAGTGGGGCAGAGAGAGCCCCCAGGGAGGTGAGCTGTTGGGAACTCGCCCAGGCCGCAGCAGCACCTCTCCCGGGGCCTGCGAGGGGCCTCCATGCTGAACTGCGCGCTCAGAGGGTGTTGCTGGGACCGGGCGGGAGCAGGAGGAAGGAAAAAACAAACAGCTTCTACTTGCTGGTCCCGTGGCTACTCAAGCACCAGCTCTGTTGACTTTTCCGAGCTACTCTTTGGATCTGGGAGGCTACTCAGGATGCCAAGCGCCACTAGCTCTTAGCCTTTCCACAGCTATGCCAACGGCCCCGAGAACACAGTTGTTCCCGCCCTGTGGTCATTTATGTTCGCCCTCTCCTGCCAGAAGCTTCTCTGCCCTAGTTGGGCCGGGGGAGGGGGGCAGGTAGGGGAGAGCGCACCAGCGAATCTGGACCTTGGCCACCCCAAGAGAGGAAAGAGCCAGTCCAGGCTTGCCCTGGCTCAGGCCGCCTGCCCGACTGCCATACGAGGCCTAAGTAGGACTCTGACTACCAACATTCAGTGTCAATGAGTGAATTTGTTGAACACTTAATACGCTTTGACTTCGACCACTTTCCTTCCCTGAATCCATTTTCTCCATCTGCAAAATGAGATAAATCTCAATGTGGAGGGAAGCTGATGTGGCTCAGGCAATTGTCTCCCGTCTACCATATGGGGGTTCTTGGGTTCGGTTCCTGGGGCCTCCTGGTGAAGGTGAACTGGCCCATGCCGCGTGCTGATGCAACAAAAAAGAGACACAGAGGAAAGACAGTGAGAGACACAACAAACCAGGGAGCTGAGGTGGCCGGCTCAAGCCATTGAGAGCCAGAGAGGCAGTCCACATGGGAGGTCCCAGGATCAAGGGAAGACAAGCAGACACAAAAGAACGTGCAGCGAATGGACACAGAGAGCAGACAGCGAGCGCATGCAGCAAGGGAGGGGGGAGAATAAATAAAATAAATCTTTAAAAAAATAATAAAAGTCTCAATGTTGGTGTGGGAGAAGTGGGAGGTGGGGGTGGGATATGTGGGAACCTCTTGCATTTTTTAATGTAACATTTTTGTGATCTAAGTATCTGCAAAAAGATACAATAAAAAAATTAAATGCTCAAAAAAAAAGCAATTTTAAAAAAATCTCAATGTGAAGGTGAGAGGCCTGTGAACAGCAGAGCTGGTGAAGGAACGATATAGCCAGGGACCTTCCTCTTTCTACACAGCTACGGGCAGCACGAGGCCAGCTTGCAACCATCGTCCTGAGCCCTGGCCTACTCACTGAGGGCCAAACTAGCTGGGCCTTGAGCCATGGATTATACAAGCCTGCAAGTGGACTTTGGCCCAGGCCAAGGGGCTCCTGGAATATTGGGGTCTGTATGTGGTGTGTCGTGTGTTTGTGGGAGGGGTGTGCGGTATGTGTGTGTTGTGTGTGTGTGGTGTGGGGGGTTGTGTGAGTGGTGTGCATATGTTTGGTGCTGGGTTGACAATGGAGAAGCTGAAAATCCCCTCATTTCACTTTTTTTTAAAAAAGATTTATTTATTTATTTAATTCCCCCCCCCCCCATTGTCTGTTCTCTGTGTCTATTTGCTGCGTCTTGTTTCTTTGTCCGCTTCTGTTGTCGTCAGCGGCACGGGAAGTGTGGGCAGCGCCATTCCTGGGCAGGCTGCTCTTTCTTTAGCGCTGGGCGGCTCTCCTTACGGGTGCACTCCTTGCGCGTGGGGCTCCCCTACGTGGGGGACACCCCTGCATGGCAGGGCACTCCTTGCGCGCATCAGCACTGCGCATGGGCCAGCTCCACACGGGTCAAGGAGGCCTGGGGTTTGAACCGCGGACTTCTCATGTGGTAGACGGACGCCCTAACCACTGGGCCAAGTCCGTTGCCCTCATTTCACTTTCTTGAGGTTGCTATCAAGAGTCCTAAAACAGTGATGCTCAAAGTATGACTTGCAGACCGACTTACAACAGAACCATCTTGTTTAAAACACACCCCATGCCAAGGAACAGAGAATGTCTGCAATGGCAAGCAAGACAGTTCCATCCATCTGCCCCATGGGATCTAAGCCCCCTCCCACTTAGAAGCAGAGTGGACATCACCATCTCCAAATCCTCAAGACTGGGGAATGAGCAATGGATTAAAGTAGACTTATTATTATTCTATTACAGTCTTATCACTATTCTAGCAATGGAAAAAAATTTATCATAGATATAAAGGCAGTGGCCACCAGAGGTTCTGAGGGGAGGGAGAGGGAAGAATAGGTGTTACATTGGGGCATTTGGGGGACATTGGAATTGTCCTACATGACATCGTAGTGATGGATACAGGCCACCACGCATCTTGTCAAAACCTATAAAATTATGCAGGTCAGAGTGTAAACTATAATGTAAATTACAGTCCACAGTTAGTGGCAGTGCTTCAATATGTGTTCATCAATTGTAAGAAATGTACCGCACTAATGAAGGATGTTGTTAATGTGGGAAAGTGTGCAAGGGGGAAAGGGTGTGGCATATGGGAATCCCCTATATTTTTTATGTAACATTTATGTAATCTAAAGCTTCTTTAAAAAGAAAAAAAAAAAAAGGCTGATTTGGAACTTGTTTAAAATGCTGATTTGGGGCCACCCACCCTGATTCACTTAATCAAAAGCTCTAGGATTGGGGCCCCCAAATCTGCTTTTTTTAACAAGATCCTCAGATACTTAAGCACACTCAAATCTAGAGCCATTATTCTAGTCAAGTGGGCTACCAGAAACTGGCCCCCTGTGGGGGCACCATAGGCTGTCTTCCTTGACACTTCCCCATGCACGCTTTCAGCGTGGGACCCTTTTTTCTGCTTGGCAGCAAAAATCTCCCTAGGTCACAGTCATCTTTTGCATGTTCTTGAACTTTGAATGGTACACTGTGCCATTTTAAACACTCACGGTTTATACCACAAATGGTTTTTTTTTTAATATTTATTTTTTATTTATTTCTCTCCCCTTCCCTGCCACCTCCCCCCGACCCAGTTTTCTGCTCTCTGTGTCCGTTTGCTGTGTGTTCTTCTGTGACTGCTTCTATCCTTATCAGCAACACCAGGACTCTGTGTCTCTTTTTGTTGTGTCATCTTGCTACGTCAGCTCTCTGCAAGTGCGACACCACTCCTGAGCAGGCTGTGCTTTTTCGGGCTGGGTGGCTCTCCTTACAGGGCGCACTCCTTGAGTATCGGGCTTCCCTGTGTGGCATGGCACTCCTCGTGTGCATCAGCACTGCGCATGGGCCAGCTCCACACGGGTCAGGAGGCCCGGGGTTTGAACCTTGGACCTCCCATGTGGTAGGCAGATGCCCTATCCATTGGGCCAAGTCTACTTCCCTATACCACAAAATATTAACAGCCACTGCTGCTGGGCTTGTTTAGTTCTCAGGTCATTTTGTGAGTAGATTTGTGTTTTCCAATTATTTTTAAATATCCTTGAGACCAGACACACATTTCCTTTTTCTTTTTGTTTCCTTTTTGGTCCTAAACAAAATAAAATGGCGACCACTTATTAGAGAAGGCCCCAGAGACTCTAAGAGACTCTAAGGAGCCCAGTGGGAGTTACTGGAGCTGTTTATGTGGGTTGGGGGGTGGTCCTCTCTGCAATGATCTGTGTACCTGAGGTGCCTTTTCAGCACCCACACATAGCTGGGGCAACCCACCAGCCCGCACGCCGCCACGGCCTGGCCAGCCAGCCCTCCTCCCCTCTGTTAGGTGAATGTGAGGCTGGGAGCCAGGATCCTCCTGGCAGACCAGAGCAGATGTGGACACAGCCAAGGCAGCACGGCAGGTGGCCGACTTGGGCAGGGCTGCCCGTGCCAGCCTCTGCTTGGTGGAGAGCTAGGTTGGGTGGGCATGTGCCCATGACCCGGGTCACCTCACCCATCTCTGTGCCAAGCCCTTTCCTGGCCCCATCCTCACCACTTCCTCTTCTGTCCCGGCAGACTGAGTGCCCCCACTGCCCTGGGTGCTGGCAGCGCTTCTGCAGGGAGCAGGCCTTGAAGCTGCACCTCATCGCCATGCCCCAGGCAGCACATCTTCAATGCCCCTCTCCGCGCTCATAAGGCAAGCAGCGCCCCCCACGGGTGAGGAGGATTTCTGGGTCTTCTCAGGCCTCTTAGACCCCCCTCTCCCTCCCCACACAAACTGAGTCGAATTTTAATTGGAGCCTGTGAAGCATGAAGTCTTACAGGAACGATATACAGAGTCTTCTGGAAAATAGGGACTGACAACACTTGCTGCAGGAAGGAGGTTGAAAATAATCCAAGTGCTCTGGGAAATGTGTTCCCAGGGCCCCCAGGAGACGGCTTCACCGTCTCACTCCTCCTTGAGTCCTCTCCCAATGCTGAGCTCATTAAAAGAAAACAGAAAGGGCTGTGTTATTGGGCTCCCATCTGGCCTCGGTGGAACATTAAAAAATTAAGGAACTTTAACAATAACGAGGAAGCTGCAGCTGGCCTCCCCCGTCACCGGGCCTGAGTGGACGGGAAGTGGAGCGTACCGTCCAAGCAGGACTTCCCTCCCAGGGAAGGGTGAGTGATTACACCACATTCAGGATCCAACTTGACAAAAAGCATGCTTCCCAAATCAAGAAACGTTGTGCCCCTAAAAAGCATCTATCTAAAAGGTCACTGGCTTCCTGTGTCCTGCTGCTTCCACCCCCAACCCCTCCCTTTGCTGGTCCCTATTCCAGGTCAAAAAAAAAAAAACCCTACAATATGGCGTCTTTGGAAAGGGTTGACAGTCCAAGACACCACAGAAAGTCCCCTGTGGGAAAAAAGTGTGGAAATGTCTAAAAGCAAGAGATAAATACATTATATTGGTGAAAAAAAGACAAGAAATTTCATTTCTAATTCTTCCCACAAACCCAAGTCTTGGATTTACTAGTCCTTTTTCTGGAGTGGGGGAGAACCTGAACATAAATCTGTGAAGGAAAGACAGTGGACAGAGAAACAGCCCAGCAGGCAACAGTTGAGGAGAGTGGGGAGCACAGTGTGGTGATTCATGGTGGTCTTCCCTGTTTCGAGGAGCCGCTGACAAGAAGCCTACTTTCTAGGCCTGGGAGGGTAGCCCCTAAATCTCAGACTCCCACACATCCTCCTGTGGCAACGGCAAACTCTCCTCTGGCCCCATCGCCTTGTGTGCAACCGAGGAGCTGAGGAGAAAGGCCAAGGGATGTGGGAAGGTTTGGCTTGGAGGCAGGATTGAAACTGGAGCTGGGCCTCAGGACACTGCTCTTGGAAGTGCTGTGAGGAAGGGCCTGGAACTCTTCTTCCCCAAGAGGGATGTTGAGGAAGGGGCAATTGGAGGTAAATCTCTCCACCGAAGAATACACTTGCAGCCCTTGAGGCACTTGGCTCTCACATCACTGCCACTCTGCAGTCTCCTCTTCTGAAAGGGGTGCATGTGGAAGCCGTACTGTGTGGGCACCACAAACAGGCCATGGATGTCATCCACGCTTTGGCCACTGGTGCCCTTTCTGAAGAACTGGATGTCATCCTCCCAGGGAGCGCTCCAGGCTAGAAAGGTTGGGGAGGCCACACTGTGGGGGCTAGAAGTGGTGGTGAGAGAAGAGCCCATTCTCCCTGACGCATGGGAAGCAGACCCTGGGAAGAGGCCCACCTAATCTCAGCAAGGGCTTGAGGTGGGAAGAAGGCTGATGGGTGGCGCCTGGCTGGGTGGCCAGATATGGTGCCTTCTGGGTCACCCATTTTTGTTCTTGATCCTCACAACATTTTCTTTTTTAATTTATTATTTTTATTGTGATACTAGATATGAAATTTGTCACTTGAACCATTTTTAAATACGTAATTCAGTGGCATTAATTTCATTTACAACATGCTACCATCAACATCATCCATTATTAAACTATTTCATCACCCCAGACAGAAACCCTGCTTACCCATTAAGCAGTAACTCCCATTTCCCCTCCTTCCAGCCCCTGACAACCTCTAGTCTACTTTCTGTCTCTACAATTTGCGCATTCTAGATATTTCATACAAGTAGAGTCGCACAATATCTGTCCTTTTGTGTCTGGCTTATTTCACTTAGCATAGTATTTTCAAAGTTCATCCATGTTGTCATTCTTCTTTATGGATGAATGCTATTTTGTTTACCAGTTCATCTGTAGATGGACACTCGGTTTTTATTCACCTTTTGGCTATTGTGAACAATGCTGCTATGAACACTGGTGTACACGTATCTGAGTCCCTGCTTCCCATTCTCTGGGGTGGAATTGTCAGGTCATAGGGCAATTCTATTTTTAACTTCTGGGGGAAGCACACAACTTTTTGAGGGTGAATTTTTTTTTCATTTTAGAGATGAAGAAGGCAGGGCCTGGCAGATCATATTTTACCTAAATAGAAGAACTGAGACCCAAAGCCATGCATTGCTTTTCCATTCTTCAAAGTCCAGGAGGGAATGGATGCAGTGGCTCCTGCAACCGTGACCTCCAGTTCAGTGGATGCGGCGGGCACACGGCAGCAGGCCCACCCCCAGCCTCGGCTTGTCCGCTGCAGGGCAGGCTTTCCCCAGGCCTCAGACGCTCTCGGGTTGGCAACCCCCGTAGAAAGAACCCGAGTCTCGTTTCTTTCAGTTCTTCAAGAGGAAGAATAGAGAATAACAGAGAAGACTACTCACATGCCTGCTACCCAGGTTAGTCAGAGCTCTCATTCTGCTCAGAGCCTGTGTTTTAAAAAAAATTTATTTTTATTTTTTAAAAAAATTTTTAGGGAGTGATAGATTCTGGGATCATTTTATGTTAATAGACTATTTAGGCTATGGTGATCTTGAAATGACACGTCTTCATAGAGTGGAGTGATGGAAAGGGGAGGCAGACAGGGACTTTTCTAAGAACCTCTATAACACGGTTATTAATTTCATTATTTTCTTTTTTTAAAATCAATTTTATTGGTACATATTAACAAAGCCTACAATTCATCCAAAGTGTACAATCAATGGGAAAAAAATGGTTTTAATAAAAAAAAGTGCAGGAACCTCAAGACCACCACCACCCCCCAAAGCTGGGCCGTATCCCAGTGCCCCACTGAGGACACAGTCTTGCCCGGACATGTGGACAGACGGACTCGGTGCCGGAGTAAGATCTGGGAGGCTGTGCTTGTAACTAGCCTAGACCGCTTGGATTTTGTTCCATCTCGGGGCACACGGCACACGCAGGTCATTTCACAAGCAGGCTGCAGCTCACACCGGCAACTGCAGTCAGAGCACCTGTCGGCTTGGTGAGACTGTTTCCCAGGTGTCGCAGGACAATTCAACACCTGGCAGGGTAGCCCCCCACCCGGTCAGCCTCCACTCGCCTCAGCAGGCAGAGACAAGCCTCAGTCAGAGACAGAGACTCTGCAAGACTCGGGAGCTCAAAGATCTTCTCCCTTTCTTATTTTGTCTCTGTGCCACTGAACCTACGCCAGACATTCCACTGGAGTAATTCCAACTAGAATTCTCTCAAGATCTATTGCCCAAAACATACTTACTGTCTGACACAGCCATTTTTATACCTCTTAGAGCCCCTTTTTGCATCGCTAATTCCAAGCAAGCTAATTAATTGCTTTAGACACCACGATTAAATTGACATAGTGATTAATCTGATAATTCTTTTCATGAAATTACCTCTGAAATGCTAACTTTTCATCTTTCAAAACTCACTGTGTAAATTACTCTGAAGACTGCATTGTACCAGCGCTGGGCTCTGTAAATCTTAATGGCACTTTTTTGCCAAAAGCAATAAAAGCTGTCCTGAATTTATCAGGTCAATCAGGAAAGAGGCAGGCAGGCAGGAAATTGAAGGTGACTCACACTGCCAGTGGGTGTTTTGACTGACGTGGAATTGTTAGAACCTGTTGTTGCCTGGTTAGAAACTGGGGACTTGGCTCCAATGACAGAAACAGTACCCTGGGGGAAGGAGATGGGCTCACGGAGCTGGTTCTGGTCCCTTCACAAGCATTATTCTGTGTGTGTGTATGGAGGGGGGGGGCGGACAGGGAATAAAAGAGGTAAGGGGAGCAGGTGGGGGTAGAGTTAGGGAACAGAAGCACAGGAAGGGACTAGATGATGTGGAGACTGCCATCAGCATGGCATGGGCACCTCCTGCCTCCAGATTCTGTTCACACTGCTCTTGGGCTGGGCTGGGCAGTGGGACAAAATAAATGCACCTGCAGGTCACTAGATTGGCATGTTCATGGCAGGGAAGGTGGAGGGCAATCCTGAGGTTGCAAGCTGCCTGGATGCCTCCTGACGCCCTGGTCCTGTCCTTCTAAAGGCACGTGACATTGAGCATGCATGGTGACACATATCACGGTGTGACTCTTGGCTGACCCTGAACAGACCGGGAAGCTCCGCTTATTCCAGATTCCACGCTACTGCTCTCTGACCCACTCTTTATTCTTGGCAGTGGGCCCGGGGCCACGTTTCCTTTGTTCCCAGCCTGTTGCTCAAATGCCATGCTTGACTCTGCCGTGGAGATGACTCTCTAGCAGTGGTTGCCGCCCTGGCTGCACCTGGTGAGCATCTAAAGTAAAATGCCAGGGCCCCATTCCAGAACAATTAAATCTGACTCTCTGGAGGGGTGGCCCAGGCATCTGTAATGAGCAGCCAGAGTTGAGAATCAGAGATCTATAGCATCTATGGCAGCGGCTTCTCAAACTTTACTACTCACACAAATCATCTGGGGTTCTTGGTAAAATGTGGATTCAGATTCAGTCCTAACAAGCTGCCGGGTGAGGGGTTGAAGAGCTGGGCCCCTGCTGGCCTCTTCCTCCTCCTCCCCCGAGAGACTCAGTCTGCAGCCGCCTTGGAATTGGGCGAGCGTTGTAAAGCTGGGCTGGGGGAGGTCGAGGTTGGGGTTTGCAACTCCTGATCGGCACTGGTGTCCCTGCATCCTCGGACAGGCCCCTAGTTGCAGGTGTCAGGGTTACCTGTCTGAAAGGAGAGCCCGAGTTGTTCTAAAATGTGGTCTCTGCCCACTTCCCTCACCCCTGCATCTCCTTCCAAAGTGCTGGGCTGTCTCTTGGAGGCAGAGGTCGGCTAGCATATCCCATTTAGGCTCAGAGCCCACAAAGAGCTGCCTCTACTGCCAGCCTCCGAACCATCCCACAAAGCCTGGGGTACAGGCAGGGAGTATGCCTTGCCCAGCACCTGCTTTACCAGTGGGCAGGCTCCACTCCAGTCATGCTATAAACACAGTGTCGAGGGACTCTGAAAGCTTGCTGGAGCCATTAGGCCTGGGAGAAGCACCAGTGTCCATCTCCCTTCCTTTTCTCAGCTAGCTGTTTTTTTTACTAGTCATCCCTGCACATTCCAGTGCATGGCTTATCAGGATGACGTTCCACTGCCAGCCTCTGCAAAGGCCGTAGCACACCTCTCACTTGTTCTGAGAACAGGTGGAAGACAACTTACTGGAATCCCATTTTTTCCATCCATCCACCCATCTGCTCATCCATCCACCCATCAAGTATCTACTGAGCACGTACTATGTGCCATGCCCTGCTTTGGGCTCTGGAGTACAGACATAACAAGACAGAGAAGATACCTGCCCTCATGGCACTTCCACCTAATGAAAGAGTCAGACAATAAACAACATAAATACTATGTAAGATAGTGTTACCCTCTTTGGAAAGAGGAGAAGGAGTGCTGGGGTGGGGGAGTTGTGCAATTTTAAATAGCCCAGCTATGGAAGGCCTCATTGCCTCACTCTCCTCACCCTGGTCCTGGCTCTGCGTCACTGAGAAGATGACATTTGAATAAATTACTAAAGGAGGTCAGGAATTGAGCCCTGTGGATCCTGGTGGAGGGAACAGCCGGTGCAAAGGCCCTGAGGTGGGAGCATGTCTGGATGTTCAAAGGACAGCAAGGAGACCACTGTGGCTGGAAAAGAGTGAGCAAATGGACAGCGGTAAGAGTTAAGGTCAGAGAAGAACGGAAGCCTGGTAAGCCAATGAAAGTAAACTTGGCATTTCTTGGGGTTTTGCAAAGGAAGAGCGGGTCTGTTTGCCTCGTTCCTGTCCTCCCTGGCTTTCCCCACCCCACCCCACCGGTTCCCAGGCAGACCGCAAGCATCTGGGCCCGCACGGAGACTAGAAGGGTGTGAGCTGGGGTGCATCTAGGTTCCCCGGGCCCCTGCAGCCCCAGTGCAGACTATTCAGGCTGGGGAACACAGAGGTAGAGGGCACCTCAGTCCAGCCTCCCCGGGGCCTCCCTGCCCCTGCTTCTCTGGGCTGCCCAGGACAAGAGCCGTACAGATTCCCTCTGCTTTGTCAGAGCAGGATCAGGAAATTTACCCAGCTGCCATCTCTCTCTGTCCCAGGTTTTCTCCCACCCTGTAGGCCGACTGCTAAACAGTGAATAAAGGCCCCTCCCAGGGGTTGCCTGGCTGATTCCTGTGGTGGAACCGAGTTCCTGATAATCCAAGATGAAGTCTTGAAACCTGAAGAGGTTTCTGATCACCTCACGTTGCTTCTGAGAGGAGACCCCAGTCTGTGGCAGGGCTTTGGTCAGGGAGGACTTTGGTGGGTGACATAGTGAAAAATGGGCAGGAGGGGTGCGGTGTAGGGGGCGCCCTCCGGGACCCCCACACCCTCGATCCTGTGCAGGAAATATTCTGTTTTTCCATGACACACACAGAAACACACTTTTAGCGAAAGGATGACTTGTCAGCCGTCATGATCCCACGTCACGGTGCCAGCCTTCCAGGGGAGTAGGACGGAAGGAAGAACAGCCCACAAAGCTTCTGAGGGGAGATCCCAGGCAGAGCGACGTCCTCCCAGCTCGCCACTGTTTCCCTGCCCTGCAGGTGGGGACCAGGGGCCCTCTCTGTTTCAGATGAAACCTCCCTGTGGGGTCTGGTTCCAGGGCTCTGGGCCTAACCTCTCTGGCTGCTCCTTCGGCTGAGCTGCCCCACAGAGGAGTTTCTGGAAAGGGCCAGTCAGGGGCGGGGTGGGGGGCACTGAGCCCTGGCGGCTCTGTTGTCTGCACCCTGGGTATGAGGAGTGACGAGCGGTCAGGTGGAGAGTTGTCACCACAGCATGTGAAGTTGCACTGTGAGTGTGGCCCTGGCCCCGGGGTCCCTCCTTGTCCCCAGCCCTCCAGCTTATCTACCACTCCATGAGGGCACCCAACTCCTCTCCTCCCCTCACCACCCCCCCATCCAGGCCCACATTATGTCCCAGAATAACCCCCCCACCGTGCAGTGTGGAATAGGGTCCTTCCTCCCAGTTGCTTTTCTAGGGAGGTTTTTTTCACCCCTGAAGTCACACTCACACATCCATCGAGACAGCCACGTCGACTGCCCTTGGGGTTGCCATGGAAACAGAGCATTTAGTTCCTTCTCTCTCCTCACTGTTTACCTCTGTCAGGAACTGCGGCAAAAACCAGCCTGTCGCTGTCGGAGAGGGAGAGAAGGGGGAGGGAGGAAGGAAAGCCAGCCCGCTTTAAGCCAGATCAATCCGGTTCAGAGTGGCTCCCCCTCCACTCCTGTGAGCCCTTCAAGCCAGCCATTGTGGGCTGTACAGGGAGGCCCTGGGCAACTTCAGTGGAGGACTGAAGAGCCTGGCTAGCATCTCCCCCCTCCACATTCCACATCCGCCGCCCCCCCAGGCCCCGTCTCCCTCCCCGCCAGACAGTGTAGCCCTGGGTGGTTGCTGGGCTGCTGCTCAGTTGTACAGGGTGGTCACTACACAAGGGTGCCGTGTTAAGTGCAGGAGTGACAGGGACCAAAATCCAGCCCCTGCTCTGCTCACCAACCTGGTGCCCTGACGTACATTGTACCAGCTAAGAGGAAAGGCCGTTTTCCTTAGTCTGATTATCACGAGGACAATGGAGGGTAATGGTGCCCGGGTGCTGCCTAATCCTCTAACCTATGGGACACCCGAGCCTTGTGACGAAGCCTCTCCTCCCCCCATGCTTAGAAGCACCAGTCCCTTCCTCCTTCCTGTGCTGAGAAAGGGAGAGCCCTGGCAGGCAAGGGAGGGACCTGTGAGTTCTCACCCTCCTTAGCCCACCGGGACCTCCTTGGCAAGTCATGTCCCCTTCCCGGTTCCTTATCTTCATCTAAAAATAGGGGACACATGCCACCTACCTCACATCACCTAGGACGGCTGGAAAGGAGGCAGGAAGCAAGGAGGGGTGTGACCTGAAAGTTAAAACCCCTGTGCCTCTCAAGCCCTTGGGGATGTGGACATTGCTTCTCCCCTCACCCTTCCAGCTATGCTCAGCCTGACCTGGAGCTGTGCCTTTGCTCCCTGGGTCCTTGAGCTGCTCTAGTGCCATTTTGTTTTCTGCCCCTGGCCCGCGTGGAGCAGCCCAAGCTGCACTGGCTCAGCTGGGTTCTCCACTGAGCTGCTCCCCCCACCCCACCAGTGCCACTGGACCCCATCTCAGCTGCCGCAGGAGCTCTCCCACATGGGCACTGGCGCCTGAGCTCCTCACACCCCACCCATTCGCAAGTCCTGCCGGCTGTCAAAAAGGAAACAAGAATGGATTCTCCATTCTCCTGGCCCTGAGCACTGCCTGGGCCACTGTCATGTCCTGTCCTCAGAGCTTCCTGCTCCTCTAGAGCTCTCCATGCAGCAGGCAGATTGATCCTTTTGAGTTGCTCTCTACCTCAGAGCTTCTGGCTGCTCTTAGAATAGAAGCTATCATAGAGTCCCAGCTCTCCATGGTGTGTCCTGCCTAATTCTCCTTCCTTGCCTCCCTGGCCTGTTCCCCAGAGTCCCTCTTACTCCAGCCACACTAGATTCCGGTTTGTGTCCCTCCCTGAAATGCTCTGGTCACTGATGTAGCATTTTTTCCTCATGCACTTTTCAGCTCCTTATGCACATTCATTCAGTCCTCAGCAAAGCCTTCCCTAACTTTTCTGTCTAAAACAGCTCCTAGTGACTTTCACGTCAGCATCTTTTGTTCCCTCCTAGTTTCCCTTCTTGTTTAATGTGTATTCTCCATCATCTCCTCACGAGAATGGAAGCTCCCTGAAAGCAAGGGCCGTATTCCCTGTTTCATCTCCAATACCCGGTACAGTGTTCGGCGAGTAATAGATGCTCAATTAGCAACTGTCCCGTAGAAGAAAGGACCAACGGCCCTCCGGGGCTGCGCGCTAGCTTTCCCCAGGGGTCCCGGATGTGGGGTGGGCGGTGGGGTGCCGAGCCGAGCAGTCCCACCCGTTCTCTCCGCCCCACCCGTCCCCAGTTCTTCCGCAGGGCCAGGCGCAGTCCCGCGGCGCGCGCAGGGTCGCGGGCGGCGCGGGAACCGGGCTGCTGTTGCCACCTCCCGGCAGAGCTGCGCCGAGCTCCCGCTCCCCGCTAGGTGGAGGCAGAGAAGCCACCTGCCACGGCTTGTACGTGACACCGTAATGCAGCCTCGAGGACATTTTGCCGCAGCCCGAAAAGCACGATTCTTGTACCCCCAGCGACGTGGGCAGCGCGCAGCCTGACGCCGGGGCGGGGGCGCGAGGGGCAGGGGCGGCGTGAGCAGTAAGGGCCCCCGACCGAGGTGGCCCGGCCAGGCCGTGGGCTCGGCGAGCCTGGGGCGGCGTTTCGAGGCCAGCGCTGCTGGATTGGGGGGTGGGCGGGCGGTCGCTTGGGAAAGTGCTGCGTCCCAGCGGGCGCCCGCCGCGCACCCCACGCCGCACCCGCCGCGGTCGAGCCAGCCTTCTCCAGCAGGGCCCTCCGCTGTCCCGCGCAGGGGCTGCATCCCCGGAATCCCGCCCCCCAGCCCCCGGGAAGCCCCTCGGGAAGGGTCTTCTGGTGAACTACTGCCCCGCTGCCCGCAGCCAGGCCCGGGTGGGAGTGGGGTAGGCTCTCCGTGCCTCCCTTCGCAAACAGGGCCTTGGGGAAGAGGCGAGGAAGACAAAAAGTTCTTAGGCACGAAACCTCCCCGAATTGCAGGCATAGGCACCCTCGGTCTTTGCTTTCAGGGCTAAGCCCCCTCTTTGCCCGGCTGTTACCCTCAGCAAATCACTTCGCCTGGCTTCGTCTTGGGTTCCCGTCCTGTGAAATGGGGTCCTTTCTCTAGGCATAGGAGAAAAGGAACCGTGCCAGTGCTTGGCTGACACTGCAGGCAGGCAGGAGGCTGGGCTCTCAGGTTGTGGTGGGGTCCAGATAAGGTGACTACACAGACCTAGCTCCCAGGGTCCCACAAAGCAGGGCTGGATGGATCCAGGACTGAGGACCAGCCCCGTTTTGTGGGGTGCTCCACGTTCATCCTTTGTGTGGATCACATATTTGGAGTCTGGGTAGTACAGAGTGAACAAGAGGCAGGTGCTGACATCCTGAGCCAGGATCGTGGCTGTTTGGGTTCACACTACACCTTTCCCTTTGGTGTGAGGTTTAGCTAGTAAATAAAACCCCATTAGGAGCAGATCCCCGGACGGCTGGGCTTGTATTCTTTGTGGCTGGCACAGCAAATGAGTTTGCTTCCTTACAGTGGGGTGGGGGACATTTTGAAAAACATCCTTGGCAATCACAGTGAGAGCCTCCTCAGTTCCAATAGCCAGGGAGCTTTAGGTGGAAGGCTCGAGAGGATGAACTGACCAGGGTAAGGTGACAGAGAATACATGACAGTTGCTTTCCCGTCTCTTCACAGTTGCCACTTGCAGCACTGCTCTCAATCTCTTGACCTGGTGGCCAGAGCTCCCACCTATCTCTGTCCTCCTCTCTTCCTTCTCTTATAGCGGGCTTGCCCAGTGCTTTGCACCTCCCTTCCTTTTTGGGCCCCTGAGGCCCTCCTGTTGAGCTGAGTGCTGGAAAGGAGGCAGGATACATTTTCACATTTGAGAATCTGAGAAAAGTGCCTCATTTTTGCCCCTGAGACTGGCCAGACCCGGAGGCCTGAGCAGGATGGGTAGATCATTGGGTCTGCTTTGTTGTAGTCACTCAAAAACCCTACACCTCTTCTCACCTTGCTGTGGAGTATGTGAAAGAAAAAGCTTCTGCCCTAGAACAGTGTTTGTGCTTGATTTTATGAATGGCCATGAATGGTGAATAGTCTTTTGGTCAACAGGATGATAAAACCACACTTATACCTTGAGAGATTGTGTCTGTATTTTAAAAATTCCCTTCTTCCAACCTTTCTGCTTTTTCCTTCCACTAACCAGGATTGGCTTTTTTTTAAAGCACTCAATGATTGAGCTACACCGGATCCCCCCAGGATTGGCTTTTAAATCAGATTCCCAAAATACCAGGCAGATTGCATCTGAATCAATGAGGAACTTTAAAAAATACTAATCCTTCAGCCCTACTTTTTGAATTGCCCAGTTATTTATAATCTGATTTAATCAGAGGAGACCCAGATTCACAGTATTCTGAAGAAGGGCTACATTAGAGGAGCTGTGAAGGGTTTTGCTTTATAATGGGAAAAAAAAGAAAAAAAACATGAACACATTTAAAAAATAGCAGTCCCTGCTGCAGCCCAATCTTACTACTCTTAGCTCTTTGGACTGGTGTTTTTTTGTTTGCTTTTTTTGGATACCCACCTTGCCATCTCTAATTAATTTACTTATCTGCTTATTGCTTCAATTTGAAACATTCGATATGACCTTTCTGCCATGGAAGATAAGGATGTAGTTCACTTACATCAGCCCACCTCCCCTCCCCCACACTTAAGTTTCTTTACTCGTTACCTTTTGTAATTTTTAGTAACATACTTCCCTTTATTTCTTGTTCCAACAACTACAAAGAGCAATAATAGCAAACATCTACATAATGCTCATTATGGACAAGGCAACATTCTAAGCACTTTATTCCTTTAAGCCATACAATAATCTCAGGAGATGGGATACCATGATTAGCTCCATTTTAGGAAAAAGGAAACTGAAGCAGTCATACTATTATTTTAGTGGTTCTTCGAGAGAGAGGAGACAAGCTTGTGTGTCAGTCTGCCATCTTTACAATCATTCTAAAGGGCAGGAATGGAAAATGTTCATTCTGGCTTTTGCTCTTGTTTCCTGTTGGACCATTAGGTATGACAGTGCCTAGTAAAACAGGAGGGTGCTCTTAGCCAGTCCTGGCCAGTTAGTTCAGCTGTGGGATGGGAATTCCCAAATGCCTTAAGCCAGCTGAATTAGAATCAATTGAGGAGCTTGTTAAAATAATACACCTTCTTTATTAGTCTGCCAAAGGTGTGCTGATGCAAAGTACCATAAATCTATTGGCTTTTATAAAGGATATTTATTTGGGTAAAAGCTTACAGGTTACAGTGCCTTCAGCAGTCCAACTCAAGGTTGCTTTCTCACCAAAGTCAGTTGCTACATGTTGAAGCAAGACAGTTGCTGATCTCTCCCCTCTGGGCTTCCTCTCTCTCAGCTGTAGGCTGGCACAGAGCTTCTCTCTCAGGACTTCCTCTCTCTCGGCATAGGGCTCATTTCTTTCCCGGCTTTCTTTATCAGTTTCGGCTCTCTTCCCAAGGTCAGCTGTAAGCTATCAGGCAAATGGCTCAAATCTCCCCAGGACCTTGGCTGTTTGAGCCTTTTCCTTTCTGTCACATGGCAGGATCAGGATGACAAAGTTCTCTCCTCTTCTCATGTGTCTTGAGTGTCCATTTATATGGGCCCACAAAGGGGGCAGGGACTCAACCTGAGTTACAGAGCCCTAAATTGATTTTATCAAGTAAACTTAAACAGAGGCCCTTCACTGAATTTAACACAATCAAAGGGTAGCACACCCAGAGGAAGAGATTAGTTTACAAACATAATCTATCCTTTTGGGGATTCACAAAAATAATCTCAAACTGTCACACCTACTAAAACTGAATCTTTGGGATCTGGGCCAAGGAATATGTATTTTTAACATCCATGCATCAGGGTTTGGAAGCATTTGGGTCATAGGTGGGGCTGGCAACTGGCTTTGTTCTGTTCCATACTCCACTTACAGCACTCTTATTGTGAGCCTACACTACACAAGTGGGTGTCCATTACCATGGCACTTACTAAGGAACTATTTGGCCTTTGCAGTATATTTCCCATCAAGGTAGGATCAACCATCTAAGTGAAGCATTAAGTCCCATCCAAGCGTTGCCCATGTATGATGATCACCATTATGCTCCAGGCCTTTTGCCAAGTATCATAATCACAGAATGTTAGTTAGAGCTGGAAGGGACCTCAGAGGTTATCTAGCCAATCTCCTCATTTGACATATAAATAAACCAAGGCCCAAAGAAAATAGGATGTCTACAGAACTATTATGGACTGAGCCAAGAGCTAAGAGCAAAGCTGTGGTTTTCCAATTCTCCATGTCATCTTTTTCCAGACTTGCCAAGAGGTAGCTGCTAGCCATATGTGGCTATTTACAGTTAAATAAATGAAAATGAAGTCAATTTTTAAATTCAGCTCCTCAGTCACACTAGCCACATTTCAAGTGCTCACACGCACATGTGGCTAGTGGCTACAATGTTGGACAGTGCAGATAGAGAACATTTCCATCATCACAGAAAGTTCTATTGGTTACCACCTGTCTAGAACCTGAGCCTTTCATTAGAAGGTAGTATGGATACTGGATATTTTAATCAATGTCCTCTCCCCTCAAGCAATTACTGCAGAAGATACACTGCAAAAAAATGTGGTGGTACCATCCAATTATAATATTTAGTAACAGCATTTGACCAAATAGAATTTTATACATATAAGTGAAAAGAAAAACCACCCAAACCAACCAAGCCACTAAACCCCTCCCCCTTAGGCCAAGATGGGGCTAGAAAACTAATCTAAGAATTAAATCAGATGCAAACAAAAGTTAATATTTCATAGCTCTGGCTGGTCTGAAGTACAAGAAGTATAGGGTCCATTTCTTATTCCTGGTAGGTCTGAGGGGAGTACACTTTAGAAGAGGTAGGAGAAATAAACCAAAGAAAAGAAGACTGCTCTGCATAATAAATGTAAAGTATTAACTATAAAGTGGGCTAGAAAGCCTTACAAATTATGAAGGGGTAGAAAATGTTTATCGTATAGATGTCTATAAATAATATAGAATATTAGTTGTCCTTGGAAGGTGTACTTGTTTGATCCATTAATTAGCTAATAGAAACACAGAAAATAAGAGGCATATGGAAATTCACAGTAGAAGGGAGACCTTAAAAGTGACCAGATTTGGAATACCTATGCCTACTCTGGACTTAACAGAGGCAGGGAAACATACTACTGGGAGAAGGGATCCTTCAGAGGGTAAGGCATCACAAAACAGAAGTTTTGGAGAAGGAAGTATCCAGAAGACCAAGGGCAGAGCTAGGAATTGTGGTTTCATCCCCAAAGGACCTGTAAAGGGCTTAACTCCTCCTGGCACTTTTCCCTTGGATCATAAAGACAGTCATATGACTGTATGTAGAGGTTTACATTTTCCCTCTGAATTCTCTTTGGCTCCTCCGTCCCTTTAGAAAAGTCTTGATACATCCATACAATCTTACCTAGTGCTGGCTGGGAGATAGAGGGATGGGCAGTAAAGGGCAGGGTGACCAGCCCCACATTCACTCCTGTTAGTGTCCTTGAGGGTGGAGCATTGTCTACTGAGGATACTATTGTGTGTCCAGGAGTTCCAGATGGTGAGCAGATAGGAGATGACAGGGGATGGGGTATGGAGGGTGGATGATTACAGATATTACAGAGAAAAGTCGACCCTGGAGTGTGTGTGTGTGTGTGTGTGTGTAGGTGGGTAGGACTGATGCCTTGGTGATATAGGTGAGTTCACATACACAAAAATTACAGTCAGACAATCCAGGCGGCCTTGAACCAAATTGATTTGGAGAAGATTTATTGATCAGATTGTTTTAGAAAACCAACAGCAAAACACTGACAAGGTACATAAATACAGATTGAACATTTTAGGTGAAATCCACTATATTTCCTACTTGCTTGTAGGAAAACAGGTAAGATGGAAAAGCTGTCCTGATCATACGGCATGCACACCAGACTGCAAAAGGACTTCCACACTATTTAACAGGACTGTGGCAATAGCTTTGAAGTAAGGCAAGCATTGTGTGTGGCCTAAGCATACCCTGTTCTGAAGAGCAGAGCCTAGGCTCACCCCTCAGAGACTGCATGGGAGAGAGAGGTTTCCCTTTCTTGCCTAGGTTCTTCTAGTAAAATCTTCATTGGCAGGTGCCCTTACAAGGAGATGCCTGGCATGCTCTCCCTGCTCAAACTGTGTACAAGGAAGTGGTTTTAGAGAAAGTCAGTGTGTTTTCTAATGCCTCTTTTGTATTCTAAATGTACAAATAGTAAAACATTCAGTTACTACAGCTTGTTGAAGATGTTTTTTTCTCTGAAAACCGCATCTGACTCACCCTGTACACTGACTAAGCAGGGTTTTTTAAAAAAAGTTCAAAAAAAGTTCAAAAAAAATTTTTTTAATGCAAAATTATACTAAAAAGATGGTACCATTTTTGAAGCACAACTCAGAACTTCTTTTTGTAAAACCAGATTAGGGAAGAGGTTGTTTTCCACCGAATCTAACAACTTTTGATGGGCAGCGCCATGCTGGGCATGATCACAGTGGCGACACATATAGAGGTTACTGAGCCCTATTGGCCCTAACAAGGTTCCCAGTGTTCCCAGGCATTTGGGGAAACACCATAATGGTTTCCTGTTTCTGGAGCTTATGATCATACATCATAACCTTCAACTACCCTAGAACTCAATGCCAGAATAATGAAGAATAAGGAAAATGGCTTTCTGGGTTAAATCAGAGTGCTGACAGGTAGACAATTCAGTAACCTGTGCTACTTTCTAAACATCTGTAAGAAAGCCTGCATAAAAGCATATTGGTTTTATAGAATTAAGACCAACATAGTCTTAGAGGATAATTCAACCTTTCCTTTATGCCAAACTTTCCTATATGTGACTGGAAAAGGTATTTCCAAATGGAAAAAAAAAAGGCTTCTGTAAGATTAGAGGAAAAGCAAGTATTTGTTAAGAGCTAAAGAAATATGTTAAAATGGTAGGATTTCCCCTGCATCAAACATAACTTTTCTTCCTGTAGGTGCTAATCTTCCTGTAGGTGCTAAGAGTTCTTTGGTGGTTGTAGAAGAGTCAGCCTAGAACTCAGGGCAGGAAATTATGCTGAAGCAGAGGCGTGAAGATTAACATCTAAACTCAGGATGACCACTCATGGTTCCTATTTCAGCCTTTCAACAGTTGTCAGATTAACCAATTACAGTTAATCAGAACTGCTTATTCTTGCTGGTTTTCTAGCCCCTACATGATTCTTCCTTTTCTACTTCTAACTACTCATTAGTCCCACTCCACTGAAAAAGAGGGGTTTGTGGGAAAGGTTTAGGGAGGAGGAAGAATTGTAAATGAATCAACTGTTTGATAAGAAAGTTGAAATACTGATATCTATGGATTTCAATTTTCTGTGCTTTACTCTGGATAAGCAAAGGTCATTTGCTTAGAAATGTTAATATCTTTATTATATTTTAAATCTAGTTCTGTAATGGACATGAATAAGTTTAGAGAAGATTTTCGCATCATGTCATTAGGACCCTGAAAAAAATAAAACATTCTGCTAGTGGAGAGGGTTTCAATTTGGCCCCTGAACAATAGTTCCAATCGATTCCATATGAGTTTAGTTTTCCCAGAATCTGGAAAATACTAAGTGAAGAAAGCACCATTTTCTTCACTTAATAAAGTATTAACAGATAAATGAGTATATACATGGGAGAACTGACAGTATCAAACCTTAGGTATTCATTCTCCATTTAGGAAACTCTTTACAGGTGTCTTCCTTGTTCCGGGACAAAGAAATGTAGGAGGACATGCACACACGAAATAATACAAAGATGACTGGGGAAAAAATATCAACTGTAACAAAACCAAGGAATAATAAGTATCTAAGAACTAGAGTAAGAAAACAGGGACTTGAAAATCTAGCTTTACCAAGAGTTGGCTGAAGCCAGCTGATCACATCTAAAATTCTTGGCATGATTTAACTCTAAAGTAATGAACTGGCTTCCTGAAAACAGATACAAAAAGTAGTCTAGCTGCTTTATAGTCACACTCTATATATAATCTGTATATACCCATATGTGTTTCTATATATTGCACTTAAATTTACAGGACTGCAGTCAGATGACTGGGAGTACCTCAAAGAGGCAGAGAGAGGCAGCAGGTATAAATGCTCCTATATCAAGTAACAGTATCAGGAATTCAGAGTGCTTGATGCACACAGACACACACACACAAATGCCTGGTGACCTCTTACATAAATCCCATTTATGTACGTTAAGTCATCACACATACAGTCTCATTTGGCATCCAGAATATGTGCATATGTGTGGTTCTACAGCACTCACAGAGCTGGTCATACTACATCATTTTCACTAGTGTTATAATAAAAGAAGACACTTTCGACCAAGGATACATACTTTCATGGAAGTGTCACATACAAGGTCTTCAATATCAGGCCTCTGAAGTCTACCTCAAAAAGAAGTGCCCTCGGAAGGCTTAAAAAAAGGATGCTAGCAAATGTGAATTGAACCAGACCTCATCTGCTATCTGGTGTAGCAGAACTAGAGGCCTGCTTATATCCCAAAGACCAAAGAAGTATAAGCACAGAGGCTGAGCACTTAGTCTTTGGTCCCTGTAGAATTCCATGACAAAATTCCTTCCCCTACCCTACACAGCTTTACTTATTTAATTTGGGATATATTTCCACCAAATACGCAGAAACCAAGGTGGAATCATGCAGCAAAGCTCTGTTTTGAACTAATGGAGCTGCTCAGACTGTTGTGCTCTGGAGAAAGCTCCTCAGAGGAGCAAACCCAGCAGTGGGTGGTAAGAGGTTAAATGCCAAATGGACTGGCCATGGCAAAATGTGGGGGGGATGAGACCTCTACAGGAGTTGCACCTTTTCCTGCTTCTCCCCCACACCTCTCACACCCCTAAAAGGATCCCAACTCAACAGAGAGGGGTTATTACAAGCCTTTGCAGAATACTAGCTCCATTAAGTCAATCCCAAATGGATGGGAGTTCACAATAAGGCCTGGAAGTTAGTCCAAGTCTACAGGTCACAGTTTTCTCTTCCCTAGTCATGAACACAGGTTGGTAATTTATTAGCCATAACTGAAAGGTGATTTGAGATCCACACATAAGCTAAAGAGGTCCCTTCTGAGATAAAGGAAAAAGAAGAAAAAATTTAAAAGCTAGGTGAAAAAGAGGCACTTAAAGGAAAACTATGTCCTAAATCTCCCATCTGGGTCTCCTGTTGGGAGATACCCCGTGGAATGATCCGCACTGTGCCTACTTGTATGACTTAAGCACCTTTGTTAACACATGTGAACTTCTAAACGCTCATGTCTCGGTGACCTGCTCAACTACTCTAGCAGCCAAGTGAAAATTTAGGTCATTTTTCATTTTTTAATTAAAAAACAAACAAAAAAACTCAGAACTAAAAATTTCACACCAAAAAAGTGAATGATATTCAGTTTCATTCTTCCCTCATGCTAGTGTTTAAAATGATAAATGGTTCTTCAGGAAGGATGACTTGTGATTTCCCCCCCTAAGACCTGCTATCCAATTACTGCACAATTACTCACAGCACCATATACATTAAAGCAGACAGAAAAGGAGGCAACAAGCTAAGAGAAAATCAAGGGCCAACTGGCTTTCTAGAAATAAAATATGTTGCCTGAGAAAATGACAGGAGCATGGCCCAGATATTAGAAAAAACAAGTTCTGGAAAGAAAATGGCCATCATCTTGCATCTGACAGTCAAAGCTCACAGCCCAGAGCAGAAGTCAAGTTAACATGTCCTGAAAGGGTGCAAGCCCTCTCTGCTTTGCTTTTCTGTGGCCTACCACAAGCTGGTGTGTGTCCCATGGCATTTACACCACATATTTAGGTCTATGTGTTCCCACGAAGAAGTCAGAGATACTTGAAACTATTAATAAGCCTAGCAGGACTTCAAAATGGCTCAGAATGAAGAACTTAGACAACCATAGTTTTTTGGTTTGAAATGTTCTTGGTGCCATACTCTCTAAGAGTCACAACAAACAGCACAACCACAGCACATATGTAAATCTTTAGACAAGCAAACTCTGACCATTGCTGGCACCGGAAGGATAAGAAAAGAAATCACTAACTAAGAGCTGCTGAGATGCTTAACTTTCCTCCCAAACAGAAACAGGTTTGGGTATCAGTGCAGCAAGATGTCAACTACTGCTGCCATTAGACCCAGCTACTCAGTTAGGTACATTTTCGAACAGTTTCAGACAGTAAGGTTTAAGTATAACCTACCCTACAAGATTCTCATTTTTCTTGTTCTAGCCCCAAACTTATAACTGCTGTTGTTGTTAATGGATTTTTTTTTTCTGTTTCTTTTAGTTTTGTTTTTGCTGATAATGATGCTTTAATGTGTAGAGCATTCATTGACTAACATGGTCATATGTTCAGAGTTCCTTTTTAAAAATTTCTGTATCTTATCTTGATTTATATCTTTAAGGTCCTTTCAGACTTACCCTCAACTCAATCAAGGAAGAGGGAGTGTGTATGTATGTGTGTGTGTACTGGGGTTGGGGAGAAAAGGGGAGAGAAAAGCAAAGAAGGAAGCACAAGGGAAAGTCAGATTTCCATAAACTTAAAAACCAATTTACAGAAAGGCATCTGATGTATTTTCTGAATAAGGCCTTGATCAGGGTAACCAATCCTCTTTGTAGCACATTCTACACTGCCCATAAATAAAGGAGTCTCTTTAAATTAACATTTCCAGTATGAATGAACAGTCCATAAATCCTCATTTCAAGCGCTCGATGAGTCCCTGTGTGAGTCCAAGGTGCAGTAGCTGTGTTCGGGAGAGGTTTGCTAGGTTAGGGAAGGCCGCAAGCAGCTTCTCCCATGCCAGTTCCAGCAGGCTAGGTACCACCAGCCAGATCTTAAACAATGACCCAGTCCGTTTGTTTTCGTGGATGTTCACCACTCCTCCATGAATGTACATGCAACCAGCCTATGAACAAATAGCAGTCAGAAGAGGACAAATTCAAATAGGAGAGAAACAGATACTAAGGATGAAGATTCAGCAAAACAAACAAACAAAAACCACAGAAGGCTCAACCAAGATCAGATGAAACAAATAGAATTTCCCACTGATCTCCAAACAGTGCAGAGATCAAGAAGTGTTTAAATAATGAATAAGTTACTAAGGGAAAAATTAAAGATTTTTAAACTTCAACAAATATTAAACTAAGACTATCTTAGGTATCCACTGTGTTAAGTACTGGGAATTACAAAGATCAAAATAAAGGTCTTTACCTTTGAGAAACTAATGGGACCTTCGGTAACATGGCATCATAGGGGCAAAACTATCTGCCCTCCCAGAAAACCTGTTGGTACTGCTGACAGACCTTGAATGCCACATGTAGCATTTCTTTTACATTTTGACTGCTCTTTAAACTTGTGTATGATTCCCACCCTCTCCCCCTGCCCTTTTCTCAGAGGATTGCCTAGCTTTAGAAGGAAGTTTTAAAACATATTATCAAAAAAACAACAACACATTATCACCAAGGTTTGCCAAATCAGGACCTTTTTTTCTTATAATAACGCTTTAGCGCTTCTTATCATCTACAACTACATAAGGAAAATATGAAAATAAAAACTTACTGGTGTAACAGCTGCACAGTGAAAATAAACTGGCTCAGGCATGGTAGCTGGGAGCTTTACCCACTGAAAAGTCTGCAGATTTAACTTCCAGATATCTCCCAGGATCACTTCTCCATTATATCCCCCACAAATAAATACATCTATCAAAAAAAGAGAAAGCCCAGATCACACAAAGGAAAAGAGCCAAAGCTACAGCATGTTTTATAGTAGAACACATGGCTAACTGACACGAGGCCCATGAAGTTAGTCTGCCCCATACCAAAGAGAATTTCAATTGTGTGGTCTCCTCAGTTTGGACACTTTGTAAGGGTCTTTACTGGGACTATGGATGCAAGCTATAAGGGGGCTTTATATCAGGGTCCACAAATTCAAAGAGCTACAGATGCCAGGCATAGAAAGTTAATGAGCAAGGAGATCCAGGAAAGACAAACAAATAGGGGTGCACATGCTCTAATGGGGTGTTAGCTATACAGCTCCAGCTGACTGATACCTTCCAGTACTTTAGGTCTGCAGTTGCCAACTCTCCCAATATTTCAAGAGAAGTTACGAATTAGGATTTTTTTTGGAAAGTAAAACATTTTTAAGTGTTAGCCACTAATTTTAAAAAAATTAATGCAAATATGGGCTAAACAAAACACATCTGCAGGTCACCAGGAAAACAACTCTTGCAAACACCTCTTTAAATAAATATCTTCTATGTAGACATTTAACTGAGGAGTGACATTCACTGCAATATTTACTTTGAGGGCATAGAGACGTTCTTCCAAGTGTTCTACAATTCGGAGAGGACAGTTTGAAGTCCCATTTGGTCTGTATAGTTATGTCAGGAACAAAAACTTCCCAAAATGAAAATATTTTTTTTCCGTAAGGTCAGTTATTTATAAGTAATTAGACAACTTGTAACAAAGACTATGTGAACCTTCAAGCTTTAATGATCAGAACTAAGGCTGACTTCCTTTAGTTGGGTGACTGGCCTCAAAGAATCAAATTAGTAAAGTCTTTTTTTTTTTCTGGGACTGGAGGTTGAACCCAGGACCTCATATGTGGGGAGCCAGTGTCTCAACTACAGAGCCACATCAGCTCCCCTAAGTTGTTTTTTTCATTTGTTTGCATGTTGTTTTGTTTTTGTTTTTAGGAAGCACTGGGAACTGAACCCAGGATCTCCCATGTGAGAAGGAGTCACTGAACTGCCTGAGCCACAATTGTTCCTGAAAGTAGTAAAGTCTTAGTTCAGGTGTAAATCAAATTTAAGCCAATATTTAGTTAAATTATAAAATATACTGAAACTTTTTTGGCTAGGTTTCAAGACAAACTTTAAAGTACAATATCCATTCTCAGAGAGGTAAAGCTGAACAATACCCCTACCTATAAATCTTATCCAAAAAGCAGATGTAAAATAAAAAGAACCTCTGTGCTAGACATAGTTGCATAATCCTAGTTAAGTCTGAGCTAAGCTATTGAAAGTATACAGGCTATCAGACTCATTTAGACATACCTTCCTCCCAAGAAAATTTAAGGAGGTATATTAAACTATGAAATAAGATGTAAATTAAAAGACAGGAAGGTTATCCAAAGAGAAGTCATTTATCACACTTAGATAAAGTAGCTGCTTTCTGAAGACATACAATGCCTCTGTTGTTATATGGCCAAAGAATGAGCTAAGAGTTCTATTTGAATCAGACAGAGAACAGAATAAACTTTATAAAATGACATTCTGAAGGAGTCATTACAATTTAATACAGTGTCCACTGAGGTCTCTACTGTATAAGCAGTCAAGATTAGCAGTATTACCATAGTATTACCATAACTACAGCCATCTAATGAGGTGGGGAGCTGAAAGAACAGGTGAAATAATAACAAAGCTTCTTTATCCCTGATTTTTGAGTCCTCTGATAACTGATGGAACTCAAATACCACACTGGTTTATATTATGAAAAATTGGCAAGAAAGGCATAACTTTATGGATTCCCTTTAAGTTTAAACTACAAGAAAAAGGCTGTGCACCTATTCTGAGGAGCTGTCTTTATAGAATAAGACATCCCTGCAGATACCTAAAGTAATTATAGAAATGGAATTGGAATGTTATTTAGAATCCTTACCATTTTTTATTTGAACACAGCTATGACATCTTCGGGCTGCAGGGAAACCTGCCAAACACATAAACACAGAAATTCCATTAGTCACAGGAAGACTGGGAATAATATTGACATAACATAGCAAAAGATATATTATAAGTAATTCACTTAAAACAATCCCTTTGTTTCATTAAGCAAACACTGACTAGTCCTTCCAATTCTTCCTTATTTCACAATGAAAGATCTCAGCCACCAGATTATAAGGGTACAATGTTGGGAAACGGACTTTGGCCCAGTGGTTAGGGCCTCCGTCTACCACATGGGAGGTCCGCGGTTCAAGCCCCGGGCCTCCTTGACCCGTGTGGAGCTGGCCCATGCACAGTGCTGATGCGCGCAAGGAGTGCCCCCCTACACAGGGGTGTCCCCCGCGTAGGGGAGCCCCACGCGCAAGGAGTGCACCCATAAGGAGAGCTGCCCAGCGCGAAGGAGGGAGCAGCCTGCTGAGGAATGGCGCCGCCCACACTTCCCGTGCTGCTGACGACAACAGAAGCGGACAAAGAAACAAGACGCAGCAAAAAGACACAGAAAACAGACAACCCGGGGAAAGGAGGGGAATTAAATAAATAAAATAAATCTTTAAAAAAAAAAAAAAAAAAGGGTACAATGTTAAGGTGCCAGGGAGACAAGGTGGCATGGAAGGGGTCAGGGTTTACTAGTGCCTTTAGCCACAAGAAGATAGGGTGATCTTGATTTAAACTCCTATTTCTTATCTAACCCATATTTCCTCACCTCTGCTATAGAATTTTCTAATTGCCACCAAAGGTCTCTTTGCTCAATTGCTAAGGAAGAATAAAAACTGAGCTAAGGAATACATGTAATTTCTATTATCAGTTCAACAGATAATTTAGCTGATACTTCACTCAATAAAATTACTTTTTCCATTCCAAAACAAGTAAAAGTATAAAGTACATTTGTTAAAGATAAGTGAATCATTACTTTAAATTTACCTATTTTTTCATGGGGTTTTGTTGCGATTTCCTCCCATGCATTTGTTTCAAGGTTGTATGCATGGATCTTAGAGAGAAAAAAAAAGGAACATAAATACACATACATAAATAACTTTAGTTTTAGCTAGCCTGAAGGATGAATTTTTAACACCAGCCTTACAAATATAGATTCCTGGTTGAAAGGCCTTCTTTCCTTTGGTATTCATCTGATCTTTCCTAATTTTAATATAAGGCAAAACATTAAATGAGGCAAGTGAAAATTAAGCAATTTATGAATTTCTATTTTTTAAAATCCAGGAAAAAAATGGAGAAAAAAGGTTGGAGTGAGCAAATAAAACATGCAGGTGATTCTTATTTCCTTCTGTGTGCTGTTTTACCACTTCCACATTTTCTACAATGAAGATGTATCATTTTTATAAGACAAAAAACAATTTTTAAAAAAATTACACAATGGGGAAAACAGTATGATTGTTTCTTAGTGAGGCGTATGGTAAGGAATCATAGGAATGCAGTATTGACAAAACCTACAGCCTTAAACATGCCTGTTTTTTTCAGATACACAGCATGGACAATGAGAAGCATGTGACATTCCTAGAATACTGGTTCCAATTCTAATTAATTGGCTCCAAATCTCATGTATGCTACTATACCTTCCTTTTAGTTACTTTCCTCCCTCATCCAGCATAAGGAGATAATTTTCATAAAACATTTTCAGTGTGATAAATGCAACTGTCAACTGGAAAGCATAAAGGGACACTGAGTTTGAACTTATAAAGAGCATCTAACACAAAATAGGTGTTGATGAAGAACAGGGAAAATTAAAATCCCTAGTTAACAGAATTATCTTGCTTGGTATGACATGTCTCTACTCTCCTGACTGCCCCCCCCCCCTTTTTTTTTTACCTTGTTTAAGGAATAAGCTGTCCAGGAAGTACCACCTCCCAAGATGTAAATCCTTTGCCCATCATGAGCAATTTCATGTCTGTATCTGAAAATGTATAATGAAATACATTTATAATTAAGTAAAAAGTGATCTACCTAAGATTGATCCATAAGATTTTTATTGCATCATTATTTATAATAATAATATAATGGAAATAACCTAAGTGTTTACTAAAAGAAAAATGGCTAAATAAATTAAATACCTAAAATGGATTAGTATGCAACAAATACGAATGTGGCATAGAGAATGGTTAATACACTAAGAACTTCTTTTTGTGTCAATTAGGAGGGAAAAAAGTTTCGAAAAATTTATAGACACACAAATATGCAGAGAAAATTACTACAAGGATATAATCCATAATGTTAACCTTATCTCTGATTTTAGATTGGTTTTTCATTTTCTTCATTTTGCTTATTTATATTTTCTAGATTTTCTGTAGTCTTTTTGTGATGTTTGTATAAGGGGAAAAAATATTACAGAGTTTTTAAAAATTAAAGTAATCTCCCTACATTTAATTAGAGACCTTAGACTATGGGTTTTCAAATTAAGATACTTATTTAGCAGATACAAAGATATCTGATAAGTTATGCTACATAAAACTGAATATAACGTGTAACACCTACCAGAACTTTTATCCAGGCAGTCTAGCTAGAAGCTGAAACAATTTATAATATGTCCATAAAATGATTCAAAGAAGGCAACCATGTGAAATGCTTTGAAAACTTAATCTATCTCCTTCTTTCCCTGAAGGCCCTGGTGCTGATAAAATAAATTACATCAAAATTATTCCAATAACAGGCCATTTCCTAAATCTTCTCATGCTAATTCTGTGATAATCAGCCAACTAATACACTACAACAAAGCTAAACTCTTCATTAACACTTATATGCCACTTTGTTAAAAGCAACAAAGAAATAGTAAATTAGCCTAAACAGAGTGAATTTCAAAATTGTTGTCTTTGCCTTTGAACTGAAAAAAGTTCTTCAAGCTTTTCAGTGAGTTTAATTCTAAAAGGAGGCAACTGCTATTAAGAAAGAAACATGCAAGATCTAGGACTGCAGCTAGAAAGCATTTAGAGATAATCACGTGGTATTTGAAAGTTTACCAAGCACTTAAAATGACCTTTTCATTCACTCATCCACCCAATCAACATTCATTGAGCCCCACTTTGGGCATGATACTGTATCCTGTACTGGGGATACAAATGTGAGTAAATGAAACCTAACATGTGAGTGACAAAGGCCAAAAAAGTAACTGGAAAGTAACTGTTTTGCCTGTATGTAAAGGAAATATGATTACAATTGCTCCCATTGGTTTCTTCTTCAAAGTATTAGTATCTTCCTAATGAAAAAGTCGGAACTGTAAGAGGAACTACAGGAAAAGCTACAGTTCAGAAGAAAATACCATTCCCTCTCCAGAAGATCCTTCTTTACTACTGAACTGGGATCTAACAGCTAATTAACTATTTTAACCAAAGGGTTTTCTTCAAACCATATTATTAATATTCTGAAAGAAGTCAAATCTTAGCAAGAAAGAATATATATGCTTTAATCCTAGAACCTCACCTCTCTTCTGGCAGATCACAGGATAGGTTGTTTGGTTTCAGTTGTGTCCACTCTCTGGTATTGAGATCTAATTTGTGCAGATCTGTGCTGTAAATATAGCCAGTTGTCCCTCCAAAGACATAAAGGGAGCCATTGATGATAGCCATGGCCTGTATAATGAAGAAAGGTGAACAAGACTGGCTTGTTAATACTTGGTTAAAGAATGTTAAACTTTCTAATAGTTCAAAATCAGGTTTTATAAAATTCTTTTGTACTTCTAAAATAACAGACCCTGAAGATTTTAGAGATCATGGAGATTATTTGCTTAACTGGAATGCAAATTCTACCTACAGACAGGCAAGTGGGTTAGATGATCTCAGAGGTCCTAGCCAACCAAAAATTTATAGATCATAGACACGAACATTTCCACTGAAAGCTGCTTTTCTTTCTAAGCAGTCTGAAGAAAAACACTTTTCAGAAAGCAGATATGAAAATAAGCTTCTAGAATCCTTAAGTAGGAAGGTTTAGAAGTGGTAGTCCTAACAACCTGATGTTTGACATTTTCCACCAGACTCTTGTACAGTGTAAGTTCAGCTATTGTTATGGATACTTCTTAAGAGTTAAATACTTCCTGTGATGGGAATCCAGAGCTATATAGTATGTGTCCCTTCAAAGATAAAGTTCAGAAGCTGTTTATCAGTACTAATACCAGGTAATTCAAAAAACAGCAGACGCTTGGTCCTTCAAGCTTAGCTCATTACTCTGAAAAGTATTTCTGACATATAGTTCCTTATCTTTTTCTATATAACTTTCCACATACAAGGTTTGAAACTTTGGAACCTAAATTAATCCTGACTATGTTTTAGCTCAGATCTGAGTAAAAGTCTCTTAACCAAGTGCAGGATTATTCACTCTATTAGTTAAGTCAGAAAGCACTCGAAGAATCACATCACTCTAAAGATGACAGGACCTAGACCATACGATAGCCCAATCTCTCATGGGGAAGGACTCCACATTCAAAGAAACTTCCATACCGGTCTAAACTGGACTGGAAACAAAAGGTGAGGGAAACAAAAGGAAGGGGAAGATAAGCAACCAAATTTACAAGTTATAATTTCACAGCAGAACTGAAAAATAAAATACTAATCACGCTGAATTCCTTCTCTATTAGCAAATTTTAGTAGCAATATAAATATTCTGACATTGTCCCTGGAACTAAAAAAGTATGAACAAATATATCCACTATGACTGGCCACGGATTGGTACCTGTCCATATATACGACTGGGTTTCTTCCCCCGACAGCTGAGTAAAGCCCATCTCTTATACTTCACATTACACACATGGACATCATTGCCGTTGCTCTCACCAAATGGGATGCCCGTACCTCCAAACACTAACAGGTTGTTTCCATGTAGCACAACTGGGGAAGGAGAAGCACAAATTCCATTTACATACTGGGTACATGCAATGCGTGCCAATATAAACCTGGAAAAACTAAAAAAAGTATGCTTCAAAGCTCTTAGAAGATAGCTCAAACCAGTGTTATGTAACTACTACAAAATTCTACAGAAAAAGTTCTAATTCACACTACATGAATTCTATATCATTATAAAGTATGTACCATTTATTCAATACATATTTGTAGAATTCATTAAATACTGTGTATAACAATACTGAATTGTATGTACATCAGTATACTACTGCTACTAAAGACAGAATCTACTACAAAATAGAGGGAAATGAAATATCATCTTTGCCTCAGGAAAGACCCAGTGAAGCCCAGGGTGAGGGACAGAAGGATGGTTCTTTTTCTTTTGCCAGTGGGTGACCTCTACACTTTGAATTATGGTTTCTGTCATTCTGTCATCTTAATCCTCTACCAGGTAAAAAGAAACACTGATATCCTACTAGTAACCGGTGTTCTCTCCCTCTGAATCCCTTTTGTTCCTGACACAACACACACATACACACACATACTTTCTCTAGTCACAAATAGTCTCAAAATAGTGCTATTCTTTCAATGGCTTTTTTTTCTTTAACCAATTCAACTGAAACGTTGTAGTAATCAACACCGTGGGCACTGGAGGCAGTGAGACCTAGGTTTAAAGTCCAGTGTGGCAGCAGAATTAATCTCCACAACAACCCTATATGGTAGGAACTACTATTATCTTCCCCATTGTTATGGATGATGAAACAGAGCTAGAGTGTGTGTGATGGTTTGAAGCTGGATGGACCCCAGAAAATCATGTTCTTAAAGCTAATCCAGGGAAGTGGATGTGGCTCAAGCGACTGGGCTCCCATCTACCACATAGGAGGTCCAGGGTTCAATTCTCCGGGCCTCCTGGTGAAGGCAAGCTGGCCTGCGCAGTAAACTGGCCTGAGTAAAGAGCTGGCCCATGCAGGAGTGCTGGCCCACGTGGAGTGCTGACCTGTGTGGCATGCTGGCCCACACAGGAGTGCTGGCCCACGCAGGAGTGCTGGCCCACGTGGAGTGCTGGCGCAGCTAGATGATGTAACAAAAAGATACACAGAGAAGAGACAATAAGAGACACAGCAGACCAGGGAGTTGAGGCGGTACAAGAGATTAAGCGTCTCTCTCCCACTCTGGAAGGTCCCAGGATTGATTCCCAGTGCCGCCTAAAGAGAAGACAAGCAGACACAGAAGAACACACAGCGAATGGACACAAAGAACAGACAGCAAGTGCAAAAACAACAGAGGGCGGAGAGAGAAATAAATAAATCTTTAAAAAAAAAAGCTAATCCATTCCTGTGGGTATAAACCTACTATAGATAATTAGATTGCTTCAGCAGGCACAACCCAAAGTGGATCTTAATCTTTTTACTGGAGTCCTTTATAAAAGTGGTGAATACAGAGAGAGAGAAAAAGAGAGAAAGGGGGAGAGGGAGAAAGGGCAGGAGGGAGGGGGAGAAAGAGAGAGAGAACCACTGAAGCCAGAAGCTGAAAGCAATGAAACCAGGAAGGGAAGGGAGAGACCAGCTGATGCTGCCATGTGCCTTGCCATGTGGCAGAGTCCAGGATCTTTGGCAGCTGGTCTTCAGGGAGAAAGCATCGTCTGATGATGCCTTGATTTGGACATTTTCACGGCCTCAGAACTGTAAGATTTTAAGTTATTAAGTCTCCATTGTAAAAGTCAACACATTTTTGGTATACTGCATTTCAGCAACCTACCAAACTAAAACAAGAGTAGTTTAAATAATTTGTTGAAGGTTTCCTAAAAAGAGCCATCACCCTTAGGGCCTCTCTAAAGTGTCCTCTTTTATACAATGACACCAGGTTCCACCTGGATCATAGAGATGTTGTGAGGATTAAATGGATAATGTGTGTGAAGTACTCCGCACAATAGTTATCATTGTTATAAAAAACCTCATTTGCTGATCTCCAACTACATTTGGCCTACCATATATATGATGCTTTATACTCAATCCTCTGAGATACTATTTTTTCTAAAGATTTATTTTATTTAATTTCTTTCTCTCCCCTTACCCCCTACCCGTTGTCTGCTCTCTTGTGTCCATTCGCTGTGTGTTCTTCTGCATCCGCTTGCATTCTCAGTGGCACCGGGAATCTGTGTTTCTTTTTGTTGAGTCATCTTGCTGCGTCAGCTATCCGTGTGTGCAGTGCCATTCCTGGGCAGGCTGCACTTTTTTCGTGTGGGGTGGCTCTCCCTGCAGGGCGCACTCCTTGTGCGTGGGGCTCCCCCACACTGGGAACACCCCTGCATGGCATGGCACTCTTGCGTGCAGCAGCACTGCGCATGGGCCAGCTCACCACAATGGCCAGGAGACCCTGGGCATCGAACCTTGGACCTCCTATACGGTAGGCGGATGCTCTATCAGTGGAGCCACATCTGCTTCCCCCTGAGATACTATTAACCCCATTTTACAAGTAAGGAAATCGGGCCTAAAAATCATCTGGCAAGTAAGTGGTATATAGCTGGGTTCAACCTTAGGGTTATCCACCTCCCAACGATTATAAATCTCCATGCTATATTATAACCATAGTAAAAGCCAATCCACTGACAACTTTTAACCTCATTTCATCATTATAAATAATTAGGATGGAACACGTAACACTGAATCTAGTCTCCTAAATAGTTCATAAAGTCAAAGGTTCAGAACTGCTTGCACTCACGTGACATAGATGCCAGTTCTCGGGGCATGTAGCCATCTGTACCCATCTGGTGCCATACTCCTGTGGCAAAATGATACCTCCAAAGCTCCCTGAAGAGCGGATAGTCTTCATTATCTGGCCCTCCTGATTCATCATAATCTGGGTTATAACCTCCAAACACATACAGATTGGTATTATCTGCCACACACCGATGTCCACTTCGTGCTGGTGGAGGTCTGTGGCCTAGGAGAGAAGAGGAAAGTTTTCCACAAGTGGTTCAGCAGATTAAAAGCCCAAATGAAATTAGGTAACAACCTATATTAGCTTTAAAAAGGAATCAGGGAGGATTTATAACATGATTGTAGTTTTTATTTGCTTAGGTCATTTTATACATAACATTCACACACACGCTGCTTAAGATTCTAAGTAGTCTTCATTCCTAGTTCATATGACTATTTTCAGAATTTGATAACTATAAAAAGATTTTTCCCAGGTGAAGCAAAATAGTATTATAAACTCTTCCAAGATGACTGACAACTTGGAATTTTTAAGAAAAGTAGAAGGGGTTTAATAATCCAAAAGGACAAGTTTTCTTATTTCCTGAGAAGAGAAAAAATAAAAATAAAAACAAGCCAACTAAATTAGACTGTGGATATTAGAGAAATACATCACAAATGTGAATGAGTCATGTATAAATAAAAATACACATACATAAAACTTATGATTTTTCCCACAATATATAATTATATACTTAAAAAGAAATGGAGAGTTATAGCAAAATGTAGAATTTAAATACCATTACAGAGATTATAGCAGTTAAGAAAGAACAGCCTTACACTGACGTAAAAGAATACTGTTCATCCTTTTAAGAATTTTACTAAGGAAAGCTATTTCTACAATTTATATTTGAAAATTTTCTCAAGTTTAAATTATATCAACTAGTTCACTAAAAATTATGTCAGATTATTTTAGAGGAAAAAAAAACCCCAATACTTTATATTATTTGTACTCTCCTTAAAATTTTTAAAATACCAGTCTACACAAACCCTTACATAGCTATAGAAGCAAAGATGCTTAAATATATAATGGATGGAGTAAGAAGTTACTATAGTTGTGTTACCCTAAAGATACCTACTTTCAAATGCTAGTAATAGAGACTAGTATAATGTTAGTTAATATTTAGGCCAATGCTGGAAACCTCATAAACACCTGTTACACAAATCAATATTACTATCCTAACATAGGCTTTTATTTTTTTAAATCAAAATCCCACTTTCTTGTGTGTGCTTTAAGGAAGAAATTCTGCCACTCATCTTGAGCAGTGAGGAAAAAAAAAAAAAAAGAGGTAACAGTCAATCACTGAGTCACTCATGTCTAACCTGTCAATCCTGTTTGAGACTTTAATGGTTCCTTACTGCCCAAGTATGAAGTTCTCTGCCCAGCATTTCATCTTTCACAATATCTTGACCTAGTTTATTTCTCACACTCACTCCTGCCTGCTTAATTAAGCTCTTTGCATGAAAAGCTCAGGATATTTCCCTTCTACCTTAGTCTATCTACCCTTCAATTTCCAGTTATGGAAACACCTCTATACAGGTCATACAGCTCTTTCTCTCTGATAAAACCCTAGAGCCTTCTTGTTCAGATCATTATCACTAAAATATATGTACAATGAAAGTGCAATACCATACCTATGTAAACACATGAATAAACATAGAAGTAGGCAAATTATAGTAAGTGAGCAAATTTACTGTGCTGTGATTTACCTTAACTCAATTTCTCTACTCTTTCTAGGAATCTTAAAACACAGAGGGAAACGGACTTTGGCCCAGTGGTTAGGGCGTCCGTCTACCATATGGGAGGTCCGCGGTTCAAACCCCGGACCTCCTTGACCCGTGTGGAGCTGGCCCATGCGCAGTGCTGATGCGCGCAAGGAGTGCCATGCCACGCAAGGGTGTCCCCCGCGTGGGGGAGCCCCACGCGCAAGGAGTGTGCCCGTGAGGAAAGCCGCCCAGCGAGAAAAGAAAGAGCAGCCTGCCCAGGAATGGCGCCGCCCACACTTCCCGTGCCGCTGACGACAACAGAAGCAGACAAAGAAACAAGATGCAGCAAATAGACACCAAGAACAGACAACCAGGAGAGGGGGGGAAATTAAATAAATAAATCTTTAAAAAAAAAAAAATGTTAAAAAAAAAAAAAACACAGAAAGTCTGGTGTGGAAGAAAGAGCAAGGGCTCCTATAAATATCTAGGTTTGAATCCAGGTTCTTCCTGCTATCTTGATAAAGTCACTGACCATTTCTGAGCCTCAGTTTTCTCATCTGTATATGGGGAAAGTATTACCATACCTCATAGATTACCCTTGTTATTATGTAAAATATGCTTATTGTTTTATATGTTTGATTTATTGATTATAACATATTAATTATATATGTATATTGGTTTATATATTTCTATCTTTCCAGGAATCTGTGAGCTGTTTGAGGGTAGAGGAATGTATTCGTATTTATCTTTCTATCAGCAAGGTTGTGACTGACACATAGAAGGCACTCAACAAAGCTAGAAATCAATGAGTTTGGCATTTAATTTTTCTCTACTCATTTTATTTTTTTTTAAGATTTTTATTTATTCCCTCCCCCAACCCTCATTGTTTGTGCTCACTGTCTGCTCTCTGCTCTCTGTGTCCAATTCTTGTACGCTCTCTGTGTCTGCTCGTCTTCTCTTTGGGAGGCACCAGGAACTAAACCTGGGACCTCCCATGTGGGAGAGAGGCACCCAATCACTTGAGCCACCTCTGCTCCGTTTTGTTGTAGCTCTCATCGTGTTTCCTCTTTGTGCCATATTGTTGTGTCAGCTCATCATGCCAGCTTACTGTCTTGCTCATCTTCACTAGGAGGCACCAAGAACCGAAATCAGGACCTCCTGTGTGATAGACAAGTGCCCAAAAGCTTGAGCCACATCTGCTTTCCTCTCTACTCATTTTATCAGTTTATTTTTCTTCTCCAAATGGATAAGCTCCTCAAGGGCAAAGATCATACATAAGAACTATCTAGTATCTCCCACAACATGTACTAGAGTTAGAGATATGTAATGGATCCTAAAAGTTTTGCTGATTTTGACTTCCGGTCAAAATAAATAGTGATAAGGATGATCAAATCAGTATACAACTTTAAGTGGACTCTGATATTATCATGTTTATGAGATATATGATTTAGGGGTTGATTAGGCAATGACCTTTTCCCCAAGACACAAGTGTTTTTTCCTAAGAATCAGCGAAATTTTAAAGAAAAACAAAACTAAGTGTTGTTATGGTCAAGAGATAGGAACTCTAAGGACCTCTATAGTGTCATTTGCTTTTTTACCTGGAGCCAATGGATAATTTTAAAAATATATTTGAGCAAATATGAAAACAAATACAGCATATTCTAGGATTTTCTCAAAATGGCTGTACTGCAAAGTAGGCATACTGTTAGAAATTTATTGCCTACTATTTTTGTGAACAAATATAACTCACATAGATTATATGCTGAGTCATCAGTGAAAAGCTGGTTTTATATTTATTCGCTCATTCATTAAGTCATAAAATATTATTGGACACTTGCTATGTACCCATCACTGTGCTAGGTGCTGGGAATACAATGACTAGTCAAGTGCTACTTCTGTTCTCTGAAGCGTACAGTCGAGCCCTGCACTGTCCAATATGGTAGCCTCTAGCACACATGGCTACTGAACAGTTCAAATGTGACTGTTCCCAAATGAGACATGCTTTAAATATGCAATACCTTATGGACTTCAAAGACTTAATATGACAAAAGGAATGTAGAATTTAATCACTTTTAAAATTGATTCTTTGTGGAAGTGTTTTTTATATAATGGGTTAAATATAAACATTATTAAAATTAATATGTTCTTTATGTTTTTAAAATGTGGCTATTAGAAAATTTAAAATTTTGTGGCTCACATAATATTTTGCTAATCTAGCCCAATTGCTGACTTTTGTTAATTTCATGATCTATGCAAAATAAACTGCTAGGTAAAGATCAGTGTTCAGTAAATATTAAACATCCTGTCAAGGAATCTTACAGCTGGGAGTAAAGAAGTTCCTCTCTTTCTAGGTGCTATCTACAGATTTCTTTGTATATGCATTAACATCGAAATATTTATATCCAGAGAGAGGATTATATGAGAAAGTCATCTTATTTTGAATAATTCATGGGTATTTCTCAGGGTTAATATCATGGAGACCAAGAATTAATTTTCATTATTTAGAATAGAGCATAGATACATCACCCTTGACAGAAATGAAATTGGGTTTTAGAGTCTAAAGTACCTCTATTGAATCCCACCCCCAAATTTTCCATGTACAAATTCCACTTTCTGAAAAAGTACTTGCTACTAATAAAATCAAACACAGAATTGGACTGCCAGGTTTAGGAACTCCCATTAGTAAATGTAAAAGTCAAAAATTAAAACTGAACCTGTATGCAAAGGTGAACTTTTAATATCTAGCAGGGAACTCCAGCTACAAATTGTGTGCCAGTGTGATGTCTGAACAATCTTTTCTCTTCCATGTGCTCACCATGTCACAAACACTTGCTCTTTGCCCCATGGAGTAACCAGGGACTTGCAGTCATCAAGGAGGTGGGTTTTAGTTCTAGCCCAAAGGCAGTAACCAGGTCTCTGAGAAAAGGTGACAAGTGATTAGGTTATTGCCAGTTTTTTTTCATATTACAAACAGTATTATAACTATGATTTCTCTCTATATATACACAAGCATATATCTACATATTTCTGGAAATAGAATTTAGGGATCAAAAGAATATGCATTTTAAAATTTTATTGATACAATACTGTTAAGAGCCGTATTGCTCTACAAAAAGACTGGACTAATTTATATTTCCAGCAATTGTGTATGGAAGAACCCATCTCTTTATATCCTTTTCAATCTTTTTAATTTGTGCCAATCTGATGCATACAAATTGGTGTCAGGTTTATTTGCATTTCCCTGATGTTACTAGTTAACATGTTTATTGGCCCACTTATATTTCTGCTTTTGGGAACTGCCTCATCATATCCTTTGCCCATCTGTCCTGTTTGTCTTCTCAAATATTTGTAAAGTAAAGAAATTCTTTACTTATATTTCTTTCTTCTTTCCTGCTACTTTTAATTTTGTTTATGGTATATTTTATAGATAGAAGTTGGGTGTGACCGAATCTTTCAATCTTTTCTTTTATGACTCCTTTGCTTTGTATCTAATTTAGGATAGTCTATTCTACTGCATCATTTAAAAAATATTCTCACTTTCTAGTAATATTACAGTTTTCATTTTTATATTAAGAATTTGAATACCTCCAGAAATTCTTGTGTACTATTTGGGTTGGGCTCTAATTTTCCCCCAAAATGGATGTTCCCTCATCATTTATAGAAAAGCCATCCCTGCTATACTACCATCTTTATAATATACTACATAGAGAAGTTCTATTACAGAATTAGGAAGTTTCAATATTCAAGTTTAATCACCGTGGACACAAACCTATTCTTTTTAAGAGTGTACACAATCAATACAAAGCAACATCACAGAATCTTCAATGTAAAGGCTTGTGAATAAAGTAGCATATAACATCTACTGTTTAACAAGCCTATTATTTAAAAGATGTAACGAAATTCAGATGTACTATAGAACATTTTCTGCTGAGTCCAGGTTTTTAAAAAGTAAAAATCTTTATTGCTACAAGTATTTAGTTATAAATATCAAATAACCTAAAGGACGAATTTAGTTTAAGCGGTCGCCTTTTTCCAAATATATAGCCAACTATTACCTCTACTTAAGGAAACAGGTCACCTGTTGTATACCTGGAATCCTGATCAAAAAAGTCAAGGAACATTGATCCAACTGATTCCCACCCCCAACCAGCAGACAGAACTATTTTCCTGGTCCTTGAGTACAACTTGGTGAAGCAGAAGCCATCCATTCACTCCCACATGCAATGTTACTTCTTGGTTATGTATGTAAATGTCTCCTACTGCAGGGACTCCATACAATGTCTAATATATAAATATATGCAATAATTAATTTGGTTTCTTTAAGGAAAGCAATCTTAGGGTCGAGAGTAGCAGCAATAAAAGAAACTTGCTTTGACCAACCCAAGTGTTACCATGAGTTTGTTCCAAGTGCTGGGCAAAACAAACGAAATAATCTTCAAACACTACATAGTGGTGTATCCTTACTATACATATTTATGAGTTTCTGGGCTCCATTCAGTTCAACTATTTATCTATTCTTATACCATTACCACACTTGTAACTAATAGCTTTAAAGAGTCTCGATATCTAGCAGGACAACTTCCCCTTCATGTAATTCTTTCTCAAAAACTTCTTAACTGGGAAATGGATGTGGCTCAAGCGATTGGTCCCTGGTGCCTCCTGGAGAAGATGAGCAAGGCACAGAGCTGGCGCAGCGAGCTGATGCAACAAGGTGACACAACAAGGAGATACAAAGAGGAAAAACAATGACAGAGATAACAAAGCAGGGAGCAGAGGTGGCTCAAGCGATTAAGTGCCACTCTCCCATATGGGAGGTCCCAGGTTCAGTTTCCAGTGCCTCCTAAAGAAAAGACGAGCAGCCACAGACAGCACACAATGAGCACAAACAACAGGGGTGGAGGGGTAGGTAATAAATAAATAAATCTTAAAAAAAAATAACTTAACTATTCTTCTCCATTTATTCTTAGAATGAATTTTACAATCAGTTTTGTTAATCTATACAAAGTCTCTTAGGCAGACAAGGTTTTATCCAAGTGATCAAAATTAACATCACCAGTAAGGAATAAACAAACATCATGGGCTTACTGGTATGATAAAATGAGAACAACACATTACTTCAGTGGTATTCCTACCCAAAATAATGATTGTAATAATGAGGGAAAACATGAGACAAACTCAAACTAAGGGACATTCTACAATATAACTAGTCTGTACACTTCTATTAGGTTGGTACAAAAGTAACTGTGGTTTTGCACTGTTGAAATTTGTCGTTTGATACTGGCATCCATTCTTAAATAAATGTGGTTATGTTATACATCATTTTAATGTGCATTTCTTGCTTTATGTTTTTTTGCTAATGATTACCTGTTTATTTTATATTTATTTTAGACTATGGAAATGATGTTAGACAAAAAGCAAATCTGAGTGATTTTCTTATTCGAGTTCAAAATGGGTCGTAAAGCAGCGGAGACAACTTGCAACATCAGCATCGCATTTGGCCCAGGAACTGCTAATGAATATACAGTGCAGCAGTGGTTCAAGAAGTTTTGCAAAGATGAGAGCCTTGAAGATGAGGAGCGTAGTGGCCAGCCATTGGAAATTGACAACGACCAACTGAGAACAATCACTGAAGTTGATCCTCTTAAATTACACAAGAAGGTGAACAAGAACTGACTGTTGACCATTCTACAGTCTTCTGGCATTTGAAGCAAATTGGAAAGGTGAAAAAACTCAATAAGTGGGTGTCTCAGGAACTAACCAAAAATTTAAAAAACAGTCATTTTGAAATGTCGTCTTCTCTTATTCTAAGCAAACAACAAGGATAGGTGCTGTGTGACCCAAAGTGTATTATATATGACAACTGGCAACAACCAGCTCAGGGTTGGGACTGAGAAGCTCCAAACCACTTCCCAAAGCCAAACTTGCACCCAAAAAAGATAACTGTCACTGTTTGATGGTCTGCTGCAGGTCTGATCCACTACAGCTTTCTGAATCCCGGCAAAACCATTATACCTGAGAAGTATACCTCATCAGCAAATCGATCAGATGCACCAAAAACTGCAACACCTGCAGCCAATATTGGTTAACAGAAAGGGACCAATTCTTCTCCACGACAACCAACGTTTCAAAAGTTGAACAAATTAGGCTACGAAGTTTTGCCTCATCTGTCATATTCACCTGACCTCTCACCAATTGACTACTACTTCTTTAAGCATCTCGACAACTTTTTGCAGGGACAACACTTCCGCAACCAGCAGGATGTAGAAAACGCTTTCTAAGCGTTAGTTGAATCCCAAAGCATGGATTTTTATGCTACAGAAATACACAAACTTATTTCTCATTGGCAAAAATGTGTTGATTATAATGGTTCCTATTTTTTTTAAGTTTTTTTTAATTTCTCTCCCCTTCTCCACACCCCGCCCCTCAGTTGTCTGCTCTCTGTGTCCATTCACTGTGTGTTCTGTGTCCGCTTATATTCTTGTCAGCAGCACCAGCAATCTGTGTCTCTTTTTGTTGCGTCATCTTGCTGCATCAGCTCTCCGCGTGTGTGGTGCCACCCTGAGCAGGCTGCACTTTTTTTCGCGTTGGGCGGCTCTCCTTATGGGATGCAATCTTTGCGCGTGGGGTTCCCCTCTGCAGGGTACACCCCTGCATGGCACGGCACTCTTTGTGCGCATCAGCACTGCACGTAGGCCAGCTCACCACACGGGTCAGGAGGCCCTGGGTTTGAACCCTGGACTTCCCATGTGGTAGGCGGATGCTCTATCCATTGAGCCAAATCCGCTTCCCAATGGTTCCTATTTTGATTAATAAAGATGTGTCTGAGCCTAGTTATAATGATTTAAAATTCACAGTCTGAAATCACATTTCCTTTTGCAACAACCTAATGAATATCAATGTTAAAAAGACTAAGGCTGAGAAATTGTTCAAGATTGAGGTAGGCTAAAGATACACGACAACTAAATGAAATACATGATCCAGGATTTTCTTTTGCTTTATAAAGAACATTACTGGGAAGTGGATGTGGCTCAACTATCTGGGTATCTGGGCACCTGCCTACTACATGCAAGTTCCCAGGTTTGGGTCCTGGTGCCTCCTAAAAAAAAAAAAAGATGAACCTCTTATGGTTTTTTAATGTAACATTCTTTGTGATCTACTAACTTTAAAAAAAGTGTTTAAAAAAAATGGGCAGATGCCACCCTCTGCAGCAACGAGCTAGACACTGCCCTCGGCCACAACAAACAGATGCCACAAGCCAGCAGGCACCGCAGCCCGCAGAGAGTGGAAGTGGCTCAGGCCATCAGGCACTCGCCTGTCATGTGGGAGGTCCCAGGTTAGGTTCCTGAAACCTCCTGGAGAAGGCAAGCAAACAATGAACAGACACAAGAGAGAACCATCTGGAAGAAGGAGGGAATAAAGAAAATAAATAAAGGACATTATTGGGATAACTGGCAAATTTGAAGTAAGTTCTGTAAACTAGATGCTAGTGTTAATTTTATCCCTTACTTGGGATAATAGTGTTAGCTTCCTGATTTTGATACTTGTTCTGCAGTTATAAGAGAATGTCCTTGTTTTTCAGGAACAGACCCTGAAATATTTAGGAGCAAATAGGAATTAATACTGCAACTTACTCTCGAATGTTTCAAAAAGGAAACCATTATGTATTTGTATACATGTATTATGTAGAGAGTGGAGAAAGGGAAGAAAAGAGAATGAAGAAATGGATAAAACAAATGTGATAAAATTTTAACTTTTGGGGGAATCTGGGAGAAGACCATAAAATAAATATTTACCATTCCTGCAACTTTTCTGTAACTCTGAAATTATGTCAAAGTGAAAGTTAATTTTTTCAAAAAGTACCTCAGAGATTTTATTTAGGATTACTTGGGAAAATTCAATTTTACAACATTGAGCCTATCAATAAAGGAACATAATCTTGAGCCATTTGTTCTGGTCTTCTTTGGTATCTTTCTATAGTTACATTGTTTTCTTCTTGTTTTTAATAAAATAAGTCTAAGTATTTTATAATTTTCAATGTAATTATGAATAGATATCTCATTTTATTTTCTAATTAGTTGTTCTTATATAGGAAAAAAGATTAATCTTCTAAGTTAAATTTTATCCAGCTATCTTATTGAACTCTAGTATTAGTTATCTTTAGCTCATTATCTTGAATTTTATAGGTAAACAATCATGTTACCTGCTATTTATGACAACTTTCAGCTGTTTCTTTTCAACTTATGTACCTCTTTTTTTTTTCCTGGTCTTCTATTGTATTGGGTGAAACCTCCATAACAAGGCTAAATAGTGGAGGTGATAGTGGCAATCTGTCTTGTTTTTTACTTTAATGAAGATACTGCTAATATTTCACCATTAAATATGATGTTTGCTAATCAGTTTCTAATAGATATTCTATCAAAAAAATAAAATTTCCTTTATTTCTGAATATCAAAGAATTTTTTTCTTTATCAGGAATAAAGTAAATTTTATAAATTGAATTTTTAAAAAATAAAATTTTCATTGAAATAAAAAGTATATACATCATAAGGGGTGAACTAAAGAACTTTAACAAAGTGAACATACTGAGTATCAAATTTTATTAAAGTTTCTTTTTTATCTATTAGGAAAATCACGTTTTCCTTTAACCCAATTAAAGTACTAAACTAAATACATTCTACAGATAAACTCTATTTGTCTTGATTTCTTTCCTTTTTATTTAGATTTACTCCTGCCATCTTAAATATTTTAAGTTTATTATTCTTCCTTATTGTTCTTTTTTTTTCCCCTCCACTTTTCTGATTTTGCAAAAATAAGTTTTCTTCTCTTTTTTTTCCTAGGAAGATTTATATCCTCTTATCCTAATATTTTAACAAACATACTTTTATTTTTCTAACAATATATGGAAGAAATCAAATCTTTAAAGAAACTTGACAAGTAATAGTGATTACCTCTGGAAAGGGGAATAAGGTGAGGAGTGAAGATGTGAAGGAGCATCTTTGCTTTTTTCATTTAACCCTTTTATTGTGAAATATAACACACATATAGCAATGTACATAGATATAAATGTACAGTTTGACAAATTATTAAAAGGGAACACCATCCAGGTCAAGAAATAAGGTCAAGAAACAGAAAACTGCCAGCAGTCAGAAACTCCCTTAACTGCTCCTTCTCAGCACAACTCCCTACAAGCCATTTCCTTCCCTTTGGAGACAACCTAGTTCCTGATTTTGAGGATAATGATAAAACTTGCTTTCTTTTTATAGCTTTATCATATCTAGGTATAATCCCTAAACAAAATATTGTTTATTTTGGTGTGTATTTGAATAGAATGTTAGTGTGTATTCTCTCTAAGCTTTTACTCACAATTATGGTTGTGAGATCCATCCATGTTTTAAGTGATAGAGGTGATCTATTCATTTTCATTGCCAAAAAGTATTTGTATCTATGACCATATACAATTTATTTATAGTTTATGTTGTGTAAATGGACATTTGGGTAGTTTCAAATGTGTGGCTCTTAATGCTACTATAAACATTTCTGTATATGTTTTCAAGTACACAGGGGTCCACATTTCTGTTAGCTATAGATGTCTAAAAATAGAATTTTTGAAGTCCTAAGGTATAGAAATCTTTAACTTTACCAGATAAGGCCAAACTGTTTTTCAAAATGGTTGTGCCAATTTATACAATTGGTTGTGCCAATTTATACAACACCAGCAGCATGTGAGATTTCCTATGCTCCACATTCTTAGCACTGTCAGTCTTTTTAATTTAGAAATTTCTATGGATTTGTAGACCTATCACACTGTGCTTTATAGTAGGCATTTGTCTCATTACTAATGAGGTTGGACACCTTTTCATATGTTTATTGGCCATCTGGATTTGTCCTTCAGGGAAGTGCCTGCTCAATACATTCTTCTATTGAGGTGTATGTCGTTTTCTTACTGCTTTGTACAAATTCTTTATATATGTTTAAGATAATAAGCACTTTTCACCCTATGTATTTCCATTTTATTTGAATTTTTCTTTTAATAAATAAATATTATGCCTGGAAATTTTAAAACAAAAAGGAATCAATACACAGATTTGGCACCCTACCCTGCAAAATGATAAGATCTTCAGAAATTTTTTCCTTTCATATTTTTATTAGAAAAGTTGGGGATTTAAGAAAATGCATGCATAAAATACAGGGTTCCCATATTCTACCCTATGATTAACACCTTGCATTAGTGTGGTATATTTACTACAATTGATGAAAAACTATTTGTATAGTTGTACACGTACTATAGTTCATGATTTATTTACTCCAAGGGTTCATTCTTTGTGTTGTACAGTCCTATGGATATATTTAAATTTTTTTACTCTAGTAACATATACACAACCTAAAATTTCACCTTTTAGCCACCTTCAAATACATATTTCAGTGCTATTAATTACATTCACAATGTTGTGCTACCAACACCACTATCCATTACCAAAACGTCATCATTCCAAACAGCAATTCTGTACAATTTAAGCATAAAATCCCCCATTTCCTAACGCCACTTTTGCCCCGAGTAACCTATATTCTAATTTCTGACTCTATGAATTTGCTTTTTCTAATTATTATGAAATCATACAATTTTTGTCCTTTTATGCCTGGCTTATTTCACTCAACATGATGTCTTCAAGGTTCAACCATATTGTCACATGTATCAAGACTACTCCCTTTTATGGCTAAAACTATTCTATTGTATGTATATAGCACATTTTGTTTATCCATTCATCAGCTGATAGACACACGGGTTGCTTCCACCTTCTGGCAATTGTGACTACTACTATGACCATCGGTGTGCAACCATCTGTTTCAGTTCTGCTTTCAATTCTTTCAAGTATATACCTACAATCACAATAAATCTGCTTTAGTCCATGATTACACTCTCCCCTTATTTTTGTTCATTCCTCAATCTTGAGGGATCTGGGACAACATCCACTCTGACTACTTCAGGCTGAGAAGGGACAAAGACATCATGGCTTTTGCCCATTTTTAAATTGGGTTGTGTGTATTTTGTTGTGGAGCTATAGGGCTTCTTTATATATTCTGGATAAAAACCCTTATCAGATATGTGGTTTCCAAATATTTTCTTCCATTGTAATTTCACTTTCATGATGAAGTACTTTGATGTGCAAAAGTTTTAATTTTGGTGAAGTCTATCTATTTTTTCCTTTTGTTGCTTGTTTTTGGGTGTAAAGTCTAAGAAACCATTGCCTAACACAAGGTCCTAAAGATGCTTCCTTGTGTTTCCTTCTAGGAGTTTTTTGTTTTTGGTTCTTCTTTTTTGGTCTTTAATCCATTTTTAGTTGATTTTTGTATATATGGTATAAGGTAAGGATCCACCTTCATTCTTTTGCAAATGGAGACCCAATTGAATGGACTATTATTTCCCAACTGAACAGACTTAGCACCCTCATCAAAAATCAGTTGTCTATAAATGTGAAGGTTGATTTCTGAACACTTCTTTTGATTCCATTAGTCCACATGTCTGTCCTTATGCCGGTACCATGCTGTTTGATTACTGCGGCTTTGTAACAAGTTCAAGATGGGAAGTATGAGTCCTCCAACTATGTTCCTTTTCAAGATGGTTTTGGCTAGTCAAGGATCCTACCTCTTTCCTATAAATTTAACGACTGCCATTTCTGAAAAGAAGGCATTTGGAATTTTTACTCAAATTGCATTGAATCTATAAATTGCTTTGGGTAGAATAGACATTTTAATATTTAGTCTTCCAACCCATGAACATAGAATATCCTTCTGTCTATTTAAGTCTTCTTTGATTTCTTTGACTAAAGTTTTGTACTTTTCTGTGTACAAGTCCTTTACATCCTTTGTTAGATTTATCCCTTGATATTATTTTAGTTGCTATTGTAAATGAAATTTTTGTTTCTTGATATTTTTCTTCAGATTGTTCATTACTAGGGTATAGACACTATTGATTTTGGGGTATTGATCTTTTTTTTTTTTTTAAGATTTATTTTTAATTTATTTCTCTCCCCTTACCCGCCGCCCCAGTTGTCTGCTCTCTGTGTCCATTTGCTGTGTGTTCTTCTGTGACTGCTTCTATCCTCATCAGCGGCACTGGGAATCTGTGTATCTTTTTGTTGCGTCATCTTGTTGTGTCAGCTCTCCCCGTGTGCAGCACCATTCTTGGACAGGCTGCACTTTCTTTTGTGCTGGGCAGCTCTCCTTATGGGGCACACTCCTTGCGCATGGGGCTCCCCTATGCATGGGACACCCCTGCATGGCACGACACTCCTTGCGCGCATCAGCACTGCGCATGGGCCAGCTCCACACAGGTCAAGGAGGCCCAGGGTTTGAACTACCATGTGGTAGGCCAAGTCCATTGGGCCAAGTCCGTTTCCCTGGGTTATTGATCTTGTACCCACCACTTTGCTTAATTTGGTTATTAGCTCTAAGAGCTTTGTTGTAGACTTTTCAGGATTTTCTATATATAGGATCATGCCACCTGCAAATAAGCAAAGTTTTCCTTCTTCCTTTCCAAAATGGATGCCTTTTATTTCTTTTTCTTGCCTAACTGCTCTGGCAAGAATTTGTAGTATAATGATGATAGTACAGTGGTGATAGTGGGCATCCCTGTCTTGTTCCTAATCTTACGAAGAAAACTTTCAGTCTTTCACCATTTTTAGTATTATGTTAGTTGTGGGTTCATCATATATGTGTCCTTTATCATGCTGAGATTTAATACTTTTTTTTTAAAGATTTATTTATTTATTTCTCTCCCCTCCCCCCCACCCCCGTTGTCTGTTTTCTGTCTCTATTTGTTGCATCTTCTTTGTCTGCTTCTGTTGTCATCAGCAGCACAGGAATCTGTGTTTCTTTTCCTTGCGTCATCTTGCTGTGTCAGCTCTCTGTGTGTGCGGCACCATTCCTGGGCAGGCTGCACTTTCTTTCACGCTGGGCGGCTCTCCTTACGGGGCGCACTCCTTGCACGTGGGGCTTCCCTATGCGGGGGACACCCCTGCGTGGCACAGCACTCCTTGCGCGCATCAGCACTGCACACGGGCCAGCTCCACATGGGTCAAGGAGGCCCGGGGTTTGAACTGCGGACCTCCCATTAACACATTTTTAACCATCTGAAATTTTAGTTCTAGAATTTATATTTTATGTATATATAAAATATATTGACTATGAAGCTTAATGTAATTGCTAAGAAAAGATTATATTAAGCTTCATAGTCACTTTATTTTGACACAAGTAAATTTCACTGGTCTCTTTGCATGCCACTATTTCTTATATTCTATATCATCCTCTTTCTTGGAATTGTTTTTCATTTTGCTGGGAGTATTTCTTCAAGTAATTTTCAAAAAAAGTATATGTGGGTAGTAAACTTTCAGAGTTCTTATTTATTTCACCCCCATTGTTTTAGTTTCCAATGGGTTGGCTTAAACAACAGGAATTTATTGGCTTATGGGGGGGCTAGGAGAAGTCCAAATCACGACATAATCAAAGCAATGATTTCTTATTAAAGACTGGCATTCCAGGACTGGCTGCCAGTGACCCTTGGTCCTTGGTTTCTCTATCATATAACAATGTACATGGTGGCCTCTCCTGGCATCTCCCTCCTCTTCTCAGTTCCTTTGATCTTCAGCTCCTTGTTTCCTGTGGCTTTTCTTTTTATCTTGAAGAAGTAGTCCACACTTTAACTGAAGTAATGTCATCAAAAGGTCCTTCTTACAATTGATTCAACTCACAAGAAAGGATTAAGTATAAGAATATGGTTTTTTTTTCTGGGTTACATAGGTCCAAGTCCAAACCACCACACCCACTTCAAATTAGTGAGGCTAGATATGGAATTCTGCATTCAAAATAATTTTCCTCAGAACACTGAAGGCACTGATCTTCTAGAATACCATGCTTCAGATTGAGAAATCCAGTGCCAATCTGATTCTTGTTTTCGAGTTTTTCTAAGTAATCTGTTTTCTATTCTTGGAATCATAAGTTTGATAATATTTAGGCTGGTACTTTTTGTTTGTATTTTCATTAATCCTGCTTGGTATTCGGTGGGCCCTTTACACTTGAAAACTCAGTCTTTCTTCAGTGTATGAAAATATTCTTTATTTCTTTATTTTCTCCCCTCCATTGTCTGATCTCTCCTTCTGTAACTCATATTAAAAGGATACTGGATCCCTTAGATCCATCCACATGGTATGAATTTTTCTCACACTTTCTTTTGGCCTTCTTGCTTTATGATCTGGAAATGTTTTCTACTTTATTTTCATGAAAGTAATTGGTCTTCAGCTTATCTATTACTTAGTACTTCTGAGTTTTTATTTCAGCAATCAATTCTTCAAAATAGAACTAATTAATTCTTTAATTATTCTTTTTCTCCATGACAGTTGGTTTTGTTTGGGGTTTTTTGTTTTTTGTTTTTTTGGGGGGTACCAGGGGCTGGGGATTGAACCCAGGACTTCATATGTGGGAAGCCAGTGCTCAACCACTGAGCCACATCAGTTTTCCTGAGTTGGTTTTTTTATTTGTTTTGCTTGTTGTTTTTGTTTTTTTCAGGAGGTACTAGGAACCAAACCCGGTACCTCCCATGTAGAAGATGTGCACTCAACCACATGAGCCATATCCACTCCTGGTAGGTGGTTTTTGATTTATGGATCCAACTTATAAATGGGATCCATAAACTCTTGACTCTGAAGATGACTCTTGTAATTACAACTTCCTAAAGTTCCATTCAGTTTCCTATAGTACCTCTGTTTCCTAGTCAGGCAGCTAGTTTATCCATCTTAATCATCTCCTTTCAAGTCTAGTTTCCCTCAAATGTATGTAGAATCTTTATTACTTGTTCATATTAATAAATGAAGGACTAAATTATTTAGTAATCATAAGTGATCTGGGTTTCCTCAACAGCTGTATTAAGTTGTTGCCATAACCTCCAGGTAGGATATTTGTCTAACAATGGGATTCTGCAGGTAAATAGCTCACTGATAGACAGGCTTCCCTTTAAAAGTGGGGAAAAAGAAAACAGTTTTGCCTGACTATCGTCAAAATAAGGAAGACTGTATTCTGGTAGTATAGTCATTTAATATTGATCAATCTTTCAGGTAGCTCCCTTTCTTTTCCTCTTCCCATTTCACCTTCCTCACCTAATCTATTGTGGAGGTCCATTACCTAAGGCTCTGCTTTACTCTCTCTCTCTCTCCAATTTAGTCCACGCTGGCAGTGCCTGCCCAACCCTCCCTAAAAGCAAATATCTTGCTTTGCTTAAAAAGCTGTTTTCATGGCTTTATCCTGGGAACTAATGCCATTGCCAGAGTTTTTTATACAAAGGGAGGGAGGAAAGGAGTAGGAGAAATAAATGTTTTGGAGATAGCCATTTAATTATGTGCCCTGATGCTCCACCTTCCCCCACCTTGCTCCCTCTTCTTTTTTTTTTCTCCCTGCTCCCTCTTCTACCAGCTCACTCTAAGCTCAGAGTTTCAGGGAAGGGGTATTAGAACATTCTTGGCTTCCATTATGCAGCAGGAACACCTATTTTGGGTTGAATTTTACACTCTTTTGGCTTCTCAATCAGTCTAATTCTGTTTTCTATTACATTGAAATTTCTCAGAATTTCTGCTATTATAACATTAATGATAATAGCAGGTAATGTTAATTCAACATTTGTTAAATACAGCAGACTCCTCTAAGTGCTTTGCATATATTATTTCTATTGAGCCTCATAACAACCCTAGGATGTAAATGCTATTACCATAACCCTAATTTTGCAGGTGAGGAAATAAAGCAAAAAAAAAAGGATATGCAATTTGCCTCAAGACATACAGTTGGTGGGGGAGTGGATGTGGCTCGAGCAGTTGACTGCCTGCCTCCCACTTGGGAGGTCCCAGGTTCGGTTCTGGTGCATCCTAAAGAAAAAAACAAAAAACAACGAGCAGACAATGAGCAAAAACAAATGAGCAAGGAGCAGAGGTGGCTCAAGCAGTTGAGTGCCCGCCTCCCACATGGAAGGTCCTGAGTTCAGTTCCTGGTGCCTCCTAAAGAAAACAAAACAGACAACAAGCAAACAACAAGCAGACAATGAGCAAACAACAAGCAAACAGACAAGGGAGCCAACTCAGGGGAGCCAACTCAGGGAACCAATGTGGCTTAGTGGTTGAGGGTCAGCCTCCAGAATACAAGGTCCTGGGTTCAATCCCCGGTGCTGGTACCTCAGAAAAAAATAAAATAAAAATTTTAAAAAGATATACAGTTGGTAAATGGCAGAGTCTGGATTTGGGCCCAGGTAATCTGACTGCAAAGCTAATCTTTTCTGGTTTTCTATACAATTATGATTTATTCTTTTTCTTGTCTGTTTGGTCTTTTTCAATGGTATTTGAGAAGTAGGGAAAGGTAAATGGATGAGTTCAGCCTATCATTTTGTACTGGAAGCCCAGTATTCTTTTCATTACACCGCACTTTTAATCAGTAGGATAAACTTAAAAGTTATTAAAAAGATACAGGACGTAGTGAAGAACTCTTGTGACAGAAAATGAACTCTACGAAACTGTCTTCAATCAGAATCAACAGAGGTATGGTATAGGATACTCCAAATAAGATACTTGAAATAGCTGTTTTAAAAGTATCACTTTAAAAAAAAAGCAAAAAACCTAATAATTAAATAATAACATTTCATGTTCTCAGTAATTCATGAGTATACTGTCACTATCACTAAAGTTGAGAACTTATTAAAAATTTCAGTCCCACCCTATTAATTTAATTCAACCCAACTCTTATGATATACATATTACATGCACTATGCTACAACCTAGAGATCAAGAAATTAAAGGCAGTGTCCCTGCCCTTACAGAGCTTACAGTCTAATGGGAAGCACACACAAGTAAACAAATGAGTATAATTCAGTGCAAAAAGTGCTCTGATAAAGGTAGATACACCAAAGGTGCCATCAGAACAAAAAGGAGACAGACCTACTAGAGAGGTTTCCCTGGAAATCACTCTCAGAGTATTGGTTTGGAGAAATTTAACTGAATTTATCTTCCCCCTAAAACCTGTCCCTTTATCTCCCTATTTATTCTGCTGAAGAGCACTATGGTTCACAGGGAAAGCTGGAAGTCACATTTCACTAGACACTCCTCCTCTTCAATTAGTCATCAAGTCACATCTAATTCCACTTCCTTATATTTCAAATTAATTCCTTACTTATCATTTCTACTACAACCTCCATCATTTCTCACCTTGAAAACTGTAATAACCTCCTAACTGATCTTTCAACTAATTCTTTTCACTAGCTTATGAAACAAATCCGATCCTGAAAACTGCCCTTCAGTGTCTCCCCACTTGATCTGGCCCCCTCCAACGTCTTTCCTCCATACTCTTTTCCCGCAGTACTACACTTCCTACAGTTCTCTAAAAACACCATGCTCCGTTTTGCCTAAATGCTTTACTCAAGCTGTGTGGTCCCACGGTCTGAGGTGTACCAACTCTCCTTTGCAAACACTCATTCTTTAAACACTTCCATTCTGAAAAGTCATCCTGATGCCCACTCCCCCATTAGCAAGCTAAGTTAGGTACCTCTTCTCCCATACTACCTCATCAGGGCACTTATCACAAAGAATTACACTCAAATTATTATGGAATTGTCTGTTTATCTGAATCTATTATCTAGATTACCAAGACTAGCACAGTGCCTGGTACCTAGGAGGCAACCAAGAAATACTGAAAGAATGAAAGAATGGACAAATGAACAAAGATAGTTAAGCCTATGAAGTTGATGAGATAACCAAAGGAGATGATAAAGAGAAACACAGAACTGTAAGCAATACCCACCTTTAGTGGGTAGGAAGAAAAGAAGTCAGTGAAGGAAACAGAATGAATAATCAAAGAGGTAGGAAGAAAACATCTAGGACTGTATAGTAAAGCAACCCAAAAGAAGAGAAAATTCAAAGGTGTAAGTGGTCAACAGCATCAAACACTACAAATAATCAAAGAAAGTGAGCATTAAGAAAAGGCCGCTGATTAAGAGGTCACTAGTGATCTTGATATCACTAGTGCTGAGTTTACTTCCACCTCAGAACAAACTCTTCTCAGCACTGTCAGAGACCACATCTCTCAGCCATTGTTTACGGCAATTTAGGGATTACAAATAAGCAATGGTATCAAACTTACCTGTGCTAATATTGCTCTTCCTTGATTAACAAATTGAAAAACACAATAATCAAAAGAATGTAAAATCCCACCATCCTGATATTAGCAAGTTATTTCACTATTTCCTTTGTTTTTCGTTTATATTTTTGCATAACTGACATTATATTCGATCTATATCCTAATTAGACAATTTCTTAATTATGCTTATGTTTATTCAGTCCAAGTTAGCTTTCTCACTGTTAATCAATAAATGAGCATTCCAATATATTAACAGGGGAAAAAGTATTACAGAGCAAGATGTGCCTGACTGGTCATGTGCACACAGTGGGTTTTCTGTGATATAATACTAAAATTAGCTATTAATTTGTGTCAATATTATTTATGCTAAAAGGTAACATACAACACGAAGTATTTAATCTTGTCTTGAACCATTTAGGCTTGATTTTATTCTTTTCATGTTGTGGAGCTTGGCTGCTAAAAATAGGTTAGCCACTAGGTACAGAAACACCTATAGCAGCTGTAGGATTTTTTCCTAGTTTGTTGTTATTGTTTTTAAACTCTTCAGCCAAAATTAGATACACTGGCTTATAAAGAATTTAATAAAGTCTAAATTATAACATTAAATGTGCTTGTTTGACAATGTATTATTATCTTGAAAATTAGTGTGAACTAGAGTTTTCAATCCTCTTCTGAGATTTTCTTTCACTTTAGAGCAGGGGATTCTTAACAAGGGGTCTGTGAGCTTGAATTGAAATTCAAAAAAACATTATTCTTGTGGGGACGTGCTGGTGCAGGTGTGATATATGTATTAAATAATACACAGTATAGTGTGGACTTAGTAAGAGGTCCGTGGTTTTCAACTAACCGGCCAAAGGACCCGTGGAACAAAAAAGGTTAAGAACCCCTGATATAGAGTATGTCTTAGTGGGGGAAAAAAAAAAAGTAGAAGGATACAACATTTCTAAAAGTAAGAATTGCTAGGTTAAATGGTGTGAACATTTTTAAGGCTTTTGATACATATTGCTAAATTGGATCCAGAAAGGTTATATGTATAAAATTTACACTTGCATCAAATATATGAACTTCATTTCCCATATCCTTGCCAACACTGGATATTCATATTTTTAATCTTTGCCAAGCTTATTGATGCAAATGGTATCTTATTATTTTAATGGGCATGTTTATAACAATAATAAAAATAAATATTTGTTCATATTTATTGACCATTCAGGTTTCCTCTTTATGACTTGACTATTCAAGTCCTTTTACCTATTTTCCTAGTAGGCATTTGCCTTTTTTTTTTAAGATTTATTTATTTATTTTTATTTACTTCTCCCCCCCTCGTGTTTGCACTAGCTGTCTGCTTGTCTTCTTTTTTTAGGATGCACTGGGAACCAAACCCAGGACCTCCCTATGTCAGAGGGAGGCACCTAATTGCTGAGCCACCTCCACTCCCCTGGCATTTGTTTTTAAACTATTGATTTATAAAAGCTCTGTATATATTCATGATATTAATAATTTGTTACAAATATTTACTCTTTTAATTTACTTTTTAATTTTATTTATAGTATTTTAAATTTTAAAGTCATATAAATTAATCTTTTATTTCTTCCTTAGAATCATATTTAGAAAATTCTTTTCCACACTCACATTGTATAAATTTTTCATTCATAACTTTTTCTTATATGGTTACAGTAGAATAATCATATCAGTGATATGATTTATTTCTACCCTATTATACCGATTAAGGGATTCTAACTCCCCCAAATTTATCATTACAATTCTGACAGTAATCAACATGAAACATAGGTTTAAAATTAAATTCTAAAGTTTTCTCACTCCAATTTTATGTTTAGACAATAAAAATTTTTTAAAAAACAGAGTTTGAGTTTAGAAAATTCATTAAAAGTTCTCTTTAACCCATATGAAGCACAGATCTCTTGCTAGTTATCACCCACCTCTCAAAAACCTGTTAGGGATCCTTATGATGGGACAGGACTGAATGAAGCGCCTCCTAACTGGGTCCCATCGTATTTTCTTCTTACCTGTTACCACAATTATCAGCAATAAGTCAGACACATACAACACATGGCAAATAATACATAGTTACTGTAGTTATAAAGACAGAAAAACAGGAAACAAAACAATACTTGAATACAGAAAGAAGTGATGTAAAATATCATTTAATCCTGTTTTGGAAGTTACAACAAAATTAAATTAATACATAAGCAGTGAAGGTTTTCAAATTTTATCCCTAGAAGAATACAAACAATCCTGTGCACCATTTTTCTGAATTCTGGCTCAAAAGTATGTGCACTCAGTAATCACCAATGCCATCTTGTGGCAAAAATTCACCAGAAGCTCAAAGAACAGATTAAAAACTATACCTTTTAAAGATAGTAACAGTCAATAAAAGGAAGTCTAACCAAAACTAGCTGGGCATAACATAAGTTCATGTTCTGTTCAAAAGGTTTAGTATCATTCTTTTATTACATAAATAAGAAGATAAAGTAATGGGCACCATTCTTTAAATGTGAAATAAACTTACTGTTCCATAAGAAAAATTTTATGCCAGCAACCAAATAAACAAATATTTAATATCTTGGCACTCCCATGAAAGAGAGAAAGGAAGAAAGAAAGGGAGGGAGGGAGAGAGAGAGGAGGAAGAAAGAAAGGGAGGAAGAAGGAAGAAAGGAAGGGAAGGAGGGAGGAAGGGAGGCAGGGAGGAAGTCCACCTGCCTTCTCAGGAAGCAAATTAGCTCTCCATTAACCCCAATTCAGACTTGTTTATTTCTGATAAAAGAAAAGTGTAATACCTTATGGAACTAACTTTTAAATTGGACAATTTTCTCTCACGCAAAGTTTTGAAAGCTCTTATTAGCAATAACAATTAACATCTGTATAGTCTGAAGTTTACAAAGAGCTTCTACACATATTACCTTTTTTGATTTCATAAACAATCCTTTATTCATTCAACAATCATTAAGTATCTGCTATGCCTGGAGCCCTAGGATACGTCATAGGGTTACATATCTATCCTCAACAAGCTCATGGTCTAGACCAGAAAGCAGACGTGTAAACAAATAATTATGTTATAATAAATTAAATGCTATAATAAGGGCAATAAAAATACTTTGAGGAAGATATTATCATCTCAATTTTACAAATGAAGAAGCTAAAGGAAATTAAAGTGATTTAATGCCAAAGACAGGATTCAAGCCCAGGTCTTCTGACTCTAAAACCTGCCTCTTGCCCTCACACCACAGTTACCCTGTCTCAATTCCCTAGAAAGAGAATAGTTTTTATTTTGGGGGAATTGCAAATATATTCAGATGTTTATCAGCAAGGTCCAGTTTGCTTGAGATAGTACTTGTACATAAAGATATACAAACTCTATGTGATGAAATGACATTACCTGCATATGTGTACTAACTTTATGGAGGAGACATATTCTCGGGCAAGAGGAAAAGTTATTAATTTTGCAAAAGGGTTTGCCTTTTAACCTGTAAGTCTTTTAAATTGGTAGTTCCCAAATGTTGATCTACAGACCACTGCTAAGACTAAAGTGAAGATTCACCAATCCAACATAAAATGAGAAAAATATGGACAGGACAGTAAGTTTTTTCAAAAAGCTATAATGTTCCACTTAAATGCCTGCCCTTTTTTCAGAAATTAGAACACTCTTGTTGGTAAAATATTCTTTATTTTATGAAATAACGGTAAAAGGAAATAGTAGTTGGTTTTGATTTTTAATATCCTTTCTTAGAAAAACAGAAAATTTGCAAGCCTATGTGTACCCCCAACATATATATATATTTTAATATTACATGCTTATGACATTCAAAAGTGTGGGTGACCACTGCTTTAAATCAATACAATATTTGTTGATGACTCATGAGTCCAACATTATAATACACACTGTAAAAGGATACATAAGATGTGTAAGAAAGTTCCCCTGCCCTCAAGAAGCTTTTATTCTAATTAGGGAGACAAGACAGACACATAAAACAATTAGATAGCAATACAACACAGAATATAACAAGTGATTAGCTTAAAACTTGACATTTTTATGTATCAAAAGTGTTAAAATGTACATACCCTTTGACCCAGCTATTCCACTTCTAGGAATTTATTCCTAAAGAAACAATCATAGATGCATGCAAAAATGTATGGACAAAGATATTCACTGTGGTATTATTTATAACAGCAAAAAATTAGAAACATTTTAAATGTCCAGTGATAGGGAGACAGTTAAGTATGCTAAATAATTAACATATTTAAATGTTCATATTCTCAATAACCACTAAAAATTATAAGAATATTTACTTACATGAGAAAACACTCACAAGATATTGCAAATGAAAAACACAAGAAGGACATATACAGCAAATTTTAATTGTGGTTATCTTTAAGTGGTTATTATAAATCTTTTTTTTTTGTTTTTTTCCCCTTCGGGCTGGTCTTATTTCCCAAGTTTTCTTATTAAGTAGGCATTTTTTTGGACTGGAAGTAAAACAGTATCATATTACCTCAATTTTTAAAAAAATCTATGATAAGAAATGCTGGAAAGAAACATACCAAAATATTAACAGCGGTTATAACTAGGTTTGGGGTTATCACCCCTTCTACATTGTCCAAAAACCCCCTAATGAGATATATTATTTTATAATGGAGATATAGAAAACTACATTAAAATAACCTTGAGGGAATAACACTGAAAATTATTGAACCAAAATTGTAATCAAAACTCTTCTTACTATGTTTTCTCAAACCTTCTGTCAAACATCTTTGGCCTGTTCCTCTCTCAGTAACCAATAAAACTCTGTTACGGGCATAGGCTAATGTTAACTATATGGAAGTTATCTGGGTAAGGTATGTGCTAACTTCACAACCCATGTTTTCTTCCTTCATCCAACTAGCAAAGAAGAGAAGCAAGAATCAGAGTAGTGTAACACCAACAGCAAAAAGAATCCTTTCTAAATTTTAAAGAAATATATGCCTTTCCATATTTCATATAAATATATACCTGGTCTAAACTTTTGTTCACTGAAATTTTAATTTTTACATATTCAAATTGCCATTCTTCATTTGTAATTCCTTCTACTCTTCAAAACAAAAAAAGAACCAAAAAATAAAACAAAAACAAGAAAAACTCTTTCTTCAAAGATCTTATCAATATTTTATTTTCTGCTAGGTTTACAATTTTCTCTCTTATTAAGTTTATTTCACTATAAACATATCACAGTATTGACTGAATTGAGATGGAAAATGAGGCACACTATGAGCCCCCACAACCCCCAAAATAACACAAAAGCCATTTAAAAAATCCATAATCAAAGGAAAACAAGACAAGCGCTTAGTGGGCTAGAACTAAGAGGAATGATGGAAACATGAAAAACTGATAGAATTAGATTACAGAAGGAAATAATAATCCTATATTCCCAGAGTAAATGGCTGTAGTAAGGAGTAGTAGCAGCTCTGGGTACACTAAGCTAAGAGGTAGAAGGCAGCAGGAAACAATTTACAGCATGACAGGCTGTGGTAGCATAAAAGTTACACAGCTGGCCAACCCCTCCTACCCATTCACCTCTTTGGTGAGGCATTATAGAATACAATACGGGGGTTTTCTTCCAGGTAGGGACAGTTGCATCAAACAATAAAAGTATCGCTCCCTCAGCACGGAACCCTTGGATGTGTAAATATTCACACCTAAGAAAAAGAGGGGACACTCACACTAAATAAGACTGGAAACTGGTAAACTCCATCCTATTGCACATTCTTTCCCTCCCCATAATCAGTGAAGACCTACTGCAATAAATAGAAGTAACATTCACAGAAAGGCTAACAAGGACTCAACAATTTTGAATGAGCATGAAGCCAAACATGAAAAAAGGGCATTAGGTGATGAACAGAAAAACTCACACTCAAAAGTTAATAAAGAGAATAGGAGTTTAAAATAAGTACAATTAATATCCTGAGACATGCAAAATAGTGTCACATTTATAAAAACCTATTAGATAAGCTAAGGACTGATCAAAACATGTAAAAAGTTAAAAAGCAAATTAGCTAACTGAAAGATGAAGCCAAGAAGTTCACCAGAATTCAGCACAAAAGAACAATGAGGTAGAAAATAGTTAAAAAGTTAAGAATCAAAAGAAAATTGAGCAATCTCTATCAAAATTCTAAATGTCTTTTTTTGTTTTGTTTTCCAGAAATGGACAAGTTGATCCTAACTCGATATGGAATTGGAAGGGGCTCCAAGTATCAAAACAATCTTGAAAAGACAAGTTGGAGGACACATGCTTCCTTGTTTCAAACTTACTACAACTCTAAGACAGGATAGTACTAGCAAAAGGATAGACATACAGATCAATGGAAAAGAATTATGAGTCCAGAAATAAACCCATATACCTATGGTCAATTGATTTCCTCAAAGTTCCAGAAAACAGTTAAAGAACACAATAACAGAGCAAGCACTAAATCAAAAATAAAGCTACTTGGGAAGGGGATTTGGCCCGAAGGATAGGGTGTCCACCTACCACATGGGAGGTCCAAGGTTCAAACCCAGGGCCTCCTGACCCGTGTGATGAGTTGGCCTACACGCAGTGCTGATGTGTGCAAGGAGCAAGGAGTGCACCCTATAAGGAGAGCTGCCCAGCACAAAAAAAAAGTGCAGCCTGCCCAGGAATGGCACCACACACACGGAGTTGACGCAGCAAGATGATGCAACAAAAAGAGACACAGATTCTGGGTGTCACGGACAAGAATACAAGCAGACACAGAAGAATACACAGTGAATGGACGCAGAGAGCAGACAATTGGGGGTGGGGGCGGGGAAAGGGAGAGAAATAAATTTTTAAAATAATAAAATAAATTTAAAAAAAAAAAGAATAAAGCTACTTAAAAGTAGTAGAATCTCGTGAGTCCCTGGCTGGGCCCTTCCCTATCCCTCACTAGCTCAGGACAGAGATAGCCTCCATCCAATCCCAGTGTGGATCCCTAGTCCCAGTTCTGGAGAGAGCAGAGTAACCCTCATGCACATACTAGGGGCATGTATGTCTGTCCCAATCTCTCTGGTGGTGTACTGATGGACTTGCCGTCCCAGAACCTGTCTTGCATGTAGAAGGCAGCTACTACCTAAAGATCCTACAGAACACTGTAGGAAAGCAGTCAAGTGGCTGCCTGGGGCAAGGGAATTCTGGCTGTAGGACATACAGTTCAGTGCCCTGGACCATTTCCTAGGGAAGAGGGGACATTTGAGGGAATTCCCAGGACAACATGTGCAGCCCAAGACAAGACATATATGCAGAAAGGATGAGGCAGTCCCTGCACTTTGGCCTAAGTATTCTTTGAACTCACTGCATGGATAAGCCCTGAAGGAGAGGGCTCATTCACACAGGTCAATCTGCAAAGACTGGAAAAGATATTTTCTCTCCCCACCCCGCCTTTTTTTTTCTGGTATCTCCTGGAATTCATAATTCTAGTTGGATGCAAGCTCAAGGACCATACCCCTCAAATTCTAAATTCCAATAAAAACAATTAGAGTATCAAAATGCCCAGATTTCAACAAAAGATTACAAAACATATGTAGCAGTTTGATATAGTTATGAATTCCAAAAATAGATATAGGATTATGTTTGTAAACTGGCTGTACCTAGGCATGATTAAATTATGATTAGGACTTTGACTGGGCCACATCAGTAGGTTGTTGAGTCCCTCCTCCTTGGTGGGTGGGGACTCACAGATAAAAGACATGGCAAAGGACAGAGTTGGAGATTATGATGTTGGAGTTTTGATGTTGGAGATTTGATGCTGGAGTCTTAAAACTGAGTCCCAGAAAGTAAGCATATAGAGGAACTCGGTCATGAGGAAAGAGAGAAGGCCCTGGGAAGAGAAACAAGGTGTTTGCCTAATTAAGTAAACAGCTCACCTTGTGGAGAGAGGCAAAGCCTAGAAAGCCTCATAGTCTACAACTGACCTTGTGGAGAAAACACAGCAGCTGAGCCTGGAGAGAAATGGAGCCCCAGGAAGAGAGGAACCCAAGAAGCCTGAACTTTGGCAGATGTCAGTAGCCATCTTGATGCAACACATGGCAATAGACATTGGTAAGGGAAGTATAAGCTTTATGGCCTGGTAACTATAAGGTTCTACCCCAAATAAACACCCTTTATAAAAACCATCAGATTTCTGGTATTTTACATCAGTACCCATTTGGCGAATACAACATACCAAAAAACAAAAACAAAAACTAAACAGGAAGTGATGGTCCAGGCAAAGGAGAAGATTTAAGCATTAGAAACCATCACTGAGGATCAGACCTGAGACATTCCAAAGATTTTAACAAAAATGGTTCTAAATATGCTTGAAGAACTAAAGGAAAACATGGAAAAAGAACTGAAAGAAATCAGAGGAAAAGATATCTCAATACAAAGAGAATATCAATAGAGAGATGGAAATTATGAGAAGACACTAAACAGAGCTGAAGAAAACAGTACCAGAAATTTAAAATTCCCTTGAAGGGTTCAAAAGCAGACTGGGGCTGGCAGAACAAAGAATCAGTGAACTTTAAAGTAGAACTATTGAAACCATCCAGTCCAAGGAACAAAAGGAGGAAAGAACGAAGAAAAGCAAACAGAACCTAAGGAAACTGTGGGACACCATCATGAGTACCACATATATTGTGGGAGTCCCAGCAGAAGAAAAAAGAGAAAGGGGCAGAGAGAATTTTCTAATAATAGCAGAAAACTTCCCAAATTTAATTGAAAGATATAAATATACACATTCAAGACACTTAACAAACTCCAAACAGGACAAACCCCAATAGATCCACACCTTGGTATATTATAACCAAATTATCAAATACTGAAGAGAATTTGTTAAATTTAAGCCCTACAGTAACCACAAAGAAAATACTGGAATATACACAAGAACATGCAAGCTCAGAGAGGCAGAAATTAGAATACAAGTTGCCAGAGGTTACACAAAATGGGTGTAAGGTTTCTGTTTGGGGAAATGGGGAAGTTTTAGTAATAGAAGGTGGTGAGGGTAGCACAATACAGTGAATGTAATAAATCCCACTGAATGGTATGCTTGGGAGTGGTTGAGATGGGAAAATGTATTTTGCATATTTGACTTCACAATAAAATAAAGGGGTGGGAGTGGGAAATGAAGGCATTACATGATCCTGGATGTGATCTAACAGAAGAGAAGGCTCAAAGGGACATTATTGGGACATATGAAAAAACTGGAATATAGACAGTGGCTTTTTATCAGTGTTGGATTTCTTGAACTTGATAACTACACTTAAGGTGATACATGAGTGAATACCCTTGTTCTTGGGAAATGTACATGGCAATGTTAAGTGTTCGAGGAGCAGGATATATACAGCCTATATGTAAGTGTAAAGAGAATGGATAAATGAAAGGGCAGATGGATTTATAGACTAACTGAATGATGTAGCAAATGTAGCAAAATGTTGGAACTGGTAGATATGGATATCTGAGGGGATGGGCGGGATGTTGGGATTCTCTGTATGGCGTATTATTTTTATAACTGTCTTATAAGTTTGAGAGTATTTCAAAAGTTGAAAAAAAAAATCAAGTGCTGATACATATTCTAGCATGGATGAATCTTGAAAACATCATGCTAAGTGAAAGAAGTCATTTAACAAAGGCCACATATTGTATGATTACATTTATATGAAATGTCCAGAATAAGCAAATCCATAAACACAGAAAGTAGATTAGTGGCCACCAGTGGCTAAGAGAATGGGGGAATTGAGGGCAGGTGTTGGCAATATTTTGGAATTAGATAGTGGTGATGATTGTCAACCTTATGAATATACTTAAAACCTTAGGTATATACTAAAGTGTGCAATTCACAGGCAAATTGTGCTCTTTTAAATGGTGAATTTTATGTCAATTTTGTGAACTTTTGGGTTATGTAGTTATATCTTAATCAAAAAAGAGAAAGAATAGATGCAAAAGCTCCAAATGCATCCAACAGGCATCCTAGAAGAAAATCAATCCAATAAAAGAAGAACCTTTTCCAGAACTAAAGTTTCAGTCCTAAGATTGAAAGTGGATGAATGAAAAAAATACGCACATCAAGTGATATGGTGAAATTTCAGAACATCAAAGATAAAGAAAAATCCTAAAATCTTCCAGAGATTGGAAAAAAAGCAATTACAAAGAAAATATAATGTCTATATCAATCATCTCAGTAGCAAGTAAGGATATAAGACGACAATGGAAAATATATTCAAAATTCTGTGGGAAAATACTTTTAAATCTAGAATTCTATACCTACTCATGGTCTCATTCAAGTACAAGAGTAAAATAAAGACATTTTTGATGTTCAAGGATACATTTACTCAAGACACATCTGGAATTTTAAAAATTAATTTAAAAAAATAACAAGTGAGCCATAAGAAAGAGTAAGCAGAGAAACTAGTAAAACCTTTAAATCTAAATAAGCACTGATTGGAAAAAGAGAAACCACAAAAAAACCTTACTAATATTCAAAATTAAATCTCAGATAATATCAAAAGGAAAAACTGTAAAAGCAAAATGGGGGTTAGGAGGAAGGAAAGTAGAAGAATGTTAAAGTCCTTGTCTTGTTCAGAAGGATACAGAGGGAGAAGCAGACATGGCTCAAGTGATAGAGCATCCACCTACCATATGGAGGGTCCAGGGTTCTATACCTAGAGCCTCTTGACCCATGTGATGAGCTGACCCACGTGCAGTGCTGCCGTGTGCAAGGATTGCAGGGCCATACAGGGGCTCCCTATGCAGGGGAGCCCCCCATGCAAGGAGTGCACCCTGCAAGGAGAGCTGCCCCATGCAAAAAAAGCACAGCCTGCCCAGGAATGGCACCATACACACAGAGAGCTGATGCAGCAAGATGACACAACAAAAAAGAGATGCAGTTTCCCAGTGCTGCTTGATAATACAAGCAGATGCAGAAGAACAAACAGCAAATGTACACAGAGAGCGGACAATGGGGAGGAAGGGGAGAGAAATAAACAAAACAATAAAAAAGGATATAGATAGTGATTAATATAGATATCAATAGAAATATGCAAACTAAGGAATTTTGTAAAAATTTTAAGAATATTAGAAGGCCTCACTAGTGAATTCCTTCAAACATTTAAAGAAGAGTTAGTACCTATACTACACAAATTCTTTCATAGAATGGAGTCATTTTATGAGTCGAGTAAAACCCACATACGAAAACTTGATAAGAATGTTAAGAATAATTATAGGTCAGCATCCAAATTGAAAATGAGAAGTAATATTCACAGATGACATGATCTATATATAGGGAAAACCCCAAAGAATCTACGAGAAAGCTACTAGAGCAAGTAAACAAATTGAACCAAGTTGTAGGTTTTAAGACCAAAACACAAAATTAGCTGTGTTCCTATATACCAGCAATGAATAATCTGAAAAACAGATTTAGGAAACAATCCCATTTACAATAGTATCTAAAAGAATAAAATATCTAGAATATATTTAACCAAGAATTGAAATGCTTATACTCTGAAGACTATAAAACATTGCTGAGGGAAGTGGACTTGGCTCAATGGACAGAGCATCCACCTACCACATGGGAGGTCCGGGTTCAAACCCAGAACCTCCCTGACCCATGTTGAGCTGGCCCACACGCAGTGCTGATGCGCGCAAGGAGTTCCATGCGATGCAGGGGTGTCCCAGGTATAGGGGAGCCCCATGAGCAAGAAGTGCGCCCCATAAGGAGAGCCGCCCAGTGCGAAAGAAAGCCCAGACTGCCCAGGAGTGGCAACGCACACACAGAGAGCTGATGTAGCAAGATGACCCAACAAAGAGAGACACAGATTCCAGGGCTGCTGACAAGAATAGAAGTGGACATTGAAGAATACACAGCGAATGGACACAGAGAGTAGACAACTGGGAGAGGGGGTGGGAAAGGGAGAGAAATTTTTTTTAAATCTTAAAAAAAAAAATTGCTGAAAGAAATTAAAGAAGACCTAAATAAATGGACAGGTATCTCGTGTTTTAAATCGAAGACTTAACATTATTAATCTATTAATACAACCCAAAGCAATCTACAGATTAATGTAATCCCTATTAAAATTCCAACTGCTTTTTTTTTCCTTCAGAAATGGACCTAAAATTCGTATGGAATTTAAAGGGGATCTAAATAGCCAAAGCAATTTTGAAAAGGAAGATTAAAGTTGTAGGACTCACACTTCCTCATTTTAAAATTAACTACAAAACTATAGCAACCAAAATAGTATGGTACTGGTATAAGGATAGATATATAGACTGACGGAAAAGAGTACAGAGATAAACTCAATTCAATAAGGAAAGGAGTTTCTTCAACACATGGTACTTGGACAACTGGATTTCCACATGCAGAAGAATGAAGTTGAACCCTTACCTCATATCATATATACAAATTAACTCAAAATGGGTCAATGATATGAATATAAAAGCTAAAAACATAAAACTCTTAGAAGAAAACATAAGGGTAAATCTCCATGACCTGGACTTGACAATGGATTCTTAGCCTTGATACCAAAAGTATGAGCAAAAAAGAAAAAATAGGTAAACTGGACTTTATCAATATTAAAAACATTTTTGCATCAAATGATATTACCAAGAAAGTGAAAACAACCTATAGAATGGGAGAAAAAATTCACAAATCATATATCTGATTATATATAATATCCATAAAGAACTCCTGCAACTCAATAACAAAAAGACAAACAACCCAATTTAAATACGGGCAAAGGCACTACGGAAAATTAATATTTCATTGTCATTGGGTGTTTTCTCGGTGGGTGGAGACTCGCACAATAACCAACAAAACACTAAACTCCCATCCTGGGAGTCCTGCTGCTTTCTCAAATAGAGTGGCAAAAAAGAAAACACAGATGTCAAACCTTTGATTTTTTTTTTTTTAAGATTTATTTATTTCTCTCCCTTCCCCTGCCCACCCCGGTTGTCTGTTCTCTGTGTCTATTTGCTGCGTTGTCTTTTTCCTTTTGTTGTTGTCAGCAGCACGGGAATCTGTGTCTCTTTTTGTTACGTCATCTTGTTGTGTCAGCTCTCCATGTGTGCGGCACCATTCCTGGGCAGGCTGTACTTTCTTTCGCGCTGGGCAGCTCTCCTTACAGGGCGCATTCCTTGCCCGTGGGGTCCCCTACGCGGGGGACACCCCTGTATGGCACAGCACTCCTTGCGCACATCAGCACTGCACATGGGCCAGCTCCACACGGGTCAAGGAGGCCCTGAGTTTGGACCGCAGACTTCCCATGTGGTAGACGGACGCCCTAACCATTGGGCCAACTCCACCACCAAACTTTGATATTAATACTTATACTTATGAACCTTATTCTTGAAAAAATGAAACTTAGCCTAATAATAACTAATGCCTAAGAGTTACCTTATGAAAACCTTCTTGTTACTCAAATGTGGCCTCTGTCTAAGCCAAGCTCAGCAAGTAAACTCACTACCTCTCCCTACCCGCACCCAGACATGGGCCATGACTCCCAGGGACATGGCACTGTGGGATTACTACCAAGTGCTAACCAGCAATGCATTTGGAAAAAGACCTTGACCAAAAGTGGGAAACATTAAACAGAAAATAGCTTTTAATGGCTAGAGATTTCAAAATGAGAAGGGAGGTTATTTCAGAGATTACACTTGTGCACAACTCAGGCAGACCTCATTAACTGCCCCAGTAAACAAAGCCTCAAACAGGGATGCTCCTGAGCACTCTGGAAATGCCTGGACACTATAGGCAAGGCACACAGCCTCATGAAATCAGCACCCTGTCAGTGGGCCTTATCCTGAAATTTATAATAATCTGTTTTCCCAATATAATAGAGTTAGACTAATTTATAATTTCCCTATTCATGATTCTTCTACCCCTTTTATTTGAACCTATAATTAGCACTATACCTGTTAAATATATGTCCCAGAGACTTAAATCTTTGGTCTATTCCTATGCCGGTTAAACCCTGAATCTCAGCAGAGTTGCAGCCAATACCTACTCTCCAGTTCATCAGGCTCACCCAGGACAACTATCAAAATGATTATGATGGACAACTCTCATCCCCCAAAACAAAGAGTACCTATAACTGTGAGCAAAACAACTTGCTTCCATCTGCCCCCAAAAAATCTAAGTCCCCTCCCATCTGAAGCAGAGCGAGCACTATCATCCCAAAAGTCTCAAAATTGAGGAATGAACAAACAATTGGGGAGTGGAACCATGGACCGAAGTGGACTTATTATTGTTATAGTAATGGAAGAAGCTGTTAACACTGATATAAAGATAATGCTTACCAGAGGTTCTGAGGGAAGGGGAGGGAAGAATAGGTGGAACATAAGGCATTTTTAGGGTACTGGAATTGTTCTGCATAATATTACAATGACAGATACAGGCTGATATACATTTTGTCAAAACCTATTAAACTGTATGGTGCAAAGTGTAAACCATAATGTAAATGATAGACTGTGTGGTTAGTAGCAATCTTCAATATCTGTTCATCAGTTGTCATAAATGTATCACATTAATGTAAGATGTTATTAACAGGGGAAAATGTGGGAAGGGTCAGGGTGAGTTAAATGGGACTCCTCTATACTTTTGGTGTAACTTTTCTGTAATCTAAAACTTCTCTAAAAATAAAGTTTATTATATTAAAAAATGACTGAAATGGAAAATTTATGTTATTTACTTTATCATAATAAATTTTTTTAATTTACTTTTTTATTTTTATGAATCAGGGGCAAAAATCCTAAACAGAAAGTTAGCAAGCCAAATGGAGCTTACATAGGCAGAATACATCATGACCAAGTGAAATTTATTCTAATAATGTAAGGCTGGCTTAACATTCAAAAACCAAATGGTCTGATTTACCACATTATTATTAGATTAAGGATAAAAATTACTTAATCATCTGGCTGTCCATGTGTTAGATGGGCCCTGAATCTCAACAGAGTTGCAACACCTACACTTCAGTTCACTGGTCTCACCCAGGACAACTAACAAGGCGGTGATGATGGACACTACCATACCAAGGAACTGAAAGAGTCTACAACTGCAAACAAGAGAGTCCCATCCACCAGCTCTATGGAATCGAAGTCTCCCCTCAACTTGAGGTGGAGTGGACATCACCATCCCAGAATCCTCAGGACTGGGGAATGAACTATGGACTAAAGTAGACTTACTGGTTTTCTACTATAGACTCATTATGATTCTAGCAATGGAAGAACTTATATCACTGGTGTGGAGGCAGTGGCCAATGGAGGTTCTGAGGGCAGCAAGAGGGAAAACAGGTGTAATACAGGGACATTTTCGGGACTTGAGAATTGTCCTGAATGACTTGCAATGACAGATATATGCAATTATATATCCTGTCATAACTTACAAAATTGTGCAGGAGAAAGTGTAAGCTACAATTTAAAGTATAATCCATGCTTAATGGCAATGCTCCAAAATGTATTCATCAACTGCAATGAATGTACCACACTAATAAGGGATGTTGTTAATATGGGGAAGTGTGGGATATGGGGGGAATGGGGCATATGGGAATCCCTTATATTTTTTATGTAACATTTATGTAATCTAAGTATCTTTAAAAAAGTAAAAATTAAAAAAAAAAAAAAAGAGAGAAGTGGATGTGGCTCAAGCGATTGGGTTTCTGCCTACCACATGGGAGGTCCCAGGTTTAGTTCCCACTGCCTCCTGGAGAAGGTGAGCTGGTGCGATGGGCAGGTGTGGGGAGCTGATGCAACAAGATGACACAATGAAGAGACACAGAGGAAAGATAATGAGAGACATGACAAACCAGGGAGCTGAGGTGGCTCAAGTGGTTAAGTGCTTCTCTGTCACATGGTGGGGTCCCAGGTTCGGTTTCTGGTGCCTCCTAAAGAGAAAATGAGCAGACACAGAGAGCACACAGAAAATGGACACAGAGAGCAGAGAGCGACCTCAAACAACAAGGGGGGGGGGGATAAATTTAAAAAATAAATCTTTAAAAAAAAACAAACAAAAAATCATCTTAATAAATGCAGGAAAAACATGATAAAATTCTAACATTTATTAAAGTTAAATATTGATCAGTATTAATGTTAATTGAAATATTAAATCTGAATCCAATAAACATTCTGAGAACATTACTGATTTAAAATGTTATTATCATATTCTTATGTTTATGAATTGCTGCCAAGACTTTGAAATAAAACTCCCAACCTTTTGGATCAATTTAATAGTACAGATCTCTTGATAGGAAAAGTTAACTATAAATAAAACAAACTATATTAGATGGTCTCTAAGACTCTTCCACGTTCTAAACGCTCTACAGGGAAGTGGATGTGGCTCAACTGATAAGAGGGTCTGCCTACCATATGGGAGGTTTCAGGGTTCAATACCAAGGGCCTTCTGACCTGTGTGTGAGCTGGCCCATGCGGAAAGATGCCACATGCAAGGAATGCCATGCCCCACGTACAAGGAGAGAGTCCTGCAAGGAGAGCCGCCCCGCATGAAAATAGCACAGCCTGCCCAGGAGTGGTACCTCACACATGGAGAGCTGACGCAGCAAGATAAGGCAACAAAAGAGAGATGCAGTTTCCCGGTGCCACCGAGGGTACAAGCAGATGCAGAAGAATACACAGTGACTGGACACAGAGAGCAGGCAACTGGGGTGCAGCGAAAGGGGAGAGAAATAAATAAATCTTTAAAAAATAAATAAATACCTAAAAGCTCTACAATTCTCAATGGAATTAGAAATGCTCCAAGAACATTAAAACTGCCTAATCCAATGGTTCCTGAGAAGCTGGACTGGTTTACTTGTTCCAAGTTGGCTAAAAAAAATTTTTTTTAATAGAAACATAAACAGCTTACTGGCCCTCCCCAGTAGGTTTTGCATACCACTTTGGGGGGAATAAGGATTCATTGAGACTAACAAAAATTACTGGTTCTCTTCCTAGAAAAATCACAATTATTCACAATTTTACATATGACATAATCTCCTGACGATCATCAACAGACCCATTGATTGATGGGTTGTGGGTTTAAAAATACAAAGAATGAGACTCAGAATGTTATTGCTTTCAAAAGGGCAGTTAAATGGAAGGGGAAGAAGATTCATTTCATATTGTACCAGAGGCAAAACTAGAAGGAACTCACAAAAGTTGCAACTGAGTTTAAAGCAACCCTTTGTAATAATTAGAACTGTCAAACAAACAAGACAACTCTCCATACAAAATAATGGGTAGCCCATTACTCTAAGGACACTGCTCTAGGAAGTCAAAATTAATAGAACTCTTTAAAACAGACGTTTAAAAAAAAATTAGAGCTGTTGTAGAAGGGACTCCTGCTTTGGGTACAAGACATGACAAGATGACATCTAAGATTTTTTTCTTCAAAGTCAGCATTTTATGATTCTAAGGAGTTTTAGGACAGGTGGGAAAATGAAAAAGGGAAAAGATAAATGTTTGTTTTAAAACGTTTTTTTAACAGCTTACAAATTATTTGCATTCTGTGTTTGTAAGAGTAAATTAAATTTTTTTAAAAACCTGCCTGCATTTGTACCTTATGTATATCTGTGTCAATGTGCCAATCTAGAAATATAAACTAATAGTCAGAGGATCTGATTTTTTAAATTCAGTGTAACCTCCTTCCTTATTATCCCCAGCAAAATTTCATTTTATGAAATAAAATCACTATAAAATACAATCTACAACCTAGGAAATAATCCAATCAGTTTCTTTACTTACTACTAAATAGTTACATCCTAATTAGACCAAAATAAAAATTTACAGTAATACTCAAGACTCTGAATGTTATTTGGTCTTTTCTTATTTCTGGATTTCTTGGACTCAAACTTGAATATCCAGAGCATTACCCTTCTCCCCAAAATTAGCCTTGAGAGAGAGGAAGACTATGTATTGCGTGACTGTAGATGTAAGAGATTAAATATGAAAGATTTTTAAATCAACATGTTTAAACAATGCCTGATGAAACAAAATTTTGCAAACTTCCTCCTTTTAAGGGACATCAAAAATGGATAGCTCTTTAGAGTCACTGAGTCCTTCCCATTTCTGAAAGTGAAACTGAGAAACTAAGCAGAAGGAAACATGCAACTTCTAGTAAATGATTGTATCCAGAAATGGAATGTATTATTTTTGCTACTCATTCTGTTTCTTGATTAAAACTAGAAAAGTGATCAGTTTTGAAAGTGAAGACATACTGTTCTTTATGAAATTATTTTCTCTTCTCTCAGGTTACCATTTTCTGTTGGCAAATGCATCACCTTCCAAGAAAATACCTAGACTTGACTGAAAGCAATAAAAGCTTACACTGGACTAAATCTAGCAGCAACAAAGCATCTACTAAATAACAAATTTTAGAAGTCTAATATCTAAAAATAAGCTATTTTGAATAATTAATAAGAATCAAACAAGAATATGTGAAATGCAAAATTAAAATATCAGATACGAGTGCTGTCAAAGTAGACAGGATTTCTAGTAAGACATTTGCCAGAAATATTATATTCAGAAATAACGGCTATTCTGTAGTCAGAAATTAAAATTTCAAAAGACAACATTTCAGAAGAACATTTACACTGAAGTATTTTTTCCTATAAATGCACAGGCAAGGTTCAGACTTAAAATTCTCATTGAGCATAAAAATATTTCATGTAGCTTTAAGAAATTATTTTTCTTCCTGAATGGTGTTCAATGTTTTGTTTTGTACATGTGCTTGTGGGTTTGTAGCTAAATAAGCTTTACTTCTTTCTAAAGTACCAAGTTTAGAGTGCAGAGTGCAAATTAGAAACTTCAAATTCCTGCATCAGGTTTGTGTATACGTGTATGTGTTAAAGAATTTGTTTAATGAGACACCAAAATGTTTGTGGTGTTTGATCAATTACACATCTGATTCAAATTAATGGAATTGACAATTTGTTGATGAAACCATATGATAGGAGCCACTGTCTGAAAAAGGGAAATAAAGAAAAAAAATCACCATTCAACTCCAAAGATTATTATTATTTTTTAAAAGATTTATTTATTTATTTATTTTTCTCCCCTCCCCACCCCACTCCTCCAGCCCTGGTTGTCTGTTCTCTACGTCTATTTGCTGCGTCTTCTTCTTTGTCCACTTCTGTTGTTGTCAGCGGCATGGGAATCTGTGTTTCTTTTTGTGTTGCATCATCTTGTTGTGTCAGCTCTCTGTGTGGGTGGCGACATTCTTAGGCAGGCTGCACTTTCTTTCGCACTGGGTGGCTCTCCTTACAGGGCACACTCCTTGCACGTGGGGCTCCCCTACACGGGGGACACTCCTGTGTGGCACAGCTCTCCTTGCGTGCATCAGCACTGCACATGGGCCAGCTCCACATGGGTCAAGGAGGCCCGGGGTTTGAACCGCGGACCTCACAAGTGGTAGGCGGTCGCCCTAACCACGGGGCCAAGTCCGCTTCCCTCCAAAGACTATTTATCTCATTTTCTTGCTAGTCATACTTCTAATTTCACTACATAGTCTTACAAAAACAGCTCAATGATCTCATTTTAGATAAAGCTTGGAACAAATTTGCCGAGGTATAGCAAGTATGACAGGGAAGAGCATGAGACAGGGCTGGATTTTAAATTCACCAGGAAGCCAGTAAAGAATTCTTATTTGGGAAGCAATATAATCATAGTTGTGCTTCAGGAAGATTCACTTTGTGTGGGTGAATAGGATGGATTAGTAAAGGAAGACTAGATATAGCAAAAAACATTATTAGGATAGTCCAGTTTAATGCAGTGAAGTCTTGAATTATGGTCGTAAGAAAGAACTGGGAAGGACGTAGCACAGAAGAAGAGCGCAGTATAGTGGTTCAAGAGCACAGCCTTTGGAACCATACTGCCTATGTCCAAGTCCTGGCTCTGTCCCTTGCTAGCTGTATGACCTTGGACAAGGTCCTCATAAATAAATAGGAATATTAACCATACCTACCCCTCACTGAGTTTTTATGAGCAAATCTTTATACAAATGTCTAAGCTAATAATATTATAAGGATAAAACATAAAAAGGACTTTAAGACTAGCTGGATGAAAAGTTCCATAAAATAAAGGGGTAGATATAACTGAGCTTTTAAGTTCTTGAACTTAAAGAAAACTTTAACTTGAAGAAAACTTTAAAAATGGATATTAAGGGGCAAGTTGGAAATATTTATCACTATTCACTGCAACGATCTTTTTAAATAGTAAAAGATCAGAAATCTATATATCCACCAATAGGGTGACTAGAAAATTCTAGTACATCCATACAATGCAATATCTTCAACCAAAAAGAAGAATGAGGTAGGTCTAAGTGTGCTAATATAGAACAATCCCTGAAACTTATTTTTAGGTAAAACAAAGTAGACAAGTACAGAAAGAATACAGTGTGTTGTTCTCTAATTTTTTTAAAAATAAAAATAATATATACTTATATGCATATGTGTGCAAATTCTATTTCTGGAAAGATACAGGAGAAACTCCAAGATGATACCTCTGGGGAGAGAGATTGGAGAACTAGGGATCTAGGGTGGAGGGGAGATTTTCCCCCTTTGCAGTGTTTTTCAGTTTAAAAAAATTAATGGAACAAAAAACTTTGTGGGGAGGTCTGGATGAGTTCAATAATATGAAATCATAACATAGTTAAGTGACTGTAATTTGTGTTCCACTAGCTTGTCCAGGATACACTGACAAGGTGACCTCTCTCTCCTTCTCATTAAATGACACCTCATCTACCCAGTGCTCAAGACAAAAACTTTGGAGTTATCTTGAGTCCTTTCTTTCCTTCATACCTCAAAGCAAATCCTGTTAATGTTATTTTCAAAGTGGATCGTATATTCAACCACTTCTCACCATCTCTATACATTAGTTCTAAACCACCATCACCTTTTTAGGAGACTACTGCAGTGGTCTTCTAAATGACCTCCATCCTTCACTTTTACCACCCTACACAATCCATTCCCCATCTAGCAGAGGGAACTTTAAAAACTAAATCATATCACTTCCTTCCCTTGCTTAAAACTGTCTACTAGCTTCCCTTCACCTTTAGAGTAAAGAAAGATCACTTATCCAGCTTTAGACATGCTGAACTTGAATTGAGGGGTATAAGGCAGCTAAGTAGAGTTATGGAGAATACCGGTGTATGCCCCTCAGAAAAATGGTTAGGGCAGAAGTTACAAAGTGGCATGACTTATTGCCATATGGATGGAAACTAAAACCATGGGTTTGGAAGAGAAGAACTAAAATAAGTTGAAAAGAGAAGGGAGATGGAATGGGGACGGGGATAAGACCAAGACTTAAGAACTCCAATACATAAAGGCCTGGGAGAAGAAGAGCTGGCAAAAATTATGTGGATGACAGACCAGACACATAAAAAGAAAACCAAACCTGCTATCAAGGAACCCAAGGGAAAAGTTTGTTTCAAAATGAAGAGAGATCAAGTAAGATGGAAATAGAGAAACATTCATTTTATTTGACAAGACATAAATCATTTACCACTTTAGGAAGAGCTGTTTCAAAGTGATAGGAAGGTATGATAATGAAAACAACAACTCTAGTCAATGCTTTCATATCTTAACTATAAAAGAAAAGAAAGCAATCAGAACAGAAAAAAAAACTGAGCAAGTTTAAATGTTATAGGAATCTAAGGCGAGCTCAGGGAGGACAGAAACCTCCCATGGAGCAGAAGGGTAAAAGCTCGCTTGATCTTGATTTTCAGTATGAATACAGACCGTGAAAGCAGGGCCTCTTGAAAAAAAAAGTTTTTTAAAAAACAAAAAAATAAATGCTTTAGGAAGGATTCAATGGAGAGAAAGAGCTTGAAGGCATAGGACAGAGAAAGAATAATGTAAATTTTCTGAAAAGGAAAGAGGGGATAGAGTCAAGGCGCAGGTAAAAGAATGCTACAATTACTATTGATAATATTCAATATAAAAGTTTACTGAAAAAAAGTATTTGGAAAAGACTTGCAAAATTTTTATGTAAAAAATTAGAAGTATTTAGACTCTATAATGTAAAAATAACCTTAGATCAATTCTCTTGCATAAATAACTATGAGCATTGACAATTACTAACTCATTTAGTAAAAACATTTTCTTAAATGTGGAAAATAATGATGAATAAGAAACTTTTTTTGCCTTTATTTTTGCCCATAGTGAGTAAGATGAAAGTTTATAAACAGTTAATTGCAATTTAGTAATGATTATGATAATTACTGTGATCCTTTAAACATACAAAGGAAAATGGTGGCACAAGAAGAGACAGAATAGCATGGGCTTTGAAGTCTAATAAACTGGATCTGAATCCTAACTCTGACATTTATTACCTATCTAACCTTTTGGCAAGTTATATAACTTCTCTCTAAGCCTCAGTTTTCTCATCACAAAAGGGTATGAGGGAAGTGGATGTGGCTCAAGCAATTGAACTCCTGCCTACCACATGGGAGGTCCCTGGTTCAGTTCCTGGTGACTCCTAAAGAAGACAGCGAGCTGGTGCAATGAACAAGCATGGCAAGCTGATGCAACAACAAGAGGCACAAGAATAAAACATAATGAGACACAACAAAGCAGGGAGCAGAGGTTCCTGGTGCCTCCTAAAGAAGACAGCAAGCTGGTACGACAAGCTGGCATGATGGGCAGGCATGGCAAGCTGACGTAACAAGAGACACAGGGAGGAAAAACCTAATGAGAGACATAACAAAGCAGGGAGTGGAGGTGGCTCAAGTGATTAGGCACCTCCTTCCCACAAGTTTGGCTCATGGTGCCTCCTAAAGAAACAAGGAAGATGAACAGACACATCAAGTGCAAAACAACGAGGGGGTGGGGAGAAATAAAATAAATCTTAAATAAAAAGGAGGGGGCATGAAATATTATCTACCTGACAAGGTTATAAAGATTAAATAAGTTAATGCTATACCTTGAACAGGACTAGGCACAGAGTAACTACTCAATAAGTGTAAGCTAGCTACACTGAGAGAATAGAAACACAGCTTAAAGAATACTTGGGTAGGTCTTAGAAGACATTCAGGAAATTGGCACTCAAGGAAGAAGAAACAGCATGTACATAATCATGAAACATCACAGTATTTGCAGAAAATTGCAAGGTTTTTTTTTTTAATCCCTCCCTCCCAATGTATCTTTTTCCAAGAAGAATTTAAGGAAATAACTGCAAATATTTCAGTATAGCTGAAATATAAAATGAAAGATATAAACTTAGGTTGGAGAAATAGAGAAGGACAAATATAAGACTTAGGATAGGGAAGCGGATGTGGCTCAAGTGATAGGCTTCTGCCTACCATATGGAAGGACCTGGGTTCAATCCCTGGGGCCTACTGGTGAAAAAGGAAAAATGAAAATATGCCTGTGCAGCGAGCCAGTGCATGCATTGGCGAGCCAGTGCCTGTGTGGCAAGCCGAGTGCCTGTCTGGTGAGCCAGTGCCCACGCAAGTGAGTCATGCAAGATAATTATGCAACAAAAGAGAGACGAAGGGGAGAGTCAAGGTGAAGCACAGTAGAAACCAAGAACTGAGGTGGCACAGCTGACAGGGAACCTCTCTCCATGTTAGAGGTCCCCAGGATCGAATTCTGGTGAATCCTAGGGGAGAAAAAGTAAAAAAGAAGACAAAAAGAAAAGATACAGAAGATCACACAATAAATGGACACAGAGAGTAAAAACAGCAGGGCGGGGGTAGGGGGGAGGAATAAATAAATAAATCTTTAAAAAAAAGACTTAGGATAGGGAGGAAAAACTGACAAGGTTTTGGGACCGATCATATAAGAGGTGAACAAAAGGAAGGAATCTAATGTGACTTACAGGTTTTTGGCATGAATCACTAAATTGATGATGTAGGAATTAAATTAGTCAGGAAAAGGAGCACAGAAAGAAGGAAGGATGGATGATTTTGGACACATTTTCCAAAGATGTTTTCTGGAACGTTGAATTTAAGGTACTTACCAGTTAAATAGGTGGAAATGTCTAGTGGCCATTGAGGAATAGGCTAAAAAGAGAGGTCTAGATTGGAGAAAGATTTGGGAAGTGTCAGAATATTAACAATATCACCAAGGGAAAATATAAGAGTAAGAAGGGAAAATAATATGAAAAAGGATATACTCTTGGATGCTAATATTAAAGGGACAGATAAAGGAAAACTAATGAGACTTTTAAGAGATAAAAGGTAACCAGGGCTAAGAAAAGGGACTTTGTCTTATTATTTATCCCCAAGGTATAAGAAGGCATAAGAGGCAGTCAAAATCAAATTCTAGAGACGCTGGGTAGGATGAAGATAAGAATACCCACTGGACTTAGCAATTAGGAGTTTATTACCTTCTATCAAGAGCCTTTGAGTAGAATGATGAAGGCAGAAGTGAGACTGCAATGTATTCAAGAAAGAAAAAAGAAGGAATTAAACCACAGATACTAATTCCTTCTGAAGCCTGGCTATGAAGGAAAGAAGTAAAATAGGACATCTACTAGAAAAGAGAAACCTATCACTTGAGTGATAAATTGAAGAACAGATCTCCCTTGATAAATAATAGAAAACAAGAACAAGAACTGAGAACAAAACACTTAAATACAGAATCCCAAGTTCCTACTGGTGATACACAATCATTTATACAGTAGTAAATACAGTATAATTCACAGATGAAAAACTGAAAGTAAAACATCAAAATATTGATATAGTTGTCTTTAAGTAGAATTACAATGATTTTTACCTTGTTTCAATTTTTCCAAATTTTAAGAATGAGCTTGTATTTCTTGTACAGTAGTGGTGGTAGAGGAGGAGGGACAATAAACTTTACCAAAATGTATGCTGCTTCAAGGACAGAAAAGACATAAAGAGATAAACATATAAGCAGGCAAAGCTCAAGAAAGAAATGCAAGGGGAAAATAAGACCAACAAAGAAATGAAATCGTCATTGGAAGCAGTACAAAGGCATACACAGATATTGCTGGAAACATAGAAAGAAAAATGGATGCCAAGATTGGGAAAGGAAAACAAGATATAAACTGAAATTTTAAGAAAAACCTTAAAGGATTACTTATGGAAGATATAGAAGGAGACAGAAGGGATCCAAAATCTAAATATTTGGTGTCCCTGAAGAAATCTGAAACACTGGAAGAAATCTGGAATATTTAAAAACATAATTCAGAAAACCTTTCCAAGAATATTGTCAAACGAACATATTGAAAGTGCATACCCTGTCCCAAGAAAAACTGATCAGCACAGAAACTTATCCTGGTAAAGTGACTGAACCTCAGTTATAAAGAAAAAATCCTTCAGGCATTCAGGCAAATAGATCAAGTAACCTAAAAGGAAGTTTAAAAAAAAAAAAATCAGGCAAAGGCCAGTTTTTTCCAAAGCAGCATTCAATGCTAAAAGAAAACTGAGCACTGCCTATAAACTCTTCAAGAGAAAGAAAGTGTGAGCATGCAAGAATTCAGGCATATAGTCCCCATGAGCTCTTCCTGCAGAAATCAACCAAAAGATAAATGAAGACTTTAGTAAAATAATGGCAATGAGTTCTACATCCATTTAACTGTGTAACTAAGATAAAAACAAATAGAAGATCATCAATATTTGCTAAAATTAGAGGTTACAAAATATGATAACCGGGAAGTGGATGTGGGTCAAGCAACTGGGCTCCCATCTATGACATGGGAGTCCCTGGTTCGGTTCCCAGTGCTTCCTAAAGCGAGCTGGGGTGACAGGCAGGCACTGCAAGCTGATGTAACAAGATGATGCAACAAGAGACATGAGGAAAACTTAATGAGAGACACAACAAAGTACTGAGCGGAGGTGGTTCAAGCAATTAAGTTCCTCCCTCCCACACTGGAGGTCCCAGGTTCAGTTCCCAGATCCTCCTAAGAAAACAAGGAAGACAAACACAGGAAGTGCAAACAACAAGTGGATGGGAAGATATAAAGTAAATCTTAAAAAATATATATATATGATGATAAATAGGATATATAATAGTATCAAAGTATTCCACAAGATATTGATTAACAGAGGAAAAAAAATCATAATTTTACAGTGGAAAACCCAGCAGACACTGTCTTAACCAGATGACCAAAGTTAACATTCTAATAATGAGACACGAATATTATGTGCCTTCTTATATGATGCACTGAGAAGGAAACAATATCATTTCTGTGGTATTTCTACCAAAAATTGATCGCTGAAATTTAATCATGAGAAAACATCAGACAAACCTGAATTGAGGAACTCTTTAAAATGTCAAGGTCATAAAACACAAAGGCAGAAGACTGGTCCAGATTAAAGGAAATTAAGGAGACATGACAATTAAATACAATGTGTGATCCTAGATTGATGTCTGATCCAGAAAAAAGAATTAGTGGGAACTGACAAATTCAAATAAGGTCTGTAGATGAGTTGGCAGTGTAGCATCAAAGTTAATTTTCCTGTTCAGATTGTTGTACTCTGGTATGTAAAATGTTAACATATGGGCAAGCCCAGTGAAGAGTGAGTACACAAGAATTGTTTACACATTATTTCTAATTTTTTGAAGTCTGAAATTATGTCAAAATTAAAAGTTTAGAGAAATTAAAATTTTTAAATTAACATAATCAAGTGTATATGTTAGGGAAGCAGATGTGGCTCAAACAGTTGGGTGCCCACCTACCACATGGGAGGTCCCAGTTTCAGTTCCTGGTGCCTCCTAAAGAAGACAAGTAAGACAGCAGGCTGACACAAGAGGACATAACAAGAGGATGCAACAAGATGATGCAATGAGATGATACAACAATAAGACACAATAATGAGAGACACAACAAGCAGGGAGTGGATGTGGCTCAAGTGATTGGGTGCCTCTGTCCCACAGAGGAGGTACCAGGTTTGGTTCCTGGTGCCTCCTAAAAAGAAGATGAACAGACACAACATACAACAAACAGATAGAGAGAACAGACAGCAAGCGCACACAGTGAGGGGAGGGGGGATAAATAAATAAACCTTTAAGAAAGTGTATATGATGGCAATGGAGGGATACTGGTATGGGATACCAATGACAGGTGATATATGGCTGACAGGGAGCTGTACAGAACATATGTCCAGGGTGCATGGTAATGTTTGGATATACTCATAGTGGCAACAATTAAAAACCACAGTAGGGGGGGTACTGGGTTCCTGGCCAGTGGTGCTCTGTCGTGGTCCCTAGGGGAGCAGCGACAGTCTCCCAGGTACAGTGGTGGGGACCGGGAGGGAGTGAGGGTTCAACAGTGAGCCCCTGATGCTAATGACTATGCTTCTGAGCTGATAAACCTAAAATAAGAACAAGGCCTAGAGCAACATTGTGCCTGGGAATTTCCTCCTGTCAGCCTTCATGTTACTCAAATGTGGCCAGTCTCGAAGCCAAACTCAGCATGTAAATGCAATGCCTTCCCCCCAGCGTGGGACATGACACCCGGGGATGAGCCTCCCTGGCAACGAGGGACCACTATCAACTACCAACTGATGATGCAACTGGAAAATGACCTTATACGGAAGGTTCAATGTGGATCAGCAGAATATCCATGTCTACATAAAATACCATGACTTTAAAATGCTGTTTGACCTAAAGTAAGGGGGAAATGGAAAGGAGAAATGAGTTTATATGGCTACAAGTTTCTAAAAAAGAGTCTGGAGGCTGGCAGAAGGTTTGCCCTCATGCACAACTGAGCAGAGTCAGAGAGACAGATAAAGCAGATACAACCCCCAGATATTGGTTCCTTTGAGGGCTAAAGAGACCCATGGGAGTTATGGTCATGGCCAATGAGGTTAACTACCAGGGCAGATGGCCCCTGTTTGGAAATGGTGTTTATGTGTGATGAATCTGGACTCAGATGGGATCTCCCGTCATAAGACTTTCATGCTAATGTGCTGGAGGTGCAGTTAATGTTGGGGTTTAAGATATATTTAGGGGATTTGAATCTCTGGACTGACAATGTGATAGCCAGGTCCTGAGCCTCAACAGACTCCAGCACCTACAATCTGATCTATTGGACTTACCACACTCAGCTAAGATGGAGTTGAAGAAGGACAACCACCACACCATGGAGCCTAGAGTGATTACAACTGAAAATGGGAGGATTGCATCCAGCATCCATGTGGAATCTGAGCCTCCTCTTGACATAGAGGTGCAATGGACACAACCAATCCAATGTCCACATAGAAGAGGTGGCATTGGATTGGGAAAAGTGGACATGGTGGACGATGGGTATGGGGAAAAGCAGGAAGAGATGAGAGGTGGAGGCATCTTTGGGACATGGAGCTGCCCTGGATGGTGCTTCAGAGGTAATCACTGGACATTGTAAATCCTCACAGGGCCCACTGGATGGAATGGAGGAGAGTATGGGCCATGATGTGAACCATTGTCTATGAGGTGCAGAGGTGCCCAAAGATGTACTTACCAAATCCAATGGATGTGTCATGATGATGGGAACGAGTGTTCTTGGGGGGGGGAGAGGGGGGGGTGGGGGGGGTGGGGTTGAATGGGACCTCACATATATATTTTTAATGTAATATTATTACAAAGTCAATAAAAAAAAAAGGAATGAAAAAAAAAAAAGATATGACTATCAAAAAAAAAAAAAAAAAAGAAAGTGTATATGTTTTAAATTCACTCAATACAGAAAGATTAATTAAAATTGGGAGGGGAGGGAAGCGGATGTGGCTTAAGTGATAGGGCTTCCACCTACCATACAGGAGGACCCCAGTTCAATACCTGGGGCCTCCTGGTGAAAAAGGAGAAAGCGCATCTGTGCGGTGAGCCAGTGCCCATGCAGCAAGTCAAGTGCCTGCGCAGTGAGACAATGCCACACAAGTGAGTCAGCAAGATGATGACTCATCAAAAGAAAGACAAAGGGGAGAGTCAAGGTGAAGCACAGCAGAGACTGGGAATAGAGGTGGCACAATTGACAGGGAACCTCTCTCCACATCAGGGGTGCCCAGGATCAAATCCCAGTAAATTCTAGAGGAGAAAAAATAAGAGAAATAGAAAAAACAAATGGACACAGACAGCAAAAACAGCAGGGCAGGAGGAGGAGAAGGGGGAAAAATAAATCTTTTTTAAAAATTGGAAGGGGAAAGGGCAAAAGAAAAGATAGTGAAGGAGGCTGATTTGATTTCTTTATCTTTTGTAGGTTTTGTAGCTTTATCTTTTGTAGTTAAAAGATATTATGGGGAAGCAGATTTGGCTCAACTGATAAGAGCAGCCACCTACCACATGGGAGTCCAGGGTTCAAATCTAGGGCCTCCCGACCCGTGTGGTGGGCTGGCCCATTTGCAGTGCTAATGTGTGCAAGGAGTGCTGGGCCATACAGGGGTGTCCTCTACACAGGGGAGACCCACGTGCAAGGAGTAAGCCCTATAAGGAGAGCCACCCTGCACAAAAAAAGCACAGCCTGCCCAGGAGTGGCGCCGCACACATGGAGAGCTGACACAGCAAGATGACACAACAAAAAGAGACACAGATTCCTGGTGCCGCTCACAAAAATACAAGCAGACACAGAACACACAGCGAATGAACACAGAGAGCAGAAAAGGGTGGGGGTGGGGAGGGGAGAGAAATAAATAAAAATCTTTAAAAAAAAGATTATGTAATGTAACTCAATAAATAACAAACATTAAAAAGTATAAAAATAAAATCAAAATAATTAACTAAATTGTATAGAAGAGAGAAAAAATAGAAATATTTCATTGTTGTTTACAGACATTGTCAGGGAGCTAACAGATATTGTCTGAAAGAGGGTTAAGTATAATAAATGAAGTTATAGTTATAAAGGTAACCACTAGAACAAAAACAGAAACTTTCCAAGTTATGAGAAGAAACACAAAAGCAAAGAAAACTAGGATTATAAGGTATCTAACAGAGAGCATGATGACAAGATTGAGAATCATAGCCTAAACTCATCTATTAAAGAAAAAATTGTCACAGAGGATCACAATGCAAAATTCAACTATACACCTATATAAGAGGCCACCTAATACAAGTGATTCACAAAGATGATAACAAAGGGAAGAGCAAAGACATTTATTTGGTGCAAATGCAAAGAAAAACAAATTCAAGTTTGCAATTTTAATATTAGATGAAGTTTAATTCAGGGCAAAAAGCATCAAATATGAAAAAAATAATGATAAAAGTTATACTATGCAATAAGGATTTAGTGATTATGAATATCTATATACCAAGAGCATGGCATCCATATTTATGAGCCAAAACCAAATTAAGAATTACTAGAAAAAATAGAAACACATTAGAAGACTAATTCACCTCTATCAATACATTAAGTGTTCAAAAAGACTAAAAATAAGAATGTAGCAGACTTAAAATACATAATTAATAGAATGGATCTAATCAATAAACATAAAACTCTAATCTGAAAAACAAAACTATCTTCATTCAAATATGCATGCAACAGCCACAAAAATTTACCATATATAGAAAGCACAAGGGAAAACTTCAATTAATCCCCAAAAGTAAAAAAAAAAACAGAAATTTGATCACAATGCAATAAAAGTATAAATAACAAAAGTGAAAACAAAACACAACCATTTTAAAATTTTAAAATTTTCTTATGGGAAATGGACTTTGGCCCAGTGGTTAGGGCGTCCGTCTACCACATGGGAGGTCCGCGGTTCAAGCCCCGGGCCTCCTTGACCCGTGTGGAGCTGGCCCAAGCGCAGTGCTGATGCGCGCAAGAAGTGCCCTGCTACACAGGAGTGCCCTGCTACACAGGGGTGTCCCCCGCGTAGGGGAGCCCCACACGCAAGGAGTGCACCCATAAGGAGAGCCGCCCAGCGCGAAGGAGGGAGCAGCCTGCCAAGGAATGGCGCCGCCCACACTTCCCGAGCCGCTGACGACAACAGAAGCGGACAAAGAAACAAGACGCAGCAAAAAGACACAGAAAACAGACAACTGGGGTAGGGGAGGGGAATTAAATAAATAAAAATAAATCTTTAAAAAAATAAAAATATATTAAAAAAATAAAATAAAATTTTCTTATATTACTCCTGTGTTTTAAAAAAATAAAAACTGGAATTGCAAAATGTTCATGAAATAATTACATGAGAATACTACATCCTCGAAGACATAATTAAAACAGTGCTCAAAAGAAATCTTATCATTTAAAACACTTGGAAAGAATGAAAAAAATTTAAGCATCCAATGCAAAAAGATAGAAAAACAAGCACAGAATAAACCTAAGAAAAGCTAAGAGAAGCCTTTAAAATAATGAAAAAATTAATAAGAAAAAAATAGAACTAATTTAAAAAATCAAGAGCTGGACCTCAAAAGACTTATTCAAAAGGGTGAAAAGACAGCCAACTCAATGGGAGAAAATACTTGGAAATCACAAATCCAATAAGGGTTTAATACTCATGATATATAGAGATACTACAACTCAGCAATAAGAAGACAAATGACCCAATTAAAAAATGGGCAAAATACTTGAATAGATATTTGTTCAAAGAAGAAATACATATGGCAAAAAAACACATGAAAAAATGTTCAACATCCATAGCAATTAGGGAAATGTAAATAAAAACTACAATGAGATATAATTTCACACCTATTAGAATAGCCACAATTAAAAAGTCAGAAATCTCCAAGTGTTGGAGAGGTTGAGGAAAGATAGGAACACTTATTCACTATTGGTGGGAATGTAAAATGGTATAGCCACTGTGAAGGACTGTTTGGCAGTTCCTAAAGAAGTTGAATATAGACTTGCCACATGACCCAGCAATACCACTACTGGGCAGACACCCAGAAAAACTGAGAGCAGTGACATGAACGACACCTACACACTGATGCTCATAGCAGCATTGTTCACAATCGCCAAAAGATGGAAACAACCTAGGTGCCCATCAATTGATGAATGGATAAACAAACTGTGGTGCATACGCATGATAGAATTATTATGGAGCTGTAAGAAGAAATGAAGTCGTGAAGCATATGACAACATGGATGAACCTGGAGGACATCATGTTCAGTAAAGCCAGCCAGACACAAAAGGAAAATATTGTATGATTGCACAATTATGAACTAAATATATTTTGTAATCTCATGGAGTTAAAAACTAGAAGATGAGTCACCAGAAAATAGAATGAGGGTAAAGAATGGAAAGCTGAAGGTTAACTTGTGCAGAACTGGTAAAAAGGATGTGTGGTAATCTTTGGAAATGAATGGAAAAGGTGAAGCACATCAGTGTAACTAGCAGTGCTATTATATGGGTATGATAGTGGTTGAAAAGGAAAGTCTAAAGTCATGTGTATTACTAAAAGGAAAGCTAAAAAATGTAACATGGGACTGTATAGCATAGTAAAACTTCATGTGAAATAAGAATATGGGTAATATTGCATATATAAAACTACTTTCTTTGAAACTGAACAAATGTGTGTTGATGTTACAAGATATTAATATCAGACAAAAAAACCATTATGCTGTGAAAGAAACCAAAGTACTACATATTGTACATATATTTATATTCATATAAAATGTAAATATAAATCAATTTATAAAGATGAAATTACATTAGTGGTTATGTAGGGTTGGGGAAGGATAGCGGATTGAGAGGTGGACTGCTAAGAGGTATGGAGTTTTTCTTTTTGGAGTAATAAAATTGTTATAAAATTTTTTGTGGTGATGAATGCACAACACTATACTAAAAGCCACTGACTGTACACTTCAGATAGATCATATGATACGTGAATATATCTCAATAAAACTATTAAAAAAATAAATAAATGTGCAAGAATAGACAGAAATAGCAGCTATGTATGGCAGGGGAAGCATAGAGACGAGAGGTAAAGAATTTTCTTGTTTGTTTTTTGTTTATTATTATTATTAAAATAATGAAAATGCTCTAATAATGATTAAAGTGATAAATGCACAACTATATGATTATACCAAATACCACTGATTGTACACTTTGGATGAACTGTATGCTTTATTAATATGTATCAATAAAAATGATTTGTTTAAAAAAAACTATAAAATTGTGCAGTGCAAAGTGTAAACCATAATGTAAACTACAGACCATGATTAGTAGCAATGCTTTAATATGTGTTCATCAATTGTAACATATGTACACACTAATGAAAGATGTTGTCAATGGGGGAAAGTGTGGGAGGGGGAGGAGATGGAGTATATAGGAATCATATATTTATTTATCTAGCCATCTATTTTTTAGAAAGTCCTGGGGATTGAATCCAGACCCTCACACATGGGAAGCAGGCACTCAACCACTGAACAACATCTGCTCCCCTCCCCTATGTACTCTGATGTAACATTTAATGTAATCTAAAGCTTCTTTAAAAATAAAGAAAAATATTTTTTTCAAAAATCTTCAGGATAGGCAATAAATTCTTAGACTTAGCATCAAAAGCACAAGCAAAAGAAAAAAAATAAATTGGACTTCCTCAAAATTCAAAATTTGTGCACCCAAAGGACATTATCAAGAAAGTAAAAAGACAATCTATACAAAGGGAGAAAGTATATGGAAGCCATTTATCTGACAAAGGTTTAATATCCAGTATAAAGAAATCTTGTAACTCAACAACAAAAAGACAAACAATCCTCAATCCTATTTTTTTTTTTAATGGGCAAAGGACTTGAATAGACCTTTCTCCAAAGAAAACAAATGGCCAATAAGGTACATGAAAAGATGCTCAACATCATTAGCCTTTAGGGAAATGCTAATCAAAACAATGAGATACTACCTCACAGCCACTAGAATGACTTAGTACAGTAGCTGACAAGGATATGGAAAAACAGGAACCCTCATACATCATTGGTGGGAATGTAAAATGGTGCAGCCACTATAACAGTCTGGCAATTCCTCTAAAAGTTACAGTCAGAATTACCATATGACTTAGCATTCCTACTTCCAGGTATATACCAAAAGAAGTGAAAGAGGGACTTGAACAGATATTTGTTTTCCAATGTTCACAGCAGCACTGTTCACAAAAGCAGAAAGGTGGAAGTAACCCATAGGTAAAAAGGAATACAGTTCTGATATATGCTACGACATGGATTTACCTTGAAGACGTCATGTTGGGTGAAAGCCAGAAGCAAAGGGATAGATACTATATGATTTAGCTTATATGAAATAACAAGAATATGCAAATTAATACAAAGTGGAGTACAGGTTACCAGCAGTGTGGGGATGGGGGCGGGGAAGGGGGAATTGAACTATAATGGGTGCAGGATTTCTGTTTGAAGTGATGGAAAAGTTTTGGTAATGGATGGATGGTGGTGATGGCAGCACAACATAGTGAATGTAATTAATCCCACTAAATTGTATGGTTGGCAGTGGTTAGATGGGAAATTTTAGGTCACATATATGTTACCACAATTAAAAAGAGAAACAGATTAAAGAGACAATGGCAATTAAAGGTAATACATGATCCTGAACTGGATCTAATAATGGAGGAGAAAATCCCCAAAAGAACATTATTGGGACAACTGAAAACTGTATGCTTTGTATCAATGTTAAATTTCTTGACCTTGATAACTGTACTTAATGTGGTTACATAAGTGAATAATCTCGTTCTTAGGAAATAAATATACATGGCAGTATTTCATATTAAAGAAGCATGATGTATGCAATCTACTCTCAAATGTTTTGCAGAAATAGACATAAAAAGACAGAAGAAAGGAAGGAAGGGAGAGCAAATGTGGCAAAATATTAAAAATTGGTTAAATCTGGTTACCTGGCTAGGGGGTGTATGGGATTTCTTGGTATTGTTTCCATTATTATTTTTGCAACTTTCCTGTAAGCTTGACATTATTTCAAAATAAAAAGTTGAAAAAATGTTCCTGAGGGATGCAAAGGTTTGAGCAGTAAGGAATGAACATATACTTTGTTCTTGAACAAAAGACATGAACCTCAAAAGTATCGATTATCTCTAAATTAATCTACAAATCTAATGCAGTACCAATAAAAATACCAACAGGATGGTAGAGGGAGGACTTGATAAGCTAATTATAAGTTTTACAAAAAATAAACAAGGAAGAAAATCCAGGAAAACTCTTGTAAAGTAATATAAGAGAGGACTATAAATCAGAGAATGGGGTCACTAGATGTGAAGAGGTGCCTGGTCGTTGAAAGATAATAAAAGTCCAATAATAGCCCTGAATTATATGTAGGAATTAAGTACATTTATAGATAACATTTCAAATCAGTAGGGAAAAGTTGGATTTCTTAATAAATAATATTGAGATAACCTGATAGCCACCTGGGTGAAAAGTAAAGTAGGATTACCACTTTATTCAGTTTATATTTTGTAAGAATAAATGCACTTCACTTAAATATAAAATTATAAAACCAGAAGAGTCCTGTATGGTATGCATGATTGTTTTAACTCATAACATCTCAAATAAAAAGATAACTAAATAGTAGGAAAAAATACAACTAAAAATTAGAAAGTATTATTGATATAGGGTAGGCCTTTCTTTTGACACAAACATAGATTCCATAAAATATTAATTAATTTAACTACAGTAAAACTTTTAATTTCTGCTGAAAGAAAAAAACCATAAACAAGGTCAAAAAACAAATGATTAATTGTGAAAAATTTCTGCAACATATATCAAAGACTAAGAACTAATATCCTTAAAACACACAGAATTCCTATAAAAAACATGAAACATCCCCATAGAAAAATGAACAAAAAACATAAGCAGACACCATAAAAAGAAAACAAATATAATTCTTATACATATTGAAAGGATGCTTAACCCCTTACATAACAAGAAAAATATATCTATCAAATTGGCAATTTAGAAGTTTGATAATCCACTCTGTTACATGGATATGGAAAGTCAGCATTCTAACACCAACAGTAGAATATAAACTGTTAAAATCTCTATAGAGGGCAATTTGACAATATCTATAAAAAAAAATTTTAGACAATTTATTGAAGTATATCATTAATACATGAACATACATAATAGTAAAAGCTGTGAACTTACAAAACAAACATGCATAACATCATACAGGCTCCCATACATCACCCCACCACAAACACCTTGCATTGTGAAACATTTGTAACAAATTATGAAAGAGCTTCCTCAAAGTATTATTTACTAACTATAGTCTCTATCTTACATTTGGTATATTTTTCCCCCAACCTACCCTATTATTTTTTATTGTTGTTCGTAAACCATACAATTTATCTAAAGTGTACTATCAATGGCATTTGGTATAATCACTTGAGTTGTGCATTCATCACGTCAATCAATATTAGAGCATTTTCATTACTAAAAAACAAAAAACACTACCATATCCATGTATTAGGGCTACTAATTACAAATCCTATGGCATACTTTCACCATTTCCATTCATTTCCAAACATCTACAAACAACTTTTAACCAATTCTGCACAGATTATCTATCAACATTTAAATAGTTGGACTCAGCAACTGTATATATCCATATATCCAATTGTCCATATCCTTGGACTCAGCAATTGTACTTCTAGGAATTTTTCCTAAAGACAGACTTGCCCAAGTGTAGAATTATATATGTACAGGAATATTCATTGCAACATTATTTGTATTAGCAATAAAACAGTAAAGATTTTATATGTCCATCCAAACAAAGGAATGCAACCATTCTCCTACCTACCCACCTACTCATACACATTTCTGGAAAGGAAAGAAACTTATTATTGGTTGCTTCCAGGGAAGGAAGCCAACTAGTGTGGGGTGGGATTTAAAGGTAAAAGGAAAACTTATCTTTTACCATATGATTATTTGTACCATATCAATTTTCTACCATGTGCGTATATTGCTTATTTTAAAATTTTAAGTTAGCATTTCAATATTTTAACCTAGTTTTAACAATTGTTATATTTTTCTTCCTACTTTGTCAGTTTTCCAGTTCCTATATTAGCAACAATGTTTAACTGTTTCCCCAGCTAATAAATGGCACTGATCAAACTCATACAGTTAAATACAACAGTAACTTGGGTTCCCTTATACCCTTTATCCTCTTGTGCCTGGGGTCTACTTCTAGATACCTATTTTATAGAAAGCGCTGCTTCCTGTTCTCTGCTGGGTTCATAGAGATTATGAGTTCATAGAAATCCAGGACCAAGAAGCTAGACATTTCTTGACTTATGGGGCAAATACATAATCACTACTGTATTTTAGGAAACAGCAGAAAGGCAAGAAACCACTTAAACAAGGTTTCACAAAATATCATTTGTTCTGTCACCATGGATGCAGGGTCCTGCCCTCTACTTTACATGTTTAAGAACTTGATTTCATCCATTTGTCCAGAGTCGATGGACCTATAAGAGACTGGACCACGCTTGATTTCATCTATTTGTCCAGAGTTGATGGACCTATAAGAGACTGGACCACACTAATCAAATCAAAATCAGTAGAGACCAAGTGCTTATACATAATGCCAGTGTGTTAAATTAGGAAGAAATACACTCACTCTTGCCAAGAATATCAAAGCATGTGCATAAAGGAACATACACAAATGATAAGTACGCCCTAGGAGAACCACATGATGCAATGAATGTATATAGGAAGAGACCAAGTCAGAAAGGTCAGAAAAGCTTCCCTGGGAAACGGACTTTGGCCCAGTGGTTAGGGCGTCCGTCTACCACATGGGAGGTCCGCGGTTCAAACCCTGGGCCTCCTTGACCCGCGTGGAGCTGGCCCATGAGCAGTGCTGATGCGCGCAAGGAGTGCCGTGCCACACAGGGGTGTCCCCCGCGTGGGGGAGCCCCACGCGCAAGGAGTGCACCCATAAGGAGAGCCGCCCAGCGCGAAGGAGGGAGCAGCCTGCCCAGGAATGGCGCCACCCACACTTCCTGTACCGCTGACGACAACAGAATCGGACAAAGAAACAAGACGCAGCAAAAAGACACAGAAAACAGACAACCCGGGGAGGGGAGGGAAATTAAATAAATAAAAAATAAATCTTTAAAAAAAAAAAAAAAAAAAAAGAAAAGCTTCCCTGAAAATAACAATGTGATTGACTGAGATCCAATGGAAAAGAAGTTAAAATAAAAGAATATAATGAAGGAGAGTGGATGTAGCTCAAGTGGTTGAGCACCTACTTTCCATGTATGAGGTCCCAGGTTGAATCCCCAGTACCTCCTAAAAATAAATACATAATATAATATAATATAGTATAGTATAGTATAGTATAGTATAGTATAGTATAGTATAGTATAGTATAATATAATGAGAAGAGGGTTACTGATTAACAGAATAGCATGTGCAAAGGTCCTGTGGTAAGAGGGAGCATCTTATGTCCAAGGAAGTGGAAGAACAAAGAGCAACAGAACATGATATAAGATTAGATAGAAAAAGAGAAGTCAAACTACACCGTGTTAAGGATTTTTGCCTTCTTTTAAAAGCAATGAAAAGTTAATAAAGTGTAAAAAGGGATGAGAACACATTTATTTGTGCTTTAAAAAGCTCAGTGTAGGGAAATGGATGTGGCTCAAGCAGTTGGACACCCACCTAACACACAGGAGGTCCCAGGTTTGGTTCCCAGTGCCTCCTAAAGAAGATGAGCAAGACAGTGAGCTGACGCGACAGGCTGGCACATCAAGATAACAAAGCGAGATGACACAGCAAGGAGACACAACAAGGAAAGACAAGGCACACAACAAGCATGGAGTGGAGATGGTTCAAGTGATTGGATCCCTCCCTCCCACATGGGAGGTCCCTGGTTCGGTTCCCAGTGTTTTCTTAAAAAAAAAGGTGAGAAGACACAGAAAGCGCACAATGAATAGACACAGCAAGCACAAACGAGGTGGGGGGAGATAAAATAAATAAAACCAAAATCTTAAAAAATAAGCTCAGTGTGTTGTATGAATTGAAGGACAAGAGTAGAAGCAGGAAAACTGCTTGGGGGGAGTGAATGTGGCTCAAGTGGTTGAGCACCTGCTTCACATACGGGAGGTCCCAGGTTTGGTTCCCCATGCTTCTTAAGGAAAACAGAAACAAACAACAAGCAAAAACAAACGTAAAACCCAACTCAGGGTAGCTGATGTGGCTCAGTTTTGAGTGCCATATTCGAGGTCCCGGGTTCAATCCCCATTCCCCCGTACCTTAAAAACAAAACAAACAAAAAAAAATGCTTAGAAAGCTAGTGTAGGAGACCTAAGTGACAGATGATGGCAGAAGTAAGATAAATAGGAGTTGGGGGGCAAGGAAAAAGAAAATGTTAGGGAAAATGCCCAAATTTCTAATTTGCATAACTAAATGGACAAAGATGCTATTACTGAAAGAAAACACTCCAGGAAGACCGGGTTGACTTATTTTGTTTGTTTTGTTTGTTTGGGAGCTGTAATGGAGGGTAAAGGTACAAAAAGAAAGGTTTCTGGGTGCTCAGTATTTAGAATTCTTGGGACAAAAGGATGAAAAATGGAAAATGGGATTAGAATTCAGAGAGAGAAGATCAGTTCCAGTACACTTTTTAAAAAATGGCTTTATCTTCAAGGTCAGCCATAAAAGAGCCCTAGAAATTCTTATTCTTCCCCACCATCTAAAATCTTTTAAATCTCTCAAAACAAAACCTTTCTATCAAAGGGGGGGCTTAAAATGCAATACTTGAGAGAATAAAGAATTGGTGTGAAAGAATTTCAAAGTATATATTGATGATTCTGACATTGAATAAATGCCTACTTAGGGAAGGAGAAATGAAGTGTCAGTAGGAAAAAAACAGAAGAGGCTGATGACTCCACTTCACACATTTTCACAGCATGTACACAATTATCTTCACCTCTGGACAAATGGTTGTTCAAGGCCTTGTGTGCTAAGGGATTGCACAAATAGCCCCATACCTAAGATCTTTATTAGAAATCCTGGCTTCCGCTGCCATCAGGTGGTAATAGTGAAGAAGTACAGCAAAAAGGTTCTTGGAGCCTGGGAATGCCTATTTGAAACATTAATCTAAAATCATTGACCTAAAGACTGTAGTAGTATAGAGCAAACTGGTCATAGTCCTTGCTAAAGAGATTTATTTCCTAAACCATCAATAACTAAAAACCTAAGTTTTTGTTAATTTCTAATAAGAAAAGAGATTTCTCCTTTTTCTTTTTCATATTGAAGATCACATATTTACCAATTCCATGATGCCCAGGCTTATACTATCATCTCTGTCCCAATTCCTGGTACACATTATACACCTGACAATTTACAACTGCTTCAACTTTAATTTTAATGGTGCATATAAATGGATTAATGTACATTTCTAGTACACATCGATAACCTCATCATAAACAAGCAACTGTCTCATTGAATGTGCAAAAATTCCCTTTAGCTTCAAATTAATCAAATAATTTTTGGCTACTTAGAAGTACAAGGCACAGCAGTAAACACCATTCAAAAAATCCATCAGGTTGTCAAAGCTCATCAACTAAACAACATATCACTGAGATAAGCAACATTATTCACAAAAAAACATGATGAGTGATTAATGCATCACTCCTGGTAGTTCTCCTCACGGTAAAAATAAGCTTATTCAATATAACGTTGAACATTCTGTGCATTTTTCCCTATCTTTCTTCTATTATACTCAATATTCACTTCCAACAGTACCTTTATAAAACTTCCTACACACATATCGACTTGATTTCTGGTTTTTTGTTATTTTTATAAGGCATTTGAACTCAAGGATTGGGAGTTTTAGGCCAAAATATGAAATAACTGCATCGCATGTATTTTTCCAATTCTCAATTCATTATTTTTATATCACAGACAAAATATAATTTCGTCACTAAGTATATTTTTGATTTTCGTCTTCTCCCCTTAAAATCCAGACACCATTCTGTTTCTAGACATTCCAAAATAATAATTGAATTAATTTTCCCTAATCTTCTAGGTTCTGTTCCCACCTCCAACATTCACCACTCCCCCAACCTCAACCCATCCCCTCCCCAAACACACGCACCCCTTCAGGCGCTTCAGAATGCCCAACTCTCTCACACACTCGGGGTGGTTGCTCCAGCTTCACTCTTTGGAATGCTCTTCCCTCTTCCCTTCCGTATTTAACACGCTTTTTGAAATAATTTCCCACATCTAGGCGCCCATGTCTCTTTTTTTTTTTTTTTTTTACATGAGTAAACTGCGGAAGGGGAGGAGACTGGGAGCCGAGTAAGGGAAACATTTGGGAATGTCAATGAGACAGTGGCCTCTCCTTTGAAAAAAAAACAAAACTCTCAGCACAGAGCTTTTAACAGAGCAAAAATACTTGTTCTTGGTTGTGTTCCTGTTCCCTCCTTGACCTCAAAGACACCTTCCCTTTTCTTAAACCCCCAGTCCCTGTTCTGCGCGGGGCCTGCCTTTACTCCTCCCAAGAATTAGTAAGCTAGGGAGAAAAGAAAAGGTAGCAACCACCTTCCCGCCGCGCCCGCAAGCTGTCAGGACCGTGTCCCACGACTCACCTGGCAGGTGCGGCCGCCCGGAGAGCTGCACGAAGCGGTTGAGCTGGCCGGTACCCCGACCCCCGCTGCCCCCACTGCCCCCGCCGGCCCCGCTACCTCCGCCGCCGCCACCAGCGGCACCTCCTCCCCTCCGGCGGTTCCTGTCCCAGCCCTGGGCGGCCGACATGACCCGCTAACAATTGCCGCAGGCCAACACCGGCAGCTCCTGGCCCGGCAGCACCAACCGAGCCTCCTTCCTGGGCTCCTTTAGAGACCCAGGAGACAGGGGAAAGGGGGGGAGCGGCCGGTCCTCACCAGTAACCAATGGCTGGCCGCCTTGGTGACAGGCAACCAATAGCTAGTTTTCTTCTTAGTAGGTGGAGGGAGGCGGAGAGAGACGTGGTAACCATAGCTATGGCTAAAAAAAAAGTGGGGAGAGAGAAAGGCAGAAGCAGCCACTCATCACTCGCATTCACCGCACTAAGCAAGCCCGCGTCGCGGCGACTCCTGCGGGTTCAGGCTGGCCAATCGAAGGTCGAGTGAGACAGGCCACTCCTGCAGAAAGACCCCGACAACGGCAAGTATTCCAGTGGAGTTTAGGGATCAGGAACTCTTTTCCATAAACATTGAAACCAGAAATAGGTTATGCACACAGTATACCTATTTGGAGGCAACACAATGATCCGCCAGCTTTGCAGACTGATTCCTTTCCCTGATTGTTGACACACACAAAAGGCTCTGTAGGAGGGGGAAAATCCCCCAGAGGGCGGAGTCAAAGCTTGATTGTAAAAATAAGGTGTTCCTGGAGTTTATTTGTGTTGTCTTTCAGTCGGACTGGCTGAACTCCTACCCTAACTCAATATGTCACATCCAAAGCAAACGAACAATTTTAAATCTCGTTAACAAACGGGAAAAAAATGTTCAATCGCACCTGTAATCCTAGAAAGGCAAAGTAAAACCCCAGTAAAAAAACATTTCTGTCTTATTACATTAGTAAGGATTTTAAAAATAACACCCAGCCCTGAGTGCCAAGAAAAAAATACTCTCATAGATGACTGATGACTATGAAAATGTTTTTATTCCATCAAGTTCCTTTTTGCGTGTAGAAAACATAAATCAGCTTGTAATATATACAATTAAGTGGAAATGTAAAATTAAAGACAAGAACAGATACGGAATATCAAGATCGATGAAAAATGAAGATGTGAAGATCAAAAATTCCTGTTGTCCCAAAATTAAACAGAAAATCTGCTTTGAACTTACTACTCAGCACAGTGCAAAGTGGGAAAATACAGCCTGTTCACTAAGGTTTATGGATCATAAGTAAAAACATATAAATTCTTCAAAGGAAACAAAACTTCTCACAGTTACTAGATTCGATGCTTTTTTCTCTCTATTTTTCTTTGTTGTGTGACGCTTCATATTGGAGATCTTTCCGTGATATGGAGAAGAGAGAAAACTTCCTGGAGCTGAGGATACATGTTCCTTTGGTCCTGGCATGCAAATTTCAGATCACCTACGGCCCTACCTCCTTGTTTTCTTACTTCCAGATCCTGTAGGTAGGGCTGTTTTACCAGTTAAGAGTATAAAACACTGCTTAAAAATATTTGAGACCTGAAAAAAAAAGAATCAATGGCTCTAAAATATGAAAATAAAAATTAATAAATGCTAACTTTTCTTAAGAAAGTGTACCATTGAGTAATCAAGTAGGAGGCAAGGTATATTTTATTTTTATTTATTTTAGGTACCTGGCTGGGAACTGAACACAGGACCTTATATGTGGGAAGCTGGCACTCAACCACTGAGATACACTGGCTCCCCTAAGTTGGTTTTTTCATTTATTATTTGTTTTTTTGTTGTTGTTTTTAGACACACTGGGAACTGAATCCAGGAACTCCTATGTGGAAAGCAGGCACTCAATCGCTTGAGCCACATCCACTCCTGGAAGTCTTCTTTATATAGGAGTATTCCAAATAATAAATAAAGGAGAAATGATAAAATATCACCATTTTGCAACCCCTAATGAATTAAGATATCTGTGCATTGAGCATCAGCCATTGTTAGCATCATAAAATGAGAGGTGAAAAAAGCATGACTATGGAGTAGTCTTGGAGGAAAAGCAAAACAAAGCAAAACAAAAAACCAAACCTGAATCTGATCAAACATCTATGTCCAGGGAGCAGATGTGGCTCAAGGGGTTGAGCACCCACCTTCCACATGGGAGGTCCTGGATTCTTTTTCTGGTTCCTCCTGAAGAAACAAAAACAAACAACAAGAAAACTCAGAAACATGGGAAACGGACTTTGGCCCAGTGGTTAGGGCGTCCGTCTACCATATGGGAGGTCCACGGTTCAAACCCCGGGCCTCCTTGACCCGTGTGGAGCTGGCCCATGCGCAGTGCTGATGCGCACAAGGAGTGCCCTGCCACACAGGGGTGTCCCCCGCGTAGGGGAGCCCCACGCGCAAGGAGTGCACCCATAAGGTGAGCCGCCCAGCGCGAAGGAGGGAGCAGCCTGCCGAGGAATGGCACCGCCCACACTTCCCGTGCAGCTGACGACAACAGAAGCGGACAAAGAAACAAGACGCAGCAAAAAGACACAGAAAACAGACAACCGGGGGAGGGGGGGAATTAAATAAATAAATAAATAAATCTTTAAAAAAAAAAAGAAAAAGAAAACTCAGAAACAACCAACAAGATGGCATCAGAGTAAGGAACTCTTAGAGTCAGCTCGTGCTACAGAGCAGCTAGTAATCACCCAGAGCTCTCTGGAGCTAACTGAAGCACCTCTTTGGGGGCTCCAGGAGGCCAGAAGAGCATCATGCCACATCCTTGAAAGAATGGAAGGAGGAGACTGCCTATCTGCAGAGATTAGTAAGTAGAGCGCTCCATGACACAAGGCCCATGCCCTTTCTCCACTGGAGGCACAAGCCGCCTTGGGATCTATTTGGTGGCTGGAACTGGAAACTCCACTTCCCAAAACCACGGGAGGAAGAGATGGTTGGGCACCAACTTCAGCTATTGATTAGTAAATTCAGCGGGCTAAAGTATAATGCTAAGAACTGCTAAAATTTGAACCTGTCCAAGTCAGAAGGAGGCCAGTATCTGCCATTTTAATTCCACCCCTGGCATGAGGGCAAGCGGGAAGGACTGAAAATCACAGTGCTGATAGGGGCTAGCTTCTTTCCATCTAGATCATACTGCAACTCTAGACTAAGCCCCAGCCCCACCCCTGGCAGGGAGGAAGCTGGGGGACCTGCGCCAGCCTCTCTGGGAAAATACAGGCCACCCCACAGGAGCTGGTGATCATCCTACTCTGGCACAGCAAGCTGCCTCAGGAGCTATTCTATGGTTGGAGTTGGAAGCTCCATTTCCCAAAAGTGGGAGAAAGAGATGGTTAGCCACCAACTTCAGCTACTGTTTGGTAAATTCAGCTGGCTAAAGTATAGCCCTAAGAACAGCTGAACTTTGTACCTGTCCAAGTCAGAAAGAGGCTGGTAGCCACCATTTGGACTCTGCTACTGTTATGAAGGGAAGCCAGGCTGACTGAAAATCACAGTGATGGTAGAGATGGGTTTCTTTCACCCAGATCAGCCTGCAGCCCTAGCCTAGTCTTCAGCCCTACCTCTAGCAGGGAGGAAGCTGGTAGGCCCTGCACCAGCCTCTCCAGGTAACCACAGGTACATTCAGGTAGCACAGATTGAATAGTTGGAAGTCTACTGGGCCTACTGCAGTCATTTTGGACCTGCACAGCATAGATTGCTGCCCACACCTGCAACTCCACCACTGCCCCAGGCAGGGGAGAAAGGAGCATGAAGCTTCATCAGACTCTCTGGGCAACTACAGTCTAGGCCTGCATGATTTTGATTATTACACATGACTGTGGCTCTGTCCCTAACCCTGGCAAAGCAGAAAGTTGGGAGAAGTTTCACTGGTCTCTGGGGCAACAGCTTATAGCACTAACTACATCTGTAGCGTTTGATATGGTGATGAGTTCCAAAAGTAGATATTGGATTATGTTTGTAATCTGGTCTGTACCTGGGCATGATTGAGTTATGACTGGGGCTTTGATTGAGCCACATCATTAGGGTGGGGGACTCACAGATAAAAAGCATGGCAAAGGACAGAATTGAGGGTTTTTCTTATTGGAGTTTGATGCTGAAGCCTTAAGCAGGAACCCCAGGAAGTAAGCACACAGAGGAAAGAGAAGCAAGTACCAGGAAGGGAAGAAGCCAGGAAGCCTGAACGCTCACAGCCGTCGGCAGCCATCTCATTCCAACACTTGAAAATAGACTTTGGCGAGGGAAGTAACTTATGCTTTATGGCCTGGTATCTCCTAGATAAGCTCCTACCCCAAATAAATACCCGTTATAAAACCAACCAATTTCTGGTGTTTTGCATCAGCACCCCTTTGGCTGACTAATACAACATCCTTGGCTCCAACTACACAACGTGCAAGAAAGCCCTAAACTAAAGAGAGAAGCTGTACCCAGAATGAATACATCTAGTAAACCAGACATCAAGACACCAAGAAAAAATTATAGTCCATGCCAAGAAACAGGAAGATAGGGCCCAGTTAAAGGAACAAGATAAGCCTTCAGATGATATAAAGGAGTTGAGCTAACTAATCGTGGGTGTTAAAATAAATCTCCTTAATAAATTCAATGCGATGGCTAAAGAGATCAAGGATATTAAGAAGACATTGGATGAGTATAAAGAAGAATTTGAAAGCATACATAGAAAAATAGCAGATCTTACATGAATGAAAAGTACAATAAATGAAGTTAAAAATACATTGGAATCATATAATAGCAGACTTGAGGAGGCAGAAGAAAGGATTGGTGAGCTTGAAGAAATGGCCTCCAAAAGTGAACATACACAAGAAATGATGAAGAAAAGAATGGAAAAAATTGAACAAGTTCTCAGGGAACTAAATGACAGCAAGAGACATGTAAACATATGTCTCATGGGTGTCCCAGAAGGAGAAGAGAAGGGGAAAGGGGTAGAAGAAATAATGGTAGAAAATTTCCCAACCCTATTGAAGAACATAGATATCCATGTCCAAGAAGCTCAACATACTCCCATCTGAATAAATCTGAACCAATTCTGAGACACATACTAACCAGAATGTCAAATGCCAAAGACAGAATTCTGAGAGCAGCAAGAGAAAAGCAATGCTTAACATATAAGGGATACTCAATAAGATTAAGTACTGATTTCTCATCAGAAACCATGGAGGCAAGAAGACAGTAGTATGATATTTAAGATACTGCAAGAGAAAAACTTCCAACCAAGAATCTTATATCCAGCAAGATTATCTTTCAAAAATGAGGGTAAGTTTAGCATAGTCACAGATAAACAGAAACTGAGATTTGTAACCAAGAGACCATCTTTACAGGAAATAATAAAGGGTATGCTACAGTCTGAAAAGAAAAGACAGGAGAAAGAGGCTTGGAAGAGAGTCTAGGAATGAATATTATATCAGTAAAAGTAACTAATTGTCTCAAAAGAGTGGTGAAAATAAAATATGGTAGATGTATTAGTCAGCCAAAGGGGTGCTGATGCAAAATACCAGAAATCAGTTGGTTTTTATAAAGGGTGATGTTTTCACAGTTACCAGGTCATAAAGCATGAATTACTTCCCTCACCAAAGTTTGTTGCCACGTGTTGGAGTAAGATGTCTGCTGATATCTGCCAGGGTTCAGGCTTCCTGGGTTCCTCTCTTTCTGGGTTCCTCTCTTCCTGGGATTCATTTCCCTCCAGGCTCAGCTCCTCTGCTTTCTCCACAAGGTCAACTGTAGACTATCAGGCAACTGGCTCTGTCTCTTTGCCTGGGCTTCTGCTGTGTCTAAGGAGCCATCCCTATTCCTCTATGCTCTTCTCCTGTGTGCTCACTTTCCCAGCTCCAGCTCAAAACTCTAGCATCAAAACTCAAACTAAATAAAAATAAAAATAAATACCTCTAACTAACTACTCTGCTCTTCCATATAGTTTTATCTGTGAGCCTCCACCCACCAAGGGGATGGGGACTCAATGTCCTACTGCTGTTGCCCAATCAAAGCCTTAATCATTATTTAATCAAGTAAAACTGAAACCTCTGAAACCAATATACTCTAATATGCCCTGAGGGACAGACCAGTTTACAAATGTAAAACAATATTTCTTTTTGGAATTCATCAATAGTATCAAACTGCTACAACAGATAAAACCCAAAGTCAAAATGGGTGAAATAAGAAACTGCCTTTACAGTAATAACATTGAATGTTAATGGATTAAACTCCCCAATCAAAAGACATAGACTGGCGGCGGACTTGGCCCAGTGGTTAGGGCATCCGTCTACCACATGGGAGGTCCGCAGTTCAAACCCCGGGCCTCCTTGACCTGTGTACAACTGGCCCATGTGCAGTGCTGATGCGTGCAAGGAGTGCCGTGCCACGAAGGGGTGTCCCCCACATAGGGGAGCCCCACGCGCAAGGAGTGAGTCCCGTAAGGAGAGCCGCCCAGCGCGAAAGAAAGTGCAGCCTGCCCAAGAATGGCGCCACACACACGGAGAGCTGACACAACAAGATGACACAACAAAAAGAAACACAGATTCCAGTGCTGCTCACAACAACAGAAGCAGACAAAGAAGATGCAACAAATAGACACAGAGAGCAGACAACCAGGGTGGGGGGCGGGAATAAATAAATAAATAAACAAATAAATCTTTAAAATAAAATAAAATAAAAGTCAGAATAGCTATACTTATATCAGATGAAATAGACTTTAAAAGACACTAGTAATGCCCAATCTGTGGAGGAAGTCAGGGGAAAATTCCATTTACAATAGTGATTATAAGAATCAAATATTTAGGAATAAACTTAACCAATGATGTAAAGCACTTGTGTTCAGGAAACTACAACTCATTGTTAAAAGAAATAAAAATTTAAAAAGACTTAAATAATTGAAAGAACATCCCATGCCCACAGATTGGAAGACTAAATATCATTAAGATGTCAATTCTACCCAAATTGATATACAGATTCAATGCAATCCTAATAAAAATTCCACCAGCATTTTTTAAGTAAATAGAAAATACAATTATCAACTTTATTTGGAAGGGTAAAGGATCTTGAATAGTCAAAAATATCTTAAAATGTTAAAGCAAACTTGGAGGACTCTCACTTCCGAACTTTAAATAATATTACCTAGCTACAGAGGTAAAAACAGCATGGTCCTGGCATAAAGACAGACACATAGATCAATGGAACTGAATTGATGGTTCTGAAACAGAACCTCACATCTATGGTCAAGTGATTTTTGATTAGCCTGTCAAGCCCACCCCACTTCAGCAGAACAGTTCATTCAACAAATGGTGCTGGGAGAACTGGATATCCATAGCCGAAAGAAGGAAAGAGGACTGCTATCTCACACCTTATACAAAAACTAACTCAAAATCAATCAAAAACCTAAATATAAAATCAAGAACCATAAAGATTCTAGAAGAAAATGTAGGAAAACATCTTCAAGACATGGTGGTAGGTGGTGGATTCTTAAAGGAGATAAGATGAAGACTGAGGTGGGCTATTGATGTTTAATGTATGTAGAAGTTTTCATTAACTTTACTGTAAAAGTGTGAATATGTATAGAGTTGATAGTAGCATATTATAGTGAGTAACAACTGGTTTATAAATGGGAATGTGGCTGAAAAGGGTAGTCTAGGGATGTAAATACCAATTGAAAGAAAGAGAATAATCTAGAGACTGAATAACACAATAAACTTAGAGGTGGATGAGAATTGTGGTTGATGGTACAGATGCAAGAGTGTCCTTTGTGGGAAGCAGACTTGGCTCAGTGGTTAGGGCATCTGTCTACCACATGGGAGGTCCGTGGTTCAAACCCGGCGCCTCCTTGACCCGTGTGGAGCTGGCCCACGTGCAGTGCTGATGCACGCAAGGAGTGCTCTACCACACAGGGGTGTCCCCGCATAGGGGAGCCCCACATGTAAGGAGTGTGCCCCATAAGGAGAGCCGCCCAGCGTGAAAGAAAGTGCGGCCTGCCCAGGAATGGTGCCACCCACATGGAGAGCTGACACAGCAAGATGACGCAACAAAAAAGAAACACAGATTCCCGTACCGCTGACAACAACCAAAGCGGACAAAGAAAAACACGCAGCAAAATAGACACAGAGAACAGACAATTAGGTGAGCAGGGGAATTAGGGGAGCAGGGGAAGGGGAGAGAAATAAATAAATCTTTAAAAAAAAAAGAGTGTCCTTTGTGAGCTATGGCAGTTGTACATCACTATTGCAAGGTGGTGGGAATGTGGAGAAGCATGGGAAAAATACCACTGTAGTGACCTATAGACCAAGGTTAACAGTAATAATGTAATATTCATGTATCTATGCCAAAGATGTACTGTGTTGGTAATAGAGGAGTATGGAAAAAGTGTGCCAAATGTACACTATGGACCTGGTAATAGTTTGATGATATTATCTCATAATCTGTAATAAATGTTCCACCACAGTGGGTTATGTATGAGAGGCCTGTATGATGTTTTGTATGTTTGTTTTGTAAGTTCACAACTATTACAATACACTTATTGTTTATGTATATTTATGTATGAATGATATACTTCAATAAATTAAAAAAATAAAAAATAAAAAATACTTTGGGAAGCCGATGTGGCTCAGTGTTTGAGTGCCAGCTTCCCACATATGAGGTCCCAGGTTCAACACCCCACCCCCAGTACAACAAATGAATAAATAAATAAATGAACAAACACAAGAAGTGAAAAACAACAAGGGGATGGGGATAAATAAATAAATAATAAATCTTAGAAAAAAAGATATATCAAGGAAGCTGATATGGCTCAAGCAGATGAGCGCCTGCTTCCCACATATGAGGTCCCAGGTTTGGTTCCCAGTGCCTCTTAAAAACAAAAGCAAACAACAAGCAAACAAGAAAACAAAAAAAACTCAGGGGAACCAATGTGCCTTGGTGGTTGAGTGCCAGCCTCCCACATATGAAGTCTGAGGTTCAATCCCCAGTCCTGATACCTCAAAAAATAAATTAATTAATTAAATCAAATTAAAAAACAATATTAATCAATTGTAGTAGTGGAGCTTATATGGCTCCCGATTCACACAATGTCACATTTGTTTATGACATTCAGAATTATTGTTAATTTTTAGGTGTAATAATATTACGTGGTTATGTAAACAAAAGAGTCCTTCTCTTTTAGATACATACTGAAATGCATATGAATAAAATTATATTAATCTTATATTTACTTCAAAATTATATGAAACCCAGCAATTCCATGCCTAGGTATATGCCTAAGATAAATGAAAACATACGTCTATGCAAAAACTTGTACATGAATGTTCATAGCAACATTATTCATAAAAGCCAAAAAGTGGAACCAAATGTCCATCTGCAGCAGTTTGAAATTACTTTATGAATCCCAAAAAAGAAATATTATGTTTGTACATCAATATATTCCTCTGGGTGCGGTACCTTTTGATTGCATTAAATTTTAAACTGAGGGCCTTTGATTAAATTATTTGATAAGATTGCTGTAGGGCTTTTTTTTTTTAGTTTTATTTTATTTATTTATTTCTCCCCGCCCCCTGGTTGTTTGCATTTGCTGCATCAATTTGTTACGTGCTGGTCTTTTTTTTAGGAAGCAACAAGAACTGAACTTGGGACCTCCTATGTGGGAGAGAGACACCCAATCACTTGAGCCACCTTTGCAGCCTGCTATTGTGTTATGTTTTCCTCCCTGTGTCTCTTGTTGCATCATCTTGTGTTAACTCACCGCACCAGCCCGTCATGTCAGCTCCCTGTCTTGCTCGTCTTTAGAAGGCATCGGGAACTGAACTCAGACCTCCCATGTGGTAGATGGGAGCTCAATCATTTGAGCCACATCTGCTTCCTGCTGTAGAGCTTGTGGTTGGACTTTGTCAGTGTGGCATGACTCAGTTTGAGTCCCCATCCAATCCACCTGCTGGGTCTGATATAAACAAACACATTCCTTGTGATCTATTAACTTTAATAATAAATAGATAAATAAATAAATAAATAAATAAATATTACAGAAACACAGAGATTCAGTCAGACAGACCTAAGAAAAGAGAGCTCTGCCATTTTTTATCCTTTCTTGTGACAGAAAGGAGAGTTTCAAACAGCTAAGGCCCTGAGGAGAGAAGAGCCATTTGCCTGATAGCCAACACTGAATGTGGGAAGAGAGTGGAAAAGCTGAGACTGAAAGAGGAGGCCCAGAAAAAAAACAAGCTGCATACCAGGAAAGAGAGGAGTACAAGATTGCTTAAGCACAAAGTCCCAAGGGCCTGGGCCTTCAGAGCAGCTCCAGAGAAAAGGGTGAGCACAAAGGGGAAGGCAGAAACCTGGGCAGAGATCAGCAGCCATCTTGCTTCACCACGTGGCAACACACCAGGATTAACAGTAGCTGACTTTGGTAAGAAAACATCTCTGATGGTGCCTCAGTTTGGCCTTTTCATGGCATTGGAACATGCAGCAAATGGACACAGAGAGCAGACAGCAAATGCAAGCAGTGGGGGGGGGGTGTAAATAAATAAAATAAAATCTTAAAAAAATATATTTAAAAAATTCTTACCTCAAAGATGAACAACTCTGGGAGAATAAGGGCAAATATGCTTGATATGGACGTATACCACACTGAAATCTACCAACAATAATTTTTGCTTTGTGTAGATCCATTTGTCTGTCTTATTTCTTTTTCCCAGTGAAAAGTGTATTTTGATGAAGGTTTTTCATTTTATAAATATACTATGATTAAAAATTGAACTATCATGGATTTTGTTTCTCCTTAAAAACTGTAATTAAAATGTACATATATAGAACAATGCTTACCTTTAAAAACACTGAGTGCTCAGTTTTGAAAGATAAGGCAAAAAAGGATATGAGAAAGCTAAAGAATCTATATTTTTAAAGCTAGTACATTTTGCTATACATCAGAAAATTGGATGAAAACTTGATTGTGTTTATCAAAGCTGAGCATTAAAATCTTTGAGAGATAAAAACAGCAATAACAACAACAAAACACAGAAATTGTTACCAGAAGAGTGAGGTTGTGCTGCTGCAATTACGAAAATGCTGGAACAGTTTTATAAACGGGTAAGGGGTATTATTTTTTTGGAGGAATTATGAGATGCTTGATAGAAAAGGCCTCAATTGCTTTGAAGAGGCTGTTGGTAGGAATATGGACCCTAAAGTTATCTCCAGTGAGGCCTTAGAAGAAAAGGATGAAACTATTATTGGAAACTGGAGGAAAGGCAATCCTTGTTTTGATATTGCAGAGAACTTGGCACTATTGACTCCTGATATTAGATGGAAGGCAGAATTTGAAAATGAGCTTAGACATTTATCTGAGGAGATTTCCAAAGTAAATGTGGAGAATATGGCCTGGCTTCTCCTTGCAACTTATAGCAAAATGTGAGAGGAAGGAGATATGCTGACGACTATACTGCTGAGCACAAAGAAACCAAAGAAGGATGATTTGGGAAATTCCAATCTTCTGAAAATCAAACCCCTAGAGGAGAGTGCCCTATTTGAGGAATTAAATAAACTTGGCACTTGTATATCAGAATTGAAAGTGTAGTTATGCAGGAAGGACTTGTAGAAAGTCTTACTGCCTGATTGCTTGGACCCCTGTTTCCTGCAAGCTAAACCAACAAGCTTTTTGTAAGATCTGTATGAATGAAACCACTATCAGCCTGGACTAAAAGGGACAGGGAGGGAAGAGATTAAGGGGAAAACAGCTTTAAGAGGAAAACAATGGAAGCTGAGGTCTGGAATTAAGGCATCTCCTTGGGCCAGGAGAGGGACCCCACCCAAGTGTATGGAAAGAGTAAGTTTGCCCCAGCACTTGAAGATGGTGAGTGTTTCAGTCTGTTGTTCAAGGAGAGTTTGGCCATCCCAGGCTAGGGAAATGGTGAAATGCATTCCCCATAGGTTGGGAGAGTTCAGTCATCACCTCTCTTCTGAGGGATTTGGTTCTAGACCCCATAGATTAGGGAGAATCCAGCTGCTACCCCAATGCTCTGAGGGGTTTCGGCTTGTGTGCCAGAGATTAGGCAACATTTTGCTGCCACTAAGGAGATTGGGACTGTACCCTAGATATTGGGGAAAGTGTGGCCACCACCCCAATGTTCTTGGAGGGTGAGGTCAGAGCTCATTTGCCACCCAAACACTTGATAAGGATGGAACCGAGGAAATTGTCATTGGGCAAACCTGTGGAAAGGGTGGGCCTCCATGAGGCCCCAAAGAGAAGAAGAAACCATCATATTAAGGATGACTCTCAGACTTTAAAATCTAATGGAGTATAGGGAAGTGGCTGTGGTTCAATCAGTTGGGCTCCCATCTACCATATGGGAGACCCTGTGCTTGTGTCCTGGGGTCTCCTTGTGAAGGCAGGCTCATCCACACACTGTTGAGTGCCGCCAGCCCGCAAGAACTGCGGAGCGCTGCCTGGCCCACAGACACCACAGACAGCCAACTCAGCAAGGTGATGTAACAAAAGAGGGAGACAAGCAAAAACACAGAAAAGCATGCAGTGAATGGACACAGAGAGCAGACAGCAAGCAAGCCACAAGGGGGGAGGAGAAATAAAATATATAAATACAGACACAGAAGAATGCACAGCAAATGGACACAGAGAGCAGACAGGGTGCAAAAAGCCACAAAGCGGGGGGAATAGAAAAAATCGCATGGAGCATACCCTGCAAGTTTTCAGAACCCTTGGGGACCTATGATGCATGTTTCCTTCCCAAATTCTCCTTGTGCTAAAGCAAATGTTGATCCTATATATATATTGGAAGCAAATAACATGTTTCCTAAATTTCACAGGTCTACAGTCAGAGGGGAACTTTGCCCCAAGACAAATTGAATTCCTATAACTGATTTTTTTGTGATTTTGTACTTAGCATTACTATTGAAATGACTTAAGGATTTTGGAATATTATGATGCAATGAATCTATTTTTCATATGGAAAGATGTGGTTTTTTTGGATTCAGAGGATGGAGTGTGGCAGTTTGAAATTATTTTATGAAAATCGAAAAGAGAAATATTATGTTTATAAACTAATCTATTCCTCTGGGTTTGGTACCCTTTGATTGCATTAAATTCAGCTGAGGGACTTTTTTTTTTTTTTAAGATTTATTTATTTATTTAATTCCCCCCCCCCCCCCCCCCCGGTTGTCTGTTCTCTGTGTCTGTTTTGCTGCGTCTTGTTTCTTTGTCCGCTTCTGTTGTCGTCAGTGGCACGGGAAGTGTGGGCGGCGCCATTCCTGGGCAGGCTGCACTTTCTTCACGCTGGGCAGCTCTCCTCACGGGGCGCACTCCCTGCGCGTGGGGCTCCCCTACGCGGTGGACACTCCTGCGTGGCAGGGCACTCCTTGCACGCATCAGCACTGCGCATGGGCCAGCTCCACACGGGTCAAGGAGGCCCGGGGTTTGAACCGCGGACCTCCCATGTGGTAGACGGACGCCCTAACCACTGGACCAAGTCCGCTTCCCAAACTGAGGGACTTTTGATTAGATTACTTGATAAGATTGCTTTTAGGGCTTTTGGTTGGACTATGTCAGTGAGACATGACTCAGGTTAAGTCTTCGCCCCTTTGCTGGGTCTAATAAACAGAAACACAGAGAAAGATTCAAACTAAAATACCATCCATTGAGGAATGGATAAACAAAATATGGTATATTCACATAATGGACTATTCAGCAATGAAAAGAAATGAAGTACTGACCATGCTGAAAAATGGATGGCCCTCAAAAACATTATGCTAATGAAAGAACCCAGAAACTAAAAGTCACATATTATATGATTCCATTTATACAAAATGTCCAGAACAGCAAGTCCAGGGAGCCAGAAAGTAGATTAGTGATTGCCAGGGACTGGGGGAAGGGAGAAATATCAATAGTAAGTGATGGCTACTTGGTACAAGGTTTCCTTTCTGGAGTGATGAAAATGTTCTGAAATTAGGTAGTGGTGATGGTTGTATATCTTTGTGAATTTACTAAAAACCATTGAAGTATACACTTTAAAAGGGTGAATTTTATGGTATCTGGTTATATCTCAAGAAAAAGTGTATTTAATAAGTGGAGAAGAAGAAAGAGAAGGGGAGATAGATGAAACAACATTAACCCTAAGTTGATCTTTGATGGAGCTTGGTCAGTGAGTAGATGGAGGCTTGCTATACTGTTCTGCCTACCTTTGTATATATTAGAAATTTTTTCATAATGAAAAGGAGAAAAAGAGTCTACAAAAATAAGATTATATTAACCAGTCAACTGCAAACCATCTCCTATAGTTATATATATATAAACATAAACAAATTTAAATTCCAGAAACAAAATGAATAATTTATTCTTAACAGAACTTAGTTGTTAAATTATTTTAAACGCCATTTAAAAAAGAGTTACAAGGAAGCAGATTTGGCTCAATGGATAGAGCATCTGCCTACCATATGGGAGGTCCAGGGTTCAAACCCAAGTCCTCCTGACCCGTGTGGTGAGCTGGCCCACTCGAAGTGCTGATGCGCACAAGGAGTGCCATGCCACGCAGGGGTGTCCCCCGCATAGGGGAGCCCATGCACAAGGAGTGCGACCCATAAAGAGAGCCACCCTGTGTGAAGAAAGCGCAGCCTGTCCTGGTATGGCACTGCACACACAGAAAGCTGACACAGCAAGATGATGAAACAAAAAGAGACACAGATTCTCAGTGCCACTGACAAGAATCCAAGCAGACATAGAAGAACACACAGCAAGTGAACACAGAGCAGACAACAGGGTGGGGGGAGAGAAATAAATAAAAAATAAAAAATAAATCTAAAAATAAAAAGAAAAGTTATAACTAAATAAATACTTTTTTTTTTTTACTGCAGAATGTTGCTATACTTTGATGGATAGTGACATGATTTGGAGAGGGGCCTTCAAAATAAGAGCAGGAAAGACAATTTGTGTCTCCTAATATGATGCAATATGAAACACATGATATCACCTATGAAGTAATCTTGCCAAAAATATTAACCTAAGTCTAACCAAGACATAAGCTCTAACATGAGTTTACAGGAATGCTCAGGGGATAAAGAGACATGTTAACACAATAAAACAATCAGACAAATCCAGAAAGTAAGACAGTCTCCAAAATATCTGACCTGATCTTGTCAATAACTCAATGTCATGGAGAACAAAACTAAATAAAACAAAAACAAAATGGGGGGAAAAAATGGGAGGAGGGATAACCCCTAATATAAATAATAGATCTAAGCAATGATAATCCATGGCTGCAGGCATAATAAAAAGAAATAGGGAAGCTGCTGTGGCTCAAGCAATTGAGCTCCTGTTTATAATACGGAGGACCTGAGTTTAAACTCTGGGACGTCCTGGTAAAAAAAGGTGTCCCAGACTGCAAGGTGCAGAGAGGTGCAGACCCCTGCATGGCAAAGCAATGCACCAAAAAAAAGACAATGACACAACCAGATAGGAAAAAAAAAAAAGAAATAACTAGACATGCATTTGCTGACAGAGGAACACGCAATTATTTATGAAGTATTCTAAACAAACAAACAAAAAAAGAATCTAAATAAGATCAAACCTTTTGTTCTAAGTGCTAGTTTACAAGAAATAAAAGAGACAGAGAATATGTTAAATGATATCTTAGAGATAAAATCTGCAAAATACATAAGGTGGAAATCTCTAGGACAAACAACCTGTTTTCTTCAGCATCATGTAACAAGGAAAAGAAAAGCAGAACTTACAGAGTAATAGTTTTAAGAAACATAACTAGAGAAGCAGATGTGACTCAAGCAGCTGGGTACCCACCTACCACATGGGAGGTCCCAGGTTGGGTTCCCACATGCCTCCTAAAGAAGATGAGCAAGACAGTGAGCTGATGCAATGGTCTGGTGTGGCGAGCTGACAGCCAAGAGACACAGCGAGGAAACACAAGAGACGCAACAAGCAGGGAGCGGAGGTGGCTCAAGTCATTGGGGACCTCCCTCCCACATGGGAGGTCCTGGGTTATGTTCCCAGCGCCTACTGAAAAACAGAAGATGAATAGAGAGCAGACAGCAAGGGCAAGACAACAAGGGATGGGGGTGGGGTGAGAAATAAATAAAATAGATCTTTAAAAAAAGAATTGTTTAAAAAAAGAAACACAGGGAAACGGACTTTGGCCCAGTGGTTAGGGCGTCCGTCTACCATATGGGAGGTCCGTGGTTCAAACCCCGGGCCTCCTTGACCCGTGTGGAGCTGGCCATGCGCAGTGCTGATGCGCGCAAGGAGTGCCGTGCCACGCAAAGGTGTCCCCCGGGTAGGGGAGCCCCACGCACAAGGGGTGCGCCCGTGAGGAGAGCCGCCCAGCGTGAAAAGAAAGAGCAGCCTGCCCAAGAATGGCGCCGCCCACACTTCCCGTGCCGCTGACGACAACAGAAGCGGATAAAGAAACAAGACACAGCAAACAGACACCAAGAACAGACAACCAGGGGATGGGGGGGAATTAAATAAATAAATAAATCTTTAAAAAAAAAGAAACACAACTAAATGCATTGCTTGGCCTTATTTGCCTCTTGATTTGAACAAGCCAATTTTTTTTTTAATGGGGAAATTTAATTGGATATTGGATTATATTCAAGAACCATTGTTAAACAGAAAAAAAGGAAAAAAATAACCATTGTTAACTCTTGTTAGACATTGTGGATATATATTTTCAATGTTCTTGTCTTTTAGAGAGGCATACTAAAATATTTATAGATAAGCATTATGATATCTAGGATTTGCTTCAAAATAATTCAGGGGTTAGAGAAGGGGTTGCATGGGAGAATGAGTGAGAATGTAGATTAAACTAGGGGGGCCATGAGTTGAAAATTAAGGTAGCTGGGTGATGGATACTCAAAATATAGTACTATTCTCTTTTATTTTGTGTATATTTAAACTTTTCCCTAATAAAATTTTTTTTAAAGTAATTATTAATGGAACAATTGGAGAAGCAGATATGGCTCAATGGATAGAGCTTCCGCCTACCATATAGGAGGTCCAGGGTTTGATACCCAGGGCCTCCTGGCCCATGTGGAGTGCTGCTGTGTGCAAGGAGTGTTGCACGCATAGGGGTGCCCCCGTGCAAGGAGTTACCGCCATGCAAGTAGTGCAGCCCTGCGCAGGAGAGCAGAACACACAGGAGTGGTGCCACCCACATGGAGAGCTGATGTAGCAAGATGACACAATACGAGACCCAGCGAACTAGTGAGCTGAGGTGGAGCAAGAGAATGATCACCTTTCTTCCACTCCAGAAGGTTGCAGGGTGGGTTCCTGGAGGTGCCTAATGAGAATACAAGCAGACACAGAAGAACACACAGCGAATGGACACAAAGAGCAGACAATGGGGGGAGAGGGGGAAATAAGAAAAAAAAATAAAGGAACAATTACAGGTTAAAGGGACCATACAACCAATTATACGCGGTTCTCTTGAACAAGTCAACCTTAAAAGACAATTTGGCAACAACTCGGGACATTTGAATTTGGAAAGATTATTGGATAATATTAAGGAAGTAATATTACTTTTGTTAATATAATGGTGTATTAGTTAGTGAGAAAATGTTTTTATTTTTTAAAAACATATAATGAGGTGTTTAAGGATGGAATATCAATGCTTATATTTTAATTTACATTATTTTAGTCAAAAAGAAAAAAGTGAGGAAACTAATTGTTCATGTTATGATGTGTATATGAATGTGTACACCATACTTATCCAAAGGTTTGAAATTTTTTATAATTAAAAGTTTTAAAAATGTATTGTTTTGTTTTTGTCTAATTTTTGAAAAGAGGTATGTATGAGTAAAGGAGCCAAGAAGAGCCTGACAACACCTTGCCTGTAGATATTGGAGGAGACGCCCTGCTCTGGAGGACTGTCAAGGACTATAACCTCTTTCAGTTCCCACCCCTGATTCTCAGTCTGGCATTTCATTAAGGTGGGTAACTAAGGCGTTTAGCAAAGCTTTAGGACTCTTAGAAGCCTGATACTTCGTGAGACCTAAGAAATGGGACCTGGAAATTTTGAAGGCAATTCCTTGCCCCCATTCATTAAGAAAAACAAAATGAAAGTAATTTCCCAGCTTCCATGTTTCTTTGTGCAGCTCTAGAAGCAAAAGCCTAAATTTGCTTTTGGGGTTTGAGAAAAAGACCCTGGGCTTTTGCTATACAAAGATAAAACCAAGATTTCATTCTGGAGTGGGAAAGGAATTAAACAATTTTGCTTGAGATGACATTGGAAAGGCAAGCCACATCAAGGAGCTTAGATTGAACCCTAATGGAGGAGGAGCCATTGAAGCACTTAAGCAGAGAGGTGACATGATCAGATGTATGTTTTCAAAGATCACTCCAGAGACAGTGAATTGGGTTGAGGATTTATTCTGTAGGATGTCCACTGCCATGGGGGAACATGCCTACAGGCAACAGCCTCAGGAAAAAGATCTGTTCTCAGATATTTTCTACCCCACTAAAAGTCTATCATATCATACTGCATGTGTTTGAGAGCAGTAGGACTGAAGATTGGAATTCCCGTTTATACCATGATTTTAATGCAATATTGTTCAGGAACTAAGCCTCATGGTTTTACAAGCATGAATTATAAAGATAAAGCCTTCTTTTGGTGCTTTATACCTGAAAGACCAAAACAATTAAACTTTAACTTAAAAGTTAAATAAGTTTAGTTTTTTTAATTTAACATCCACTTACTGAATTCCATCAACAATCTGAAGGAAATCTCTGGGCTAAAACTAGGTAATTTTTTTTTTTTAATTACATTATGAAAAATATGAGGTCCCATTCAACCCCACCACCCCCGCCCCCCACTCCCCCCACAGCAACACTCTCTCCCATCATCATGACACATCCATTGCACCTGGTAAGTTCATCTCTGAGCATCACTGCACCCCATAGTCAATGGTCCACATCATAGCCCAGACTCTCTCACGTTCCATCCAGTGGGCCCTGGGGGGATCTAAAATGTCCCGTAATTGTCCGTGAAGCACTATCCAGGACAACTCCATGTCCCAAAAACGCCTCCACATCTCATCTCTTCCTCCCGTTCCCCACACCCAGCAGCCACCATGGCTACCGTTCCCACACCCATTCCACATTTTCTCTGTGGACATTGGATTGGTTGTGTCCATTGCACATCTATGTCAAGTGAGGGCTTAGATTCCACATGGGTACTGGATGCACTCCTCCCGCTTCCAAACTAGGCAATTTTTTTTGACATTTGCAATAATTGAACTTGAAGTCCAGATATTATTTCCTATTCCCATTTCTAGCATTTAATGTGGTCTGAAATAACACTAATTTATCTACAAACGTACAAGACAGTTTTTTGAAGATACCAAGTAACATCTCATTAAATTCACATTACGGGAAGCGGATGTGGCTCAACAGATAGAGCATTCACCTACCATATAGGAGGTCCAAGGGTTCGATACCAAGGGCCTCCTGGATGTGTGGTGAGCTGGCCCATGCGCAGTGCTGCTGCGTGCAAGGAGTGCCAGCCCATGCAGGGATGCCCCCGCATAAGGGTGCCCCCTGTGCAAGGAGTGGCCCCTGTGCAAGGAGAGCCACCCCGTGTGAAACTGCAGCCCTCCCAGGGGTGGTGCTACACACACACAGAGCTGACGCAAGATGATGCAAAAAAGAGACACAGATCCCCAGTGCTGCCTGATGAGAATACAAGCGGACACAGAAGAACACACAGTGAATGGACACAGAGAGCAGACAACGGGGGGAGGATAGAAATAAATAAATCTTTTTTTAAAATTTGACATTAAAGGAACACTCTCTGGAAGTTTTTTGCTAAGTATTGAGTCCAATTATCCTGAACTAGTAAACAAGTTTTAAAATTATTAATACCATTTCATAATTTTGGTATGCCATACTTATGTAAACAGGCATTCTCTGCAGGCATTAATCTTATTGAAACTAAATTACAGAAGCAGATTAAATAGAGAATCTGAACTAAGGGTACATTTTTCTACTTTTCTCCAACATTATTATTATTTCAACAAAGTGACATTAGTCATAAGAGTAAATTAGGGAAACGGACTTGGCCCAGTGGTTAGGGCATCTGTCTACCACTCCTTGACCCATGTGGAGCTGGCCCATGCGCAGTGCTGATGCACGCAAGGAGTGCCGTGCCACACAGGGGTGTCCCCTGCGTAGGGGAGCCCCACGCGCAAGGAGTGCACCCCGTAAGGAGAGCCACCCAGGGCAAAAAGAAAGTTCAGCCTTCCCAGGAATGGTGCCGCCCACACGGAGAGCTCACACAACAAGATGACGCAACAAAAAGAGACACAGATTCCCGTGCCGCTGACAACGACAGAAGCGGACAAAGAAACAAGATGCAGCAAATAGACACAGAGAACAGACAACCGGGTGGGGAGGAGGGGGAGAGAAATAAATAAATAAATAAAATCTTCAAAAAAAGAGTAAATTAGATAGAGCATCCACCTACCATATGGGAGGGTCCAGGGTTTGATACCCAGGGCCTTCTCACCCATGTGGTAAACTGACCCATGTGCAGAGCTGCTACGCACAATGAGTGCCGTGCCATGTAGGGGCACCCCTGTGTCAGGGTGCCCCACGCACAAGGAGTGCATCCCACAAGGAGAGATGCCCCGCTTGAAAAAAGCAGCCTGCCCAGGAGTGGCACAGCCCACTTGGAGAGCTTACACAGCAAGATGACGCAACAACAACAACAAAAAAGATGCAGTTTCCCAGTGCCACTGAGGGTGCAAGTGGACACAGAAGAACACAAAGCGAGTGGACCCAGAGAGCAGACAACAGGGGCAGGGGTGAGGGGGGGAGAAATAAATAAAATAAATCTTAAAAAAAAGAGTAAATTAGTGTCATGAATGCAAATTTTTTGAGTTTATGGTCAATTTGTAAATTTATTCTGATTTTATATTTATGTAAGTACTATATGCAATAGGAGTTTAGAAATAATTTATGCATTAAAGTAGCATTTTGATTTTAAAAGTATCAGCATTGCAGAGAGAAGCATTTGTTTTCCTTTTAAACAAGATGAACAAAATAAAAAGGTGAAATGAACAGTACTCAGTTTTAAGACAAACTATTCTACCAAATTCTCCTTCTTCCTTAAAGCACATTAAATTAGGTGTGTTACATGAAGTCAGTAAAACTGTAATTAATACATTACCTCTAGAGTTGTGAGAAATAGAGGCAATCTATGAAGTATAATATAAATGTGAGATATTTACTACACAAAGTAAATTTATTTCAATTTGTTTATTTTTTTACACCCCCCCCACTACTTGCTGTCTGTTCTCTGTGTCCATTCGCTGTGCGTTCTTCTGCATCTGCTTGTCTTCTCTTTTTTTTTTTAATTCTTTCTATTTCTTCTTTTTTTTTTTTTTTTTAAGATTTATTTTTATTTATTTAATTCCCCTCCCCTCTCCCGGTTGTCTGTTTTCTGTGTCTTTTTGTTGCGTCTTGTTTCTTTGTCCGCTTCTGTTGTCGTCAGCAGCACGGGAAGTGTGGGCGGCGCCATTCCTGGGCAGGCTGCACTTTTTCTTTCGCGCTGGGCGGCTCTCCTTACGGGTGCACTCCTTGCGCGTGGGGCTCCCCTATGCGGGGGACACCCCTGTGTGGCAGGGCACTCCTTGCGCGCATCAGCACTGCGCATGGGCCAGCTCCACACGGGTCAAGGAGGCCCGGGGTTTGAACCGCGGACCTCCCATGTGGTAGACGGATGCCCTAACCACTGGGCCAAAGTCTGTTTCCCTGTCTTCTCTTTAGGAGGCACTGGGAACCCATCCCAGGACCTCTGATGTGGGACAGAGGCACTCAATCGCTTAGCCACCTCGGCTCCCAGGTCTGCTGCGTCTAGTCTCTCCTCCGCATCTCCCTTTGTTGGGTCATCTCACTGCACCAGCTCTCTGCAGCGCGTGCCAGCTTGCCTTCACCAGGAGGCCCTGGGAATCGAACCTAAGGCCTTCCAAATTGTAGACAGCAGCCCAATCACTTGAGCCACATCCGTTTCCCATCCCATTGACTTCAATCTCTCCTAAGGGCATTGTTCACAAGGTACTGTTCTGCTTTCTCAGTGCGAATCTCACTGCTTAAATCAGGGGTTCTTAACCTCTTTCAGCCTGGTGGATCCTATGGACACTTTTTCAGGGTAATGTTTTTAGCACATAAAATAAAATGTATAGGATTACAAAGGTAACTAATTATACTGAAATATAGCTATCAAAATATTTTAAAAATCAAATTTGTGATATAGTAATTCATGTGCCTCTTTATTATCACATTAAATAACAAGGTCAGGTAGAAGGTATAATAACTACCATAGTTTAAAATAAGGATGAACATAAACAATATTTTAAGGTTTTTGTAGTAACTGTAATGGGATATGAAAATTTCTGGATATTCGTACTCCATTACACTGTGATTTGTTGCCTAACTGGTAAATGATAGAAATGCTAAATTTCAGTTAGAAGATTGTGGGGGAAAAAATGGTACTTTTTTTTTTCCTATCCAAGTTCACTGACTCCTTCCTTCCCCAGCTTATATAGAATCAGTACTAAATCTGAAAAAGAGAAAAGATGAAAAAAGTTAATTGCCATTGTGTTGGAGAGTGGAAATATTAATCTACTTTTCATATTGTTTCTATTTTCAGAATGTTCTTGAATGTGGTGATGCTTTTAGAATGAAAATAAGTTTTAATAAAGAATGATAATGAAGTCATTGATTTTTAAGAATTGGCATAATTTTTTAATAATAATTTCCTGGAAGCAGACTTGGCCTAGTGGTTAGGGCGTCCATCTACCACATGGGAGGTCCGTGGTTCAAACCCCGGGCCTCCTTGACCCGTGTGGAGCTGGCCCATGTGCAGTGCTGATGCACACAAGGAGTGCCCTGCCATGCAGGGGTGTCCCCCGTGTAGGGGAGCCCCACGCGCAAGGAGTGTGCCCCATAAGGAGAGCCACCCAGCACGAAAGAAAGTGCAGCCTGCCCAGGAATGGCGCCGCACACACGGAGAGCTGACACACAAGATGACGCAACTAAGAGACACAGATTCCCGTGCCACTGACAACAACAGAAGCGGACAAAAAAGAACACGTGGCAAATGGACACAGAGAACAGACAACTGAGGGGGAGGAAGGAGAGAGAAATAAATTTAAAAAATAATAATTTCCTTTTAATTTGGCTTTGGATAATTTCAACAGCATAAAGGCAGAGACCTGGGTTAGTAAAAAGTGTCAATGTCCTGGTTTTATACATCCTTGAAACTGCAGTTTAATCTGAGGAAAAGCATAGTCTGTTTAATTCTTTTTTTAGTACAAGAAGAGTAAAATCAAAGTCCATAGGCCTAAGACATTGGCCTATTTAAAAATGAATAAGGGAAGCAGATATGGCTCAGGTGACTGGGCTCCTGTCTACCACATAGGAGGTCACTAATTCGGATCCTAGTATCTCCTAGAGTAGACAGTAAGCTGGCACAATAGGCAGGCATGGCAAGCTGACACAAGAGACACAAGAAGAAAAAACATAATGAAATCCCCAACAAAGCAGGGAGCAGAAGTTCCCAGTGCCTCCTAAAGAAGACAGCGAGCTGATGTGACAGGCAGGTGTGGTGAATAACAAGATGATGCAACTAAAGATGCAGGGAGGAAAAAATATAATGAGAAACACAACAAAGCAGGGAGCAGAGGTGGCTCAAGTGATTAGGCACCTCCCTCCCACATCAGAGGTCCAGGGTTTGTCTCCCAGTGCCTTCTAAAGAAACAAGGAAGACAGACAGACACAGCAAGTGAAAAACAAGGGGGTGGGGAAAAACAAAGAAATAAAATAAATCTCATAAAAAATGAAATAAAAAGTGAATAAAAAATGGAAAGTTCATATAGCAATGAAATTTAAAATACTAGTCAGCATAATACTAAGATGCAACCCAAAGTGATTTACCAATTCAGTACAATCCCTATCAAACTTCCAACGGTATTTTTTGCAGAAATGGCAAAGCCATTTCTTAAATTGACATGGAATTGCAAGAGGCCCTGAATAGACAAAACAACTTGGAAGACTCACATTTCCAAATTTCAAATTTACTAACAAAGCTAAAGTAATTAAAAGTGTGCTATTAGAATGAGGCTAGACATCGAGACCAACGGGTAAGAAGAGAGTCCAAAAATAAACCCACTCATCTATAATCAATAGACAAGAGTGCAAAGTCCATTCAATGGGAAAGGAATAGTTTCTCCAACAAATGGTGTTGGGGAAACTAGATATCCAGATGCAAAAGAATGAAGTTGGACTCCTACCTTGTACCATATACAATTATTAACTCAAAATGGGTCAATGGCCTATATATAAATGCCAAAATCATCAAACTCTTAGAAGAAAACAAAGAGTAAATCTTTATGACCTTTGATTTACCAATGGATTCTACAGTCTCATCCAAAAGTATGAGCAACAAAAGAAAAAAGATAAATTGAACTTCATCAAAATTATAAACTTTTGTGCATTAAAGGACATTATCAAGAAAGTTTGGAAAAAAGAATGTGAAAAAAAAGAAAGCGAAGAGAGATCTTCAGAATGAGAGAAAGTAGTTGCAAGGCATAGTACGGATAAAGGATTAATACCCATAATATATAAAGAACTCCTACAACTCAAAAACAATCCAATTAAAAAATGGGTAAAGGATTTGAATAAATATTATTCCAAAGAAGATATACAAAAGGCCAGCTCAGCATTATTAGTCACTACAGAAATGCAAATCAAAACCACAACATACCACTTAACACCCACTAGGATGACTTTTTTTTTAAGTGGAATATAAGTGTTGGTAGGGATGTGGAGAAACTGGAACCCTTGTGCGTGATGGAAATGTAAAATGAGTGTTACTGTGGGGGGAGTGGTGGGGTGGGGGAGGTGGGGGTGAATGGGGACCTCATATTTTTTTAATGTAATATTTTTTTTTAAAATGACTAAATAAAATAAAATTTAAAAAAAAAAAAGAAATATAAAATGATATAGCCACTGTAAAAAACAGGTTGATGGTTCCTTAAAAAGTTAAGCATAGAACCACCATATGATCCGCAATTCGACTCCTGGGTATATACCCCAAAGAATCGAAAGCAAGGAATCAAACAGATAATTTTACACCAATATTCATAGCAGCATTATTCACCATAACCAAAAGATAGAAACAACCCAAGCGTCCATTAGCAGTTGAATGGATAAACAAGATCTGGTATGCACATACAATGAAATATTATTCAGCGTAAAAAGGAATGAAGTTTTGTTTTTGTTTTTTTTAAGGAGGCACCAGGGATTGAATCGAAACACATCCCTTCATAAAGGAAAAAATTAATTTAGGTTCAGAGCTAAACACCACCGGCCCCTTAAAGCCTTCCCTGTAAGATTGGCCGGGAAAGGGTGGGCCCCACCGTCCTTCTCCCGGTATCACATCCCCGAAGGCGCTAGAGGGCGCCTCTCGAGGACGATGTTAGTCCCCCAGAACGGAAGTTCTTGACCCTCCAACCCTGTCGGGAAGCAACTCCGCAACGGACCAAAATGGCGGCCCCCAGTGAGACGTCCGCATCTGCTGCGGGGGTTGAAAAGAATTGGGGTGCGGTTGTTCGCTCCCCTGAAAGGACCCCCCAGAAAATACGGCAGCTCATAGACGAGGGCATTGCCCCGGAAGAGGGGGGCGCGGACACGTGAGTTCGTGAGTCAGCCCTGGGTCCTGTGCCGGCAAACTGGAGAGGCGGGTTGGTGGATCCTTTTGGTAGGCAGCTATGGCTGTGGAGATAGCTTCTTCCTGAGATAGCTTCTTCCCGAGATCTGAGAGGGACCGGGGCTACTACGCTTGTACAGTTTCGATCTTCTCCTCGGGGGGTACCGGACTTGGCACCAAAGCGGAATTTCGCTATAGTCTTTTTTTTTTTTTTTAAGATAAACTGCTAATTGAAAGTGCACATCCTGACTTCTCACAGGCGGGGTCCTCAACCTTTTTTGTGTCCTGGGCTCCTTTAACAGTCTGGTTGAAATGAACCCTTCTCAGAATGCTTTTTTTAAACGCATAAAACACATAAGATTATAAAATAATGCTTTTATCAAGGTGGGTTTTTTTTAAAAAAAGTGATGCAGCAACGTGCTTCTTTAGAGTTAAATAACATCTAGCAGTATATCTGTTATCTACCGTAATTTCGAAGCCAATCGATGAGCATAAATGTTTTATAACAACTTTAATGTGAAAAATGTCCAAGAACCGTTAAGTGGTGAGAAAATACCTATGATTTCTATTAGTGAGAAATTAGATACTGCTAATACTACTCTGGGTATTTTTTTTTTAACCTTCATTCATAAGTGAAAGAAATGCTAATTTTTAGTTAGAGTTTAGTGAAGTATCAGTTTTTTCATATCAAGATTTATAGATCCTTTGAAAATTTTTCAAGAATCACATTTCCTGGCTCTCTGTGACTCTGAAAAAAGATTCATAGCATCAATTTGTTTTTTTCCAGTTATGATAGTTGATGTACTCCTAATCCTATTTCTATTAAAATGGCTCCTGTCTTTCAGGATTTCCTGCCCCTGAGGTGCTGTTGAAATATTTTCCGTTGAAAATGAAAAAAATGTTTTGTTGATTTTTTTTTCCTCCCAGAATTTTTTTTCCTGAAATTACCTAAAGTCTTTACTTGGATTTGAATTTTTAAAATTAGTTCTTTGGGGGGAAGTTGAATAGGTATCAGGAGCTGATCTAGGTAGAAATATCAATTGTTTTTTTCCTAAAATTTTATAGTACATAGCTAAAGCTTTGAGTCTTATTTGTATTTACACAAAACACTGTTGGGAAACAGTGAGTGAGCTTAGAGAACGGTTTGCCAGTACAGGATTAGTGGAGAACTGTAGAGCTAGAAATTACTTGAAATTTAGGTATGGCTACTCTGTAAACAGTTTTGGAAGCCAGGCTGAAGGATTTGGATCTTAATTAAGCAAATAATAAGAAAACATTGGAAATGTCAAGCAGAGGAATGACATGACTGAAATGATATTTTGGGGGTATTTAAAATCCATTGTTGGTGTGATTGATGATATAATGTGGAGAGAAGCTAGATATAAAACATCCAGGCTGAGTGGTATCATAAAAGGATTACCAACAGTTATGCCACTTTATTTTAGAAAGGACACATCTACCACATTCCAGTCAGCTAATGGATCACCCCAAACAGAACAACCTCCTTTGGAATCTACAAGCAAAGAAGCCTTCTTTAGCCGAGTGGAAACATTTACTATATCCTTTTTTTTTAAGATTTATTATTTATTTCTCTCCCCTTCCTCTCCCCCCCCCCCCCCCCACTTGTCTGCTCTCTGTGTCCATTCGCTGTGTGTTCTTCTGTGACTACTTCTATCCTCAGCAGCAGCACCAGGAATCTGTGTTTCTTTTTGTTGCATCATCTTGTGTCAGCTCTCCTCGTGTGCGGCGCCATTCTTGGGCAGGCTGAACTTTCTTTCCCACTGGGCGGCTTCCTTACGGGGCACACTCTTTGAGCGTGGGGCTCCCCTACGCGGGAGACATCCCTGCATGGAAGGGCACTCCTTGCATGCATCAGCACTGCGCATGGGCCATCTCCACATAGGTCAAAGAGGCCTGGGGCTTGAACTGCAGACCTCCCATGTGGCAGGCGGACACCCTATCCATTGGGCCAAGTCCACTTCCCTATATCCTTTTTAGTTCATGTGAGTTGAGCTTTCTGCTTGCTTCTGGAATTGTTATTCCTCCAGGGTATTGCTCCTTTTATTCTGATGTTTTAAACTTAAGAATCAAAATTTGGTAAAAAAAATTTTATGTTATCCCTCAAAGAGACATTTGAGATTATCTAACCCTTTCTTTTTATAGAAACAAAACAAAAAAAAACCTAAGAGCTTGAGAGGAGTAGGAATAATAACTAACATTTGTATATATTTTATTTTCTCATATATTATCATATTTGATCTTCACTTTAAACCTATTAAAATATGTACTAGTATTATACTCATTTTATAGAAGAGGATATGGCTTCAGGTAGTTATGTGATTTGCCCAGGGTCAACCTGCTAGTAAATGGCAGAGCCTAGGGCTCTTGGCACCCAAACCTAATGTTTTTTGAGAGTGTACTATACTGCCTCTCTCTTTCCATATTTCCCTTGTGTATTAGTTATCTCTTACTGTATAATAAGTCATCCTAAAATTTAGAGGATTAAAACAAAAAACATCTCACAGTTTCTGTGGCTCAAGAATCAAGGTGCAGCTTAGTTTGGTCCTGTGGCTCAGGGTCTGCCCCAGGCTGCAATCAAGGTATCAGCCAGGCTGCAGTCATCTCAAGTCAGGACTAGGGAAGGATCTACTTCCAAGCCTACATAGTTGTTGCAGGGATTCATTTCCTCATGGCTTTTGGACTGAGGCCTTCAATTCTACACTGGCCATTGGCTGGAGACCTCCCTCGGCTCCTTGCTACATCTAAATTTATATCTGTATCTTTCTATATTAAAAACTATGAGTTCCCACTGTTACCTCCGGTTCCAGTTCTATACCACAGAGTTCATTCTAGTTTTCTCCTTTTCCGTGTTTCTCCCTTATTCAACAGTGTGAAATCTAACACGAATTATCCTTGATGTATTTATTTCTTTGTTCAGTCTCCCTGTATGTATTCCATCTACCATTTCTGCTATCATCTCCTTCCCTGCACAGATGCCCTCCTTACCCCGCTTGGGCTCTAGCACTGTACCCTGGGTTTGTGGATGCCCTTCACATGCCACATGGTTCCATCATCCCAAGGTGGGCCTCCCTTCTGTGTGGACTCCCTCTTTTCCCTATGTGGGTTCTGATATACTACACTGGACTGCCTCCCCCCACCCTCCTGGCTCAGATGTCTTCCTTGCTCACTACCTAATGGCTTTATTCCCTTCCCCCTCCCACCCTGCCCCCATGGCTCCCTCATCTTTTTTGCTCATTGTTTTTTCCTTGTTTGTGCTCATTGTCTTGCTCATTGTCTGTTTTTTCTTTAGGAAGCACTAGAAACCGAACCCAGGACCTTCCACGTGGGAGGTGCGAACTCAGTTGCTTGGGCCACATTCACTCCCTGCTCATTTGTTGTTTTTTTTTTTAAGATTTATTTTATTTGTTTCTCCCCCCCTCACCCCATTGTCTTCTCTCTTATATCCATTCACTGTGTGTTCTTCTGTGTCCGCTTGCATTCTCAGTGGCACCAGGAATCTGTATCTCTTTTTTGTTGTGTGACCTTGCTGCATTAGCTCTGTGTGTGTGTGGCACCACTCCTGGTTGGGCTGTGCTTTTTGTGCAGGGTGGCTTTCTTTGCAGGTAATATAGTTTTGTATGCCTATTGCCTCCCATTACCCTCATTTCAGTGCTTCATTTCCATGAAAATAATGGTATAGTTCTCTTAGATGCCTGGACACCATGTTCTTTCATACTGCTCTCTGGATAACAAATCTGCCCTGTTCTCTGTTGTTTTGATCCATTTTGAAGTACTCTTTTTTTTTTTTTTTTTGTCTTTATTTATTTTTTTAATATTATATTAAAAAAAATGAGGTCCCCATATACCCCCCCACCCCCCTCACCCCACTCCTCCCCCCCTAACAACAATCTCCTCCATCATCATGAGACATTGCATTTGGTGAATACATCTCTGAGCACCGATGCACCTCATGGTCAGTGGTCCACATCATAGCCCACACTCTACCACGTTCCACCCAGTGGGCCATGGGAGGACATACAATGTCCAGTAACTGTCCCCACAACACCACCCAGGACAACTCCAAGTCCTGAAAACGCCCCCACATCACATCCCTTCCTCCCACTCCCTACCCCCAGCAGCCACCAAGGCCAGTTTCTCCACACCAATGCCACATTTTCTTCAATTACTAATCACAACAGTTCATTAATAGAATATCAGTAAGTCCACTCTAATCCATACTCTATTCCTCCATCCTGTGGAACTTGGAATGGTTGTGTCTACTCCACATCTGTAACAGGAGGGGGCTTAGATTCCACATGGATGCTGGATGCAATCCTGCTTTCAGTTGTAGGCACTCTTGGCTCCATGGTGTGATGGTTGACCTTCAACTCCATGTTAGCTGAGTGGGGTAAGTCCTATAAACCAGAGTGTAGGAGCTTGTTTCTTTAGGAAGCACCAGGAGCCGAACCCTGAACCTCTGATGTGGGAGGGAGGTGCCTAATCACTTGAGCCACCTCCACTCCCTGCTTTGTTGTATCTTTCATTATGTTTTTTCCTCCTTGGGTCTCTTGTTGCATAATCTTGCCATGCCTGCCCGTTGTACGAGCTCTCTGTCTTCTTTAGAAGGCACCAGGATCCAAACCAGTGACCTTCCATGTGGTAGGCAGAAGCCCAGTTGCCTGAGCCATGTGTGCTTCCCTGTTTGTCTTCATTAGGAGGCACGGGACCCAAACCTAGAATTTCCCGTGTAGGAGGTGGGCTCTCAACTGCTTGAGCCATAGCCACCCCCTCCAATGGCTTTAGAACTAAATTCTTCAGGAAGGGGAAGGTATTTTAATCATCCTTTACTCTTCTTCCTAGGATTAATTATTGATTTTGACAGAGTATTTAGATCCTTTCCTTTTGTTCTCATTCAGATATAAATTGATCACCATGTTGAATATGATCATTATTTAACTGAGGCTGGTTAAGTGATTCTTTTACTTTCAATCTAGATAATCCTGACTCCTAAGTCCTGTACCTAAGTCCTGTTTTCTAACCTTTATGTCTTCTTTTGCTAATGTTGGAATGTTTTGCTTTTTAAACTTATTTATTTATTTATTTTTTAGGAGATCCTAGGGATCAAACCTGGGACCTCATACATGGAAAGTAGGCACCCAAACACTTGAGCTACATCTCCTCCCCTGGAAGGTTTTTCAAATTCCCATATCCCTTATTAAAATAGGGAGCTTTCCTGCATGCTTTTCCCTCCCATGCTTGGGAGCTCTTTAGGCAAAATATTAAAAACTGAGTGTTAGTTATTAAGGATCAATACATGTTTTCCTGAACACACTTAAAGTGGTCTCAGCTTATTTAAAACACGTATACTTACACACATATTACTGTATAATGTTAAATTTTAGGGGGATGGAAATAATTAATTTTATTCCATTCCTTTAGACCAGTAAGGTTCTTAACCTTTTTTGTTCCATGGACCCTTTTGCCAGTCAGGTGAAAACCACGAACCCCTTACTAAGTCCATACTATACTATGTATTATTTAATAAACATTATCACACCTGCACCAACATGTCTCCACAAGAATAATGTTTTTTTGAATTTCAGTTCAAACTCACAGACCCCTTGTTAAAAACCCCTGCTTCAGACTGTACAATTGGATGCAGTACAATAGATGAGCACAAATGAGTAGTGGAAAATATCCTTACTTCTTTTAATTTCACCATCCACTCATTGCTTAGACATGTCCTAATACTTTGATTAGCACTTCAAAATTTGTAGTTTTTCAGGGGAATGGATGTAGCTCAGTGGATGAGTGCCTCACTCCCATGTACGAAGTCCTAGGTTCAATCCCTGCTGCATCCTAAAAAAAAAAAAATCCTAGTATTTCATAGTAAGTAAAAAACGAATAGTTTGTTATTCTGTGAAGTATGTGCCTGCGCTTTAAAAATGCGTTTTTTCTCTTACCACTTTTCTTATTGCTTTTCCCCATATATTTTTTTAAGATTTATTTGTTTATTTATTTTTTATTCCCCTCTCCCCCCCCCACCAGTTGTCTGCTCTCAGTGTCCATTCGCTGTGTGTTCTTCTGTGACCGTTTCTATCCTTATCAGTGGCACCGGGAATCTGTGTTTCTTTTTGTTGTGTCAGCTGTCCGTATGTGCGGTGCCATTCTTGGGCAGGCTGCGCTTTCTTTTGCGCTGGGCGGCTCTCCTTATGGGGCGCACTCCTTGTGCGTGGGGCTGCCCTACGTGGGGGGACAACCCTGTGTGGCACTGCACTCCTTGCGCGCATCAGCACTGCGCATGGGCCAGCTCCACACGGGTCAAGGAGGCCCGGGGTTTGAGCCGCAGACCTCCTTTGTTGTAGGTGGACACCCTATCCATTGGACCAAGTCCGCTTCCCTCCCATATTTTAATACATTTATTCCTATAAACATAAAGAATGAGTGGAAAATTTAATTTCTGACTTAATCATTTTAAGGTACTTGTAGTGTTGTTTTTCTTAATGTGAACACTCTTTGAAATGGGCAGGTAAGCCCCCTGAGCTGTCTCCACTTATCTGTGCCAAGTATGGCTGGGTCACAGTTGAATGTGATATGCTCAAGTGCTCCAGCTGTCAAGCTTTTCTCTGTGCCAGTTTACAGCCAGCTTTTGACTTTGACAGATGTAAGTGTAAAGTATGAATTACAATTTTCTTCATATTCACTGATTGTACTGCCTTCCTTTTTAAAGATATACAGTACTAGTTTTTCTGAAAAAAATTAGCTACGTATGGTTTGATCAAAGAATGTGTACTACTCTATATAACAAGGTAAACTTATGATTGTCTTCACCCTAATTATTAGCTTCACTTGATACATCTTTCTTTTAACTAAACTGCTTTAAGAGTGAACTTTATGTATTCTAGGTAACTAATAGCAGTATGTTTACTTTATGGTTAGACAATATAAACTTTTAGGCAAAGAGAGATCAAGTACTTTTGTGAAGGGTCACACTTTGGAATGCCCTACCATATAAGATACATAGCATTTCCTTTTTTGATCTTAGAATCTTAATTTAGAGCTTGTTTTGTGGTAAATATTAAGATGATGTAGTTGCTAATATTTTTGTATATTTTTAATTCCCTATTTGTATTTTTAATTATATCCATATTCTTAAAGGTTCTTGGCCATAGGATTTTGAATTTATCTAGTATTTCATAAGGGTTGTTACCTATGTTGCTTTCAGATAAGAAACAATGTGCTGAGCTGAAGAAAGCCTTGTGTGCTGCCCATGAGAAGTTTTGTTTCTGGCCAGACAGCCCCTCTCCAGGTACTTATTTCCGAGATTTCTTGTTTACTGTTGGTTTTTTTTTGGTCATTGGTTTCTAATATTGTCTATTTCTTTGTGAAGGGCTAGTCTTTGAAGTTTCATTTCTTCCTTTCTATCTGTGCTTTTTAAGAATTAATTTGTGTTTATTATGTTGTTACTTAATTTTATTAAGTGCATTTGCAGGGCCAACTGTTTAACCAGGCACACATTATCTCATTTAATCCTCAAGGGGATATATATTATCAACCCAGTTTTTTTTAGGTGAGCAAACTGAGAATCAGAGGTCTTACAACCAACTAATGAGGAGCCATAACAATGGTTTTATCTGCTTTTTCCATCATACTGAGCAGTCTCACATTCTATGCAGGCTTCCTTTACAGGGTATGTTGGCAGCACTAATCAGTGGCAAACAGGGTTCAGTTGCTAAAGAACCCTGTAACAGCACCCAAGTTATAATGGTTGCAAATTTATAATTTTTTATGGGCGAAGTATACCATATAACAATAGCATGGAAGTGACGCTATCACAGCCAAATGCTGCCTCACAAAGGGGTCTGGAGAGGCCGTATAAGCTCCTGTTGTTCCCTTTAAGGGCCATGGTAGGATGCACTCTCCTGAACCAGGAACCAGCAATGTGTGCATGGAACACTTCAGAAATAGAGAACCCAAAACATTGTTTCCAGGTATTTTTTATGTTTTGCTGGTCATATCGTCATTTTCCTGCTCTGTGATCAGCTTCAACAGCAGAGCCCTGTGGAGCTTCAAACAGACTAGGTACAAAGTTCCTCAGCCCCAGGATTACAAAGCAGCCCTATTAATCCATGTATTTCATGCCTTAACCAGGGGTCAGCGCAGTGTGGGAATATTTTCTATTTCAGTAGGACAGCTCAGCTAATACCATGCCTGCTGGAATTAACCCTTACAGTACAGAGCGTCACTGCAACTACAATCTACTTGCAGACCACTAACTCCTGTCCAGACCTTTCTTTTTGAGTTTGACACATATTCTGAACTACTTTCTGAATATTTCCACTTAATATTATGCAGGTACCAGGAACTCAACATATACAAGACTGAACTCTTCATCTTATACCTAAAATTTGCTTCTCTTCCTATATTTTATCCATCTTGGGAAATGGCACTGACCTCCTCATCCAGTTGTCCAAGCCAGAAAAAATAGATCTCAAATGTGATCTTCCAACTATATGGTCCCTTGGTTTGGTTCTTTAATATCCACAGGCTTTCACATGGAGGAAAAAAAAAATCCACAACTCTTTACACTTTAATGCTTACGTTTATTAAGTTTTTTGTTTGTTTGTTTGTTTCACCTTAAAACATTTTAAAAACAAAACAAAAAAACCAACTGTCATTGGGGAGTGGATGTAGCTCAGTGGTTGAGTGCCTGCTTCCCATGTACAAGGTCCTGGGTTCAATCTCCAGTACCTCCTAAAAAATAAAAAAAAAAAAGTATAGCACATCACTACCACATAAGTTAAACAAAAATGATGTAAATAACAAAAGTGGTATATATCTATAATAAGCAAATTACCTGATAAAAATTTTAACTTAGCACAAGCAAGAATAAATTGGTTCCAAAATACTATGATGTTTGGCATTTGTACTGCAAAGTTTAAATTATAATTTTATTCTGCTCAAAAAGTCATCTCTAAGAAATCGGTAGTGCTCAAAAATTGTTATATCCGGGAAACGGACTTTGGCCCAGTGGTTAGGGCGTCCGTCTACCACATGGGAGGCCCGCGGTTCAAGCCCCGGGCCTCCTTGACCCGTGTGGAGCTGGCCCATGCGCAGTGCTGATGCGCGCAAGGAGTGCCCTGCCACACAGGGATGTCCCCCGCGTAGGAGAGCCCCACGCGCAAGGAGTGCACCCATAAGGAGAGCCGCCCAGCGCGAAGGAGGGAGCAGCCTGCCGAGGAATGGCGCCACCCACACTTCCCTTGCCGCTGACGACAACAGAAGCGGACAAAGAAACAAGACGCAGCAAAAAGACACAGAAGACAGACAACCCGGGGAGGGGAGGGGAATTAAATAAATAAAAAAATAAATCTTTAAAAAAAAAAAAATTGTTATATCCAACAGGAGATAGTCTACTAGTCAAGACAAGACAATTCTTTATACAATTAGGTTTTAAAAAATGCAGAATATCTGATAATTATATTAGCAGTATAAAGGCTATGCTAAAAATCAGAAAACTATACAGAAGATAAAGCATTAATTGATTAATATTATTTTGCTTTGAGAAAGCCAGAAATGATTATATTCTAAGAAATAAGCAATAATGACACTAAAGATATGATTAATATACTCTATGTTTTTTAAGCCCAAACACATTCTTCATCTCATAGAAGACAGTCCTGACTTTTACATTCTTTGTCCAGAACAGGACTCCAATTTAAGCGATTATTTGAATATAGTTGATAATCTTAAATCATTTTTTTCTCCAGAGGATATTTTTGTTTCAGTAGATATTCTACAAAATATGCTGCTAAGATTTTGTAGCATAATAAATGCTAATTTATCCAGTAGCTGTCACAAATGCCAACAAACTTCTATACCTAAACCTAAGTTACTACAGTAGTGAAGTCATAACTGATGTGATTCTTCCATACGGTCACACTTTATTTACTATACAATAGTGTTGTAAAATCCAAAGAAGAAACCTTGGTGAGTCCTCCCAAAGCTGCATAATTTTTCAAATTATTTCCCTCTGGTTGCAGACCCTGTTCTTTTCTTCAATCTTTTTTAGTTATTTGGCTTCTGCAATATTTTCTTGACATTTTTGTTTCTTCTTCTATTCTTTAATCATCTTGGCCAATTTGCAGGACAGTACAGCACTTCCTAGAAACAATGGAGTAGGAGCCAAAATCACTGTCATAAGGAAGCCATATGGGTCCTTTGCTGCAGCCCATTCTACAACATACTTAGCCCAAGCCTTTATATCAAACATCTCTGTAGTGGTCTTAGGAAAACTGGGTGGGGAATGGTATACATACAGTCACTGGGATTAAACAGCCATTGACCTTATGCTTAATGTGCAGAATTCCCATATAACCCTCAATTTTTAAAAATCCACACCTTTCCCATTAATTTTTGTTTTTTATAACCTGTCTTTTCTGACAAAATGATTCATCTTTTTAAATCAATAATTGTGTTTTTACATAATTGGTTACTTTTAACGATTTTAAATATTTAAGAAGCTGTTAAAGACCATTTTTTTTGTCTCTGAATGGAAGGTATCCCTTTGTTTTCTTTTCAACTTTAAGTAATTTTTTAAAATTTGGAATATTTTAAGTATAGAGAAAAGTATAAATAAAAATATAAGAAACATTTGTGACCTACCACCCACCCCATCAAATCCCAGCACTTTACCATTCTTGTTTCAAAACCACCCCACCTGCTTTTTTTCTTTTAATCAAGAAGTATTACAAATAAAGCTGTGGATCCCTCTCTAAATCTTATTCCCTTGTCTTCTTATCCTGAATTAACTATAATCTACAGTCCTGAATTTGGTGTTCATCATTGTTTACATGGTTTCTCTTCTACAATGTATATATGCATCCATAAGCAATATATGTAGCACTATTTTTCTTATTTTAAAACTTTTATAAATATTATCATACTGTATATATCCTTCTACAAGATTTTTTTTTTGCCCAACTTTTTTGAGATTAACCCATGTTGTCACATGTATTATATTTGAAGCTTTATAAAAAGTAGGACCATCTAAAATTTTATTCTCCTAAGAAATTAGGTAGAGAGTTTGCCCATTTAGCTCTTACCATTGGTAGGCTGACTCTTCATTTTAGGACCCTCTCTCATACCTTCTGTCTACATGATTTTTGTATCTGACTTGCTTAAACACCCTTTTTACCTAATTATGTATCATCACAGATGATGATCAAGCCTTCCTTTTCTTGGTGCTTCCTATTCTTGGTACAAGTTCCTACTTATTCTAGTTCTATCTAACATATGTACAGTTTTCTTCTCTACTTAACTAGATTTTGAGTTTTGGGGATATGTCGATTGTTTTTCATCAAATTTGGGAAGTTTTCAGCTATCATTTCTTTAAATATTCTTCTACTTTCTTTCTCTCTCTCCTCTCAGGGATTCCTATTATGCAATACATTGGTACATTTGATGGTGTCCCTCATGTCTCTGAGGCTTTGTTCTTTTTTTTTTTTTTTTTAAAGAACTTCATTCTGCTTGTATTTATTATTATAAATGAATTTGCTGTTTGTCTTTTTACTTTATTGTTTTGTTTGTTCATTGCAAGGAAGGGGAAAGCATTTGACTTAAAATACTTTTTTTAGGAGGTACCAGGGATTTAACCCAGGACCCCATACATGGAAAGCAGGTGCCCAACCACTGAGCTGCATCCATACCCCTGTTCTTTTTTTTTTTTTTCCATTCTTTTTTTCTTTGTTCCTTAGACTGGATAATCTCAATTGACCTATCCAAAAGTTTGCTTAATTTTTCTTCTGCCAGCTCAGATCTGTTGAACCCTCTAGGGATTTTTCATTTAGGTATTATGCTTTCCAACTCCAGAATTTCTATTTGATTCTTTTGTATATTTTCTCTCTCTTTACTGATATTTTCAATGTGGTGAGACATCATTATCATCCTTTCCTTTAGTTCTTTAGACAGTTTCCTTTAGTTCTTTGAACACGTTTAAAGTACCTGATTTAAAGCCTTCAAGTAAGTTCAATGTCTAGTCTTCTCAGTAATAGTTTCTTCTATTTTTTCAATCTTTTTTAAAAGAGATTTGTTTCCTCCCCCGTCCCCGTTCCCCGCCCCCCCCCCCCACCAAGTTTTCTGCTCTCTCTGTCCATTTGCTGTGTGTTCTTCTGTGTCTGCTTGTCTTCTCTTTAGGTGGCTTAGGAACTGATCCTGGGACCTTCTGGAGTCTTATTTTTTTAAATAAACAAGTTTTTTTCTTCCCCTTTAGAGTAAACTACCCTGGGGAACCAGGTAGGGTAAATCTAGAAAGGTGGTTTAATCCAGTAAGATCCATTTTATGTTTAGATTGAGTGTGCACATTTCTTTTTTTTAAAGAAATTTTATTAATAACATATTAATAAAGCATAAATCTGAAGTGTACAATCAGTGGTATTCTATATAATAACATAGTTGTGCATTCATTACTTCAGTCATTTTTAGAGCATTTTCATTATTCCTGTAATAATTATTTAAAAACCAAGTAAACAAAAAAACCCTCATTGCCTCTCAGTCTTTCTATGCTTCTGCCATACATAGCTGCAATTCTGTTTCTGACTTTCTAGTTTATTTGTATTTATATTTTGTAAAAACAGTCTTACATATGCACTATTACCCATATTCATATTTCACATGAGGTTTCACCATGTTCTCCAGTCCCCTGTTATATTTGTTAGATTTCTTTCTAGTAATATACATGTCCTTAGACTTGCCCTTGCGACCACTGTCTTACCCATAGAATAGCTCTTCTATTTACAAACACTGTGATGTGCTTTCACCATTTCTATTCATTTCCAAAGATTTACAAACAACCTTTTTACCAATTCTACACAGATTAAACCTCAACTTTCCATTCTCTTACCGCATTATATTTTCTGGTGACCTTTATTCTAGTTATTAACTCCATGAGTTTATTCGTAATAGCGCAGCCATACAGCATTTGTCCTTTTCTGTCTGTCTTGCTTTTACTCCACAGAATGTCCTCCAGGTTCATCCATGTTGTCATATGCTTCATGACTTCATTTCTTCTTACAGCTGCATAATATTCTGTCATGTATACACCATAATTTTTTACAAAGAATTTTCTAAAGATTTATTTTATTTATTCCCCCCCAGCCCCCCCATTATTTGTGCTCCCTGTCTGCTCTCTGTTGATTGTTTGCTCTCTGTGTCTGCTCATCTTTTTAGGAGGCACCGGGAACCAAACCCAGGACCTCCCATGTGAGAGGGAGGCACCCAGTCACTTGAGCCACATCCGCTTATTGGGTTTCCTCATGTTTCTCCTCTTTCCTTCATCTCATTGTGTCATCTCGTTGCGTCAGCTCACCATGCCAGCCTATCGTGTCAGCTTGCTGTCTTGCTCTTCTTTAGGAGGAACCAGAAGCTGAACCCAGGACCTCCCGTGTGGTAGGTAGGCACCCAACTCTTGAGCCACATCCACTTCCTTATACCACAATTTGTTTATTCATTCATCGGTTGGTGGATACCTGGGTTGTTTCCATCTTTTGGCAATTGTGAATAATGCCACCATGAACATCAGTGTGCAGATGTCTGTTTGTGTCATTGCTCTCAGTTCTTCTGGGTATATACCTAGAAATGGTATTGCTGGGTCTCATGGCAAGTCTGTGTTCAACTTCCTTAGGAACTGCCAAATAGTCCTCCGCAGTGGATGTACCATTCTGCATTCCCACCAACAGTGAATAAATGTTCCTATCTTTCCACATCTTCTCCAACACTTGTAGTTTTGCAACTTTTTAATAGAGGCCTTTCTCAAAGGTATAAAATGATATACCACTGTAGTTTTGATTTGCATTTCCCTAATTGCTAGTGATGTTGAGCATTTTTTCGTGTGTTTTTTTGCCATTTGTATTTCTTCTTTAGACAAGTGTCTCTTCAAGTCTTTTGCCCATTTTTTAATTGAGTAGTTTGTCTTTTTATTGTTGAGTTGTATTATCTCTTTATGATCATGAATTTTTAAACCCTTGTTGCCTGTGTGATTTCCAAATATTTTCTCCCATTGAGTTGGCAGCTTTTTACCCTATTGACAAAGTCCTTTGAGGTGCAGAAGTGTTTAATTTTTTTTTAGGAGGTGAAAGGGCTTGAACCTGGGACCTCATACAAGGGAAGCAGGTGCTCAACCACTGAGCTATACCTGCTCCCCAGTGAGAGTTTTTTTTCCATTTGTTGTTTTTTAGGAGGTAACAGGGGTCAAACCTGGAACCTTCTACATGGGAAGTAGGCACTCAACCACTTGAGCTACATCTTCTCCTCTAAAAGTGTTTAATTTTGAGGGAGGTTCCATTTATCTATTTTTCTTTCATTGCTCATGATTTGGGTGTAAGGTTTAAGAAATTATTGCCTACCGCAACATCTTGAAAATGTTTTCCTACATTTTCCTCTAGGAGTTTTATGGTTGTTACTTTTATTTTTAGGTCCTTGATTTATTTTGAGTTAATTTTATATATGGTATGAATAGGGGTCCTCTTTCATTCTTCTGGTTATGGATATCCACTTCTCCCAGCACCGTTTTATTGAATAGACTTCTCTGTCCCAGCTGGGAGGGCTTGACAGCTATGTCAAAAATCACCTGAGGGAAGGGGAATGGCTCAAGATGTTGAGTGCCTGCTTGCCATATGGGTGGTCCTGGGTTGGGTTCCCATGTCTCCTAAACAACAGCAAAACAAACGAAAAAAACAACTAAGGGGAGCCATTGTGGCTCAGTGGTTGAGCACCAACCTCCCACATATGCAGTCCCCAGTTCAATCCCCAGTCCCTGGTACTTGAAAAAAAAATCACTTGACTGTAGATATGAGGGTCTATTTCTGAGTTCTTGATTCAGTTCCAATGCTAAATCTCTCTGTATGACAGTACCATGCTGTTTTTACCACTGTAGCTAAGTAATATGCTTTATTTTATTTTACAGTTTATTAAATATTTTGTTTTATTCAAAACTACAATTTATAATGATTGAATCAAGCATATAATGATTGAATCAAGCTCTAGGTCGTAGCTCAGCTCGTGGCTTGATGTTCCTCTGACTGCAGCAAAAGATGGAATACTCCAAGTAATATGCTTTAGAGGTGGGAAGCAAAAGTCTTTCAACTTCTTTTTTTTTTTTTTAAGATTTATTTTCTTAATTTATTTCTCTTCCCTTCCCTGCCCTCCCCGCCCCCAGTTGTCTGCTCTCTGTGTCCATTCACTGTGTGTTCTTCTGTGTCTGCTTGGATTCTTGTCAGTGGCACTGGGAATCTCTGTCTCTTTTTGTGGCATCATCTTACTGCATCAGCTCTTGGTGTGCGGCGCCACTCCTGGGCAGGCTGCGCTTTCTTCATGCAAGGCGGCTCTCCTTTCAGGGTGCACTCCTTGCACGTGGGGCTCCCCTATGTGGGAAACACCCCTATGTGGCACGGCACTCCTTGCGCACATCAGCACTACGCTTGGGCCAGCTCATCACATGGGTCAGGTAGCCCTGGGTTTGAACTGTGGACCTCCCGTGTGGTAGGTGGACGCTCTATCTGTTGAGCCAAATCCACTTCCCTCAACTTCTTTTTTAAGACATCTTCAGCTATTCAGGGCCTCTTACCCTTCCATATAAATTTGATATTGGCTTTTCCATTTCTGTGAAAAATGCTGTTGGGATTTTTATTGGGATTGTGTTGAATCCATGAATGATTTTAGGAAGACTTGACATCTTAACGATATTTAGTCTTCTAACCCATGAACACAGAATGTCCTTCCATTTATTTAAATCTTCTTGAGTTTCTTTTAGCAATGTTTTGTAGTTTTCTGAATATAGGTCCTTGATGTTCTTACTTAAGTTTATTCCTAAATATTTGATTCTTTTAGTCACTATTATAAAGGAATTTTTTTTTCTGATTTCCTCCTCAGATTGTTCATCAGTAATGTTTAGAAATGCTTTTTATTTTTGCATATAAATCTTGTATCTCTCCATTTTGCTATCTATTAGTTTTAGTAGCTTTGTTGTGGATTTTTCAGGATTTCTATGTATACATCATATCATCAGTGAACAGTGAAAGTTTTACTTCTTCCTTTCCTATTTGGGTGCCTTTTATTTCTTTATCTAGCTAGAACTTCTAGCACAGTGTTGAATAACAGTGGTGACATTGGGCATCCTTGTCTTGTTCCTTATCTCAGCTTTCAGTCTTTCACCATTGAGTACAATACTAGTTGTAGGTTTTTGCACTTTACCATATTGAGAAAGCATCCTTCTCTTCCCATCTTTTGGAATGTTTTTATGAAGAAAGAATGAGGTATTTTGACAATTGCCTTTTCTGCATCAATTGAAAAGATAGTGTGGTTTTTCTTCTTCAATTTATTAATGTGGCTTATTCACTAATTGATTCTCTTGCGTTGAACCATCCTTGCATACCTGGGATAAAACCCATTTGAGCATGGTGTGTAATTCTTTTAATATGCTTATGGATTATATTTGCAAGTATTTTGTTGAGGATTTTTGCATCTATATTCTTTAGAGATATTGGTCTGTAATTTTCTTTTCTCGTACTGTATCTGGTTTTGTTATTAGGGTGCTATTGGCTTCATAGAATGAGTTTGGTAGTGTTCATTCCTGATTAAGTTTTTGGAAGTGCTTGAGCAACACTAGTATTTGATCATCTTTGAATGATTGGTAGAATTCAGCTGTGAAGCCAATTGGTACTGGGCTTTTCCTCTTTGGGAGTTTTTTTTGTTTTTGTTTTTGTTTTAAGGTGGTACTAGGGATTGAACTCAGGACCTTGAACATGAGAAGCAGGCTTTTAACCACTAAGCTACATTTGCGCCCCAATGAGAGTTAGCGTTTTCATTTGTTTTTAGGAGGTACCAGGGATTGATTCCGGGAGCTTGTACTTGGGAAGCAGGGTGCTTAACCATTAGGCTATATCCACTCCCCAGTGAGAGTTGGTTTTTTCATTTGTTTGTTTGTTTGTTTTAAGGAGGTACTGGGGATTGAACCTGGGCCCTTGGTAACCATGGGTAACCATGGTAAGCAGGCACTCAAACACTTGAGCTACTCTGCCCCACTGGGAGATTTATTTTTATTTTTATTTTTGAGGTACTGGGGCCATGGATTGAACCCAGGACCTTGTATGTGGGAAGCCGGTACTTCCACATAGGCTTCCTGAGTTGGTTTTATCATTTTTTTTTTGCTTGTTGTTTGTTTTTATTTTTTTAGAAGGCACTGAAAACTGAACCTGGGACCTCCCATTTGGGAGGCAGGTGCTCAACTGTAGGGCCATATCCAATCCCCCTGGGAGATTTCTGATGACTGTTTCAATCTCTTTATTTGTGACTGGTTTGCTGAGGTCTTCTTTTTCTTTTAGGGTCAGTGTAGGTTGTTTGTGTGTTTCTAGAAATTTATTCTTCTCATCTACATGGTCTAGTTTTTTGGGCTGCAATATTCATAGTATAGTATCCTCTTGTGATCTCTCTTATTTCTGTGGGGTCAGTGGTAATGTCTCCCCTCTTATTTTAAAATTTTTATTTGCATCTTCTCTCTTTTTTTCTTTGTCAGTCTAGCTAAGGCTTTGTCAATTTTGTTCATCTCAGAGAACCAGCTTTTGGTTTTGTTGATTCTCTTCATTATTCTTTTTTTGCTGTCTTATTCATTTATTTCTGCTCTGATCTTTATTTCTTTCCTTTGGCTTGATTTGGGATCAGTTTGCTGTTCTTTTTCTATTTCTTCCAGCTGTGCAGTTAGATCTTCAATTTTATCTCTTTCTTCCTTTTTAATGTAAGCACTGAGAACTATAAATTTCCTTCTCAGTACTGCCTTTGTTGTGTCCCATAGGTTTTAATATGTTGTGTTCTCATTTTCATTCATCTCAAGATATTTAGTGAATTTATTTGCAATTTCTTCTTTGACCCACTGATTGAGTGTATTGTTTAATCTCCATATATTTATGAATTTTCCATTTTTCCATATATTTTGACTTCCAGCTTCCAGAGAAAGCATTTTGTATAATTTCAATCTTTTTAAATTTATTGAGAACTGTTTTGTGACCCAACCTAGTTAGTCCTGAAGAAGGATCCTTAAGTACTTGAAGAGAATGTATATCCTGTTGTATTGGAGTGTAATGCTCTATAAATGTGTTAGATCTAGTTCATTTATCATATTATTCAAGCTCTCTGTTTCTTTGTTTATCCTCTGTCCAGATGTTCTATCCAATACTGAGAGCGGTATATAGACATCTCCAAAATTATTGTAGAGAAATCTATTTCTTCCTTCAGTTTTGCCCGCATGTACCTCATGTACCTTGGGGCACCTAGGTTAGGTGTATAAATACTTATTATAGTTATTTCTTCTTGGTTAATTGCCCCTTTTATTAATATATAATAACCTTCTTCATCCCTTATAACAGTTTTGCATTTAAAATCTATTTTGTCCAGTATTAATATTGCTAATCCAGCTCTTTTTTGAGGGGGCTACTAATTGTGTGGAATATCTTTTTCCAACCTTTCACTTTCAACCTAGTTGTGTCCTTATATCTGAGATGAGTCTTTCATAGACAACGTATAGATGGCTCATATATTTTTAATCCATTCTATCAGTCTACGATTGGGGAGTTCAAACCATTAACATTCAATGCTATTACTGTAAAGTCATTACTTACTGTTTTATCCTGTGGCTTTCCATTGTCACATCTTACTGTTGTCTGTCTTTTTACCCTTTAATTTATCCTTGCTAATAATCTTCATTTCTATACCCTTTTTTAAGTCTCTCACCCTTGTTTTTTTTTCCTTTCAGGCTGCAGCACTCCCTTTAGTGTCTTTTGTAATTTTGGTCTTTTGATAACCTACTCTCCCTGTCTTTGTTTGAATCTTAAGGCTTTAAACTCACCCTCATTTTTGAAGGACAGTTTTGCTGGATACAGGATTCTTTGCTGGCAGTTTTTCTCTTTCAGTCCCTTAAATACTTTATATCACTTTCTACTCACCTCCTTGGTTTTTAATGAGAGATTGGCACTTAATCTTACTGAGTTTCCCTTGTATGTGATGCTTTGCTTTTCTCTGGCTTCTTTCAGAATCTTCTTTATATCTCTGATATTTGTCATTTGGAATAGGTGTCTCAGAGTAGGTCTCTTTGGATTTATTCTGTTTGAGATGCGTTGTCCTTCTTAGATATTGATATTTATGTCTTTCACAAGGATGTGTAATTTTTTGCTGATGTCTAGGTATCTGAATATGTTGGTGAATTTACGCTGATGGTCAATTTCTTACCTAGTCTTTTTTTTCCCCCATATCTCTTCTTTGATTTTTGGTTCAATTTATTATGAGTCTTTAAAATTGCCCAGCTTGAGATCCTTCCTTAATATGGAGAGGAGGGCAGAGGAAAGGCCTTAAAAATACCTACCTCAGGGTGCCCCATGTTATGTGTCTTACCCTGTAGCACACTCACACCCATGTCTCAGGTGTGTACTCTCACTCTTTCTCATTTCTCAAAAAAACCTTTTACTGGCCTTTTTTTTTTTTTTAATTGCCCAGCTTAAGTTACCAAAATCAGGAAAAAAGAAAAGAAAAGAAAAAAAAGGGGGGGGTGCAGGTGTAGCTCAGTGATTGAGTGTCTTCTTCCCATGTATGAGGTCCTAGGTTCAATCTTAAAAATAAAAAAAAAAGAAAAGTGGGCCCAGGAACTCACTAATGGGGTACAGATTTTCTCCCAGGAATTGGAACTAAAGAGAGTCCTAAAAGCAGTTTTTCTCCTCACAGTTTCTTGGCTAGACAGCAGATGGTGCTTGTCGACAAGCCTTTCCAGGGAGGTGTTTTTTCCCACATTTCTGGTCTGACCAGAGCCAAGATTCAAAGTAGGCTCTACTGGCTGAATTCACTGAAGAGAAGCCACTCTCTGCCCTCTGATGTCCCCTCACTGTTCTCTTGTAACAGCTGACAGGGAAGAAGACATTTGTTCCCCTCTGATTCAGCTGTAGTGAACCGGGGGTTTTATCCAGGCTTAATGTCTTGAGCGTGCAGGATGGCGCCTTTCCCAGCCACTGCAGGGGTTTTGTAACTCATGTTTGTTGTTTCAGGCTCTTCATCTTTCTGTCCCTCACCTCCTGGGGGCTGCTTAGCACTGTCCTGTCTGCTGACCCTCAAAGCAGGACACTTGGACAGCTTTTGGCCCTTTCTCCCTTGTTTTTCTGAGAGTTGAGCCATGCCTGTCTACTCTGACATCATTGTAATGTGTTTTGTTTTGTTTTTGTTTTTGAGGTACCAGGGCTCCAAGTCCTTGTATGTGGGAAGCTGGTGCTCAATCACTGAACCACATCAGCTCCCCAAGTTGATTTTTTTGCTTGTTTGCTTGCTTATTTTTTTGTTTTTAGGAGGCACCAGGGACCGAACCTGGGACTTCCAATGTGGGATACAGGGTCTCAACTGTTTGAACCATATTAGATCCCCTGTAATGTGTTTTGGTGGGGTTTTTTTTTGGTATTTTTTTAATCTTTAAAAAAAATTTTTCTAATGTGTTTTTGATATCACCTGTTATGTCTTTCATTCTCATAAACTCTGTTATTGTTCTGTTCAGGTTTTCAAATTATTCTTTGTGCTAGCCCCGGGTCTTCTTGATGTCCTTTATCTCTTTAGCCATATTGTCTTTCAACTTGTTGATTTGATTTAGGAGATTTATATGAACCTCCTTGATTAGTTGTCTCAAAGCCTGTGTCTCATCTGGGGGTTTGGAATGCTCCTTTGCTTGGGCCATTTCTTCCATTTTGTTAGTATGGCTTGTAAATTTTTGCTAATGCCTAGCATCTGATTATGATGGTGAGTTTACGCTGATGTTCAATTTCCCTGTCTTGTGTAAGGATTTAGTGGCTAGAGCTGCTTGTAACTACTGTTCTTTGATTCTTGGTTAAATGTGTTCTAGGTCTTTAGGATTGTGCTTGTTTAGTTGCTCAAATACAGGCCATGGACCAGTAATAGTTTACAAACCCACTTCCAAGAGCCTTGGGGAGGGAGGCTGTAAAAGCCAGGGAAAGCCTCTCTTCTTTACTTTTAATTTCCTCACCTGCACTTCCTTGGTCAGCCAGCAGATGGTGCTCTTCAGCAGCCCTCAGTTCAGACCCTGGCTGGCGTGTGTTCCCTGCAACACTGACTGCAACAGAGTGACAAAGGCTCCTGCCTCAAGGCTATTCAGATCAAACTTTCTCCAAGACTGTTCTGCAGCTTTTGCCAGCAGCCCCCTCCTTTTCCCAGGGTAGGAAATAATTCCTCTCTTTCTGCGTCCTCAGCAACCAGTCCTGGTCAGTAGGGAGGGTGTTTGTAAGAATTGGATAGCTCTAGTTCCCTGCTGGATCCCCAGGCAAACAATGGCTCAGGCCATTGTTTAATTTCCATTGAAATTGGTTAATTTCCAGAGTTCTGAAAAAGTTTATTTTGCCCCTTTTTGTCAGTATTCTCTTGCTTTTATGGAGGAAAAAATTTTCACAGGTCCTTACTTTGCCATTTCTGCTGATGTTATTCTATACAGATTTTGCAACATACAGCTGTATTTTATAAATAGTCATGTACTTGATAGAACAACCTAAATACTCATAAACATGTCAGTGTTCCCCTTCTTAGTAAAATTAATTTTAAAAAATAATTGCCATTGCTCCTCCTGTATTTTTTTGCATATTATTGTAAACTCATGACCTTTCCAAAACATCTTATTTAATTAATTTTAATTATTCTTTTATTTGAATTTCAAATATTTACAACTGGACTAAGGACCTCCTTTAAGCTGACTATTCTATTCTTTTAGCATTGTCTATGATATTCTTAAAAGTATTCTTGCTTTCTAGCAACAACAAAATTTTCTGGATCTAACTTGATTTTCTTCCCTGTCCCAACAAGACATGTAACTAGCAACACTCCAAAGAACCAGATCCTTTTAAGTAGAATAATTTTACAAGAAACCAAAATCTGGCTGCTAAGGATGCACGTCTAATTAGTAGTGAGTAAAACTGCTATTGTTATAGTAACAATACTTCTAGTTACTATAACTACTTCTAGTAACAAAACTAGAAAAGAGATTTTTTTTAACTAACTTTATTGAGGTATACTTGGCATAGGCTGAACTGCACTTTAGATATCTAATTTGATAAGTTTTGACATAGTATAACCCGTGAAACCATCACTGTGAAATTTCTATTTAACATCATGAGTTTGTATTTATTTTCCCAGATTAATGCTCTATATATTCTTGTACCCTATTTCTCTTATAATATGAGGTTTTGTTGATCATTAAGTGTTTTACCACAGCGATACTCCTTCTCTCCACCCTTAAGCCACCCACGTCTTCATTTCTTACAGGGATTATTACTTTAATGTCTTCTAATCTTACTTCTTTGCCTCCATTCTAAACTGTTGCTCACTATCTCTTAATATCAGTTCTCCCTTAAGAAATCTTTCAGTAGTTTTTCAACACATACATTAATAAAATCATGGTCTGGCCACGGTCTACATTTTGGCTTTATCTCCTGTCATTCTTCCCACAGGCACAGTGGGTCCCACCCCTGTGAAACTATTTAGAATTTCTAGAATGTGCCATCCTTTGGCCCTTTGTCTTTGCACACTGTTGTTGGAATTTCAAACTTAGCTTAGCCCGACTGCCTCTGAGAAGCCTTTCCTGAGAACTCCCCTACCGTAATCAACCCTAGCTTAATGTCAGGAAGCTTCCCCCTCAACCCCCCCTCATCCTCCCCCCCCCAAATAAAGCAAGGTAGGAGGAATGAAAGAAGGAAGGCAGCAAAAGCAAAAGTAAAGACTTAAACAATATGAAAATGTGTTATATCTCATCACAAAAAGTCCTATGGTAGGATTGCTCCAGTGTTGGTTAATTCATTGACTCAATGATGTTACCATGGGCCCAGTTCTTACAAGAAGCTTGTCATTTCACTCTAAAACTAGTTTTCCTCATGGTTACATGAAGGCAGACATTTCAGGATTCCCATGTAGATACAACACCATCCAGTGGAGGGATGGAGGCCTCCTTCCTATATTCACAGAATCCCCCAGCAGACATCTCTCCTCTTTTGTTGACCAGGATTGGGTTAAATGTCCCTTACTAACAGCAGTTGGTCGCTGCTAAGAGGAATGCTGTTATTATAATTAAGGGAGACAAATCAGGATTTACCCATGAGTCACTAGAGCAAAAAATTGGTACCAGAGAAAATCCAGGCTCTGTCAGCAAGGCAGGAGCAGGCATAGCTCTTGGGTGGGCAAATAACAGTACCTACTACGTCCACTTGTGGATGCCCATAATATTCTCTATTTACTGTCGTAATAATACTTGTACACTATAATGGCCTTGCTTATCTGCCTCCCGTATTAGATTTAACTTAAGGGTCCTGAATGTGTCTTGGGTCTTCGGAGTCTAAAGGCCTGGCTTATAGTGACTGTGGCTGCTCAGCAATTGAATGTTAATTCAAGACTGAGAAGGCTACCAAAAGGAGGGAGTGGCTCCCTCCTTTTTAGTTCCCAACTTAGAATGGCATGTTCTCTCTTCTTAAGAAATCTCTCATTTCTAAAATGTATTTCCATTCCTTACTGAAGCTGATTCATTGTGGTTTCCATTCAGTTATCTTTCTAGGCCTGATAGACCTCCTTAGGAAGTAACTCAGCAGGACCTTTCTCACAATTTGTATTTGCAATCAGTGTACCAAATATCCAAGAGAAGAATCAGGTAGCAACAAAGACAATTACACTATATGATCAATTGATTTGCACTAATCGGTTTTCAAACAGATTCTTTCTCAACTTAGGTATAATAAGAATGCTTCCTAAGTTTATACTTTTACTGCTCTAATACCCTGTTTTGTTTCACCTTATAATGTAAGCCTTTTTAATCTCTTGTATAAACATTGGGAATGTGAGGGCCTGTTTTTATTCTTAACTCATAATTTATCCAGATTGTTATTATCTGGATAAATCTTACTTCTTGTTATAAAGTAACAAGTTGTTATAAAATACTGGGTTTTTGTTTTGTTTTGTTTGTTTTTTTATTGGTTTGTTAACTCCTGTCACCTATTCAAGCCTCCACTCATGGTAATTCTGTTTTGTTTTCTTTTTTCCTTTTTTCTTAATACAATTTCAGACATACACATAAGTAGGCAGTAGTACATAATAAAACCTAGCCCATCACTTAACTTCAGCCATTATCAGCTTATGGTCAAACCTGTTTCCTCTATATTCCTGTCACCTCCCCTCCCCTATCCATTGTTTTGAAGCTCAAACCCAGGCATCATATTATTTCATCTCTAAGTATTTCAAGACATAGCTATAAAAGATAAGGACTCCAATTTTTAAACATAATCACAACAGTTTCATCACAGTCCCATCCAAAAACAGTCAACAGTTTTTTTAATATCAAATATCTCATTGATTTTACATTTCCCCAATCATTCTATGTTTTTTTTAATTATTTTTTTTTATAATTTGTACCAATATAAACTTCCAGTTTAATTTTTCCACAGATCGATTTGGAATGTTGCCATTGGACGAGCCTGCTGTTCTTCTTAGTGAATTCCTGGATCGTTTTCAAAGTCTTTGTCATTTAGACCTCCAGCTTCCTTCTCTCAGGCCAGAGGACTTGAAAACTATGGTGAGTTTTTCTTGATGAGGCTACAGTGTTCTCCAGTTGTCACGAGCATTTGTACATGAAGCATTTCTTTTAATGGCAAGAGGATGCAGAGTGCTACGAAGAGAACTACTTGTTTGTCTCTCAACTGATCTTTTTCAGTCTCCACCAAAAAGATATTTTTGAGGGTTTGAGTAAATGGCTTTCACTTGCACTTTTAGATATGATTTTGAATGAAACCAAATGATACAAATTCAATTTTATCTAGATTTGTTACTTAAAAACTACTTAACAGAAGCTCCTGAAATGTGATTTCGTGAGTTTATTGCATTCCATTTTCCAAAGACAGTACTAGAGAAGTTATTCACTTCCTTCACCCTTATGAATAGAAGTTTTGAAATGCTCTGTACTTTGAGTATTTACTATCCCACCTCAGCACCCTGTGGATATTCAGTAAAGACAAAGCTTTACTGAAGGAAATAGCCACTGATTATTTTGCTTTTTAAGGTTGTTATGGGTTTTAGCACCAAACTATTAATCTGTGATGTTTATTATAAATTTCACCCTGCCCCTAGCCAAGACAATTTTTTTTACTGTGTCACAGTTCTTTAATATTCTTAAAGCAAAAATAAAGATGATGGCAAGCCCTGTTCTGTCAGAAAGAAATTCATTGTCATGTCAAGACATGAACAGTAATGTTTTCAGTATTTGGGTTTGAAGATTGCAGATTTCAGAGGAAATCTGGAGTTGATACTGAAAATAACTTAGCACTAAAAACAGATTTGATAGTTCCAGGAAAAATACCACTATTCTCAATCAGCAGATCCATTGCAGATCAGATAGCTTCTGTGTGATATCTTAACCCTGTTTTAGAAGTAAGTCTTCTTTAATGAAGTTGTCTTCATGTTTATCATTGTTGTCATGATTTTTATCTTGTACCATTCAGGCACATCAGTATATATAACTTTTCTTTTCATAATAGTTGAAATTTTAAGTTTCTAACCTTGGTTTCTTTGTAGTGCTTGACAGAGGACAAGATTAGCATTCTCATACACCTATTTGAAGATGAACTTGATCACCGAACTGAAGAGAGAAGAACTACAACCAAATTAGGCTCAGACATCCAAGTCCATGTCACTGCCTGTATTCTGTCTCTGTGTGGCTGGGCATGTAGGTTAGTAGTTTGATTTTGCCTGGGAATTTGAGCTGTAAAAACACTTCACACCCATGTAGATCACTCACCAATATTACATGGAAATCACGTAGTGTTTCTTATGAGAAAAACAAGGACAAAGAGACTGGAGGGAGAGAAAGAATCCATAACAGAGCCAGAATTAGAACTTGGGATTTCTTGGTGCTCATACCTGAACTTCATTTGTTGTACTATCACTCTCTAGTTAGGAATTTGTGTTCCATAAACAGTGAAATTCCTCTCTATTTTTTAGAAAGGAAAAAACAAAGTCAGTTTAATTGATGACAGCTACCAAAGGAAACATAAGTTGTAATCCTCTGGACCCCCATGTTGGTGTTTCCATTCCAGCTGCTTAATTTGGCATCAACTCCTTCTGAGACAGAAGATTGTCAGAACAGTGGCATTGAAAGAATGTTTTCATTTAAAAGGAAAAAGGTTTGAGAGGGGCAAAAACTTGCCTTCAAAATAGTTTTACTGTCGAGAGCATGTCCAAGACCCATAGGTTTTCCTACAGGAAATGTGTGAGATATGATGAAGTTCATCCTAAGTTTGGAGGAGGAGGTCTCTGAGAGGACATTGTTCACAGTCCACTGGTCTGTTCCAAAGTTTTGTTTGCTGAGATAAAGAATACTCTCAAATCATTATATTTAGTCACTTGGAAATGTTATCCTTTGAGAAAACTTACTTTATTTTCTATTCATGCCTAGTTCTTCCTTGGAGCCTCTGCAGCTCTCCCTGATAACATGTTCACAGTGTATGAGGAAGGTGGGACTCTGGGGCTTCCAGCAGATTGAGTCATCCATGACCGACCTGGATGTACCCTTTGGCCTGACCAGCTCCCCCATCCCAGGCCCTGACGGGCGACCAGAGCGCTTCCCTCTGGTGCCAGAATCTCCTAGAAGAATGATGACTCGTAGCCAGGATGCCACATCTTCCCCAGGCTCAGAGCAGGTATGGACTTAATGGGCTTGTTTGGGGAAGATTTTTTTTTGTAATCCAACACTTGCCAAAATGTTGGAAAAGGTGAAAATTAACCTAGGTGGTAGGTAGGCTTCATTTCTTTTCTTTTTTTTTTTTAAGATTTATTTTTATTTATTTCTCTACCCCCTGCACCCCATTTCCCCCTGTTGTCTGCTCTCTATGTCCATTCGCTGTGTGTTCTTCTGTGTCTGCTTGTATTCTCATTAGGTGGCTCCAGAAACCGATCCTGAGACCTTCCAGAATGGGAGAGAGGTGATTACTCTTTCGCACCACCTCAGCTCCCCTGCTCTGCTATGTCTTCTTATTCTCTCTCCTCTGTGTCTCTTTTTTTTTTTTTTTAATTATTTATTTATTTTTTAAAATTACATTAAAAAAATATGAGGTCCCATTTAACCCCACCGCCCCCACCCCCCACAGCAACACTTGCTCCCATCATCGTGACACATCCATTGTCCTCTGTGTCTCTTGTTGCATCATCTTGCTGCGCCACCTCTCCGCATTGGCCATCACTCCTGCACAGGGCGACTTTCCCGCGTGGGGTAGTATTCCCACGCAGGGCCACATTCCAGTGTAGGCCAGCACTCCGCATGGGCCAGCTTGCCCTCACCAAGAGGCCCTGGGCATCAAATGCTGGACCTTTGTGGTAGATGGGAGCCCAATTGGTTGAGCCACATTCATTTCCCAGGCTTCACTTCTAACCACATCGATCAGAATACCATGTAATGTTTCAACTCACCAGTTACAATGGAGAACCTAAATTCATTATTTTGTTTAGAAACCGATTATTCTTTGAAGAGTTTAGTCATATAGGCAGTTCAGAAACTAAATTCTTATAGTTTAAACTATAAATTAGGGGGTTATTGCTTAATGGCTACCAGTGTTCCTGTTTGGGGTGATGAAAATGTTCTGGAAATGAATAGTGGTTATGATTACATGACATTGTGAATGTACTTAATGCCACTGAATTGTAAACTTAAAATGGTTAAACTGGGAAGCGGACTTGGCGCAATGGATAGGGCGTCCACCTACCACATGGGAGGTCCACAGTTCAAACCCTGGGCCGCCTTGACCCTTGTAGAGCTGGCCCATGTGCAGTGCTGAGGCGCGTAAGGAGTGCCGTGCCACTCAGGGGTGTCCCCCACATAGGGGAGCCCCATGCGCAAGGAGTGCGCCCCGTAAGGAGAGCCGCCCAGCGGGACAAAAAGTGGAGCCTGCCCAGGAATGGTGCCGCACACACGGAGAGCTGACACAACAAGATGATGCAACAAAAAGAGACATGGATTCCTGGTGCCACTGATAAGGATAGAAGCGGTCACAGAAGAACACACAGCGAATGGACACAGAGAGCAGACACAACTGGGGGAGGCAGGGAGAAAAATAAAAAATAATCTTTAGAAATAAATAAATAAATAAAATGGTTAAGCTGGTAAATTTTATGTTAGGTATATTGTACCCCAATTTGTAAAATGGCAAAACAAATAAATTATAAATTAGCTTTCACATCCTTCTAGAAATCTTTCTCCTGACTGTAATCATTAATATGATATGTGGACTTCTGTTATCTGCCCTTTTCTTCAGACCGAAAAGAGCCCAGGTCTCATCGTCTCCCGAACTCGGAGCTGGGACTCTTCCAGTCCTGTTGACCGTCCTGAGCTGGAGGCTGCTAGCCCTACCACCAGAACCCGTCCAGTGACCCGAAGCATGGGAACAGGAGACACCTCTGGCCTGGAAGTGCCATCTAGCCCTCTCCGGAAAGCCAAGCGTGTGCGCCTCTGCTCTTCTAGCAGCTCAGTGAGTCCACCTTTGCATGTAAAAGTCACTGAGCACATAGAACACACTAAGCCCTCACTATGCAATATAGAGAAGCAGGCACAAGCCCTTTCCTGGTCCTGTGGCTAAAAGACCATGTGAATAAGTATAAAGGTAGGACAGTTGAGTTACCAATGGGGGAAACATTGTAAGGTTTTGCCTTTTGTTCCTTTGGGATGGATTCTGGAGAGATAATAAATATTTCAGGCAATAGTGGCAGCAGTCAGGGGTGGGGGAGGTTTAAAATAGTTTGTCTAAGACAAAAGTTGTGAAAGAATAAAGAAAATGAGGGGAAAAGATACAGGCAAAGTTTAAAGGACAGCACGAAAATCAGAAATGTAGGTAGTGTGAGATTCTGGTCTTGACAACTAGTAGCAGGTCTCCTTGAATTTACATAGCACTTCCCTTTCATTAACAATACTTCTCTTCCTTCTCCTCCAGGACACATCTTCTCGAAGCTTCTTTGATCCTACCTCTCAGCATAGAGACTGGTGCCCTTGGGTGAATATCACACTTGGCAAAGAAATCAGAGAGGATGGTGAAACTGAGTTAGATGCCAGCACCCAGGCAGAGCCAGGCTGGAAGGCAGTGCTGAATGTCCTCTTGGCCCACAAACAGTCTAACCAGCCAGCTGAAACAGACTCCATGGTGAGATCAGCCGTTGCCCTGTATGTGTGCAGCACTTGCTGTTTATGGGATGGGGAGCAGAGGCTGGTCCTGTAATTAGCACCCTGCCTGCCCTCAGCTTTCATAAGTTGTTAGACTCATTGTGGTTTCATCCTAGAGAATAGTCAGGGAACCAATTCAATATTTCTATCTTTTAGCGTAGGGCATCCCATCAAATTCTGGTAAGTTGTCTTCCCAACTAAAATGACTCCAAGTCAAGAAGGAATACAGAAACAGAAATGCGTGAATAGGCAGGCATTCTGGCCTCACATTGCAAACAGCTGTTTTTCCCATGAGTTGCCTTCACTTGCATTTGGGACCTGGCCAGTTAAATTAACTGTTCAGTGCACCATGCTCTGACACTGAGATTATGATTTCATTCCTTACACAGAGAATGGTCTTTTCCTGTATTCCACAGCCCCAGACTTTTGCACTTATTTTCAGCTAGCCGGCTCAGCAATATCTGCTTCTGCTACAAATGTGGGTAAATTCAAATCTATTATGACAACTGAGGAAACAAGTCAAGTGTTTGCTCTATGTAAAGGATGACAGTTATAGGAGAAGCATTAAGGATTCATGAAAACTGTGTTCTCTTTCCTTTGCTTGCTTACTTCCAAATTTACCTTGTAGCCTGGTATGAATATAATTTCTAACCGCTAGGTCCCCTGAGGACAAAGTAAAATAATGCTTGCCAGCAGGTATTTCCAAGAAGCATTCCCAGATCCATTATTTTATAGGGCCACAGGATTTCATTCGAGGAAATGATAGTTGAAGTAGCCCAAGAATGTACATTAGTGCCCTTAGTAAATATGCAGATGAAAGTTTTCTTAAGTTTTAGCAGAAAAAATCTGCATTTTCCCAACTTAAAAATCTTCTGAAACTACATAAAGCTATTTGAAGGCAAATGTTTGACCCACTGCCCAAACTGAGAGATTAATGCTATCTTTGCACACAAATGCTCTCTACCTAGATCTGCATGAAATAGTATATTAGCAGTTTTAATTAAGACTCCCTTTGTCACTGTCATACTAAAAAGAAACCCCACATGGCTTTTTCGTGGTGGAAGAAATTGGTCTTCTGATTGGCCCTGGATTTTAGGACTCTTAAGACTCTGCTTGGTAGTTTTTCTTTTAACCTTCTTTGAGCTGCTCTGATTGGAAAATACAAAGCTTCATGAGACTATGGTAAAGGATCTTGATTTTAAGGAAAATTTTATACTACTTTTTAAACTTACACTTCTTTTACCTTTGATTTCTGTAACTTTATTAACTAAATTCCCCTCAGTTATTAGTAAGAACTCATTTTCCCTCCTGGAACTTTATTTTATTGAGACACTCATCCACAAAAAGGATAAGGAAACAGTGAAAGAGCCATCTTACAGATTATCTTGCTAGATATTATCTGTGCTCTCACGGAAAACCTCTCTGTGTTGAATATCTGTGCTCTTCATTGGACCTTCAAAGGCAGAAAACCAAGTGTTCTGATTTACTGGGAACTTCACCTTTTAGCAATTGCTTTGTTTCTCTATAACACCATTTCTCAAGATCTCAGATCACTTCATAGGCACAATCAAATAGCAATGAGATTTTCTTATTATTCTATTGTCTAAAACTTGAAGCTGAGAAGGTCAAGGTCATAGTTTAAACTCTTGAGGATCATTTCACTTTGTTTTATTCCTTGACCTTAGATTATATTGTTAACCCTAGCTAGATATCATGTAGATGTGGATTCTTATTCACAAGAAATAAAGAATTATGGCTATTTCAACATCATGGATGAGAAACCAGTGCAAGATATGTATTACACTAATGGTAGGTCAGATATAAAAATAAGGACACATATAGATGCTTGGAGGGAGGGTATGAGCAGTATTTTAGAGACTCTGGTATTAGCAATAGTTCTAACAATAGAACACAGGCTTCTTGATTTTTAGTCTGGTTTTAGGAATATGTTATTTGTAGCACAATATAAAATGTAATTTGTTTTATATATCTGGATCATTATGGGAGAAATTTGCAGTCCAGGCCTATGAGCTAATACCCAGCCTTTGTCTCTGTAACAATTAAATCTCTAATAATGAGCTTTTGTACTTATAGAGTCTCTCTGAGAAGTCAAGAAAGGTATTCCGAATATTCCGGCAGTGGGAATCTTTATGCTCATCCTGAAGATACCCCATCCCTTTCCTGCAGAGAATGGAATGAGAGCAACTTTTTGAAAAATAAAAGTATGAATTCCCTTTTGGTCAGCTGATGCTGTTTTTCTCCATTCTGGTTTAATCATAAGGAATCCCTGCCTTTGCAAAGACAATAAATGTCAAACATTTGCATCAGAGTAAGGGGAAACCCCATTTCCATGTGGGGATATGGCAAGGGTAAGATACCAGGAAACCTGGTCCTGTTAAAGGAGTGTGGGTTTATGAAACCAATTGGAATATGAAGGATGTGAGCACCCATATCAGTGTCTTAGAATGGGGCAATGTTTCGAGGATTCTGATGTCCCAGGATATAAAATACATAAAATATAATAAAATATTTGATAAGATTCTTACTTCTGGAGAACAGTTTTCCCTCACCACCTAGAGAGCTGATATAAAGAATGCAGACATTGAGAAAATTTCAGTGGAATAGTCAACAAAGTTAAAATTTTGGCTTTTCAAATTTTGGCAAAGCCTAAAATTTATTTGTAATTCCAGCAAAAGAGATATAATCTTTCCTTAATCAGAAGCAACATGATCTTTATTATGTAACCAGGAGATCTCCTGTGTATTACAGTGAATGATAAGTTGATCATTTTCTCTCTTCACCTTGATAGCTATAGAATCAGAAACTATAACAAGGGGAGGAGGGCACTACATAAGAGGTCCCTTTCCATATGCTTTCTAATGCATGCTGTCCCCATTTGAGTCTCCCCAAGTCTTTCATTGCTGGAAGGGAGCATTAGTCTCCCTGGTGGTGAAGACTGACCTTGAATCTGCCCCATCTAAATAAGAAAACTCACTGATAAAGTGACCATGACCTATGAAGTCTAGAAAATAACTATTCTCTGACATGACATATTTTCTTTTGTTAACTAATGTTTTATATATATCATTTTATACTGAATTATTTTAAAGAAAATAACATATCATAACATTCCACCTATAAATACTGTATGGTAAATTATGTCTTTAAAAAATAAAACAGTTTTCCTATATATTGCAACAACCCCAAAATTAATAATCCCTTGATATCATCTAATACTTAGGTCATATTCAAAATTCCTAATTGTTTCCAGTATTTCTTTGTATTTGATTTGTTCAGATTCATGGGTCTCCTAACTCCCTTTAATCTAAAGGACAATCACTTTTTTCAAGCATGTCGCATTTTAAATTTGTCATTTTTCCTGATTTTTGAAAGAGTAAATAGTGTTAATAGCACTCTTCAATTGTGCCTCTGTCAGTAGATGAGGCCAAATAGAGGCTATTTCCCAGTTATTTTTCTTAGTTTGCTCTCTTGCCTTTGGCAAGATGGCTCTTCTGTTCATTGCCAATCTCCATGCTCACTTAGATGGGGACTAATGAGCAGCTCTCTAATGTTTACAGAAAGGAGGCCTGTGGCCCAGAATGGGAAGCCATTTGCTGACTGGTGACTAAGTAAATTAGAAGTCCACTTTCTAGAAGTTCATAGCTGCTAGGTCACAATTTCTTTTTTTTTTTTTTTTTAGCTATTAAAACAATTTATGTATTTCTTACATTTAACAATGAGTCATTGGCTGAAGAGGTTAGAGAACTTTTTCAACTCACAGCTACACCCATGTCTAAAACTGCTTAAATAAAAGGTGAAACATCACATAGTTGTCTAACACATGGCAAGGAAGTGAACTCTAAAGAAATAACAAATGAAAAATATGAAAGCTACCTTTCCCATGGCTTTAGAAATGCTCACAATTTACCTTATTGTATTTTATGCAGTAAATAACATTGAAGAGTGTTTTGTTGCCATCTATGTGCTGGTGTAATTTTGAAACCAAGCTTTTTTTTTTTCTCCCCAAGTTCTTATTTTAGATGTAGATTTGATAAGCTCCCTAAAATCCAAAAACTATTCCAGATTTACAAATCAGAAATGAAAAAAACGATTAAAGTCTCTTAAAGGGTAAGTTATTGTGTTATATTGGCTGGATAAACATAATAGCCAAAAAACTTTAAAAAAGCCATACACAGTTGACATTGCTGAATGCCTTCTGGATGAAAAGTAAAGACCATAGTAGTGCTACTTTCTATTGATAGAGTAATTTGTCATATTAAAGGTTTGTGTGCAAACATGAGGTCTGAGTTCATATCTCATAAGTAGAAGTATAGTATTGTTTTACAAATGGATGAATCTACAAATGTGGCTGGACTTACTTGGCTTGTACTTGTCTCGTATTAACATCAACTGATCTTCAAAGATAGTCTTAGGTGAAAAGCTTGGCAAATAAACATAACTTACCATGAAATAAAGTACTGAATAAGTTTTTAAATCTTACAGTGTATCCTAAACAACTTTATTGACATTTGTACTAATGAAAAAGGAATGGTAGCATCTTAGCACAAATCAAGGCAGTGTTAAAAGCCAATTTTACTTGAAAGTGTCCTTATAAAAGCAGTAAAACTATTAAATATTGACCCAAGTAAAGATTTGACTTTTAATGAATGATGAAATGGAAAATCTATACTTCTGCTTGCTAAAATATGGTCTTGAGAAAAGCACACATGGTGACTGAGCTGCAAGCTGAATTAGCTATTTTCTTAGAACACCATTTTTCCTTTAAAGAATGACTGGCAAATTTTGGTTATTCAGACATGATTGGCATACATTTTGTCAAAAATGAAGTGGGGAGTGGGTGTCACTTGGTTGCGCGCCTGCTTCCCATGTAAGAGCTCCCAGATTCAATCCCTGGTGCCTCATAAAAAAGGTGCTGGGTGGGGGAGGGGAGAAAGAGTGATATAAAAGATTTAATACAGAGCATTCAAATGGACTATATGCCTCTAAGATTCAGGTTCAAATAATGTGGGTATTTTTTTTTAAGTCTTTCCACTATAATTTTAAATTTATAACCTCTCCAGAAGTATTTACATTTCTTTAAAATAGGTAAAGATCCACAATTTTTATTATTTTTTATCATAAATGGAAGTAGATTGGAATAGACTTAGAGTAATTCAAGAAATGTGTGAGGCAGTATGCAAGCCTTAATATAATGGAAAGATGATTGACTACCTCAAGAAATTTATTGTCCAGGCTGGACAATACTTGAGTGCTGCACAAGACAAACAGTGCTAAATACATTAGGAGAAGTCTAAAAGAGGAAGACGTTGATTCTCAGGTACAGAACTGGAGACAATTTCCAGGCAGGGGTAGCTTTGAGCTGAATCTTGGAGATGAGTGGAAGATACAAACTGTGGCAGAACAGGGACCTTGTCTGTCTTTTTATACTCCTAACATTTAAAAAAACAGCACCTTGCACATGGTAGACATTTAATAAAAGGACTTTTTTTTAAAGGAGTTTCAGGAATTGAACCCAGGACTTCATACATGGGAGGCAGATGCTCAGCTACCGAGCTACATCCACTCAACAATGAGAATAGGTTTTTTCATTTGTTTTTAGGGGGTACTGGGGATCAAACCTGGGACCTCATACATGGGAAGCAGGCGCTCAACCACTTGAGCTGCCCAATAAAAGGATATTTGAGGCTAAAAGAACATTATTAGCAGATGAACAGAGTGTAAGATGTTTTCCTGAAAAAGCAGATTTTCAGCTATGGCTAGAGCTTTGCATTAAGTAGTGGAAGAGAGAGGATAAGAGAATAGAAGTTGGGCCTCATTGGAGACTTGTACGTTATACTGAAGAGTTTGGACTTTATTCTATGGGGAAAGGGAAGCTGTAGGAAGAGTTTTTTTGAGCAAGGAAATGTGCCTAGGAAGATAATTCTGGTGTCTGTATAGCCTGCATTAGGGGAGATGGGAACACTTTAGGGAATATATACGGGCAATGGCCATGGCAGTGGAAATGGGGGATTATTTGATAGAAATGTCAGTGAAGAGTTCAAATAGGATTGATTTGGGCATGAGGAAGAGGGGAGGAATCAAGGAGGATCTTGAGGTTTTTGGCCTAACTAATCAAGAGCTGAGTTTTATTTTTAACATTGAGTTGAGTCAGATGTGAAAATAACTTTCTATAAATGGTGTTCTAGAGTTTGGGAGATTGGTTTATTGGACTTGAACATCAGGGCTTCAAATGCTCAGATAGCCACAGAGAATGAGGCTATCAACCCTACTTACTTCTCACAAAATATCTTAATGCTGGCCTATTTAACATTGTACCAGAGGGCTCAAGTTTACTGGTCAGACTGGTGAATATGCTGCTAGACTGGATTAAATATATTTTCAAACAAAAATGGGATGTTCTCAGTGGATTGAGTTCATGAGTTTCCTTTCCCAGAGCATCTATTCTTCTCTTCCACACATCCAGACATCATTTAAACCCAAAGCTATTGTTCATTCTTCTTGTGGTATGTTACTTGTAAAAGTTTTTGGTTTGGTCTTTCTAGGAACCCATCTTCCTGATTTGATCCTTTATTTGATTTTTTTTTTTTTTCAAATCTCTTTAAAGAAGATAACTGCCTAAAATTTCATTTTTACTACTTGACTATCCACAAAGGTGGGATAGTAAATCAGCATTCTAAGGAATTTTCCCACTTTTATTAGCCACACTCCGTAGCATATAGGAATGCTTTAATAATCTCTGTAGTAATTGTGTCCTGTTGTATCTTGTCAAATAAAACTTCCAATTCCTTCCTCTCTAGTTCCCAGGTCAAAGCCTTCTTTTGGGGTCCTTGGTCCCAGGGCAGGTGATGGGCTCTTGAAGACCCTCGGCTCCTCAAGGCCTGTCAGACACATTTTTTGGCTGACTGCCCAGTGTTCAGATTCTTCTTTCACTATTTTCTCCACTGAGGCCTCTAGGATTCTTTTTTAACAAAGGTTGCATTTCCCTTTGTTGTTTTTGTTTTTTACAGAAAGAAAGACTGAAGCTCAAAGTTATTTAAAAACTAGCTCTTAGTCTTATGGCTAGAATGTGGCCGACTTGCACTTAAATCCATGTTTCCCAACCTTTCTGTTCTTTCCATTATAATACAGCTGCAAATATCTTTCAGCACTGTGATTTTATGATCTCCCTTTCTCAAGCAAAGTTGAGATATTTTGCAACTATTCATGGGATACTAGTATTCCAATACAAGTCTTTTCTTGGCTCTTTGGGTTTTTTGTTTGCTTGTATTTTAAATTTTAGCCAACTTTAATAGACTTAGGAGGTAGAATGCTCTCTGGGGGCTTTTCTTGTTTACCCACCAAACTATTAGAACAGTTGCAGCTGGCCCAAGACCAGCTTCTAAATCCCTTCCACCCTGTTCCATCTTAGCAACAAAAACAGCTGCGTGTATAGCTCAACTAACAACAGAAGCACAAACACTTCCTCCTCAGTTTTCCTGTTCTATTTTTAAATGTATTCCTATTCTGAGTTTTCTTTGGCTTTAAATTGCTATCTGGGTCATTTGACCCCTGCCCTCAGAAGTGAATACTGTGTTTGAGCCGTTTAATTAGAGATTATTCGTTCCATCTTTATCCCTTGTTCTTTTCTCTGATTGCGTCTTGGCTCAAGTTGTGGTGGTGGTTATTGTCTCTTTCCACAGTGCCTCTCTGGTTGTGTGGCATGGCTATTCTTGCTATGCTGGCATATAGCTGAAGCCAATTAGGAAGAGAGGGAAAGTGGAACTTACAGAAGCCTCTGGATAGGACTGGTAAGTCATGGAGACTTTGTTGTTTATCCAAAGATTCAGACCATTTTTATATATACTTTTCAGCTGTCTGTACTCACTTCTATCAACTCTCTTATCAGTATGCCAGTATATTAGTCAGCCAAAGGGGTGCTAATGCAAAATACCAGAAATGGGTTGGTTTCTATAAAGGGTATTTATCTGGGGTAGAAGCTTACAGATACCAGGCCATAAAGCATTAGTTACTTCCTTCAATAAAGTCTGTTTCCAAATGTTGGGGCAAGATGGCTGGCAGCGTCTGCCAGGGTTCCTCTCTTCCTCTTGCTTCTCTCTGGGCTCAGGTCCTCTGTTTTCTCTACAAGGTCAGCTGTAGACTATCAGGTGAATGGCTCTATCTTTCTCCCTGGGGTTTCTGCCGTGTCTAAGGAGCTGTCTCTAATCCTTTGTACTCTTTTCCTTGCTCAGGTCCTCTCTTCCCAGGACTTGCTTCTCTTTCCTCTGTGTGCTTACTTCCCAGGGCTCCAGCTCAAGACTCTAGCATCAAACTCCAAATCAAAACTCCAACATCAAAATGCCTCAACTCTGTCCTGCGATGCCTTTTATCTGTGAGTCCCCACCCTAATGACATGGCCCAGTCAAAATCCTAATCATAACTTAATCATGCCCAGGTACAGACCAGATTATAAACATAATCCAATATCTATTTTTAGAATTCATAACCATATCAAACTGCTACAGCCAGTAAGCAGATATGGTTAAAAATGGACCTACTTTCCCACAGTGGGTCAGTAACAGACTTCAAGAAGTAGAAGTAAGGTTATAGTAGAATGTGAGACATAGAAGGAACTCTTGAGATTCACCTCCAGGGCCCTCTTAGTTCTCACGAGGAAACCAAGGTCACAGAGGCAAGAAAATCTTATTTAAGTTCTTTGGTCATTTCTTAGCCAGTTCTGTCCAGAACTAAAGGAGAAGCAGGGAAAGCATCTGAAAGTATCTTGGTGTAAGGGTGAGTTGTGTTTTTTTAAAGATTTATTTTTTATTTATTTCTCTCCCTTTCCCTTCCTTGCCCCCCACCCCCCGCCCCGTTGTCTGCTCTCTGTGTCCATTCACTGTGTGTTCTTCTGTGTCTGCTTGTATTCTTGTCAGTGGCACCTGGAATCTGTGTCTCGTTTTGTTACGTCATCTTGCTGTGTCAGCTCTCCGTGTGGGCGGCACCATTCCTGGGCAGGCTGCGCTTTTTTCATGCTGGACGGCTCTCCTTATGGGGCACTCCTTGTGCGTGGGCCTCCCCTATGCGGGGGACACCCCTGCCTGGCACGGCACTCCTCGTGCACATCAGCACTGTGCATGGGCCAGCTCATCACATGGGTCAGGAGGTCCTGGGTTTGAACCTTGGCCCTCCCATGTGGTAGGTGGACGCCCTATCTGTTGGGCCAAATCTGCTTCCCAAGGGTGGGCATTTTGAGACATTTTGAAGTGATAGTGAAGCAAAGACTGCTGCTAGAATTTGCCTCTTAATGAGATGAGAGAGAGGAAGAGTCTTGAATGGGAGAACCCCTGAAAATTGATTTTACTACTACTAACTGCTATCATTGTGAGTATATACTATTTGCTAAGCTCTGTTCTATGCACTTTACATATATTATCTTATTTAAAACTTATAACAAACCTATGAGGTAGATATTATTAGTATCCCTGTTTTACAGAGGAGGAAACTAAAGCATGAGTTATTACCTTGCTGAAGCTCACAGGCGTGGTGAGTGGGCTAGAATTCAAGCTCAGGCCATCTGCCTCCAGAGTCTCTGGTCCTAATTCTATATTGTTCTGCCTCCTCGCTGAGGGTATAATTCAGAAGAGGAAGAGTTATATGCATGAAGATGTTTAATGTAATGTTACTTGGAATAAGTTGAAAATAACCTTAATATCTAACAATTGACAAGTGATTAATTACCTACAGAATAAGTCAGTGAAATATAATTTAAGCCATTAAAGTCATAATTAAAATTATTATATAACAATGTGAAAGGTGTCTGTGATATAATACATGGAAAAAAATAATAATAATACATGGAAAACAATACCAAAGCAAACAATGCAATATCTCTACTGTGATTTATTTAACCATGACTAGAAGGAAACTTGAGAGAGAAAAATGGAAAGAGTCAGTGTATTATAATAAGGATAAATAATTTTCTTTGGATTTTTTTTATTGTTTGTGCAATGAATTAAAAATTGTCATGGAGCAGTTGTAGCTCAGTGGTTGAGCACCTGCTTCACATTTACGGGGCCCTGGGTTCAATCCCTGGTACCTCCTGAAAAACAACGAATGTCTCCTTGATCTAGCAAAGATTTTTAATAACTTTATGTTCCCTCCTTTTCCAATGTCCCAAAGTTTTGTGTTTTGTTTTTTTTTTTGGAAGTTTTTATACTTCATTGTTTCTCCTGATCTTTTTGTATGCCTTTATGAGAAACAATAGACAAGGAATAGCAATAAGTGAAAACATTAAGATAAACTAACAATAAAGTTTTACCTTGAAAGTTGCCAAGTAATATATTGCCTAGTGTTGGTAAATGCTTTGTATATAAACAATTTAGAAATATTTTTGTAGCTTACTGAGCTACAAAACTTTTGATACTGAGTATCAAAGGTTCATTTTTCTTGTTTAAAGGATGGACAGGATGGGAAGCCAACGTGGCTCAACTGATAGAGCATCCACCTACCATATGGAGGGTCCAGGGTTCTATCCCCAGGGCCTCCTGACCCATGTGGTGAGCTGGCCCACACGCAGAGCTGCCATGCTCAAGGAGTGTCGTGCCACACAGGGGTGCCCCCACGTGGGGGTGCCCCATGCACAAGGAGTGCACCCTGCAAGGAGAGCCGCCCTGTGTCAAAAAAGCGCAGCCCACCCAGGAGTGGCGCCACACACATGGAGAGCTGACACAGCAAGATGATGCAACAAAAAAGAGACGCAGTTTCCTGGTGCCACCAAGGGTGCAAGCAGACACAGAAGAATACACAGCGAGTGAACACAGAGAGCAGACAATGGCGGGGGGAAGGGGGCAGAAAGGGGAGAGAAATAAGTAAAAATAAATCTTTAAAAAAAAAAAGGATATACGGGAAAGTTACCTGTTCTAAGTCCCGTAGTAAAAACAGAGGGACCTCTGCCCTCTTTTCCTTCCTTCCAGTCACCTTCAAGCTACTTTCACCCTAGAACGGAATTAACCCCTTTTCTGAACTGAGTCTTTCATATTTATTAAAAAAGAGATGGCCACTTCTACTGCTGCCAACTTTGTAGAGATATAGAACAAGGCCACACTTGAATTCTGTCCCCTTAATCCTTCTAATCTAGATTTGGCAGCATCATTCATCACCCTTTTTCCTTCTGTTGACGTGCCTAGTTGTGTGTGTGTCTGAGTCTGTCATGGCCTTGGCTTCCATGAGCTTAACTTCTCTAATCTGGGAAGGAAACGAATGTGAAAGTATAAATGAGAACCTTTCTAATGTAGATCCAAAGAAATTAGATGTCAAGTAAAATGGGACCAGCTGTTAAGTGACTAGAAGCATCATGCTTCTTCCCAAGTCTGAAGAAACTGGAGTCACTTGTGATTCCAGGTAGGTATATAGTGTCGTGCAGTAATGGCGGTGATACCTATTAGAGCCACTAGATGCCCCCTGTGTTCCACATCCCTGACTTCCTTCCCCAGACAGGATTACAGTGAGACCGAGCAAAACTTGCCTCTCCACTTTAATGCTAATCACTAGCAGATCAACAGAGGCAGACAATAGAGCACTTAGTTTTGTCAAATGGCTTATTCTCATTTTCAGCAGCGTCCTTACTTTGCCCTTATTTTGTTACAAATCTTGTCTCCCAACCAGACTTAAGCTCCTTGAAGGCTGAAGCTGTCTTGTTTCTCCCATAGGCTAGTACAGTGATAGAAAAAAGAGATTGAAAGCATTGAGATAGTGGGAAAGGAGAGAGAATGAGAATAGATATTTATTGAGGAGCCAGGCAAGGAAAATATCCCCCTAAATTTAAGTTCAGAGTTAGGATTCTATGTCCAAGATTAGAAGTGTGAGTAACAAGGACAAGAACCAGGTTGAATGGAAATTCGACTGAAAGGATACCCAGGGAAGAGAAGCCATTAGCAGCCATTTTGGCACAGACCAAAGTGCTGAAGCAACACTCCGCTCCCGAGGGCTTTCCTCGTGCCTGGTCGCAGCACCAGCCCCAGGGCTGGGTCACTCCAGGGCCATTCTACAAAGTTAGGCAAGCCACTAGTACACAGTCCAGAGTAGCGTGTCATCACCGAACCTAGCAGATGACCCTTTTCTTTGAGGATTCCAAAGCCTGTGGCTAATGCTTATTAACCCTGAATCATGGCAGCATTGAGCTCTAAGAGGTCATTATCTCCACTGACTTGAGTAGGGAAACTGAGGTGTGGAGTAGGGACGCAGATTTGCTCCATTAGTCAGTGGCACTGGGCTGTGAATTATCACTGCCTTGCTCAAATGCCCGTGAAGCTGCCCGTGACAGTCAGAGGTAAACACTTCAGTTGGGCTGTACAGAGATGGAGGAGGAAGGACTTTTCTACAATGTCGTATCCATGTGGGGAGAGCCTTAAAACCAGGAACTCAGAGTTGCAAATACTACGTGGCCTAAACCCTGTGTTGTATGCTGAGTTATCTGAAGGTCAGAGTGGGGGAGCAACAGCCAAGATCACACAGTGTTTATTGTGGCTGAGCCAGGCCTGGAATCCTGAAATTCCATGTTCATGCCTTTTCTTGCACCGCTGTAGTCACAATGACAGAGCAGAAGAGGGGCAGTATTGTGTAAGAGTTAAGAACACCAACTTTAGGTTAGAAGCCTGGGTTCAAATCCTGGATTCACTGTTGACTGGTTTTGCGCTTTTGAACCAGTTACTAAGTGTCTCAGTTTCTTCATCTGTAAAATGAGGATAATGCTAGTACCTATATCATAGAGATGTTTTGAGAATTAAATGAAATAATACATGTGACATGCTTAGCACCATGCTTGGCACACACTAAGTGCTCAGTAAATAGTAGCTATTTCCTTTTTATTATTTAAGTAAGGCAAGTATGGCCTTCCTCAGCTGCGTACATGAACACTGAGCCACCCTATTAGCTTAACCCTAGTCATCTCTCTGGCCAAGTTTCTCTAGTTTTCCTAGTCTTTTTTTCCCCAAAAACTTTTTATTTTTGAAATAATGTCAAAACTTACAGGAGAGTTGTAAAAATAATTAAAAACCCACACAGAATAGTGGCCATGGGAGTTGCTGAGGACAAGGAGAGGGAAGAATAGATATGATATCAGGGCATTGGAGTTCCTGAATGATATTGCTAGGGACAGATGCAGGACATTATATATCCTGCCTTAGCCCACTGAATGGGCTGGGGGAGAGTGTAAACTACAACATAAACTATAACCCATGCAGTGTAGCAGTGCTCCAAAATGTACTCACCAAATGCAGTGAGTGCCACAATGATGAAAGAGGTTGTTGATATGGGAGGAAGGGTGGGTATGAGGGAACCTTTTATATATACATATTTTTTTTATCCCCCCCTCGCGACTCTTTTTGCTTGCTGTCTGCTTTCTGTATTCATTTGCTGTGCGTTCTCTGTGTCTATTTATTTTTATTTATTTATCCCTCCCCCCCTTTGTGTCTGTCTTGCTGTCTGCACTCTGTGTTCATTCGCTGCATGTTCTGCGTTTTTGCTTGTCTCCCTTTTGGTTGCATCACCTAGTTGAGTCGGCACTCCACGGCGCTTGTGGGCTGGTGGCACTCTGTGGCATGTGGATGAGCCTGCCTTCACAAGGAGGCCCCAGGACGTGGACCTAGGGCCTCCCATATGGTAGATGGGAGCCCAACTGATTGAGCCTCAGCCGCTTCCCCCTCTTTTATTTATTTATTTATTTTTTAAAGATTTATTTATTTCTCTCCTCTCCCCGCCCCCATCCTGGTTGTCTGTTCTCTGTGTCTATTTGCTGCATCTTCTTTGTCCACTTCTGTTGTTGTCAGCGACACAGGAATCTGTGTTTCTTTTTGTTGCATCACCTTGTTGTGTCAGTTCTCCGTGTGTGCAGCACCATTCCTGGGCAGGCTGCACTTCCTTTAGTGCTGGGCGGCTCTCCTTACGAGGTGCACTCCTTGCGCGTGGGGCTCCCCTATGCGGGGACACCCCTGCGTGGCAGGGCACTCCTTGCGCGCATCAGCACTGTGCATGGCCAGCTCCACACAGGTCAAGGAGGCCCAGGGTTTGAACCGCGGACCTCCCATGTGGTAGACGGACGCCCTAACCACTGGGCCAAGTCCGCCGCCCCCCCTCTTTTATTTTTTAATGTAACATTTTTTGTAGTCTATGTATCTTTAAAAAAAAAAGAATTTAAAAAATTTTGCCAAAAAAACACACAAAAACCCCACACAAAGAACTCCAGTATACTGCCCTGCAATACCCAGACCCACCAATTTTAACATTTTGCCACGTTTTCCATATCATTCTATCCATCCATCCATCAGTCCATCTCTCTGTCTAGTTATCTGTCCATCTCTCTCTGTCTTCTAAACACCTGAGTGTACCTCATGTCTAATCTCATGCTCCTTGAACACATAATACTTCCATGTACACGTCCTAAGAACTACTGACTCTCCTGAGGGGAGGGAGCACCGAAACAATGTTAGGATCAGGAGAAAGAACCACATGCTAGAATGTCTTCACTGGCTTTTCCTTGATCCGGGTGGAGCTCTTTCAGTCCAGCAGCCTCAGTGACATCATCAGTCAGTACAGGGCCCTTGGCTGGGCTCCAAGCCCAGCTTTAGAAACATCAGGAAGCATCTTGGGCAACAAGACACAAACCAAGATAACCACATTCCTGCCAGTCTCCTTGGGCCTTGGCTTTGGGCCTGGAGTGCCCACCCTCAGAAGGTGGTGGTACAGTGAGGACAGGAAAGCTAATTACAGTCATCACCCTGCTGGGTTGAGAATACAGGCTTGTTTGTCCAGCACAGTTTACCTGAGTCATCCATCCTATAGTCTGAAGCCACCTGGGCCTGGAGCTGGACAAACAGGCTGCCAGGAGTCTGGAACACCTGCACACTGAACCTGGCTAGTGCCAGCAATTCCTGCTTGTTCTTCCTTCAGAAAGTGAGTGGAGGCAGTTTGGCTCCATAAAAATAGCTCCCAACTAGGTGGAGAACCTGTCAGGCTGAAGGCCCCAAGTCCCATTCTGGGGTGAGCAGAATGAGAGCCGAGTCCTCAGAATCTGGAAAAGTCCCTTCCCCAGAGATAAAGCTGAAAGGTAGAGAAGGGAAAAGGCTTAACTTGCTCACCTCCTCCATTCCATCCCCACACCACCATGCCACTTCCCGCATTACCCTGGCCGTCAGAGTGTCCCCGGCACTCCTGCCAAGGCCCACCCCTCCCCAGATGAGCCCCATGGGTCAGCAGTGACCTGGGCTTAGATTCCACCAACTCAACCTGAGTTTTTCAAAAGTAAAATAAGGGAGAAAATAGGTGCTGTATATCACAGTAAAAAGTTTTTAAAATACAATTAGAAAATACTTTTGTTAAAAGGTATTAAAAAGTGAGAATGAAAATCCCCTGCTCTTTTTCTGACTCGGGGTGAGAAAAACATAAATGTGAGGAAAAAAAGGGGTGCCTTCTGTGGGATGGAAGGAAGTCTACATCCTAGAGGTGATTTCCACAGTAGAGACCATCTGTGGCACAATTGGTAAGAGGGGACCTGATAGACCCCGACTGGGGACACCTGTGGGTGGGACCAGAGCCACAGAAAGCTGTATTTCAAAGCATTACTCCTATGGTCATGGCAGTGTGGCTCTCTCCTCCTCCAAGAAAGAGAGCTAAAGAATCCCATGAAACTAACTGCTACCAAGAGGCCTGCTTCCCGGAAGGTGTGGGTGACCTGAGCGGGGAATTGCAGCAGGCCCTGCCTCCCTGCAGCTGGAGGTATTGCTTGTCTCGTTCCCCCTGGAGCTCCCCAAGTAATGAAAGGTGATGGCTCTGGCACCCTCTGCCAGCGATACGTGCCCCATTAAAAGCCTCAGCCCTCCTGCTGCCACCCTTTACCCCTCACAACTTTTGGTTTGGCAGGAGGTTAAGGCTGATGACAGAATATCCCCAAAGGGAAGGGAGAGGCTGGAGGATGGAGGAAGACCGAGTTCTGGCCTTGCTGACTAAAACATGACCTCAGTGTCATAAAGGCTGGCTTTCTGGTTAACCTGCCAACCCAGGGTAACTCCCAACCCCAATCTGTAAGATGACCTTATAAAGGATATTGTGGATCTTGGCGGGCAGGCTGCAATCATGGAATTCATGTAACCAGGAGTGGGCCTGGCACTCTCCATCCATTCAACAAGTCCTCATGGTTTGATTCCCCTGGGACAGAACCTGATCCTGTGACTCCAGAAGACTTTTTAAAAGAAAATTTTATTGAAGTATATCATTCGTACGTGAACATACGTAAACAATAAGTGTATAGTAAGAGTTGTAAACTTACAAAAGAAACATACGTATCATCATACAGGGTCCCATACATATTGCCACCACCAGCACCTTGCATTGTTGTGAAACAATTGTTACAAACTATGAAAGAACATCATCAAAATATGACTACTAATTATAACCCATATCTTACAGTTGGTGTTTTTCTCCCAACCCACCTGATTATTAACACCCTGTATTAGTACTACATTATTTGTTATAGTTCAATAGAGAACATTCTCATATTTGTCCTGTTAACTATAGTTCATCTTCCACCACTGGATTCTCTGTGTTAAATAGCCCTGTTAAATCCATTCAACGTGTATACTTAGTGACTCTCATTTTAAATTTGTAAATGTCAGTTGAATGGATTCCAGAAGACTCATCACCATATAATCTGAGGGGAAATTGGGACATGTGGTCTAAGAGGTAGAACTGAGGTCAGGAAGATGATATGACAGTTTAGAAATGGTACTGTCCTAGAAAACTGGGGACACATATCTATGTCCAGTGTGCCCAGTGCTCAGCACACAGGAGGTGCGTGGTGCCGGAATCGAGTGCCTGCTTGTCCCAGTGCCCCAGCTCGGGCTCAGCCACCTTGGTGAGCTTGGGCAAGTCTCTCTGCCCAGTGGGAGTAATAATATCTCATATCTCAACTTATCATTCAGAACAACTCACTGATGTTCAGAACATGTCGTATTAAATTGACTTATGTACCCCAGAAAAAAACATGTTCTTAATCCATTCCCGTGAGTGTGCAGTCATTATGAATAGGACCTTTGAAGATGTAATTTTTAGTTAAGGTGTGGCCAAGTGAATCAGGTTAGGCTTTAGTCCAGATTATTGCATTTATAAGCAGAATGAAATTCAGGCTGAGAGAGAGAAATCCATCAGAAGAAGCTGGAAGTCAACAGAACCTGGATGAGAAAGGAGATGTCACTGTGTGCATTACCATGTGACAGCAAAGCCAAGGACCCAAGGATAGCTGACAGCCCCAGAATGCCATCGTCATCAGGGAGGAAGCACCAACTTGCTTCACCTAAGCTTCAAATCAAGAGCCACTAAATTCCCATTTTTAAGCCAACTTGTATTTGTTTTAGCAGCTCAGAATCCAAGATACATACCAGGGAGATTTCGGAAAAAGTTTAAAATTCTATCAACTAAGAGCAGAAAAAAGTCAAGGATGAAGGAAAAAATCCCCCAGAAATCAGGACAAGGAACTCCTGGGGCTGTGGGCTAGAAGAGAGAGGGGGACCAGGTGGTGGCCTGGGCAAAGAAAGTTCTTTCCCTCAGCCACTTACATTTCCCCTTGTATGACTCCTGCAGGCCTGCCATCAGTGCCAGGGACTTCCAAGTAAGGAAGGGTGTTTGGGCTCCAGGGCTGTGTCCCATCTCAAGAGCGGCCTGCTGAGCCACAAGTAAGCAGTCTGTGACGATAGCCAGGACTGGCACTACCTCTGCAGAACAGGCCACTACTTCAAGGTTTTTGCCCCATCCTGGGCAACTAAGACAAGCCTTTGAGAATCCTTTCTGCTTCTTGTCCCATCAACTGCTCAAGCGGAAGTTTAGTGACACCCAAGATCCCCAGGTCTTTTGGGGAGTTCCAAAGGGATGATTCATATATGCCCACAAGCCAGTCTACCATGAGCAGTGTTTCAGTTTGCCCAAGGGCTGTTGATGCAAAGTACCAGAAATGTATAGCTTTTATAAAGGGGATTTATGTGGGGTAAAAGCCCATAGTTCCAAGACTATGAACAGTCCAACTCAAGGCACCATAAGACATGTTTTCTCACCAAAGTCAGCTACTGTTGACCCTGGCATTGCTGTTGCCTGGTGAAGCAAGAACGGCCGTCAGTCTCGGTAGAGGTCGCTTGGACCTCAGCTTTGAGCAGCCAGGTGTAGCGCTTGTCTCTTTCCAGGCCTCCTGCATCAGTCTCAGCTGTTCCACTCTCTTCCCAAGTTCAGCTGTGAGCTCTCAGGCACTGAGCAGGACTGGTCTCCTCTTGAGCTGCTGCGTATGCCCAGCCTCTTGGGGGCTCCGGGTTCTCTCTCCCATTGCAGAATCAAGTATGCCAGCTCCCTTTTTCCTCGGAGTCTCTGTCTCCCTCTGTATCGGACCCAGCAAGAGGGCCGAGACTCAGCATGAATCATGCCCCACTGGGTCTCACACCCATAGGAAGGGATTAATTTAAAACAATATTTCTCTTTTGGACATTCATAAAATAAGTTCAAACTGCCGCAAGCAGTCACCCTGGGCCATCGTACATCAGGTTTCGACTCCCACTGGCTGACATCACACACCCTGAAGCCACTCGGGGGAGCCAAAGCCACCATTGCTCTGGATACCTTGAGAAAGTGGGGTTCCTATCTTTGTGGGACCAATAACCACCCTCCCCAATTCAGTGCCAGATGTTGTCCCAAAGCTGCAGTGCATGGTCCCAACCTCCTAAGGCCTTTTACCAACACTTGGTTAACTTCTGGTCCTTACCCCTCAAGCCTTGGAGGCTTGAATTGAGACCAAGGATCCGAAGGGATGGGCGATACCTGTTCAGCCCTCCTTCTTGCCACCAAGATCCTCCTTCTGCCCTTCTCCTTTGGCACGCTAAGGCACTTCTTGCTCCTTGGAGCCATGAGACATCAAATATCTCCGTTTCAGAAGAAGCTGTTTCTTTTATGTTTGCATAGCTACAGGAGCTCTTTCAGTGCTGTTTTCTGAAACAAAGGAAGAGGGTGCCCCATCCTAAAGAAATACTGAAAACTTTCCTGTGAGAAGTTGCTTTGATTGTTCCCTTGAACTCACTGAAAATCTTGGGACCCAGTTTCAGCAAAGCACGTTACATAAAGGTATGACCAATAAATGATAGGAAGCTTGCAATTGAGCTTTGAAAGGTGTGAAACCACATAAAAGAATCTCTGATCTCTCAGGATTTCTACTGCTTCATCTCCCGCTCCCCCTACTCCCCGCTGCCCCACGTGCATTTTTCCTGTTACCGTATCCCCAGGACTCAGCACAGTGCCTGGCCCAGAAAGGTGCACAGGAAATCTTTTTTGCATGAATGAACTAATACTTGTTTATAGTTGGTGTTGGAGTTTAGAGGCAGAGCTAACTGTCTTGCAACCCTGGCACAGGAATGAGGTGGTCTATTCTGATTCTGGTCCTTTGAAGGACCCTTGAGAAGGGATCTGGGAGACCTGAATGGAAGGGGAACTTATAAGGCCTTGAAAGAGGAAGTTGGGGCTATGTTTAGCCAAAGAAATGAAGACGGGGACCATGTGCCCTCAGCAAGTCTGTGGCCTGACTTCGGTAACATCAGGAAAATATTGATATAACATGCATTTCTACTTCACTTGATATTCTCAACATGGGGCAGGTAAATGAGATAACTTAGGTGCAAGTGCTTGGGTTTATTTTTTATTAAAATAAGGGTAAATAACCTTGTATGGTGCTTTATCATTCACAAAACACATATCCAGTGACTCTTCTGATCCTATCACCAGCCCCCAGAGAGGTAGGTAAACAGACCATCTAAAATTCCTTTTACAGGGAAATGGATTTGGTTCAATGGATAGAGCGTCCTCCTACCACATGGGAAGTCCAGGGTTCAAACCCAGGGTCTCCTGACATGTGTAGTGAGCTGGCCCTTGCACGGTGCTGATGTGTGCAAAGAGCGCCATGCCACACGGGTTTCCCCCACGTAGGGGAGCCCCACATGCAAGGAGTGTGCTGCATAAGAGCCACAAAAAGTACAACCTGCCCAGGAGTGGCGCCATGCACACGGAGAACTGACACAGCAAGATGATGCAGCAAAAAGAAACACAGAGTCCCAGTGCCACTGACAAGAATCCGAGCAGACACAGAAGAACACACACAGCGAATGGACACAGAGAGCAGTCAACAAGGGAGGAAGGGGAGAGAAATAAAAATATAAGGGAAGCGGATTGGCCCAGTGGTTAGGGCATCCACCTACCACATGGGAGGTCCGCAGTTCAAACCCCGGGCCTCCTTGACCTGTGTGGAGCTGGCCCATGCACAGCACTGATGAGCACAAGGAGTGCCCTGCCATGCAGGGGTGTCCCCTGCGTAGGGGAGCCCCATTTTCAAGAAGTGCGCCCCGTAAGGAGAGCCACCCAGCTCGAAAAAAAGTGCAGTCTACCCAGGAATGGCGCCACACACATGGCGAGCTGACACAACAAGATGATGCAACAAAAAGAAACAGAGATTCCTGTGCCGCTGATAAGGATAGAAGCGGTCACAGAAGAACACACAGCAAGTGGACACAGAGAGCAGACAATGGGGGGGTTGGGGAGGAAGGGGAGAGAAATAAAAAAATAAACAAATAAAAATCTTTTAAAATAAACATAAATAAATAAAAATAAAATTCCTTTTACAGATGAATAAATTAAGGCTCAGAATTGCTGAGAGAGTAAATGGAGGCAGGTCTCTAACCCAGGTCTAGCACACTCAGGGATACTCTTTCTGCTATTTTTTTTAAGGAAACATGTCTGCTCACCTATATTTTACTTTTTATTAAATGAGTTAACACTATTATAACACTGCAACAGGGACTTAAAGGAAAAGGTAGTATTGAAAGCTCCTTGTAAAACATAGAGCTTGATGTATACATAAAATATTTTTAAAACTGAGTTATAGGGAAGCGGATTTGGCCCAATGGATAGGGCATCCGCCTACCACATGGGAGGTCCAAGGTTCAAAGCCAGGGCCTCCTGACCCATGTGCTGAGCTGCCCCACGCGTAGTGCTGATGGGTGCAAGGAGTGCCGTGCCACACAGGGGTGTCCCCCGCGTAGGGGAGCCCCACGTGCAAGGAGTGCACTCCGTAAGGAGAGCCACCCGGCACGAAAGAAAGTGCAGCCTGCCCAGCAATGGTGCTGCACACAAGGAGAGGTGACACAGCAAGATGATGCAACAAAACGAGACACAGATTCCGGGTACCACTGACAAGACTACAAGCCGTCACAGAAGAACACACAGCAAATGGACAGAGAGAGCAGACAACTGGGGGGGAGGGATGGGGAAGGGGAAAGAAATAAAAAATAAATCTTAAAAAAAAAAACACTGAGATGTAGCATAGAGGCAGGACTACTGTTGGTCCATATGTAGTCCATCTAGGAGAGCATGGGCTGCTTGTGTAGTCAACAATGTGCCCAGCTGTATATAATGAGTCCTTGAGAGTAGAGGAAGGGGGGAACATAGCATGAGATTTGAAGTCATAACATCCGGGGTTTAGTTCCAGTTCTGCCCCATTAAGCTTTTCAGTGTTAAGCAAATCATTTAGTCTCAATGAACCTGTTTGTACGTCCATAAAAGTTAGATGATCATCTTGCTGTTACCTTCATCACAGCCTTGTGGGATTTAAGTGAAGTGAGATACTATATGAATGTTATTGTTTAACAGATGAGGAAAGGTTTGCCCAAAGTCATAGTCAGTAATTGGCTTAGCCAGAGCTCAAATCTAGGTCATCTCCTCCATAGCACAGTAGATAGATACAGTTCATCTGAACCCTAACTGGTTTCTTCGCTTTTTGTTCTTATTTTGTCTTCTGGTGGGAAGATTTGAGTTGTGTGTAAGTATTTGGAGGGTGTTTGATAGTGGACATATTTCTCTAAGTTTTCAAGTATAGTGGACTATTCATCATCCACCTAGCATCCATTTTCAATTCTTCCCATCAGGACCTAGATTTTCTTGGCTCCAGGGGTAGGCTTGTTTATCCTGCTCACCAGCATTGGAAGGTAAGGGTTATATGGTCTCATATCTATTGAGAATACATATTACCCTGTGTGGCTTGCTCTCAGATTACTAGCAATCAATGTGTGACCAGTGTTGTTTGGTTGGGGGTTGGGGAACAGAGATTGAAGAAGAGGGACTGAGACAGAAGAGGCAGAGATGAACAGGCATCCCACACGTGGGCTTCTGGGCTGGGATTTTGCAGGATGGGTATCAGGGTACCTACACATTCTGGACCTTGCTTACCCTTCATTCAACAAAGGATAACTGTTGGGTTTGGGTCCAAGCAGCTGGGTGAACATTTGTACCCTTCATTGAGAGGAGAAAGATGAAGGGAGGCACATATCTGAGGGGGAGTCAAGAGTTTTAATTCCAATCGTCGTTAAATTGGAGATATCATTAGAAAACCATGGCAAGACATTAAGAAAGCATGTAGGCCCAGGGGGTTAATCCTTCTGTTCTATTTCTTAATATATTTGAAGATCTCCATAATAAAAATTAAAAACTAAAAAAAGAAAGCAGTTCAGAAAATAAATCTGGAGCTCCAGAAGAGGCCTGTATGGGTACTACCATTGATGGTTTTTTGCTATAAGAGGCGTCAGAGAAATGGAGTGATAGCTAGGAGAGGACTTTGTTGTTTCAAGATAAAAAGGTATTACCACATGTTTTTATGCTGATGGGAATGATCCAGTAGGGGTGGAAAAAGTGATGATGCAAAGGAGGGGGATTTAACTGCAGGAGCAATGTGTTTGAGTAGAAAGAAGGACTGGTGAGGAGGTTGGTCTTGCTCACAGGAGGCAACCAATCCCTCTACCTTCAGTTAGCTCATGTCTGGGTATGAGCCCTGGACGTGCAGGGCCTGTTTGCTACCAGCCTGAGGGTAACGTCTGCTGAGGACTGCAGAATGAAGAGACAGATAGAACGTAACTTCTCTGGTATTTTGGAGCCGCTGGGTCGACCCACCTGAAGCCTGCCCAGCCCGGGACTCACTGTTATGTGCAATAATAAAATACCTCATTGTTTAAACCAGTTCAGGTCAGGTTGGGTTTTTCTTTTAATTTTATTTTGAAGTGATTTCACTTACAAAAAACTTATGAGAATAGTCAAGAAAACACCCATATGCTCTACCCAGAGTCACCAGCTTTTAACATTTTGCCACATTTGTTTCATAATCTTTCTTTTTATACACACACATACGCACTTTTTTCTTTCTGAATCATTTGAGAGTGGACTACATATCTCATGCCCCTTTATACTTTATACCCCTTAATACTTTAGGGTATTTCCAAAGAACAAGGATATCCTCTTTTTTTAAAGATTTTTTTATTTTGTTATTTTTTTTATTTTTCTCCCCTTCCCCCACCCCTCCCACCCGTTGTCTGCTCTGTGTCCATTCGCTGTGTGTTCTTCCGTGTCTGCTTGCATTCTTGCAGGACCCAGAATCTGTGTCTCTTTTTCATTGTGTCGTCTTGCTGCATCAGCTCTCTGTGTGTGCCGTGCCACTCCTGGGCGGGTGGTGCTTTTTTTGCACAGGACAGCTCTCCTTGCAGGGCACACTCCTTGCACATGGGGGCCCCCAAACGGGGGATTCCCCTGTGTGGCATGGCACTCCTTGCACACAGCAGTACTGTGCATGGGCCAGCTCACTATATGGGCCAAGTGGCCCTGGGTTTGAACCCTGGACCTCCTATATGGTAGGTGGATGCTCTATCAGTTAAGCCACATCCACTTCCCAAGGATATCCTCTTAACATCATCACAGTACACTTATCAAATTCAGGAAATTTAACACTGAGGTAATACTTTTACTTAATCTATAGCACATACCCTATAACTTTTTCAATAGTCCCCATGACACCCTTTTTTTTTTCCTAGCACAGGATCGAATCAAGGGTGACATATTACATTTAGTTGTCATACCTATTTACTTTCCTTTGATCTGTAACTGTTTTCAGTCTTTTTTTTTCCCTGACATTTTTTAACAGGCCGGTTATTTTACAGAATGTCCCTCGATTTGGATAGATCTGATGTTTCCTTATGATTAAATTCAGGTTACCCTTTTTTTTTTTTTTCAAGTTTTATTATTTTTATTCACTGGTGAATAGCCAGTGCCTAAAAGAGTGCTGGCATAAGATAGACATATAATGTGAGGAAATGCACATATGAACATCAGTACTGAGTCCCAGTTGTCTTCAAGGTTGCATATTTGACTGGATTGTTATGTCAGTGATGTGGTGTCCTTCTCAGGGTAACACACGTATCTTTTGAGACTACATAAATATCCTTTTCCTCATCAAACTTCCCACCCAATTTAGCATCCACAGATGATTCTTGGCTGGCATGTGGAGGGCCTGAGAGTGCATCCACAGATGATTCTTGGCTGGCAGACCCGGGGCATCGAATGGGAGCAGCAGGTGGGGACTCAGGACGGGCTCCCCCTGATGAGCTCTTATTTTCTCTGTAAAAAGAATTTTTCCTATTTCTTTCTCTCTAGCCCAGCCTTTTTGCCCAGCTCTTCCCCTATATTTCCAACAGCTTGCTGGATGTTTCCACTTGGATGGCCTATTGTCATCTCAAATGCAGCATGACCAAAAGTCACTTCCTGTTTCTATCAGTGTTGTCATAGTTATCCCAGTCATTCTGGCTGGAAACCTCAGAGTCATCATTGTTGTTGGTTTTTTTTAGGTACTGGGGGCCAGGGATTGAACCCAGGACCATGTATGTGGGAAACTGGCACTCAACCACTGGGCCACATTGGCTTCCCTGAGTTGTTTTTTTTCATTTGTTTTGCTTGTTTTTTTGTTTTTGTTTTTTCTAGGAGGGACTGGGGACCAAACCTGGGGCCTCCCTTTTGGGAGGTGGGTGCTCAACTGCTTGAGACCATCCTTTCCCCCTCAGAGTCATCCTTTTTTTTTTTTTAAATTTCTCTACCCTCCCACCCCACCCCAGTTGTCTGTTCTCTGTGTCTATTTGCTGCGTCTTCTTTGTCCGCTTCTGTTGTTGTCAGCAGCACAGGAATCTGTGTTTCTTTTTGTTGCATCATCTTGTTGTGTCAGCTCTCCATGTGTGTGGCACCTTCCTGGGCAGGCTGCACTTTCTTTGGCACTGGGCGGCTCTCCTTACGGGGCTCACTCCTTGAACATGGGGCTCCCCTACACAGGGGACACCCCTGTGTGGCAGGGCACTCCTTGCGCGCATCAGCACTGCGCGTGGGCCAGCTCCACATGGGTCAAGGAGGCCCGGGGTTTGAACCATGGACCTCCCATGTGGTAGACAGATGCCCTAACCACTGGGCCAAGTCTGCCGCCTCAGAGTCATCCTTGATGTGTGTTGTCTCCCTCCCCATCATCACCAGCAGTCTCCTCTCTAAACCCTTGCCTCATTCCTCCTGCATCTTTCCCAGCTTTGCTCGTTTCCTTCTGCACTTGCATCTCCCCTATCCCAGGCCTTCCTGGCCTCCTGGTTCGATGGCTCCATCTCCAAACTTTACCTCACCTTGCTCATCCCGCACACACTCCTGCCAGACTAACCACTCTAAAACGCTGCTTAATCAAGCCATTGGCATTCTCAAATGATTTCCCATTATTTTTGGCATTGGGCCTTTCCCAGTCTGATTTCAACCAACCTTTGTAAGTTTAAATCCCATAAGTTGTCAGCTCCAGTCAGGATGGTCCACATATATATTTCCTGAACAAACCATACCCAGCCCAGCCTCCTTGCCCTACCTCCAGGCATAGAGAGTCCTTCCTTGCATCTCTCCCTAACTAGACCATATTTACCCTTCAAGACGCAGCTCTAATCCCAGCTTCAAACCATGGATCAGATGATTCATTACTGTGGACTTCTACAGCGTTCACTGCTTGATATACGTGTACGATCTTGTAATGTCTCTACTCTGCCATAGTGATTAACAATGACTGTAGACTCTGGTGGAAAAAAAAAAAGAATGTGGGTCTGAAGCCAGATTCTCTGAGTTCAAATCCTAGCTCTGCCATTTACTAGCTATGTGACCTTGGGAATTTTACCTAACTTCATAGTCTCATCCATTAGATGAGGATAGTAATAGTATTTACCATATAGGATTTGATGGGATGATCAAGTGACTTATATACGTAAAAAGTGATTACAACAATGCCTGATGTATAGTAAGTGCTCAATAGTTGTTAGCTATTATTATATCTCTCATATTGCTGTCTTTGTTAAAGTTTAATAGATGTCAGAAGGGGAGGGTGGTCCAAGGTCTGGACCACGGCGATCCAGAAGCATGACATTGTCAGCGCATGTGGAGTTGACCAGACTCAAGGGAATCAACTCCAGTTAATCAGACTGATTGGAGACTGATCCAACAGAATTCCAAAAGCACATTTTTGGAAAGTGTCATGGAAAACCAAACTGTAGACCAAAGTTTCCATAGGGAGTGTGGAATCAGAGGCCAGGGACTAGGGGATGCTCAAATGTGGGTGCTGTTAGGGGCTGGTGGTTTAGGGTTCCCTCGCCCTCCGCAGGGATGGCTTCCCTGCTGGATACCCTGCTCGGAGCACCCTCTCCCTGGAACCTAGCACCGGAGAGCACCCAGACGGGTTTTGCTCTTCAAGTTCCCTTTTTTCAAACCCCAGGTCTAGTCCACTATTTCCATACCCTGACAAGACATTCTTTCTTTAGCCAAATTTCAAAATCATTAGTTTGCTTATAAGCCCCTTAGTTGCAGATCTACCTGAACTAACTGAATGGTCTTGATGGTTCCCCAGTCTTCATCAGCAACACATTTGCAAACCTATTTCAAGGGGGAATACTCTTTCATCTGGCTAGATGTGTTCATTTGCATCCTCCAAGTTCTGAGAGTACCCTAACTCTGGGAAAAAGAGCCTAGAGTCTCTGACTACTGGTCCTTGCTTCTATTATTACTTAGTATGTCATTTCATTCATTCATTCAACAAGGATTTACTGAGCAATGACTGAGTCAGGCATTTTCTAGGTGCTAGAGATGGAACGTGGGCAAGAGAAACACCTGCACTCCATAGCTTACAGCCTAATGGAAGAAATGACCATAAGGCAGTGAGACTGATTTTTCTAACAGAAAGAATAAAAATGTCCAAATCAGCACTCTCCTTCAAAAGGCAAAACAGGGAAGTGGACATGGCTCAACTGATAAGAGCATCTGCCTACCATATGGAGGGCCCAGGGTTTGATCCCCAGGGCCTCCTGACCCATGTGGAGCTGGCCCAAGCACAGTGCTGATGAGCACAAGTAGTGCTGTGCCATGCAGGGGTGTCCCCGCATAGGAGTACCCCACGTGCAAGGAGTGTGCCCCACAAGGAGAGCCGCCCCACATGAAAAAAGCGCAGCCTGCCCAGGAGTGGCACTGCACACACGGATAGCTGACGCAGCAAGATGATGCACCAAAAGAGACTCAGTTTCCCAGTTCCAATGGATAATGCTAGTGGATGCAGAAGAACACACAGTGAATGGACACAAAGAGCAGACAACGGGGGAAGAGAAATAAATCTTAAACAAAAAAAAAGTCAAAACAAGAGATGACTCCACATACACACACACACACACACACACATACCATTCTAACAAGTTTGTCATTTCTTAGAGGACTTTGTTTTTTTTAAGATTTATTTTTATATACTTATTTCTCTCCCCTCCCCCGCCCCACTAATTGTTTTACACTTGTTCTGCCTGGTTCGTCTTCCTTGTTTCTTTCTTTCTTTTTTTAAGATTTATTTTTTATTTATTTCTCTCCCCTCCCCCCCCCCCCCCCCCAGTTGTTTGGCTCTGTGTCCATTTGCTGCGTGTTCTTCTGTGACTGCTTCTATCCTTATCAGCCACACCGGGAATCTGTGTTTCTTTTTGTTGCGTCATCTTGTTTTGTCAGCTCTCCGTGTGTGTGGCACCATTCCTGGACAGGCTGCACTTTCTTTCACGCTGGGCAGCTCTCCTTACGGAGCTCACTCCTTGCACATGGGGCTCCCCTACGTGGGGACACCCCTGCGTGGCAGGGCACTCCTTGCGTGCATCAGCACTGCCCATGGGCCAGCTCCACCCAGGTCAAGGAGGTCCAGGGTTTGAACCGCGGACCTCCCATGTGGTAGGCAGACGCCCTATCCATTGGGCCAAGTCTGCTTCCCATTCCTTGTTTCTTTAGGTGGCACCAGGAACTGAATGTGGGATCTCCAATGTGGGAGGGAGATGCTTAATTGCTTGAGCCACCTCCATTCCTAGGTTTGTTGTGTCTCCCATTATGTTTTTTCTTCTTATGTCTCTTGTTGTGTCATCTTGTTGTGCCAGTTCATCATGCCTGCCTGTCATGCCTGTTCACTGTCTTCTTTATGAGGCACCAGGAATTAAACCAGGGACCTCCCATATGTTAGGCAGGAGCTCACTTGCTTGAGCCACATCCATTTCCCTGCTTGTTTTCATTTTTCTTGGGAAACATCTTCTAGATAGAGCCTTAGGCATAATCTTTTGATTACCTCAGTGGCAGAACTGTGAGTTGTTTGAAGCAGATCTGACTTTGAAAAATTAGTCTGCAGATCATTTGTGTGATGAAACTAGTTAATAACATTTTAGGTAAAAAGTAAAATAAATGTGACTCTGAAGACTGATTCTTATCTTGCTCAAAAACTGTCTCTGGAAGCAACCCCAAAAGTAGATAGCCAAGAATGTTTTGAACCATACACTATCACTATTTAGCCTCCCAAAGTTGAAGAGGACAACAGTTATTTGAATGTCAAGTTCCAGAGAATGGTTGGGTTGTTATATTCTACCCTTTGCGTTCCTTTTAAACTTGAGAGCCTTTGGTTCTATTTTTGTATTTTGAAAAAACAACAACAATCTTCCCACTTCATAGTTATAAATTCCCTGGAGGAGAAAGGGGTCTTAGCACTTTATCAATCCTCTTTATTTTTTTTTTTAAACCTGGAACTTGTATGTGGGAAGCCAGCACTCAAACATTGAGCCACTTTGGCTCTCCTGAGTTGGTTTTTTCATTTGTTTGCTTGTTGCTTATTTTTTGTTTTTAGGAAGTACTGGGGACCGAACCCGGGACCTCCCATATGGGAAGCAGGCGCTCCACTGCTTGAGCCACATCCACTCCCTATCAGTCCTCATTCTGAGCCAGTCATATTTGAGGGGCAGGATAGTGCCTTGGTGAACAGCACAATTTCTGGCCTCAGTCACCTAGATTCAAATCCCAGCTCTGCCCCTCACTAGCTGTGAACTAGGGAAATGACTTAGCCTCTGTTTCCTCACTTTAGAATAGGAATACTAATAATTGTTTGTAACTACCTTTTAACCACCTCCTAAGATAGTCATGAAAATTAAATGGAGGGAAGTGGATGTGGCTCAAGTGATTGGGCTCTTGCCAACCACATGGGAGGTGGTTCAGCGTCTGGAGTTGATGCAACAGGCAGGTGCAGCAAACTGATGCAACAAGAGACACAAGAAGAAAAAACATAATGAGAGATCAATACAGCAGGGAGCAGAGGTTCCCAGTGCCTCCTAAAGAGGACAAGCAGGACGGCAAGCTGGCACAATGGGAAGGCGCAGTGAGCTGACAAGATGATACAACAAGAGACACAAGAGGAAAAACATAACGAGAGACACAACAAAGCAGGGGATGAAGGTGGCTTAAGTGATTAGGTGCCTCCCTCCCACATTAGAGGTCCCCAGTTCAGTTCCTGGTGCCTCCTAAAGAAACAAAACGAACAGACACAGCAAGTGCAAGCAATGAGGGGGCGGGGAGAGAGAAATAAATAAATCTTTTTTTTTTTTAATGGAGGGGAGTGGATATGGCTCAAGCAGTTGAGCACCCACCTCCCACACAGGAGGTCCTGGATTCCATTCCTGGTGCCTGCTAAAGGAAAAAAAAATCCATAAAAAATTTAAATGGATTAAGAAATTGTATGGTAAGCCTCAGTAAGCGAATCAGTAATTTTCCAACCATATTTTTAGTTCTTCGGGAGCCTAGAGCAAGGATGCACCTCTTTTGTTTCTCAGGGTACCTAGTATTGAGCTACAAAGATGGTACAGCTCAATAAAAATGTATTCCAAAATAAAGCGCGCACACCCCCCCTCCCAGAGCGTGTGGCCCAGCACACCCGTGTGTGTAAACAGACACCAGCCCCTTGCCCACGCCCTCCCTCCCGGTGCTTTCTCGGGGCAGCGTCTCCTCTTCCCCCTGGGCAGCTGTGGAAGCTCAGTGACTGGGAGGTGCTCCTCCCGCCTCCGCGCAGGCAGCCGCAGTGAGTGAGGGGCGGGGTGGGGCGGGAAAGGGGGGCCCTCTATTTTGAGCGCTTGCTTCAGCTGTTCCATGGGGACCACCTTCAGGACTTGAAATAGCGCCCCCCCGGGAGCGGGAGCCGCGGGGCCAGCTGACTCCAGGCGCAGTGGCCTGGAGCCCGGCAGCCCCGAACAAGAGCAGCTTCGTGTTGGGGTCGAGTCGCGGCTTCCTGGTGCTGGGGACGGCCCGGGTGCCAGGGGAGGGGCTGAGAAGGCGGCTGCGCCCGGGAACGAGGCCTCAGAGGCCCTTCCGCGCGGGGGGCCCCCCGCATCCCTGACCCGCTGGCTTTCGGCTTGTTCTGTTTTTAGCTCCCCGTAGTAGGTTGGATTATCTCCAGCCCTGAGCGTACTCCCAAGCCACCAGACAGCATTTTCGGAGGCTTAGGCCACGTCTGTCCCCGCAACAGATCAAATGGCACAAACGGTAAAGTTCTCAGAAAGGGTGGCCGGTCACAGGTCGGGCTGCCCCAGGGGAGGCGGGTCCCGGCCTGAGCCGACGGCGCGCTCTTCGGGCGTGACCTGCCTGCGCAGTTCCACAGCCATCTGCGGCGCAACGAGTGGCCTCCGTCCTCCCAAGCCTTCTGACCCTGCAGGGCCGCAGATCAAGGCCTCTGCGCGGCCCCAGGGCTCACGACAGCGAACTCTTGCCCTCCTCAGGCCGGGCTCCTCCTCCCGCGCGCCCTTCTGCGCTTCGCAGGCCGCGGGCGGGCCTCAGAACCACCTGGGGGACTTGTTACAAGTACAGATGCCTGGGCCCCATTTAAACCCACTGACTCACGGTGCTCGGGGTGGAGCCAGGGTCTGAATTTTTTTTTTTAACAAGGTTCCAGGTGATTCTGATTCATACCAAATTCTGAGAGTCAATGCTGTAATCAGTCCTGTTTTCTTCGATCCTGACTTCCTTGTTGTGTTGAAATTGGAAACCCCGGAGTCTCTGCTGGAGCCGTACTCAAATCTGTCTCTCTCAATTTTAGAGTCTAAAAGTGAGGTTTCTTGCGGGGAGGGGGGTATCAGGAACCTCTTATATTTTTTAGTGTAACATTTTTTTGTGTGATGTATACGTCTTCAAAAAAATACAATTTACAGAGATGACGTGGCGGGCAGTGGGGAGTGGGTTATATGGGAACCTCATGTTTTTTTTAATGTTTTTTAATGTAGCATTCCTTGTGATCTATTAATTAAAATTTTTTAAAAAAGAACTTTATATAGAAACAATAGGCTCAATTCTGTGAATAAACTAAAATCCACTGAATCACATAAAATAAATTTTATGGGATGTGAATTATATCTTAATAAAGCTGTTATTAAAGAACATAGGATGGAGACCATAATATAGATGTGTGTTTAATGATTAAAGTCATATTATCTTCCTTGTAGGATTATTTAAGAAGTAGAGAAAATCTATGTCTGGAGTAGAATAAGCACTCAATAAATAGTATTATAATTTAGAAAATAAAAAATAAAAAAATAAAAGTGAGGTTTCTGTTGAAATTATGCAGACACAAGATATCCAAAATTAAGGACTTTCTCTTTGCTTAAGGATTGGCATTTCTTGCATATCAGATTATGCTTTTTAAATATAAAATATGAGGATTAATAGCAAGAGAAACAGGGTCAGGAGAGGCGGCTTGGTATAATTCATCCATTATAAATCAGATGCTATTCTAGACACTAGGGATACACAACAAACTGGCCAGGCTAGGTCCCTGCCGTCATGGAGTTGACAATCCAGTGAGAGAGACAGTCAACAAAAAAGTAAATAAATGAATTAAATAACTTCACTTTGCATTGAACCAGTAATTACCAGCTGCAGGTAACAGAAAATCCTACCCAAACTGACTTACGTTATAAGGTTGATTTCTTTTTCTTTTTTTTTAACATATTCAATGATTTTTTATAGCAAATTTTATTTTTTTAAGTGTCTTCTTTTTAAAGATACCTAGATCACAAAAAATGTTACATCAAAAAATATAAGAGGTTCCCATATACCCCACTCCCCACCCCCCAACCCCCCCCTCCACTCCTTCCACATCAACCTCGTTCATCATTGTGGCACATTCATTGCATTTGGTGAATACATTTTGGAGCACTGCTGCACTGCATGGATTACAGTTTACATTGTAGTTTACATTCTCCCCCAGTCCATTCAGTGGGTTATGGCAGGATAAATAATGTCCAGCATCTGTCCTTGCAGTATCATTTAGGGCAACTCCAAGTCCCGAAAATGCCCCCACATCACACCTCTTCTTCCCTCTCCCTGCCCTCAGCAACTCCCATGGCCACTGTCTCCACATGAATGATACAGTTTCTTCCATTGCTAGAGTCACAGTAGTTCTATACGTCACCCAAGAAGAACTCCTGAGGTCAGACAGCTCCAGGGTTGATTAATTCAGGGGTTCAATGGCTTTCTCGAGGTCCAAGGTTTCACCTGTCCTTCTGCTCTGCTATCCTCAACCTGGTCCTCAGCTCCTGCCTGGATGTGAGCTGGTTCCTGAAGTTACAAGCATCACAGCCAGACATGACAACATGTCCTGGAAGAAAAGAGGCAGTGTTTTGTGCCATCAGTCTCCTTTTCAAAAAAAATAAACCTTTTCCCACAAGACCCCCTTACATTTCCTTAGCCAAATGCTATCACGTGCCCATTCCCAAACCAAGCACAGGCAAAGGGACTGTGATCACCATAATTAGCTTAGACTAATTAGGATTTACTTCTGAGATGAGTGGGGTAGGAATGATCCCCTGGACAAAATAAGAATCCTATTGGGGGAAGCCGACTTGGCTCAACAGATAGAGCACCCGCCTACCACATGGGAGGTCCAAGGTTCAAACCCAGGGCCTCCTGACCCGTGTGGTGAGCTGGCCCACTAGCAGTGCTGATGCATGCAAGGAGTGCCGTGCCATGCAGGGGTGTCCCCCATGTAGGGGAGCCCCACACACAAGGAGTGCACCCCTCAAGGAGAGCTGCCCTGCACGAAAGAAAGTGCAGCCTGCCCAGGAGTGGCACCGCACACACAGAGAGCTGATGCAGCAAGATGCCACAACGAAAAGAGACACAGATTCCAGGTGCCGCTGAGAATACAAGCAGACAGAGAAGAACACACAGCAAATGAACACAGAGAGCAAACAACTGGGGGGGAGGGGGAGAGAAATTAAAAAAATAAATCTTTAAAAAGAAAAATTCCTATTGGTAAGGAGGAAGAGAAAATAACCAACATTATCTGTTATGACATGCTCTACAGAAAATAAAAACAGGCTGACGTGATAAAGAGTGGCATTTCGGCTGAAACCTAATTGATGGGAAGAAGCCAGCAACCAAACACTGGGTAACAAACCATTCCAGGCAGTAGAACTGCAAACGCCCAGATGTGGCCCAGAAATGCTGTATTCCTGGAACAGAAAGAAGTAGAACAGCATTATCTTTTTTTTTTTTTTAATTTATTAATTTATTTAATCCCCACCCCCCCACACACTCCGGTTGTCTGTTCTCTGTGTCTGTTTGCTGCGTCTTGTTTCTTTGTCCGCTTCTGTTGTCATCAGCAGCACGGGAAGTGTGGGCAGCGCCTTTCCTGGGCAGGCTGCACTTTTCTTTCGCGCTGGGCGGCTCTCCTTACGGGTGCACTCCTTGCACGTGGGGCTAGGGACACCCCTGCGTGGCAGGGCACTCCTTGCGCGCATCAGCACTGCGCATGGGCCAGCTCCACACGGGTCAAGGAGGCCCGGGGTTTGAACTGCCTACCTCCCATGTGGTAGACGGACGCCCTAACCACTGGGCCAAGTCCGTTTCCCAGAACAGCATTATCTTTAACAAGACCTTCCTCTCCCCTCCCTGCCCCACCTCCCAGGTGCCCGTGGGACTGTATAAAATATCTAATATTTGTGTCATCAGAGTTCCAAAAGTCACAAAAGAAAGAGGATGGGCTGAAATAGTACTCAAAGAAATAAAGGCTAAAAAATTTTCCAGATTTGTCAAAATATATCAATCTATAGATTCAAGAAACTGAGTAAACTTCAAATAGGATACCCCCCCTAAAAGCCACACCATGACATACAGTCAAATTTCTGAAACTAAAAACAAAGAAAAGAAAAAAATGGTTGCAAGAAGTCAGAGAGAAACAATACTCTAATTATAGAAGGAAAAACATTTGAGTGACAGCAAATTTCTCATAGGAATCCATAGAGGCCAGAAGGAAGTGGCACATTTTCAAGTGCTGAAAAAAAAAAAAAACAAAGAAACTGTGTCAACCTAGAATCCTGCACCCAAAGAAAATGTCCTTCAATACCACTTACAGGTGGGAAGTGGATGTGGCTCAAGTGATGAAGCCTCCACCTACCACATGGGAGGACCCAGGTTCGATCCCTAGGACCTCCTGGTGAAAAAGAAGAGAAAGTATGCCTGCATGGTGAGCCAGTGCCCCCGCAGTGAGCCGAGTACCCACGTGGCGAACCAAGTGCCCATCTGGGTGCCTGCATGGCAAACCAAGTGCCCACATGGGGAGCCAGTGCCCATAGGGCGAGCCACGCGCCTGCTCAGCAAGCTGACTGCCTGTGCAGTGAGCCAGTGCCCATGCAAGTGTGTCACACGGCAAGATGGTGACACAACCAAAGAGATGATGCAATAAAAGAGAGACAAAGGGGAGAGTCAAGGTGAAGCACAGCAGAGACTAGGAACTGACAGGGAACCTCTCTCCAAACTGGAGTTCTCCAGGATCTAATCCCAGTAAATCCTAGAGGAGAAAAAATAAGAAGAGTAGACAAAAAGAGAAATAGACACAGAAGATCACACAGTGAATGGACACAGCAAAAACAGCAGGGGAGGGAGGAGGCAGGGAGAAAAAATTTATTTTAAAAAAATACCATTTACAGGAAAGAAAGGATATCGATTCATTCTCAGATGAAAGAAAATTGACAATTTGTTACCAGCAGACCTACCCTAAAAGAATGGCTAAAGGAAGTTCTCCAATCAGAAAGAAAATAATAAAGATTCTTAGACATCAAGAAGGAAGAGAGAATACCATAAGAAAAAATATGGGTAATGTCTCAGTTTTCCAGGAATGCTATAACAAATATCACACAATGGCTTAGTTTAAACAGTGGGAATTCATTGGCTCACAGTTTCAGGGACTAGAAGGCTTGCTTCCTTCCAGGGTCAGAAGACTTCACAGAATATAACACAATCATGCATACATGCAGAATTCCCAAACAATATCCATCTATTAACACACCACACTGTGGTGCAACATTTGTTACAGATAAGATAATATCATCTGATTGTTACCATGTCCACAGTGTCCATTTGGCACACATTCTCCGTACTGCCCCATTATCAACACAGTACATCTTTGGCATAGATGCAAGCATATTACATTATTACTGTTAACCACAGTCCATAGGTCACTCCAGTTGTATTTTTCCCATGCTTCTTCACATTCCCACCACCCTCCAGGACTGATGTACATTTGCTCTAGCTCACAAAGGACACTCTTGCATCTGTACCATCAACCACAATTCTCAGCCACCTCTTGGTTTACTGTGCTATTCAGCTCCTAGATTATCCTCTAGCATTTTGTCAGTTGGCATATACATCCCTAGACTACCATTTTCAGTCATATCCCCATTTATACACCAGCTGTTATCATTGTTACTATCCACTCTATACATTTCCACACCTTTACATTAAAGCTAGTCAAAACTTCTACATACATTAAACATTAGTAGTCCATCTCAGACCTCCTCTTATCTCCTTTAAGAATCCACCACTTACCACCAAGGCTTGAGGATATTTTCCTACAATTTCTTCTAGAAGCTTTATGGTTCTTACTTTTGTATTTAGGTTTTTGGTCCATTTTGAGTTAATTTTTGGATAAGGTATGACATAGGGGTCCTCTTTCCTTCTTTCGGCTACAGATATCCAGTTCCTTCATTGTCATTTGTTGAATGGACTCTTCTGCCCAAGCTGTGTGGGTTTGCAGGCTAGTCAAAAATCACTTGACCATGCATGTGAAGGTCTGTTTCTGAACCATAAATTTGGTTCCATTGGTCTATGTGTCTGTCCTTATGCCAGTACCATGCTGTTTTTACCACTATAGCTAGGTAATGGAATTTAAAGTCTGGAGATGAGAGTTCACTTTTCCTTTTTAAGATGTTTCTGGCTATTCAGGTCCCCTTACCCTTTCAAATAAATTTGATAATAGTGTTTTCAATTTTTTTAAAAAATGGTGGTGGAATTTTTATTGGGATTGCATTGAATCTGTATATCAACTTGAGTAGAACTGATGTCTTTATGATATTTAGTCTTCCAATTCATGAGCATGGAATGCTCTTCCAGTTATTTAGGACTTTTAAAATTTCTTTTAGCTTGAATTGCAGTTTTCTGAATACAAGTGCTTTACATCATTTGTTAAGTTTATACCTATTTGAGTTTTATCTGTCATATTTTATTTTCCCCACTCTTTTGACACTTTTGGTGACTTTTATTGATATAATCTTCATTTCTAGACTCTCCTCCAGGTCTATCTTTCTTGTCTTTTCTTTTCAGGCTCTAGCACACCCTTTAACATTTCCTGAAAATCTGGTTTCTTGGTTAGAAAGTCTCTCAGTTTTTGTTTATCGGTGAATATTCTAATCTCAGGCTCATTTTTGAAAGACAATCTTGCTGAATATAAGATTCTTGGCTGGAAGTTTTTCTCTTGTAGTATCTTAAATATATCATACCACTGTCTTCTTGCCTCCATGGTTTCTAGTGAAAAATCAGCACTTAATCTTATTGGGTATCTCTTATATGTTATGCATTGCTTTTCTTTTGCTGTTCTCAGAATTCTCTCTTTGTCTTTGGCATTTGACATTCTGATTAGTATGTGTCTCAGAGTTGATCTACTTGGATTTTTTCGCATGGGAGTATGTTGTGCTTCTTGGACATGCATATCTTTGTCCATCAATAAGATTGGGAAATTTTCTACCATTATTTCTTCAAATATTTCTTCTGTCCCTTCTTCCTTCTCTTCTCCTTCTGGGACACCTACTACACGTCTGTTTACACATCTTTTGCTGTCTTTAAGTTCCTGAAACCTTGTTTCAATTTTTTCCATTCTTTTCTTTATCTCTTCTTTTGTATGTTCACTGTCAGAGGCCATTTCTTCAAGCTCACCAATCCTTTCTTCTGCCTCCTTAAATCTGCTATCATATGATTCCAAGGTTTTTAATTTCATTTATTGTGACTTTCATTCCCATAATATCTGCTATTTTTCTACGTTTGCTTTCAAATTCTTCTTCGTGCTCATCCAATATCTTCTTTAAAAATATTTATTTATTTATTCCCCCCCCCCTTGCAGCTTGTCCCATTCTTTGCTGTCTCTTCTCTGTGTCCATTCGCTCACGTTTTTTTTTCCTTCTGTATCTACTTGTCTCCCTTTGTTGTGTCATCCTGCTGTGCATGGGCTATCAGCTCTCCAGGGTGCATGGGCCATCAGCTCTCCGTGGTGCATGGGCCAGCTTGCCTTCACAGGGAAGCCCTGGGACGTGAACCCAGGGCCTCCCATATGGTAGATGGGAGCCCAACTGATTGAGCCACAGCTGCTTCCCCCAATATCTTCTTAATATCCGTAATCTCTTTAGCCATCTCATTGAATTTATTAAGGAGATTTGTTTGAACATCTATGATTAGTTCTCTCAACTCCTGTATGTCCTCTGGAGGCTTATCTTGTTCCTTTAACTGGGCCATATCTTCCTGTTTCTTGGTGTGGACTGTAATTTTTTGTTGGTGTCTTGGCATCTGGCTTACTAGAGTATTTACTCTGGGTCAGTTTTTCTCTTTAGTTTAGGGCTTCCTGCCCTTTCTTCCTTGTTGGTTGTGCAGTAGGAGCCAAGGATGTAGTTGGTGCTATAAGCCGTGGTGGCTCAAGCTGCCTTCATTGTCTCAGAGACTGATGAAGCCTCTCCCAACTTTCTGCTTTGTCAGGGGTAGGACAGAGTCACAGCTGGGTGGAATAATCCAAGTTGTGCAGGCCTAGACTGTAGTTGCCCAGAGAGACTGATGAGGTTTCATGCCTCTTTCTCCCCTGCCTGGGGCAGGGATGGATCTGCAGGTGTGGGCAGCAATCTATGCAGTGTGGGTTGAAGATGACCACAGTTGCCTCGATAGACTTCCGATTATTCAGTCTGTGCCAGCCAAAGGTACCTGCATTTATGTGGATAGACTGGTGCAGGGCCTGGCAATGTCCTCCCTGCCAGAGGTGGGGCTGAAGCCTAGGCTAGGGCTACAGGCCAGTCTGAGTGAAAGAAACTGTTCCTACCATCACTGTGATTTTTGGTCAGCCAGGCCTCCCCTCAGGCTGGGGGCAGAGTCAAAATTGTGACCACCGGCCTCTTTCTGACTTGGACCGATTCCCACCCTAGCTGTTCCTAGGGTTATACTTTAGACAGCCAAGTCTACTAATCAGTAGCCAAAATCAGTGGCCAACTGTCACCTCCTCCCCTGTTTTTGGGAAAGGGAGCTTCCAATTCCAGCCACAGAATAGCTTCTGGGGCAGCTTGCACTGCCAAAGTAGGACAATCACCAGCCTCCACAGCTTTGGCCAATAATTTCCCAGAGAGGCTGGTACAGGTCCCCCCAGCTTCCTCCCTTCCAGAGGTGGGGCTGGGGCTTAGGCTAGAGCTGCAATCTGACCTAGATGGAAAGAAGCTAGTCTCTACCAGCACTGTGATTTTCATTTTGTCCTGCTTCCCTTGTGTCAGGCGTGGAGTTAGGATGGCGGCCACTGGCCTCTTTTTGACTTGGACAGACTCAAACTTTAGTTGTTCTCAGAATTATACTGTAGCCCACTGAATTTACTCATCAGTAGTTGAAGTTGGTGCCCAATCATCTCTTCCTCCCCCGTTTTTGGGAAGTGGAGCTTTCAATTCCAGCCAGAACAGCTCCAGAGGCTGCTTGTGCCTCCAGTGGAGGATGGGCACCAGCCTCCGTGGCGTGGAGCGCTCTACTTACAAATATTCTCTGCAGATGGGCAGTCTCCTCCCTCCATTCCTTCAAGGATGTTGCAGGAAGCTCTCCTGGTCTCCTGGAGCCCCAAACAGGTGCTTCAGCTAGATCCAGAAAGTTCTGGGTGTTTGCTAACTGCCAAATGTAGGGTGGCACCTTGTGGGAGCGCAGCGACAGCAAGGGTCGGCTCGTCTCCAGGCGCCAGTGCAAGTCGGACCTGGGTGGCGGGAACGGGCGTTAAGGCCCTCCGCTTGGGGTTCGGGCGTACTGCCCGCCCCTCTGCCCAGCTGCACCCGCTTCCCCCTCGGTGGCCTAACCCCGCCTCTCCCCCGAGGGCCACTGCCGCGCCATGACAGCCCCGCCTCGCTGCCGCCGAGAACCCTGGCTACCCCGTCTTCTGCCCGCAACCAGTGATGCACCCCTGCACGAACCTATCAGCCGTCTGCCGCCCCCTGGCCACGCCCCCTGCCCCTCCCCCATCTTCGCCCTATATTAACCGCTGTACTTCCTGAATAAATCAGACTTGCGCACAGATCCTGGTCTCCTCGGTAGTCTTCTTCCTACCGCGCGTCCTCCGCACCTTGCCAGCCCCGGAGCGCCTTCTCGGAAGGCCCCTCCGTGTGTTGCAGCCCTCCGCCCGAGCCCACACCGCCCCTGCAGCGGCCCTCCGGGCGAGCCCACACTGCGACAACTGCCCTGTTGCAGGAGCTGACTCTAGGAGCTCCTTACTCTACTGCCATCTTGCTGGTTGTTCCCCATACCCCCAACTGATTTTTTTTTTAATTTATTGAAATATATCACTCATACCTAAACATACATAAACAATAAAAGTATAATAGTTGTGTGAACTTACAAAACAAACATACATAACATCAAACAAACATATATAAATCATCTCACCCTACCACCAGTAACTTGCACTGTTTTTAAACCTTTTTAACTAAGGATTAGAGCATTGTCAAAATATTACTACTAAATAATTTATTTTTCCCCTAACCAATCTGATTATTATTATCTTTATATAATTTATATATGAACATACATAAACAATTAAGTGTATAGTAAAAGTTGTGAACTTACAAAGCAAACATGCATAACATCTTACAGGGGTCCCATACATCAACCCTCCACCAACACCTTGCATTGTCATGAGACGTTTGTTACAAACTATGAAAGAACACTGTCAAAATTTTACTACTAATCATAGTTCTTACCTTACATTTAGTGTGTTTTTCCCCCAACCCACCCTATTATTATTTTTAAAATATATTTTTTATGACAGAAGTTGTAAACTTATTAAACAATCATACACGTGCAGAATTCCCAAGCAATGCCCCTCCATCAACACACCGCAATGTGGTGTGCCATTTGCTACAGATAAAACAATGTCATCTAATTATTGCCATGTCCATAGTATACATATGGCTCACATTTTCCATACAGCCTCAGGGTCAACACAGTGTATCTTTTGCATAGATGCAAGAATATTATATTACCACTACTAACCACAATCCAAAGGTGACTCCAGCTGTATTTTTCTCATGCTTCTGCACATTCCCAACACCCTGCAGTAGTGATATACATTTGTTCTAGCTGGCAAAGGACACTCTTGCATTTATCATCAACCACAATTCTCACTCACCTCTCCCCCAACTTATTTTTGACAAAAAATGAAAAAGTAATTCAATGGAGGAAAGATAGGCTTTCCACCATATGGATGCTAGAGCAATTAGACATTCATGGGCAAAACAATGACCCTCAACCTAAGTCCTCCACCTTATACTAAATTAACTCAAATTAGATCAGACATAAAATTATAAAATTTTTAGAAACAGAAAATCTTCATAATTTAAGGCTAGGAAAAACATTCTTAGATGTGACACCAAAAGCAAGATCCATAAGGAAAAATGTATAAATTTGATTCATTAAAATTCAAGAAATTCTGTTCTGTGAAAACCCTGTTATGAGAATGAAAAGACATGGTATTGACTGGGAGAAAATATTTGTGCACCATAAATCTGACAAAGAACTATCTAGAATATATAAAGAGCTCTCAACATTCAATAGTATAGTTAAACAAAATGTGGTATATACAATTTAATATTATTCAGCTGTAAAAAGGAATGAAGTTTTGATACATATTACAACATGGATGGACTTTGAAGATATCATGTTCAGTGAAATAATCTAGATACAAAAGGATAAATATTGCGTGATCTCACTGAAATGAAATAATTAGAATAAACAACTCAGAATGCCATCTAGAATATAAGTTGCCAGGGGAAAATGTAGGATAGAGAATAGGAAATTGAGGCTTGAAATACACAGGGTTCTTACTTGGAATGATGGAAATATTTTGCTAAAGGATGGTAGTGATGGTAGCACAACATTGTGAATTTGTTTTTTGTTTTTTGTTTTAAATGCTCAAATCATTTTTTTTTAAAGATTTATTTATTTATTTCTCTCCCCTCTCCCACCCCAGTTGTCTGTTTTCTGTGTTTATTTGCTGCGTCTTCCTTGTCTGCTTCTGTTGTTGACAGTGGCACAGGAATCTGTGTTTCTTTTTGTTGTTTCATCTTGTTGTGTCAACTCTCCGTGTGGGCGGCGCCATTCCTGGGCAGGCTGCACTTTCTTTTGCACTGGGCGGCTCTCCTTACGGGCGCACTCCTTGCGTGTGGGGCTCCCCTACGCGGGGGACACCCGTGCGTGGCAGGGCACTCCTTGCGCGCATCAGCACTGCACATGGGCCAGCTCCACATGGGTCAAGGAGTCCCGGGTTTGAACCGTGGACCTCCCATGTGGTAGGCGGACACCCTAACCACTGGGCCAAGTCCGCCGCCCAACATTGTGAATTTGATTAACAATACTGAAATATATATAATGAATGTGGTTAACAGAATTTAAAAAAATTTAAATCCATGGAACAGCAGTACATAATCAGTGAATCCTGAGTTAAATCATGAATTATAGTTAGTAGTACAATTATAAAAAGTTTATCATTAGTTGTAACAAATGTTCCACACCAAAGCAAGGTATTAATAATAGGATGTTATGTGGGAATCCTTTTTTTTTTTTTTTTTGAGGTACTGGGGCCAGGGATTGAAACCAGTGTGGAAAGCCAGCACTCGACCACTGAGCTACATTGGCTTCCCTGAGTTGGTTTTATCCTTTGTTTTGCTTGTTCTTTGCTTTTGTTTTTTCAGAAGGCCAGGAGAACCAAACCTAGAATTTCCCATGTAGGAAGCCAGAGCTCAACTGCCCGAGCCACATCCACTCCCTGGAATCCTATATTTTATGCATGAATTTTCTGTAAACCCACAAATTCTCCAGTAAAGAAGAAAAATAAACCAACAAACAAAAACCCCTCAATAGTAAAAAAGCAAAAAATCCAGTTAGAAAATGGGTAAAAGGCGTTGAGACATTTCACCAAAGAGGGTATATAGATGCAAATAAGCACATAAAAAGAAGTTAAATATCATTAACCATCAGGGAAATACAAATTTAAAAACCACAAATGAGATATCACTACTCACCCTACTCACATACCAGAATAGCTGAAAAAAAATAGTGAAACACTGGTGAGGCTATGGAGAAACTGGATTGCTCATACATTGTTGATGGGAATATAAAATGATACAGCACTCTGGAAAAGAGGTTAGTAGTTTTTTGGAAATTAAACATGCAACTGCCATATGACCTAGCAATTGTACTCCTGGGCATTTATCCCAGAAAAAATGAAAACTTATGTTCACACAAAAACCAGTACATAAATGTTTATACAGCTTTCTTCACAATAGCCAACAACTGGAATCAACCCAGGTGTCCTTCAATGGGTGAATGGTTAAACAAACTGATATCCGGGAATACTGCTCAAAAACAAAAGGGAGCAAACTACTGATAGGTACAGCAAACTGGATGAATCTCCTGAGAATTATGCTGAGAAAATAAAAAGCTAATCACAAAAGATTACATATTGTATGATTGCATTTGTATTACATTCTTGGAATCACAGAGGTAAAGAAATGGAAAACAGATTAGTGGTTGCCAAGGCTTATGGAGGGTGTGGGGGATGCAGGGAAGTGGGTGTGACTATAAAAGGGCAGTTTGAAGGAAGGTTCTGGTAAAATGTTCTGTTTCTTGATTATTCAAAGTCAAAATTTTGGTTGTAAAGGGTACATGTGATCTCTCTGTATTATTTCTTGTAAGTGCTAGTGAATCTACAATTGCCCCAAAATTAAAAGTTTAATTAAAAGTCCTTAAAAATTATTAAGCTGAACATATCAATGATATATATCATTTAGTTTGTGTGATATACTTCAGAATAAAAAAGAACAAAGTTTTTCCTACAACTTCCTTGTTCTCTTAAGCCATTAATTTGTTCCATAGGCCTTGTCTGAGGTCCTGCAATGAGTCTAGCATTGCTGTAGGCTAGAAGGTGGGGGGACAAGGGTGGATCAGGCATGGAAACTCTGCCTTGAAACACTTACTGCCTGGGAGAGGAGAATGTTTCAGCTATTTTAGTTCAAGGAACAGAGATTCATTCAAGAGAGGGAAAAGGTCCAGGGAGATTGCTGAAAGAGGAACCCAACAGGAACCCAACAGAAGAGCCTCAAGAAGGCTAGAAAGTGCCCTCTTTCTTTCCCAGATCTCTTGACTGGTCTCTTGGCCAGTCTGCTTTCTTTCCCAACCCCTCAGTTTTATGTTCCCCACCTCCTCTTTGTTTGCTTAGCTGAGGTGGGAAATCCAGTGGCTCTCCCACCCAACAGCTGTTCTATGTGATGGCAATTCTCAAAGCAGAGTCCTGCTTTCAGCTCTGTGCCTGCTGCTAAATGGCTCAATCTCTCAGTTTACCAACTCCACATTCCCAAGAAAGGTATCTGACTGGTTCATTTGATCTTTTTAAGGGAGGTAGTAAGTCATAGGTGGCTGGGTAGCCAATGGATTGCTGCACTAGGTTATGTATTCAGCTCTGGCCCAACCTTGGGCAAGGGAAAGAGTCTTATACAAGATATGGCTCCTTTAGTGCCTGCGAGAGTGGGGGTTGCCCCTTCTGGGGGCATGAGGCTAGGTGCTCTGCAATACATTGAGTGTAGAGGTGAACAAGTAAACGCATAAATCGTAATACTCTATAGTTAGTACTAAACCATTAGCCCAATCTAGGTGAATCCAGACCTGAATGAGTAAAGGAAAGCTTCACAGAGGAAGAGGTAAGCGGACAGAGGAGCAGGTGTTTGTCAGGCAACTATGGAAAATAGGGTATGAGCTATGGTCTGGACAAATTCAAGCTGCTGTAAAGAAGTCATGGCCTGTTTAGAGAACAGAGAGAGAAGTTCTGGGGACCTGGAATGGAGAGGAGAGCTTGTGGCGGCAGTGAAGGCAGGCAGGCTGGGAAGAAAAGGTAGGAAATGACTTTGGATGCTGAGATGAGTCAGGGTTTTATCCTGTAGGCAATGGGAAAGCAGCCTACATTTATTAAGCAGGGAGGTGACATGATCTGGAATCAGGGTCCACGCTATACCGAGAATCATGACTTCCTGTCATGATTGATCTCTGTTTTTTGTATCAGGGCTATTGTGGGCAATTATCCCTTAGGGAATAGTTTTTTTTGGGGGAGGGGAAAGGTCTTCTGCCCCCCACCTGCAAACCCATCAGAAATATTTATGTGTGCCCGGTTGTGGATATTTCTGTGTGTCCAGCTAGCAGGGATGGTTGAGAGATGTTCTTCAGGTGGAATCCATGAACTGATTGTGTGTGAGGAATGAGGCAGAGGGAGGAGGTTTCTAATCTGGGTTAGTGGAAGGATAAGAATGCTGTGACCCAGGGGACATAGGCTGGAAGGAGCAGGCTTGGGAGGAGGATGGTCTGGATTTTGAACATGGCGAGTTTGGAGATTCCTAATAAGCAGTTGGAAACATAGATCTGAAACTCAGGAGAGAAGTCTTCCTCTCTTTCCCCGCTTCAATCTATTTTTACATGTTCAGCGAAGATATTATAAATCATTTGCTCTGTTAATGTAACTCTGTCCAGTCACGTCAACACCTTCCCGGATTTGACTTCCCTTGAGATGCTTCTTTCAAGCTGCCGTCTGGACCAGGAATTGTGGTATCTGCTCAGGTGTTGCTCCGGACTTCCCTCTCCTCCCTTTTGCCATCACTTCTCTAGCCCCTTCCAGGCCTATGCTCCATCCCATACAACAGATTCTGAGGAAACAGGCTCTCAAGTTGAGCATCAGGGGAGAGAAATGTGGCAAGCACTTGTTCTCTAATGGCTTTGTCCCTGTCACATTCGATTTCAGCATTTTATGCTGTCCTGTACATATTTTTAAAATCATACATTCACATACTATTGTTTTTCCACCAGTAGATTTAAAAATCCCTGAGAACAGGTAATATGTTTAAATTAAATAAATTTGAAGAGCCTAGTACACAGTTATCTTTCTATGGAATCACTGCATCTTAGTGGATGGAGACTTGGGCCGTGGCCTTGTTCACTTTGTGAAATCAGTGGCGGCCTGATGTGGGGGCCTGGAGTGAGAAGCTCTAGACTCAGTCCCTGATGGACTCTGCTACTTAGAGAATGTGGTGGGCAATCCACTTTCTCTCCTCATCTAAAAAATTACGATAAATAACACCTGCCTTGCCTTTTTCACAGAACTCCTGTGAAAGGAAATTGGGAGATATCTATAAAAACCCTTTGTAAAGTGTCTAAAGTCCTATACAAACATGAGACATTGTGATCATTATCCAAGACGCCGGCCTGGGAAGGTAAGAGCCATACATGGCGGTGGACTTGACCCAGTGGTTAGGGCATCATTCTACCACATGGGAGGTCCACAGTTCAAACCCCGGGCCTCCTTGACCCACGTAGAGCTGGCCCATGCACAGTCCTGATGCGAGCAAGGAGTGGCCTGCCACGCAGGGGTGTCCCCGCATGTAGGGGAGCCCCACGCCCAAGGAGTGCACCCTGTAAGGAGAGCCGCCCGACGAGAAAGAAAATACAGCCCGCCCAAGAATGGCGCCGCACACACGGAGAGCTGACACAACAAAAAGAGACACAGATTGCCACTGACAACAACAGAAGCGGACAAAGAAGAAGACGCAGCAAATAGACACAGAGAACAGACAACTGGGGTGTGGGGGGGCGGGCGTGGGGGGAAGGGGAGAGAAATAAATAAATAAATCTTAAAAAAAAAAAAAGAGCCATACAGTCACATTTCTATTTAGGGTAGTGATCTCCCCTGTGTGTCTTAGCTACCTGACTATGTCCAGAGTGTCTATTAGCCTATTTTCTCAGCGTGCTAATGATCCAAAGCAGTACCAACTTAGCTAGTAGTCGGCTGGAGCCTGAGAGAGGGAGAGAGAGAGAGCAAACGGAGGCTGTGATGAATGTGCAGCGCTCACCTGGCTGCCTGGCCAGACTGCAGAGCGGACAGACACAGAGTACCTGGTGCCTGGGCCTTCCTTACTTTTCATTCAACTGCCGATGACACAGGGTTTGGGGCTGAGCTCACAGAGCTGAGGAAGACCAGAGAAGGAGCCTCTGTGAGGGGCGGTCGAGAGTTTTAATTTGAACTTACTTAAGGTTGAGATGTTCGTTAGAAATCCATGGCAAGACATCAAGAGAGCCCTTAGGGCCAGGGGTTCAACATTCTGTCCTATCTCTGTGTATGTATCTGAAATTTTTCATAGTGGAAATTGAAAAGCAGGAAGTAGATTAGTTCAGTCTATGAATCTGAAGCTCCAACAAGAGGCTAGGTTGAGATGCCAACTTGGAGGTTGTGACAATTTGAGATTATTTTTGTGAATTCTAAAAAGAGAAAGATTATGTTTGTAAACTAATCTATTCTTCTGGTGTGATACCCTTTGATTATATTGGATTCAGCTGAATCCTTGACTAAATTACCCATTAAGATTAGTGCTTTGATTTGACCAAGTCAGTAAGGTGTGACTCAGGTTGAGTCCCCGCCCCCTTGGTGGGCCGTTATAAAAGGACACTTATTCAAGAAGACACATGGGAAGAGAGAGAGCTCTGTTATGTTTGAACCTGGGGTCCCGGGGGAGAGATGAGCCATTTGCCTGACAGTCTGTAGCTGACCTTGGGAAGAGAGCCAAGACTCATACATCTGACTATTCTTGTACAATTATTTATTTATTTATTTGTAAGCAGTTTTATCAAGATATATTCACATACCATACAATCTAAGTGTATAATCAATGACTTTTAGTACAATCACAATGTTGTGCATTCATTGCCCGCAAAAATTTTAGAACAGAATTTTAGCCAGAAATAGCAGCTATGTATAGCAGGGGAAACAGAGAGAGATTGAGAGGTGAAGAATTTTTTGTTCATTTGTTTGTTTTTTGTTTATTATTATTATTGAAATAATGAAAATGCTCTAAAAATAGTTGAAATGATGAATACACAACTATGAGATTATACCAATACCATTGATTGTATACTTTGGATAAATTGTATGCTTTATTAATACATAGCAATAAAATGGATTTGTTTTAAAAAAAAAAACACAAAAAAAAGTCTGATATAGAAGGCCCAGAAAGAAATGAACCTTGGGAAGTGGATGTGGCTTGAGCAATTGGGCTCCCATCTACCATATAGGAGGTCCAGGGTTCAATACCCAGTGCCTCCTGGTGAAGGCAAGCTGGCCCATGTGGCAAGCTGGCCGATGTGGAGTGCTCACCTGTGCAAAGTGCTGGCCTCCACAGGTGTGCTGGCCCATGTGGAGAGCTGGCACAGCAAGAAGGTGCAACAAAAAGAGACACAGAGGAGAGACAATAAGAGATGTAGCAGAACAGGGAGCTGAGGTGGCGTAAAAGAATGATCGCCTCTCTCCCACTCTGGAAGGTCCTAGGATTGGTTCCTGGAACTGCTTAATGAGAATACAGGCAGACACAGAAGAACACACAGGAAATGGACACCAATGGGGGGAGGGGGAAGAAATAAATAAATCTTAAAAAAAAAAAAAATGAACCTATGCCAGGAGAGAGGGGAAGCCCTGAGAGACAAGCTCTATGCCAGCCTGCAGCTGAGAGAGAGGAAGTCCGAAGGGCAAGGCTGAAGCCTCGGAGAGATCAGCAACCATCTTGCTTCAACATGTGGCAACTGACTTTGGTGAGAAAACAGCCTTGAGTTGGACTCTTTAGGGCCTTGTAACTGTAAGCTTTTGCCCCAAATAAATACCCTTTATAAAAGGCAACAAATTTCTGGTATTTTGCACTGGCAGACTAATACAGAGGTCATCTGAGTATACTCAGTATTAAACTCCTGAGCCCGCAGGAAGTCTCTGAGGAGAATGCAGGGAACAAGTCCTGGAGAACCATGATATTGAAAGGTCAAGAAGAAGCAGATATTAACAGATGAATGGATAAACAAGATGTGATATTTACATACAATGGATTATTATTCAGCCATTAAAAGAAAAGATGTTCTGATACATGTAATGACATGGATGAACCTTGAATATGTTATGCTAATGATAGCTTCTAGACACAAAAGGACAAATACTACATGATTCCCTTTCTATGAGGTATCTAGAATAAGCAATTTAAGCTATTTATTTTATTTTATTTTAAAAAAGATTTATTCCCTACCCCCACGCCCCCATTGTCTGCTCTCTGTGTCCATTCACTGTGTGTTCTTCTGTGTCTGCTTGTATTCTCATTAAGTGGCTCCAGGAACCAATCCTGGGACCTTCCAGAGTGGGAAAGAGGCAATCATTCTCTTATGCCACCTCAACTCCCTATTCTGCTACATCTTCTTATTGTCTCTCCTGTGTCTCTCGTTGCATCATCTTGCTGAGCCAGCTCTCTACATTGGCCGGCACTCCTGTGCAGGGCAGCCTTCCCTCGTGGGCCAGCACTCCACGTGGGCCAGCTCGCCATGCGGACCAGCTTGCCTTCACCAGGAGGCCCTGGGCATCGAACTCTGGACCTTCCATATGGCAGACGGGAACCCAACTGCCCAAGCCTCATCCATTTCCCTTTATTTTAATTTTAGTTTTTATTTTTATTTTTTCTCTTTCACCATTTTATTTAATTTTTTTAAAGATACATAGATCACAAAATAAACATATTTCTAGAGACAAAAAGTCAATTTAGATCACCAGGGGATGGAGGCAGGGAGGGTTGGGGAGTTATTATTGTTTAATGGGGACAGAGTTGATGTTTGGGGTAATAAAAATATTTTTGGAAATAGTGGTAATGTTTGCATAACATTGTGAATGCAGTTAATGCCATTGAACTATATACTTAAAATGTTAAAATGGAAATTTATGTTTTATATATATATTACCACAATAAAATTAAAATTTTAAAAAGAGGTAGGGGTGGAAGGACAGAAGAACATGAAGATGGTATGTTCTGAAAGACAGGTGATGAAGGATTTTTAAAATTAAAGCTGTTTTATTCATATACAATAAAATCCATCCAAAATGTACAACCAATAGCTTTCAGTATAATCAGAGTTGTGCATTCATCACCACAATCAACTTTAGAACATTTTCATTGCTCCAAACATAAAACAAAACAAAACACACTTACTCCTTATACCCCCCTATTACTGACCCTTAGCATTGGTATGGTACGTTTGTTACAACTGATGAAAAATGACAATATTACTAACTAGTCAATACTTTGCATTAGTTGTATTTTTTCCCATATACCACCCTATTCTTAATACTTTAGAGTGACATATATTTGTTCTGGTTCAAGAAAGAACTTTTTTTTTTAACTGGGGATTGAACCAGGGACCTCATACATAGGAAACTGGTTCTCAACCACTGAGCCACATCTGCTTCCCTGAGTTGGTTTTTTTCATTTGTTTTGCTTATTGTTTGTTTTTGTTTTTTTTTCAGGAGGCACCAGGCACCAAACCTGGGACCTCCCGTGTGGGAGGCAGAAGCTCAACCACTTGAGCCACATCCACTCCCAGAACACTCTTATATTTGTACTATTAACAGAATTATCATCCTCAACAGGGCTTACTATGTGATATAGTCCCATGTTTCATCCTTTAGCTTTCCTTCTAATGACATCCAGCCCTAACCTTCCCTTTTCAACCACAATCACATGCACAATTCAGCACTGTTAATTAACCTCACAATGTGCTCCCATCACCTCTATCCTTTTTCAATCATTTACTGTCAACCTTACTGTAAATTCTGCACAAATTAAGCATCATGGAGGAAGGTGTTTTAAGGAGGGAGCAAGCAAGAATGTCAAATGCTCCTGACGGTTTGAATAAGACAAAGACAGAGTTGACTATGGTTTTGGCAAGCTGGAGGTTGTGGTGTCATTGAAGAGATAGGGACAAGACCCCGATTGGAGTGGATTAAAAAGACCAGTTGTGTGTGCGTTGTGTGTGTGTGTGGCTAACACCATTGATTGGGTTTTGCCAAAAAAGGCATCAGAGAAATGGCAGCTAGAAGAGGTTTTTGCCTTGTTTCAAGGCAAAATGTAGTGCTACAGGTCTATCTGCTGATGGTAATGATGCAGTAGCGGTGGGAAAACTGATGATGAAATGTGACAACGCAAAAGAGAGAGAGGGCTTAACTGTAGTGGAATCATGTTTGAGTAGAAAAAAGAAAACGGTATCAAGGGCAAAGGCGGAGGGGTTGGTTCATCTTTGCTTGGGAGAGAAGACAAGAATATGTGTATCAGTCAGGGTTCAGTTGCCGGAAATAGAAACCACTCTCACAACTTTTAGCAAAATAGAATGCAATATAGTGAATTAAGGGCTTATAAACTCATGGGCAAGTTTAAATTTCCAAACGGCTTCCACATAGTTATCACAGAACTGCCCTGCCAGGGAAGCTCTTACCTCTGCCATGATCCAGGTAATAGCGAACATTTGCATTAAAAAATAAACCATATAGTCAGGCAAAGATTTCTTATATAATATACCAAAAGCACAATCCATAAACGAAAACATTAATAACCCCATGAAGAGGCCATGTATAGGCCCCTAGGTGGGCTGTCCTAATCTTTGAGTCATCCTAGCCCAAGCACACACATGCAAGAGAGTGCATGTCTAATTCCAAGCCACAGCTGTCAATTCACCCCTAACCTCTGAGTCTTTCCAGTTGAGTCCCTAGATATCATGGAGCAGAGATAAACACCCCACTGGGCTCTGTCTGAATCTCTGACTCACAGAATCCATGTGCCTAATAAAATGGATAATCTAAACAACTAAGTTTTGGGCTGAATTGTTATGCAGCAGTGACCATGGTAGAGAGCATGATGAAGGACTGTGGGGAGAGTGGGAGAATGAAAATAGTACCTGGGTAGTACTGATGGTCCACTGAATCTGTAGCTCAAAATGGAAAACAAGTCTAATCAGCATGATTTTGTGTTTTACATAAATGACGTTACAATGAGCATGCTCAGAGTCGTTGGACAGTGGACTTTGAACCCGGGTTCAGTGAACCCCACAAAAGAAGACATAGCAGGCAGTTGTGATGCTTGCAAGAGAGACAGTGCAACGATGGACCATGGAATCTAAGCTGGATTAAGGGGGACAGGACGTGAGGAAAGGGGAGAGGGTGTGGACAGTGACACTGCAGTGAGGCTCTGACGAAGCTGAAGAGTCACTGGAGAAGGAAGTCCTGGAATAAGAGAGCTGGAAAAGCAGGAAGTGATGGTCAGAAGGAAGGATTCTCTGACATCCTGAATGTGTCAGCTGCTCCCTCAGCTGCCTTCCCAAATGACCCAGAGTCGGTTGACCCCGTTCCAGAGTCACATGCAGAATCAGCAACATTGCATAGAAGAGAAGGGTCTGTTTCTTCCTATGTGACTCTTTTTAAGAGCAAAGAAATCTTTCCCAGAAGGCCAGCTGTAGTCTTGCCTTCATGTCTCAGTGGTCAGAATTGAACCACATTTCCGTTCTTTAACAAATCTCTAGCAAGGGAGAATGATTATCAAGACTGGCTTAGGGAAGCTGGTGCGGGAGTGAAGGAGGGTGGATTCCCAAACAAAACTAAAGTTAGCCAAAAGAAAGAGGAGACTGTTTAGTACTATCTACTACAAGGAGGGGCCAGCTGCTGACGCCTCCAGGCGCTGGAGGTTCTGAGGAAGGTGGGAGGAGAAATGGTCTGGGAGCTGCCCTGAGGTTGTGGGCCTACCTCCAGGCCCTGGGGTATGTGGGATTTAGAACCCACACTCTTTCTGCTCCCCACCTACACTCCAGCCACACTGAATCACCAGAAGCTGACCACTCACCGCGCTGTGCTCTTTCTAAGCACACCCTTTCTCCTCTCTGCGCTTTCCTGGTGCTTTCTTCTTATTCCTTAAACACCTCTCCTTTACCCTCCATCCTGCCTTATCCTGGGTCACTTAGCTGTTCTTAAGCCTCAGTTAGAGAAGCAGATGTGGCTCAAGTGATAGAGCTTCCACCTACCATATGGGAAGACCCAGATTCGATCCCTGGGGCCTCCTGTTGAAAAAGAAGAAGAGAAAACATGCCCACCCAAGTGCCCGCATGGTAAACCAGTGCCCGCATGGTGAGTGCAAGTGCCCACGCAAGTACCCACGTGGTGAGCCAGTGCCTGCACAAGTGAGTTGTGTAGCAAGATGATGACACATCAGAAGAGAGACAAGGGAAGAGTCAGGTAAAGCACAGCAGAAACCAGGAACAGAGGTGGGACAATTGACAGGGAATCTCTCTCCACATCAGAGGTCCCCAGGATCAAATCCCAGTGAATCCTAGAGGAGAGAAAATGAGAAAAGAAGAGAACACAGACAGCAAAAATGGCAGGATGGGAGGAGGGGAAGGGGGGAAATAACTAACTAACTAAATACATCTTTTTAAAAAAAGGCCTCAGTTAAAGGGTGGCCTCTTCCTGGAAGCACTCCCAGAGTTCCTTGCTCTGGTGTAGATGTCCAAACTGAGCACCCACAGATGTAGCTGGTAGGACCTGGAGAAATAATGAGGGTAAAAATTAAGTCCTTTTTATTCCTTGGCTTTTGTAGCAGTTTGTTATTATTTGTGAATTCCAAAAAGATTTAATTATGTTTGTAAACTGGTCTGTTTCTCTGGGCATGATATCCTTTGATTAATTAAATCAAGATTAGGGCTTTGGGAAAGCGGACTTGGCCCAGTGGTTGGGGCGTCCGCTTACCACATGGGAGGTCCGTGGTTCAAACCCTGGGCCTCCTTGACCCGTGTGGAGCTGGCCCATGCACAGTGCTGATGCGCACAAGGTGTGCTGTGCCACACAGGGGTGTCCCCTGCATAGGGAAGCCCCACGCGCAAGGAGTGAGCACCGTAAGGAGAGCCACCCAGTGTGAAAGTGCAGCCTGCCCAGGAATGGTGCCGCACACACGGAGAGCTGACACAACAAGATGACGCAACAAAAAGAAACACAGATTCCCGTGCCACTGACAACAACAGAAGCAGACAAAGAAGACACAGCAAATAGACACAGAGAACAGATAACTGGGGGGGGTGGGGCGGGAGAGAAATAAATAAATAAATCTTTTTTAAAAAAAAGATTAGGGCTTTGATTCAACCAGGTCATTAGGGCATGCAGGGTTGAGTCCCTGCCCCTTTGGTGGGTCGATGAAACAGACTCTTACACAGAAGTAAATACACAGAGAAGATGCACAGAGGAAGAGAGAGCTCTATAGACATGGAGAAGCCCGGGAGAGAGATGAGCCATTCACTTGAGAGTTTACAGCTGACCTCATGAAGAGAACAGAGCGGCTGAGTCTCGAAAGAAATGAGTTCTCAGCCTACAGCTGAGATTGGAAGAAGCTGTGCCCACAGAGCCTTAAGAGAAAGAGGAAGGGGAAATGAATATGGCTCAGGCGACTGACACATGGGAGGTCACTCGTTCAGATCCCAGTGCGTCCTAAAGAAGACGGTAAGCTGGCACAACGGGCAGGAACAGCAAGCTCACACAAGAGACACAAGAAGAGAAGAACATAATGGGAGACACAACAAAGCAGGGAGCAGAGCTTCCCAGTGCCCCCTAAAGAAGATAGCATGCTGAAGCGATGGGCAGATGCAACGACGGGCATGTTGCTGATGCAACATGATGACACAACAAGAGATGTGGGGAGGAAAAACAGAACAAGAGATACCACAAAGCAGGGAGTGGAGGTGGCTCAAGTGATTAGGCACCTCCCTCCCACATTGGAGGTCCCAGGTTTGGCTCCCGGTGCCTGATAAAGAAAGAAGGAAGACAAACAGACTAGGCAAGTGAAAAACAACAAGGGGGTGGGGAGAAATGAATGAATGAATAAGTAAATAAATAAATAAATAAATAAAATCTTAAAAAAAGAGAGAGAGAGGAAGGCTGAACCCTCACTGACATTGCCCACCCTCTTGCTTCAACACATGGCAACAGACTAGGGTGAGGAAGTACCTCTTAGGTATCTCGAGTTGGACTCTTTAGGGCCTTGTAACTGTAAGCTTTTACCCCAGATAAACACCATTTATAAAAGCCAACAGATTTCTGATACTTTGCATCAGCACCCCTTTGGCTGACTAATACAGCTTTTATTAGAACCACCTCAAACCCACCCATTTGGATTAGAGGGGAAATCCAATAGCAATGGTGCCAGGGCAAGAGTTTCCCTCCCTTGGTTCATCATTCGACCCTGGGGTGCTTACAGTCCCAGAGAAGGGGTCCCCCAGACTCCCAGTCCTCCAGCAGCAAGAGACCCTGGTTGGCCCTGCTGCTTCTGCTCTGTGAGCCAGAGCTGTTGCTTCAGGCCCATTCCCCAGCGCCTCGCCGTCACTGCTGTTGCACAGGATCCTGTAGCCTCGGGGCCCAGCTTCCTGCTCAGACCCTGAGGATGTCCTGCAGAGTTCAGCCCCACAGCCGCTGTGCCCCTCCCCGAGGCCCCAAAGCCTGCATCGGCCTCGTTCCTGTCTCCAGTCCCTGAGACTCTCCCAAGGTCTGGCTGCTCTGCTCTTTTCAACCCCCTGAAAGGCAACAGCTTCATCCGGTCTTTTTCTCAGGCAATAAAATCTAATCTCTTTGATAGAAGATTATAGATGGTCCTCATCTCTTCCTATTATCACTTCCTGGAGCAAAATTTTCCAGAAATCAGAAGAGAGGCCTGCTTATCTTTTTGGGAGAAAAAAACGCCCTTGATATAGCTGTAGCACCAAAAGCAAACACAAGTTAATTCTCAATAGATTAGCCTGCTACATATTTCATGCATTTATAGCTCATCCTAACCAAAAGGAAAGAAAGAAAGAAAAGAAGAGAAAACAAAAGTGAAAAGAAGGAAGCTAGGATGCAAGGAAGGAAGATTCACCTATATTGTACTATGTATATTTCAGTCTTCCTGATAGACTTAGAAATATCTTGAGGACAGTTACCCTTACCCTATCCTATAAATCTTTGTATTCCCCAGGTGGATGCTTAAAAATAAATGTTGGGAGAAGCAGACTTGGCCCAGTGGATAGGGTGTCCGTCTACCACATGGGAGATCCGCGGTTCAAACCCTGGGCCCCCTTGACCCATGTGGAGCTGACCCATGTGCAAGGTCTGATGTGGGCAAGGGGTGCCCTGCCACGCAGGGGTGTTCCCTGTGGAGGGGTGCCCCACGTGCAAGGAGTGCGCCCCGTAAAGAGAGCTGCCCAGTGTGAAAAAGTGCAGCCTACCCAGGAATGGCGCCACCCACACGGAGAGCTGACACAGCAAGATGACACAACAAAAAGAGACACAGATTCCCAAGCCGCTGACAACAATAGAAGCGGACAAAAAAGCAAGACGCAGCAAATAGACACAGAGAACAGACAACTGGGGTGGGGGAGTGGGGAGAGAAATAAATAAATAAATCTTTTTAAAAATAAAGAAATAAATGTTGGATGAATGAATGAATTTCCTGTGGAATTCAGAACTCTCAGTACAAAATTGTACTTACTGGCTATGTTACAAGGCTTAAATACCAAGGCCTCTTTTTGGCCTCCTCTTTTACCAACAGAGAGCACCTTATTTCAGAGTGTGGAAGCTGCAGATCCTTCTAGACTGGGGACAAATATGATATGGTAGAATGTTTATACTAGAATTTTCTATCATATGTGGCCAAATCTTTGCTAGTTTGTGAACTTGAGCTCAATAGTCAATTGATATACTTGACCTTCTTGGTTCCAGGCAATTAATATTCAAAGTGTTAGGAATTTGGCAAAGACCAATTTATTTGAGAAATTTTCACTGAAGAAAGGCATTAGAAGACCATTTGTGTGACTGGATAGGTTTTTTTATTTGCCTGCGTGTGTGTGTGTGGTGTGAGAATGTGTGTGGTTTGCTTCATTTTTGGTTTGCTTTATGCTTGCTCCTTCAAAACTCTGGATATTAATAAAATTAACCAAATAATGAACAGCTGAATCACCACTGCCCCCAGAAACCAACATACCATGGAATGAGATTATTTCAACCGGTGTTGAAAATGAACATTGTTAGCACAACTGAACGTGCAAGTGGTATTCCATTCCAGAAGGGCGCTCAGCCGGAGAAGGGCTCCTGCGTACAGTCTTCTCAACACTGGTGACTCAAGATCGCTCTCCTTTCCCTTAGAAACAGAGGAGGGCTTGGAAATGCACTTAGCTATCTCACTAACATACAAATTGTTATCCCTCAGAGAGAGAAATTTAATTCCAGTGATCTGTGTGTGTGAACTCAAGGGACACCGATCAAAACCCAGCTGGGTTTGAGAGAAAATTATGTGATAACCAACAAACATGAATTTCAACAAAACAGGTCTTACCAAACAAATTTATAGATTTTTTGCCCCTCCCTGACTTAATTGCTAATCTGGTAGATAGCTAGAATGCAGTGGGAAGTAAACCCTTGTACTATAATCAGACATATTCTCCTCTTGGTGCTAAATTAGCCACTCACAGACAGATCCGCCAGCATAGAAAGTAGCTGAGCCATGTGCTGCTTAGACTTGAGCTTAGCCTACCAGGACAATGGGGCAGGATGAGGTACTGTGGCAGGGTGCTGGGAGCAGAGGTCTCATCAGGGGAGGGGCTATGTAAGAGAAACCAGGTCACCTTGGAGAAACTGTGCATCTATCACAGACCAAAGTCAGTGGCGAGGGAATGGAGCGGAAAAGGGAAAAAGAAAAAGTTGGGAACCAATATTGATCATCTGAATACCTCCATGCCACAGGAATCTCTGGAGGCTTCCTCGGATGACAAGAAATGCCAGGAGAAAAATTCTCCCCATAAACCTGGGGAACAGCCACCTGAGACAGAACTCTAGAGAGGCGTCTAGTGAAATGAAAAAGGAAGTGGGAAGTCTTTTATCTAACCATCTATTAACAAATCATTATTGGCCACTTTACTAAATATGCCAGTGACTCTACCAGGCACCAGGAACATGTTATAAGAGACACGTGGTTTATCTCACCATGAGAGTGAGAGTGATTGGCGTTAATCAAGTAATTACACAAAGATAACCGTGAACTTTGACATTCCACAAATATTCTAGTCTTCTGATACTGGCCAGAGTCTCCCCCAGGCCACGTTCTGCGTGTGCCCCAGCCACAGCCAGGAAGAGATTCGCTCCAACACAACACTCCCAAGATCTCAGAGGATGTCACCTCTCCTCCCTCAACAGCCCGGGAGGGCAATGGGCTGTTAGAGAGCAAAGTTAAGTTCATTTAGGGGGAGGAGGGGTGGTGTCAATGATTTATTCAAATATTTCTTTAGACTGGCATGCTTATATACTGCTGGGGGCTGAAAATAAAATCAAGAATCTTACAATGTTCATACACTTTGACCAAGAAGTTCCTCTTTATTTGCAATATTTGCTAAGACAATATTTTATTTTATTTTATTTTTTTAAGATTTATTTTTCTATTTATTTCTCTCCCCCTCCCCCCCCCCCCCCAGTTGTCTGCTCTCTGTCCATTTGCTGCATGTTCTTCTGTGACCCCTTCTATCCTTATCAGCTGCACCGGAAATCTGTGTCTCTTCTTGTTGCATCATCTTGTTGTGTCAGCTCTCCGCGTGTGCAGCGCCACTCCTGGGCAGGCTGGACTTTCTTTCGCACTGGGCGGCTCTCCTTACGGGGCACACTCCTTGCGTGTGGGGCTCCCCTACGCGGGGGACACCCCTGTGTAGCAGGGCACTCCTTGCGCGCATCAGCACTGCGCATGGGCCAGCTCCACACGGGTCAAGGAGGCCCAGCATTTGAACTGTGGACCCCCCATGTGGTAGGCGGACGCCCTATCCATTGGGCCAAGTCCACTTCCCTGACAATATTTTAAAAATTAGAGTTTTATGCACACTCATGCAGTGTTAATTATGACAAGAAAAAAGGGATTTGACAAGTGTCAATCCATCAATCCATAGTTAACTACACCGGGGTTCGCCCGTATGATAGAATAGTTTGCAACTAGTAAAAACTGGACAGGTGCTCATGATGTGGTAAATGTAGTTGGAGCCAGACTCACATATACTATGTAATTTAAACTATGTAAAATTATGTGGAGGGAACAGATGCTGCTCAAGCAGTTGAGCTCCCACCTCCCACACAGGAGGTCCCGGGTTTGGTTTCTGGTGCCTCCTGAAAAAACAAAAGCAAACAACAAGCAGGGAAGTAGATTTGGCTCAACTAATGGAGCGTCCACCTACCATATAGGAGGTCCAGGGTTCAAACCGGGGCCTCCTGACCCATGTGGTAAGCTGACTCATGTGCAGTGCTGATGTGTGCACAGAGTGCTGTGCCACTCAGGGTTGTCTCCCACGTAGAAGTGCCCCACGCAAGGAGTGCACCCTGCAAGGAAAGCCGCCCGGTGCAAAAAGAGCACAGCCTGCCCAGGAGTGGCACCGCACACACGGAGAGCTGACGCAGCAAGATGATGCAAGAAAAAGAGACACAGATTACCGGTGCCGCTGATAAGAATGCAAGTGGACACAGAAGATCACATAGCAAATGAACACAGAGAGCAGACAACTGGGGACGGGGCGGGAGAAGGGGAGATAAATAAATAAATAATAAATCTTTAAAAATAAAACAAAAACAACAAGCAAAGCAAATGAAAAAACCAACTCAGGGAAGCTGATGTGGCTCAGTGGTTTTAGTGCGGGCTTCCCACATACAAGGTCCTAGGTTCAATCTCCAGTACCCAGTACCTCAAAAAAAAAAAAAAAAAAAGTACCATTATGACTAGAACAAATGAACATCACTCTTACAAGGTAGTACTAATAGGGTGGTATATGGGAAAAATACAGTAATGCAAAGTATCAACTACAGTTAGTAATATTGTCATTTTTTCATGAGTTGTAACAAATGTACTATACCAATGCTAAGGTCAGTAATGGAGGGGATATATGGAGTAAGAGTGTTTTGTTTTGTTTTATGCTTGGAGCAATGAAAATGTTCGAAAATTGATTGTGGTGATGAATGTACAACTCCGTGATTATCTGAAAGCCGTTGAGTGTACGTTTTGGATGGATTGTATGGTGTATAAAACCGCTTTAATTTTAAAAAATCCTTCATCACCTGTCTTTCAGAACATACCATCTTCGTGTTCTTCCGTCCTTCCACCCCACCTCTTTTTAAAATTGTAATTTTATTGTGGTAATATACATATAAAACATAAATGTCCATTTGCAAGGTAGGGATGAGCAGCTGCCCAGGAAGCCTCGGGGCACACACTTGCCCCCCTCTAAAACAGCTTCCGCCAGGCGCCACCTCGCCCACGCTCGGCCACCTGTGGAGGGCGTGGCAGGCCCGCAGGTGAACTTCACGCACCGCAGAGGCCTCCTGAGGGGACTTCCGGAGCCCCAGGAGGAAGCAAACAGCTCTGAGACTGACTGGGGGTTGGGGCGGGAACCTGAGGCGGGGAACTAACAGCCCGGGCAGAGCAAACGAGAGGCCTCTAGGACTTTGCCTTGCAGCTTTCCAGCACTCAAGCCTTTTCCAACAGCCACTGCACCCAATTTCCTCCCATTTGAGATGGGGGAGAAATATGTGAGTTCAGGATAGACCTAGAAGTCAGGAGTTTAACAAGGGGCGTGTAAGGGATGACAGACAATTCCAGGCTGGGTCTGAGGTGCTTGCCTGGTCTGATACCTAACTGGTAACAGTGGGTAACCAGTAATGGCCTTGTTGGTAGGGAGAATGGTTCTGAAACCCTAGTGTGTTTCAGAAGCACCTGCGGAAAGGACTGGGAGGTTTTTGAGCACTGGTTAAAAACCTTGGACAAGGTGTTTTACTAGACAATGTGGCAGACACTGAAATCCTTCTGTTGTGGTATTACTGTTTCCTGCCTTTATTCGGTCCCAATGAATATGAGAGTTTCCTTTACAGAGGTTCAAAATACAAGCAGCACGGAGGTGAACTGAGAAGCAAAATACACACATGCACCTCACAAAACGCATGCACAAATGCTCTTGGGAAGCCATGTTCTGGGAGGGGGAGGAAGCAGGTGGGGCTGGATGGGTCGCCTACAGGGAAAACAAGGATAATCTGTAAGGGGTGAGAGGGAGAAGAGAAATAGCCTCAGAGCACCCGAAAGTCTTTCGTTACCTTTAGGGGAGGTGGTATGAGGCAAGGAGACACAAAAGATTTAAGGAAGAGGGAAAGATCTTTTAGGGGCTAGAATTCTCTCTTGTCCTTCTCCTCGCATATTTTTGCATTTCCCCTTATGTCTTTGCTCCGTCTGATCTTTTTTAAAGATTTATTTTTATTTATTTCTCTCCCCTTTCCCCTGCCCCCCCCCAGTTGTCTGCTCTCTGTGTCTATTCGCTGCATGTTCTTCCGTGACCGCTTCTATCCTTATCAGCAGCACGGGAATCTGTGTTTCTTTTTGTTGCGTCATCTTGTTCTGTCAGCTCTCCGTGTGTGCAGTGCCATTCCTGGGCAGGCTGCACTTTCTTTCGGGCTGGCCGGCTCTCCTTATGGGGCGCACTCCTTGTGCGTGGGGCTCCTCTACACGGGGGACACCCCTGTGTGGCAGGGCACTCCTTGCACACATCAGCACTGCGCATGGGCCAGCTGCACATGGGTCAAGGAGGCCCGGGGTTCACTCCCATGTGGTAGGCGGATGCCCTATCCATTGGGCCAAGTCCGCTTCCCTCCATCTGATCTTTCTACTCATCGGGTTTATATCTCACTTATTTCCCGGAAAGCTACCTCTGGAAGACACTGGTTGTATTCATTTCATTTCATTTCATTTCATTGATTCACTGATTCACTGATTCATTGATTCATGGATTCATTCGACAAATTGTTAGTCTGACTATGCTTCTTATATCAATTATTTCAAAATATTTTTCAGTTAGGCCACTTCAAGGGAGGCAAAATACCCCTTATTAAACATTTGGTCTGTCTCAGTGCTTCCCAACCTTTTTCATGACATGGCACAAGGTCAAGGCTAATATTTGTGTGACACATGGAGTAAACAGTCAGACTGCTCAAGGCTGGGCGTGTGTGCCAGGCAACAGCTGCTCAGGGGTGTTTAGGATTCTCATCTCCTCCAAAAACCTGTAACACATGCCTTGGCACATCGTTGAGAATCTCTGTTCTGACACTTAAAGCCTAGCTGCTGCTGCAAAAAAATAAAGAAATAAAATTTCCGCATCATTAATGAAATGGAAGACATGTCTATCACTGACACCATCTTGAGAAAAAAGATATTTCTTAAATACTGTGAACACATTTTAAATGTATGCCCAAAGCAAAGTACGGTCATTTTAATATGCCATCATCCCTCTTACCCGAGTCTTTCCTGTGCAGTCCCTGCCTGCCTGTGCTGCCTGAGTTACACTTGGAGAACCATTGGCTAGAAGCAGCCTGCTCTGGTGCCAAGCGAAGATGTCAGGGACTCTAGATGTCTGTTTAGCCTGTAGGGCAGGGGTTCTTAACAAGGGGTCCATGAACTTGAACTGAAATAAAAAAAAAACATTATCCTTGTGGGTACATGTTGGTGTGCGTGTGAAACATTTATTAAATAATACGCAGTATAGTGTGGGCTTAGTAAGGGGTCCATGGTTTTTTTCACCTGATAGGCAAAGGGGTCCGTGGAACAAAAAGGGTTAAGAACCCCTGCTGAAGGGGTATGAAAGTTCATTATCATTATCATTTTAGTGTAAAATCGTAATAATACCACAGGTTCTGAACCAAATGAGAACAAAGTTTAGGACTCCGATGTATGGAGATGAAAATATACCTTTTTATTACTTCTAACGCTAGATTGGAAAAAGTATGGCTGGCACTTCCATCCAAATGGGCTCTCTATCTTTTCTTCTCAAAATTAAACTTACGCAAACAGTCTGAGGCAAAGCAGCTGGATAACTGCTGGGGAACCCTCCTCACCTTTCCTGCAAAGAATTAGCTGCTCACTTCTTGGGGTGACACAGGCTGGGAGGACTAAAGTTATTTTTCTAGTACCATTCCCTCCTAGAGAGGAGGGCAGAAGTTTCTATTTAATGGGGCAAGGTAAGAATGCAGGAAGATGAAAATAGCCCATAAGCCCACCCACAAATAAATGCACAGTTTGTCTGTCATCCTTGTTTAAAGAAAATGTTTCATTAGGGAGGTTGCAAGCCCAGGGCAGCAAGAATGAGCAAAAAGGGTAAGCGAGGCAGGGAAAGAAGGAAAACAAATAAAAGGTTGTATGTTATCAAGCTGGTCACGGCCTCACAAAAAAATATACGTGAGCTGTTCGCCCACATGGGATGTCTCCAATTATTGGAACAGTCAGTTGTGGAGAAGGGAGGAGAGCAATTGGCTGCTCCTTGCAGTCTCTTTTTGGTCAACGTTCACCCTGTGGTTGTTAACTCCCCTTCATGTCTGGGTTGTGTTACTGGGCCCTCTAAGAAGCCAGAAGAAGCTCCTTGAATCCAGCTCGGTCGGCCTTGGGTACAGGTGCTGCTGGGCCTCCTGGAGGTAGGCACAGTGGAGGGTTGCTGAGGCCTGGCACTTACCTCGGGAGGTAGAAGCAGTGCCTGTGTGGGGAGATGAGGCAGTGGTGACCACAGGCAAGGCTGTAGCATCCAGGACACAAGCCCGTGCCAAGGCTTCTCTAGTGAGGAAGTGGGGCAAGTGGACCAAGCCCTGGGGAGGGCTGGGGCTTTTCAGACTTGGAAAGGTATAGGAACTGAGTCCAGAACACTGACTTAAAAAAAATTGCCTGGATTCTGAATTTGTTCAGGCCCCTCATACTCTGAGCGGTCAGTTGTATCATAAGGACTGGTTAAAAAAAAAAAAAGAAAAGGATGTGAATTTGTGAACTGAGAGATTTCTTATGATCTCTCCTCTTGACTGAAAGGACCGTGAGGCTTTGCAAGTTTGAGCTGGGTCTGTGACTGTGGAGGAGCCTGGATGACTGGCCCAGTCACTTAGGAGGGAGCTAAACTGTGGCATGAGAACACTGGTTTTTTGGTTTTTTGGTTTGGTTTTTATTTTCCCCCAAGATGGCTCCTTAGTCTGTTTGCTCATTGTTTTTGCTGGCTGTTTCTTCTTTAGGAGGCACCCGGAACTGAACCTGGGACCTCCATTGTGGGAGGTGGGCACCCAACTGCCTGAGCCATATCCGCTCCCTGTATTTTTGTTTTTTTATTTTTGTTTTTTAGGTTTTTTGTTGTTGTTGTTGTTAACATCATTTTGAACCAAGAAGAATGTGACATGTATCAAAACCAGTCAAACAATTGGTGACAATCCCAATCCTCCTTCTCTCTCCCTGCCTGCCGTCGGGGTCCAGTCAGCTGAGGGCACATTTCCTGGACCCTTTGCTATGTGACTACTGGAGCCATTTTTCTCCTAATGTAACACCATTTCTTCTTCAGCAAAATTAGCTAGAACGGAAAGGAATAAGATAAATTTTGTTAAGTCTTTTCAGGCTTAATCTATCATTTAAAAAAGGTCTTTTTTTTTTTTTTTTTAAAAGATTATTTATTTATTTAATTTCCCCCCCTCCCCTGGTTGTCTGTTCTTGGTGTTTATTTGCTGCGTCTTGTTTCTTTGTCCGCTTCTGTTGTCGTCAGCGGCACGGGAAGTGTGGGCGGCGCCATTCCTGGGCAGGCTGCTCTTTCTTTTCACGCTGGGCGGCTTTCCTCACGGGCGCACTCCTTGCGCGTGGGGCTCCCCCACGCGGGGGACATCCTTGCGTGGCACAGCACTCCTTGCGCGCATCAGCGCTGCGCATGGCCAGCTCCACACGGGTCAAGGAGGCCCGGGGTTTGAACCGCGGACCTCCCATATGGTAGACGGATGCCCTAACCACTGGGCCAAAGTCCGTTTCCCTAAAAAAGGTCTTGATTCAATGTAAAGTATTATGAGTGAAACATTCCCACAGAGCCTCGCAGGGGGTGAGCAGATGAATTCCCAGGATGTCGCACAACAGAGCTGGGACTAGAATTCAGAATCCCCAGATCTCGAGATCCTCTCCCTCAGAGGTGGAGCCTCCTGATTCCTGCCCCATTGGAGCACTGGGTGTGGAAACCCTGACTCCACACATTCTGCCTTTTAAATGCAAATGGTCTTATGAAGAACTCCAGTAAGAAGATTAAGACCCACCCTGAATGACTTGTGCCACATCTTAATTTAAGACCCTATTCACCAGGGAAGCAGATGTGGCTCAAGCATTTGGGCACCCACCTACCACATGGGAGGTCCTGGGTTTGGTTCCCGGTGCCTCCTAAAGATGAGCAGACACCACATCTGCCACAACGAGCAGATGCCACAAGCCAGCAGACACCTCAGCCAACAGGGAGTGGATGTGGCTCAGGCTGTTGGGCACTGGCCTCCAACCCAGGAGGTTCCTGGTGCCTCCTAGAGAAGGTGAGCAGACAGACTAAAGAACTGTCTGGGGTGGGTGGATTAAAAAAATAAAAAGATCCTACTCATCTAAAGATCCACTTTCAATGGGTCATACCCACAGGACCTTGGCAGTCACTGTCGTGGTTTTGCCTTTTGGATAAAGTGAAATGAGAGGCCATGGAGGCTTTTTATTTTTAAAGATTTATTTATTTATTTCTCCCCCCCCTCCCCCGGTTGTCTGTTCTCTCTGTCTATTTGCTGTGTCTTGTTTCTTTGTCCGCTTCTGTCGTTGTCAGTGGCACGGGAATCTGTGTTTCTTTTTGTTGGGTTATCTTGTGTCAGCTCTGCGTGTGTGCGGCACCATTCCTGGGCAGGCTGCACTTTCTTTCGTGCTGGGCAGCTCTCTTTACGGGGCGTACTCCTTGCGCGTGGGGCTCCCCTACTCAGGGGACACCCCTGCGTGGCAGGGCACTCCTTGCGCGCATCAGCACTGCGCATGGGCCAGCTCCACACGGGTCAAGGAGGCCCGGGGTTTGAACCACGGACATCCCATGTGGTAGACGGACGCCCTAACCACTGGGCCAAGTCCGCCACCCCATGGGTTTTGAGCAGTGGAAATACAAGGTCTAATTTATGGTTTAAAAGGATCATTGGGTTCCATCTGAGTAAATGTAGAGATTGAAGAGAAGAGACCAGTTGAGAAGGGATTGTAGTAATCAGGGAAGAGATGATGATGGCTTGGTAGGGTTGGTAAGAAAAAGATTCTGAATATATTTTGAAGGTAAGGTCAATAAGATTTCCTGATAGAATGGGTAGGATGATAGAGAAAGAGAGGAGTCAAGGATCACAGGCCAAAGCCTTTGGCCTGAGCAACTGGAAAGATGTATTAGTTGAACCAAATGACATTGCCCATATTTGACGGTTTTAAACTTTAAGAAATGGCAATTTCATGTAGTTCAACTTAATAATTGTTATTTATGGAAATGGGAAAGTTGGTGGAAGGTCAGTTTATTTTTGGACATGAGAATGTCAAATATGAATCTGGAGTTCAGGGGAGAGGGGAGTTGGAGTATAGATGGAAATTAAAGACCATTAAATGTAGATAAAGAAGAGCAGAGCCCAGGGGCCTCCAGCATTTCAAGGTCAGGTTGATGAGGAAGCAGTAAAGGAAATGCAGGAGGCCACGATGGGGCAAACAGGGCAGTACGTCCAGAAGACAGATCCCTGAATGAGGTGAGAGTGATTTCCAACCTCACTCCCTCCTTGAGCCTTGGGGATAGTGAATGGGGGAGGGGGGGAGGGCAGAAGGGTAGGGGGGAGATGACAACAGGTAATACCCTATATATGACTAGCACTTCAGAGGTGGCAACAGCTTTTCTCCTATTGGATATTCACAGCAATCTTGACAGACAAAGGTAGTGTAGATGCTCTTGTCCCATTTTACAGATGAGGAAACTGAGGCACAAAGGTACATGCCCAAGTTATACCAAAAATAGGTAGCAGAACTGGGACTGGAAGTGGTTGCCTCTCTAAATTCTATGCTCTCACTGAATCATGCTGCTTTGGGATGTTGGTGTTTGCACAGGGAACCTGTTGCCAGAAGAATCAAGTCTGTGGAAATGAAAGCAGCTGTGTGGAGAAGAAATCTCTTGTGAGTGCTTGGCCTGTGTGCTCCTGAGCCCTCACAACTGCTTAGGGGCAAATGGCAACAGCGCTACCTGCAGAGGACTTGAAAGTGAGTTTTAAGCTTTTATTTACTTATCAGCAGGAAACTGTTGCTATTACCTTCTAGAGGGGTCTGGACCTCTGATCCCAGATGCTAACAGCACCAGCTCAGAATGAATCTCTTTCGGGGTAAGATAAGAAATGGATGGTCTTATATGGGGCATTTTCACACTTGGGGACTGTGATCAATTCACTTTGGTTTTAAAGCTGTTGGGGTTAACAGATAACTTCAGAGACAGCGCAGCATTTGTGCTAGGCTCTTCCACACACTCGTCCAAACGACTTGTTTTTATCTTACTCCTTCTTAATGTCTTGCCCAGAGTATTATATTCTCTCCAAAATTCTCTTGCATTTGAGAAACTGTTCCTGAGATCGGAGACTCCATTGGGCAAGCCTGGCCCTGCCCTGGGGACAGATAAACAGGCTCGGAATACATTTCCCAGATTGCAACACTTGGCCATTAGGCAGGGCCCAACAGCTGTTCCCTCACATGTGCCCCTTGTTTGTACCTGATAAGGGAGAATGTCTCTCATTCCAGTGCGCTGCCCACGTGTAAACAGACACTCCCAGGCCCCAGGTTTGGCTTAGAGTAAATTAGTGGCATTCTGAATGGCTGAGATGTTGGAAGAAGAGGTGAGAGCAAACCTTACCTCTACTAAAGGGAACTCAGTTTTTGTAAGCCAGAATAAGTAAAATGAGGGCTATCATTTTGCACAGCTTTGGAGTCACCTTTTGATCTTACCCTGTCAAGGGAGGGTTCAGGAATCCTTTGAAGCTCTGGAGGGGAGGGTTGTGATGGGTGGAGGATACACAGTTGAGGGTGGTGGTGGGGGATGGGGGAGGAGGTCAGTCTAGAGGAAGTGAATTTATGAAGGAACAAATGGCAAAATGTCTAGAGAGCAAAGGGTGTAAAAAATGTGAATGTATCTTCACCACAAAGAGAGGGATTTAACACTATGACATTTTTGTGTGTGTGTGGTGCCAGGGCTGGGGATTGATCCTGGGACCTTGTACGTGGGAAGCTGGCACTCAACCTCTGAGCCACATTGGCTTCTACATGACATCTTAAAACAAACAAGCAAGCAAACAAAAAAACCTTCTCCCCGAAAGATATAGTGTGATATTCATAATTCCCCAATACTATCCCCAACACCATACTATGCCTTGTAATCAGTGCCTTGCATTACCTTTATGAAAAGCAATTTATATTTACAAGGGGTTTTCACATTCATTTTTTTCACTTACTGCCTCAAAGCACTCAAGTGGGTAAGGCATCATAAATCCCATTTTATAGATGAGACAACTGAGACTCAGGGAGGATATATGCAATTATCTGAAGCATCATGAACATCTGGGGAAGGGCAGGTTTATCCTAGGGTATGCATGTTTTTACTCCAGAGCTCAGACCCTTAGTAAAGATGTAATAATTCTTTATGAAGCATGATTCCTCTTCAATGATTGCTCAGAGGGCTAAGTCTCCATTGCATTTCTAGGTTGAGCAGTCCCACTAGTTTCCAGTGTTGCAGGGAACAAGATTCTTTAATTAAACTCTCTTCTGACTTTTCCCCCCAGTACTTGGTTCACAGCAGATAAGCATCTGCTAAAAGCAGCAGGAAATATTTCTAGGCTGTACTCTGAGCCCTTCTTTCTTAAGTGTTCCTTCCTTGATCAATTTTATTTTTCTGTCTGTTCTGGACTCTCTGTGGCTCTGAAAGCAACTCATTTGGGTCCTCTGAGCTTGCCATTTTGCTCTCAAGTAGGGCATTATGGAAACACATGACCCACACTGGAGGGGTCAGGCAGATGTTTTGAGAGTGGTGATGACTGTCGGAATCCAAAAGCAGTGGTTCTCAAACTTGTGGCCTGTATCACAATCACCTGGGGAGCTTATTAAAGATATGGATGTCCAAGTCCCACCCCAGACCTTCTGAATCAGAATCCCCAGGGGTGGGATCTGGACATTTGTGAGCTTAACAAGCTCCCCAGGTGATTCTGAAGTACAACAACGCTTGAGAACCACTGTCTTAGCATGAGAGTGGAAGTTAATTAGGTGAAAGTGAGAGGGAGATGTGCTGGGGTATGATGTAGCAACAACAGAAGCTCAGACTGGAGAAAGGAGACTTGCCCAGGAGGACAATTCTTTTCTCCATCCTTTATTTCCCTTTAACAAAGTGGTCAATTAAAGAGGGTTAGAAATCTCTTCATTCAGACTTGTCCTCCTTCCGATGGATTGGCTACAATTGACTGCGTACAGTAGGAAAGAGCAATACGCTCCTTTTAGAAGCAGTTAAAATAACCAGTTTTTTTTAATGTCCCCCCCTTGTGGCTTTTTGCATGCTGCCTGCTCTCTGTGTCCATTCGCTGCACACTCTTCTGTGTTTTTGCTTGTCTCCCTTTTTTGTTGTTGTGTCACCTTGCTGAGCTGGCTCTCCACAGTGTGCGGGTGACCCTGCCTTCACAAGGAGACCCCGGGACGCGAACCCAGAGCATCCCATATGGTAGATGGGAGCCCAACTGATTGAACCATAGCCGCTTCTCAATAACCAGTCTTTTTGAGGGATGGAATGATAGAAATAAACAATGCTAAGCTTTAACCGAGTGCTGCTGCCCCAGGTGCATGTGTGCATGGAAGTTTATGTAAAGGGACCCAACTCACAACACATGGTCTGACAACTACAAGTACATTCAGGGGATACACTTTTTTGAAAACAGATGGTAGCAAAAATCTGATCTAAATAAAGGAGATGTCTGGAACCCTCTTTCCTGCCCCTTTTGCCTGGTTGACTCCTAGGCTGGATATCACTTTATTTGGGATGCCTTATAGTGCAATATCTCTCAAAATACAAACTGCGAAGGAATCACCTGGGGACCTTGTTAATCTGCAAATTCTAATTCAGTAGGTCTGCAGTGAAGCTCTAGTCTGCATTTCTAACAAGTTCCCAGGTGATGATGACACTGTAACTCCACAGGCCATGCTGGGAGGGCTGTGTAAATCTAGACTCTAGAGTCTTTCTTAGTTCACCATTATATCCTCACACCCAGCATAGTGACTAGTATACAGTAGGTGCTCAATAAATATTGAATGAATGAAGGAGCATATAAATTTGGTGTAGGAGTTTGGGGAGCAGAACAATTTCTGCCCTGAACTACAGCATATTTGGGGAGTTTCTGCTTCTATCAGTCATTTTCTTTTATATGTGGGGAGTTTCTGCTTCTATCAGTCATTTTCTTTGAAATTATTTCAGACTATTTCAAAACTATGACTTTGTTATCTTGACACTTCCACTCTAATCCTCGAAACAGTGACACTACATGTGGAGGGTAAGGAACCCTGATTTACAAGCCCTGAAGAGGCCTCGCTATAGTCTATAATCGCTGCAAACATTCTCTCCATTAAAGGAGAGATCAGGGTGCAGGCGTGTCTGATTAATTGCCGCCTTGGCCTCCTCCAAATCAAATAAACAGCCAGAAGAGGTTCATTACCCTAAAACGTATAAATGTGATAGTGTTGCCATTATTTACTATTATCGTTTTATGATGATGATCACGACACTGGCAGTTGTGTAATTAGGTGTGTGGAGAAGTTGAGGGGGGGAGGACCATGAGAAGGCAGGAGAAAAAGGGACTACATCTCCCAGAACCCCCCGGGAAAGTTCACGCCGCCGCGGCGGCGCCCCACCTCTTCGGCCAACTAGGCCCGCCCTACAGGTGACGTCACAGAGGTGACGTCACGGCGTTCAGAGCGAGGCAGGGGTAGAGAGGCCGATTGAGCTGGAGTCGTCCGCTTGTCGTGGAGGCAGCTTGGGAGCCGGCGTGAGGGTGAGCGGGCGAAGAGGCGAGCGAGCTAGAGCAGGCAGGAGAGACCGTCGCGCGGCGCAGCGTAGCGCCAGGGCCGGGCCGCGGCGGAACCTACTGCCGGAGAGGGGCAGCCGGAGCCGGGCGACGCGGGGTCCCCACCCCCACCCGGACGGACAGTGCCCGGTGTTCCCCCGTGCGGGGGGGCGGCGGCGGCGGCGGACGGGACCGGACAGGACCGCGGGGGTGTTGCCACCTCTACCGAGGAGTCGGCGCGGCCGCGGGCTTCTCACAGTCGGGGCCCGAGGCCCGTGACAGACGGGCCGAGCAGGGAAGAGAGGCGGCGGCGCAGGCGACGGGGAGGCAGCGGCGACACCATGTCATCCCCCAGTCCGGGCAAGAGGCGGATGGACACGGACGTGGTCAAGCTGTATCCTTCATGGAGGGGAAATTCGAGCTGTGTGAAGGGGCGGTGTGGGGATGCTCAGGGCACCCCCGAACCTTAAGCAGGGACCCTGGGATACTCCAGGCCACTGTCCGAGACTTCCTCCCTCCTGCCCCCCCACCCCCCAGCACTTACGGCGGCCTCTCTGGAGCCAAGGGCCTTTCCAGCTCCCCCTTTATCTGCAGTACCTCGAAATATGCGTTGTTCCTGGCTCTTCTTGCACCCCCCAGTGCCCATGACTTTCCTCTACGACGTTTAGATTCCCAAGACGGCCCCCCCCCCTTTTTTTTTTTTTTTGCAGGATCAGCCGCCTCAATCAATTCCCCACCACCGAGCCCACCTTCAGGGTCCCTCTCTGTTTTCTCTCTCTGGATTTAGGTACTCAGCGAAGAAATTCCCGAGAGTGAAGCTTTTCTTTCTTGAGATTCCCCCATTCTCTCCACTCGCAGTGCTCCTTGAACTGGGGTAACTCAGGTGACCTCCTTTATCCCTAATTCTTTTCTATATTAGGAAGAGAGTCTGCTCCGTGCCCTCTCTTTTAATAAAGAACGCTGTGTGATTTAAGCCAGAGACCCCAATTATCTTTTTGGTTCCTAGGAGAACTGTTTTCCTTTCCGCTGACAAAGCCTATCCCACCCATAGTTGTGTGTGATCTGGACCTCCCGGCCCTCCAGCAAGCCACCCTCCATATTGTGATATGACAGCTGGGGGGAGGGAGAGAAAGAGAAGCTCCTTGACAAAATAGCCCTGTGCTATGCACTTAAGCAAACCCCATCTACGAGATCTAAGTTCTAGGGGAATAATTGCCCAGAGATTGCCGAGTGACACCATTTATTTGGTATTTCCCGGCCCCAACTTTTTATACTCTGGGGGGTAGCACTGGAATGCTGTAAACTGATAAGCGTCCTTCAGGCAGTGGTTTTGGTTGGAGTTGAGACTGATTATTTCATGACCAGCTTGAGAAATTCGCGAAAGTTCCTCTGACAAATGGAGGAATTTTTTTGAAGGGTTATTTAGAGGGTGGGGGGGGGGGGAGAGAGAGGAAATGAGCCCAGTGTCCTGAACAACTAATCCCGAGGGGGGGGGGTGAAGGGGGGTGAGGGGGGTGGAGAAGTGGGGGGGATGTAATGGGAGGTAATCGGAGGTGTTGCGTGAAACGCAGTTAAAAAGTCCTGTCTCCTGCTTCTCTTTTCTCCCTCACCCCCATTCTCCACCATTTTCCCCTGTTGCAGGGTTTTGTTTATGTAACTTAAGTTGTTTGGTCAGATTATTCAGGGGAAATCCTTTTCTTTCTTTTATATGCTTCTGTTTTTGATCGGATGTTTCACCTCTTCATAGATGGGTGATTGTCAAATATTCAGTTATGAAATTCGCTGAAGTTTTAAAGTAGTTCTTGCATTTGATTTGAAAGTGGGGGATGGGAGGGAAGTTGCCTGGGCAAGAGATTTTTTTTTTCATAATCTTTTCAGGAATAAGGTGTTTTTCTCCTTGCTCAGGAAAACTTGGGTAGAAATTAGGAACAGTAGATATACTTTTAAGTTTAGGATTTGGAGTTTAGAATTTGGGAGGATGAGAGGAGCAAGAAATAAAGTATATATTACATAAAACATGTGTTTAAGCACTGTTTAATAAAGTCTTTATGAGCTGTTTGTGGCTGTGATTGAGTTTTGTAAATGTGAGTGATATAAAAAATGTTCACTTTTCATAAGGGTACAGGAAAACTTGTAACTGTGGCTATGTGTACATTCATTTACACAAAGCAGTTTCAGGTTTTATTTTCAGAGACAAGGAAATGACATGGTGGCAGAATCTGAGTTATTTTTATCTTGAATTGAGAGTTACTGTCACAGCTAATACAAATTTCTATTTAGTGTTTAATTGGGGTAGGAGTGGGAGAGAGAATTCCAGCTGTTCTTGATCAATGTCACATTCTCAAATTATGTACATATATATTTTTAAAAGATTGAGGATAAAAGGTGAGGCCTAACTTGACCTGATGCCTTTTCAATACAGTGCCTTTTGTTCATTTAGTAGTTGTGGCATGTAGAATGATTACCGCATTTAGGAGTCCGGGTGTGTGTGTGTGGGGGGTGGGGGTGGGGGGTGGAGAGGGAAAGGAAAACAGACAAAGAACAGCAGGGTGTCTTTTTTTTTTCTCCTCCTTTTATTCCTAAGTGGCTTATTCCATAGCTTATTTTTAGTAGAAGATGAAGAAAGGCAAAGATGCATAGCCTTTCTGTTCTTTCCCCACCTTCCTTCTTTCTGACAAAAGAAAGCAGAGGCGCTTTAAAATCATAGATCTGTGAGATAGGAGGATAGCAGTTTCTGGATTTAAAAACCAGAGGTTATCTTTGTTTTATGTTTGTTGTTTTCTGGTATAACACAGTAAGTTAAAACGTTCAGATTTCCTTTTGTGTATGCATGTGTGTTGTGAGATATTTTGTGGCCTTTCTCGATTGAATTCACATCAGTAGGCTGAAGTGGAACCAACAATTTTCGAGTAACATATATATTTAACAAAAGAATTAAGGGAAAAATCCCCAATCCATTACTAAATGACTAAAATTGTGTGAAAGGTCTGGGGAATGAAAATGAAAGATGGTGGAGAGGAAGTGGAAAGAAAAGGTCTGAAGGAATGTACTTCTTGTCCCTCAGTGCCCCTTGATGATTTCTTTGGTGTGGAGGCTTATAGCCAGTTTCGTTACAATCTCCTGTTTCAGCCCATTTTTGGATGTCTCCTGTGGGTAATTATGCCACCAGGATTTACAGCCTGGCAGGGAACCTATATAGTGCTAAAGTAGGCAGGGTGGGGGTGGGGCAAGAAGAGGATGTATAATTTGGCTGCTGCCTTCCACTACCTTGCTAGGTTCTTTGGAGACACTGTCTCTGGTTGTTGTTTGGACTCATGGATATTTCTTTTGTGATGGGTTGGTAGGAGAGCTGACTTCCAAGTTATGCAGAGTGAGTGTTTTGCACCAATGCACTTAATAACCTGCTGGGCGATTATGTTCTGAAACTCTGACTCATTCATTGTTTCTCTTATGATCCTTTTGCTAAGGGTTGTGCAAATCTCCCCAGGAGCCTAGAAACTGATTTACCTGACTCTTGGGCCCTGTAGGAAAGTATCCCAATCAAAAATCTTGGGGTAATACCCAAAATCCAGTCTTGATTGGTGTGGCCATTTGTTTGCAAAGTCCAGTATATTGGTGATATTGTGCTGTTCCCAGCCTGGCAACCGTTGAGGTTTCTATCTCAAACCTGGCTGATTATTTAGATCGTCTGGAACTGGGACTCTAGTGACCTTAAAGCGTGATTTGC